>NC_091472.1:124169307-124773890 GCF_036971445.1 Narcine bancroftii
GTTTCTCCTTCACTTTTGTGTATTGCATATCTTCAATGCTTATTGTTTCTCACAGGTCAGATCACCTGACTATTCAGGAAGTTGATTAATTTATTTTGTTCCCAATCTCCAACATTTCATCTCTCCAAATTAACCTTCTTTCAAACGTGGTCCTGATTGTTATCAGAGCTCTTACTGTTTCACAGACCACCAATAATACTTGCCAACATCAAACAATGCCTGTATTCAATGTTGAATTACTGCACTGTAAATAGTGCTGGAATTTGACACAATTAAATTCACTCTAAATATTTCATTCTGTACTGCAACAAAATACTCCTTGACTGGTCCACAGGACAATGCAATAATGTAATATGAATAGGGCCCAAAACATTAGAATGGTGCTGGCAGAAGCGAACGGCTATAAGCCAAGGATATTAATACCAGCAAATCAGTTCTCTGGGCCGCATTGAACCACAGCCAAAAATCGATCTGGGAACAGAAAGATAATTTGACAGAGAGTAGCAAACCATAGACTTGGGTGTGAAATGAGCATTCTAGCAGTGGGTGCTTGTAAATCTATTGTAAACTTATAAGATCTGAATTTACACTGGAATTATCCTACACAGGTCTCAAGCCCAAATCATCGACTGTCTTTTCCTTCCTACGGATGCTGAGTAGCCCACTGAGTTTTTCCTGCACTCCTGAGTACTGCACTAGGCCTCAGCTTGTGCAGATTTTCTTGTTTAACTCCATCCAGCTGATCCACTGCAAAGTTTCTTTGAGGAATGCCTACCCTGAAGAACTTCTCCTCCTCTCTTCAAAGAGAGTGCTTTGAGAGTCTCCCACTGCTCCCCTATGTTATCTACACTTCTCTCAGGCTCTGAAGTGCTCAGGCCCAAATCATTGATCAACTTTTACTTCCTATGAATGCTGTGGGACCTGCTTAAGTTTCTCCAGCACTTTTGTGTACTGCAGTTATCCTCTATTTTTTTTATTCAGTTTTGGAAAGTGGGTGGCATTAGCAAGACCAGCATTTATTGCTCAACCCTAATTACCATGAGCCGTGAACTTCAACCATTGCAATCCATCAGGCGAGAATGCTCCCATGATACTGTTGGACAAAGAGGGCGAAGGTTTGGACCCAGGGACGAGGAAAGGCTGGTGATATATTCCCA
This sequence comes from Narcine bancroftii, assembly GCF_036971445.1. NCBI lineage: Eukaryota > Metazoa > Chordata > Chondrichthyes > Torpediniformes > Narcinidae > Narcine > Narcine bancroftii. The sequence goes on from NC_091472.1 coordinate 124,170,465, forward strand.
GGTCAAGCTGGTGTACAACATGGAGGGGAGACTGCAGGTAGAGCTGTTCCCTTATAGCTTTTGCTCTGCCTGGTGGTAGCAGTCCCAGATTCGAGAACTGCTAACAGAGTTGTCTTGGTGAGTCAATGTTAGTGTGTCTTGTTAGTGGGTCACACTGCAGGCACTGTATTTGGTGGATGCAGTGACTGTTTAAAGTGGTTGATGAGGTGTTAATCAAGCAAACTGCTTTCTCCTGGATGGTGTTGAGCTTCATTCCCTCTTAAGCTTCATGACACTACATCTGTTGATGTAAGTGAAGAATGGTGCCTTGTAGATGATGGAAATACCCTCGAGAGCCAAAGTTAGGACTTCTCTTGCAGCAATAGTACTTATGTGTTCAGTCCAGATGAGTTTCTGAACAGTGGTGACCTCATTTATGGATAATGTCATTGAACGTCAAGGGTAGATGGTGAGATTCTCTCATCCTGGATTTGGTCATTGTTAAGCTCTCCTGTAAAGCAATGTTACTTTTCACTTCTCAGCCCATCCTAGATATTGTTGATGTCTTGCAGCATGGATACTTAATTTACTGAGGAGCCGTGAATGGAAAGGAACATTTGCCATCACCAACAAACTTCCCCGTCTCTGAAGAAGAAGGTCATTGATGATGTAGGACACAGCCCTGAGGTGCATTTGCAGAGATCCTGCATTGATTACCTCTGGATCAACATTGTTGTGAGTACCTCAGCCATTTTTATAGCATTGCTTAGGTGCTCACATTTAAGGATGCAGTCTTCTTTTCCCATCAGCTGTTTAATAGCCTACCACCACTTACTGCCATTTGTGGGATGATGGAATATTGATATAATCCATCAGTTGCAATATTATTTAGTACCTTTTCTGTTTAAACATAGTGATACTGGTGATATGGATACTAGCATGGAACAATTTGATGGGCCATCCCAGAGGTATTTAAGAGTTAACCATGAGGGGTAGGATCAGACAGATGTCCTGCCCTGAAGGGCATTAGTGAACCATTTGGGTTTTTAAAACACTCGTGGTTATTTAGATTATTAAACCAGGTCTCTTGATTATTAGTCTGCTAAATTAATCACTGCACCGACACTGTTCCCCTATCATTAAATGTACCCCCACATTAGTTTCAGCAGAAAGTACAAATGCTATCATTTCATTATCTCCAAAGCTCATCTGGTTAAACTGATTGGTTTTGACCAGCCCCATCTTTGATTCACATGGAGGGGCTATATGGTAACATAGCTGACCTTGATTGTGCATTAATGAAGTAACATGGATGGAACTTATCTCCAAACTTAATCCAACACAAATGTAAGAAAAAGAGAGGGCTATGGGTGTGAGTTGGGGGAAAAATTTGATTGTTATGGAGTAGTTTTACAAGGGTCCACACAACATTGTGGGCAGAAGGGCCTGTACTGTGCTGTAATGTTCTAACCCACTCATACTCTGGAAATGTTGAATGTTGACAGAATGGAGCTTTACTCCATATCTAATCCATCGCCAGAGAAACACTATAGTCATGGTTCACTTAGAAATTAATATGCACTATACCTGGGGATCATATAAATAGATCCCAGTGGGGAGCTAATTGTTCATTATTCTGTTAAAAATGTGTTAGGTCTAACTTTATACAATACACCTTTATAAATACATTCTCACTTTGGAAGCAGAACTCATCAAGTTTCACTTAATTCCACTCATGCATGCTTCCCTTCCCTTCCCCCCATACCCCCCCTCCCCCAACCAGTGGCACTCTTTGGCTTTCCTTTTGGGAGACCCAAGTACAAGTTTGACATTAAATGAGGTTTGCTTTTTAATTTACACATACACCCCCCCACACACACACACACACACACACACACACACACACACACACACAGTAAAACAGAACAAAGAACATAAAACATACAGCACAAGAACAGGCCCTTTAACCCATGTGTCTATGATGTCCACCAAAAACTAAAACTCTGATGCTTGCACTAATAGATCTCCCTCAACCTCTTTCATATCCTTGTGTCTATCTTGAAGCCTCTTGAACACTATTATTATATCTGCTTCCATCACTACTCCTAGCAGCCCATTCCAGGCACCCACCACTCTGTGTAAACACTCTGCTCTGCACATTTCCCTTAAACTTCCTCCCACTATTCTTAAGTACATGTTCAATAGTGTGTAAGGCTTTTAACCTGAGGAAAATGTACCAACTATCCACTCTACCAACACCTATCATGATTTTAGAAACTTCATTCTGGTTGCCCCTGATCCTTCTATACTCCAGAGAAAATAGCCCAAGCTCTCCCCTATAACTCATACACTCTAAGACAGGCAGCATCCTGGCAAACCTGTTCTGTACCCTTTCCAAGGTCTCCACATCCTTTCTGTAATGGAGTGACCATCTTGGCCTGAATTCCTGGCATCAGTGATAATTTAACACCATGGCCTTAGGCCATTTCTGTGTGAGACAGAAACTTGAAAATTATCAGGGTCGTACCATGTAGCTGAATTGAATGTCCATATATTTCCCAAACCGGCTGGAATTATCATTCTTGAGGGTCTTGGCATTTCCAAAAGCCTGAAGTAAGATGTGGAGAGTTAATACATTATAGGAAAATGTTATTAAACAAATATTGATTGGGAGTAAAGCCAAGGAATATGGATTGTTTGTCTTTTTTTGAGACTATGTTCCTCCAGAGTTTTACCTTTTGTAATTCATGGCAGTGGAGGCATTGAGTCCACTGGGCTTTCCTGAGCTTTTGAGATCAATAACCAAAGCAGCTTACATTTATATAGGACCTTTAATATAGCAAAAAACATTCCAAAGCATGTTGTGTGGGTGTAATCTCCAGAAAGTGATGGTGAACCACAAAAGGAGATATTGGGCTAGATAGTTCAAGCTTGGCCAAGGGAATGTTTTAAGAAGTGTATTACATGGGGAGAAGAACTGGAAAGGTTCAGGGCAGGAGAGCCAGAGATGAGTGGTTTCTCAGCTCACAGTACAACTATCAGTGGAACAATGATTATGTTTGAGGATGCAAGAGGTTGGTAATGGAGGAGCACAGAAATCTCAGCAGTTTGTGGATCTGGAACAGGTTACATTGATAAGGAGTCATGAAGCTTTGGAGAATAAGATGTGAGTTTTAAAATGGGGGCATTGTTGAACTGGGAGGCAAATGAGGCATTGAGCACAAAGTTGATGGGTGAATGGGATTTGGAAAGCAGTCTTGGATCAGCTCCTGGTTATAGTGGGGAATATATGGTGCACTAATTACATGAAGAGAGTCCACAAATAACAGGCCTGTCACTGAGAGTTTGTTGGCACAGAATATAGGACAGTGAGCACAGCCCTCAAAGGCAGTTGGTGTTCTTCACAGGGGCTCAGGTACATTGTAACTGTGCACAGTCAGAAACAAAGCTGGGGTTAGGAGTCGGTAGCTGCAAATTCCTGATGAGATGTTGAAGGACACAACACTACTGAAGACTCCCGAAAGATCAAAGTGCAACCTCTCATCAGAAAGATCACTGCTTTCCAGGAATCTTCCCTATAATAATGCACTTCCAGGGAGTGCCTCAACAACCCACAGTATTGTGGACAGAGGCACCAGTTTCATTCCCTTGTAACCGCGATTCTGGGCTCACCTCCATGACGGGGTTAGACAGTAGGAGACGATCTTGCACCACCTGCAGCTGTTCTGTGATCTGGCAGGTCTTGGCATAGAACTCCAATATTTTCTTTGAGGCCTCAGTCTTCCCTGCTCCACTCTCTCCAGAGATCAGGATGAAATGGTTGTTGTACTCTGTACACATCACTCGATATACATTATCAGCAACTGCGTAGCTGAAGGGTTTGGGGGGGGGGGGGGGGGGGAAATACATAAAAATTTCACAACAAGCTATTCTTTTCACCCAAATCTTCTATCCAGAAGATAGGATGGGAATGCCATCACCAAGTTCAAGTCTAAGGTCACATGAACTGAGATACAGTGAGAAAGTTTGTTTTGTGAGCAATCCAACTAGTCAACCCATATATAGTATAGCAGTGAAAACAGCACAGAGTTACAGAGAGAGAGAGAGAGAGAGAGAGAGATCAGTTCAGCCATTCTCAACAGGGGTCCACAACACTTGTGTTCTATTCACCTCATGTAATATAATTTTTTATGTAGTCGGTCAGAGAGAAGTATGTAAGAAACTAAAATTTGACTGCTTCACTGGGAAAGAGGCCCATAAACTTTGAGCAGAGTCCTCAGGGGTTTATAGCCAAAATAAAAAGGTAGAGTTGGAAGAGAGCAAAGGCAACTCTACTTTACTAGGCTCTCTCCAAAGTCCCACATTGTCCTGACTGGAATAAATAACACCATTATCATTGGGGTGAAAATATGGAAGACACTCAATGTCTCTGGGCACTGAGCAGGCCCTTCTACTGGGCACTGAGCAGGCCCTTCTACTGGGCACTGAGCAGGCCCTTCTACTGGGCACTGAGCAGGCCCTTCTACTGGGCACTGAGCAGGCCCTTCTACTGGGCACTGAGCAGGCCCTTCTACTGGGCACTGAGCAGGCCCTTCTACTGGGCACTGAGCAGGCCCTTCTACTGGGCACTGAGCAGGCCCTTCTACTGGGCACTGAGCAGGCCCTTCTACTGGGCACTGAGCAGGCCCTTCTACTGGGCACTGAGCAGGCCCTTCTACTGGGCACTGAGCAGGCCCTTCTACTGGGCACTGAGCAGGCCCTTCTACTGGGCACTGAGCAGGCCCTTCTACTGGGCACTGAGCAGGCCCTTCTACTGGGCACTGAGCAGGCCCTTCTACTGGGCACTGAGCAGGCCCTTCTACTGGGCACTGAGCAGGCCCTTCTACTGGGCACTGAGCAGGCCCTTCTACTGGGCACTGAGCAGGCCCTTCTACTGGGCACTGAGCAGGCCCTTCTACTGGGCACTGAGCAGGCCCTTCTACTGGGCACTGAGCAGGCCCTTCTACTGGGCACTGAGCAGGCCCTTCTACTGGGCACTGAGCAGGCCCTTCTACTGGGCACTGAGCAGGCCCTTCTACTGGGCACTGAGCAGGCCCTTCTACTGGGCACTGAGCAGGCCCTTCTACTGGGCACTGAGCAGGCCCTTCTACTGGGCACTGAGCAGGCCCTTCTACTGGGCACTGAGCAGGCCCTTCTACTGGGCACTGAGCAGGCCCTTCTACTGGGCACTGAGCAGGCCCTTCTACTGGGCACTGAGCAGGCCCTTCTACTGGGCACTGAGCAGGCCCTTCTACTGGGCACTGAGCAGGCCCTTCTACTGGGCACTGAGCAGGCCCTTCTACTGGGCACTGAGCAGGCCCTTCTACTGGGCACTGAGCAGGCCCTTCTACTGGGCACTGAGCAGGCCCTTCTACTGGGCACTGAGCAGGCCCTTCTACTGGGCACTGAGCAGGCCCTTCTACTGCACAGACTGTAGCTGTAAAAGACCCATTACTGCTTCAAGGGAATCAGGGAAAGATGATAGTTGTATTACAGCCTAGAATCCAATGATCTTTTGGCAACTCAGTGAAACTAACTGCATTTGCCTCAGTAGATAGAATCATCCCTTCCCATTCCCTATTATATACTTGACTCTGTTGGGCTCAGTGGTAACCCTGGTGAAGTCATTTCCAGAAACAGTCCTCATTTTTCTTGGAAAATTAAGGGACATCTTTGGAGGGTTCTCTAATTGGGCAGATGACATTGTTGAGTGGGAAAAGCTGGTGGATTTCAACCAGAGGTCGTGATGCTGTGATTATATTTTGATAACCATGGATATTAAGAGATATGGGACCATGGTGGGCAGATAGAGTCAAATCATTGGTCAACCAAGTAGTAGTTAAATCTGGGGCCAAATGGTGGTCTTCTGCTCCTCTGTGCTTGATATGGAGCAGGACAGAGATGAAGCACATTGAAACCCTGATATGCTTCTGCACAGAGCAGCAGAAGAAACAGGTCCCCCCTCTCCATTAGAGTCTCAGCCTGGGTAACAGACGATGTTGTGTTTTTCCCAAAGAAGGAGAAATCCCCAAAGATTTTGGTGACAGCCTGGTGTGGAAATCAGACAAAAAGTTAACCAGAGAGAAACACAAAGACTGTTGATGCTGGAATCTTGAGCAAACAATGAGCTGCTAGAGGAACCCAGCGTGTCAAGGCAGCATCCATGGATAGAAATAGTCAGTCAATGTTTCAAGTTGGGCCCTTTACCAAGACTAAAGTTAAAAAAAAAGGAGTGAAATTCCATTCCATACATGAAGGGGGAAAGGAGCTGGGGAGGGGCAAGCTGATTGGATATTGGTCAAGAAGTGGAGAAACAGGAAGTGGGACTGTTCACAGGGATGGGGAGGGGATGGGGGTTTAAAGAGAGAAATGTAAGAAGAGTGGTAGGTAAATAAGAGATAGAACCAAGTTGGGGTGAGGGGATGACCTAAAATCAGAAAAATCAATATTACTGTCTTTGGGTTTAAGACTGACCTGGAGGAATATGGTGTGTTGTTCCTAGAGTTTACATTTAGCTTCACACTGACAAGGGATGAGGCCAAGGACAGAGACGTCAGTGTGGAAATGCAAACTATTTCATCTTAAAATAGTCAAAACATTTGGAGAAGTTCTGGTTTCTCAATATAGGAAGGATGCCATTAAATTGGAAAGGGTGCAGAAAAGATTCACCAGATTCTTACCAGAACAGGTTGCTTGAGTTAAAGGGAGAGGGAGGATAGGCTGGGTTTTTATTAATTGGAACCAGAGACTGAAGGGTGACTGAGAGTTACATAAAATCATGAGGGGGTCACAGATAAATTGAGTGATCACAATTTATTCCCCAGAGTAGAAGATTGTCAAACTAGAGGATGTTGGTTTAGGTGAGAGGGAAGAAACTTAAGAAAGTTCTGAAGGACAAATTTCTCACTCAGAGTGTGGTTCACATCTGGAACGAGCTGCTAGATGAAACTCTACAATCAGAATGTTTATAAGACATTGGGATAGATATTTGGATGGAAAGTCTGAGAAGGATATGGGCTAAATGCAGGCAAATGTTACTAGCCAGAGTGGCAACTTGGCTGATATGGCTGACACAGGCCAAATGGTCTGTTCTGTTCTGTGTGGCTTTATGACTATATCAGTCCACTACTCCTTCCTTTAACCCTGTGAGTTAATTCTTTTGCAAATGTTCATTCAAATTGAAGGTTATGATTGGATTAGTTCATTCAACATTTTGGATTACAACTCAGAGTTTAAGTAAAACCTCTTCATCTCCTGCCAATTACTTTTGGCTTTGTTTCTCTCCATTACTACCACCGACCCCTAAGTTCCCAACATACCTCAGTCAATGTTCAAATAATACTGTAAATAGTTACAGAACATTCAAGGGGGAAATGAGGGAGGAAATGTCTCACTCACCTATAAAAACTGAATTTGGAAGGATGAAGAGAAAAATTAGAACAATTTACTGTATAATTCTACAACTCACATGTGAGGTGGGAGTTCAAAGAAATTCACTCCTTGGTACAGCTCCTTCTTTTTGGTAGTGTATATATCCAACTCCTTATATGGATTCACAGATACTAGAAGAGTGCCGATATAAGTCTGAGAAATAAAAGAGGTTCCATGAAAAGGAAGGGCAACAAATATTTCATTGGTTCTTTTCAAAGTTTTGAATCAGATTAAATGGTTACACAGCTGCAAATACTTCACTTTATTTAATCTGCCATGTAAATACCATTTAGCAATATCAATGAGTATTAATAGACGATAAGGGGCTTGGATTTTGCTGAGGAACTCTAGCCATGGCATTGTCCTGTTCCCATGAGCCACTGCTCTTGGATGCTTTCTTAGATCTTGTGATTTAGGCCAACACACACACCATAGAAACTACAGCACAGAAACAGTCTCTTTGGCCCATATTAGTCCATGCTGAACTATAACTTTGCCGAGTCCCATTGATGTGCACCTGGACCATAGCTCTCCATACTCCTCCCACCTGTTCAAATTTTTTATTATATGTCAAAAGGGACCCTGCATTCACCACTTCAACTGGCAGTTCCACATTCTCTGCATGGTCCCCCTAAACATATCACCTCTCAGACTCCTGTTGTAACCGCTGCAAGATTTTGATTGGGGCTCCATCTGCCTGAGAAATGACAGGCAGCCTGACCTGCCTCTGGGGTTGGCTACGCAGCCATGGCCAAAGGCTCAAGGGCTCTCAGGCCCTGCAGCTCAAGCATCAAAGGGATAATCCCAGCTGCTTCTCAGATGCCTGGGGCTGAGCATTGATCCGGACAGCAGCTGCACGTTTAATCCCAATCTTCAACTAAATTACTGTGGGCTGTGGCCAAACCTAACTGAAGCAGCGATGAAACAAGGAGAATTAGTTTTCTCAAACTGGTCAAGTTTTAAAAAAAATCTGCCAAACACCCCACACTTTTAATCATTGTGAGCAGGTGTTAGAGGTTTAACAATGGGCAGTCATTCTGCAGTAAGCAATGTGGGACATTCAGATTTAGCACCCCCTCAGGTGAGGAGGAGGCACTTACGCTCCCAGTTCCTCTGGCCAAGCTAGCTCCCTTAAATAAATTATCCAAATTAACCCATAATGAACTAAATTGGAAAATGTTATTTCCAGCTAACATAATTTCCAATTACAGCTAAAAGGAAATTAAAAGTAGCAGTTAAGAATAAAGCATCCTGCCTCATTCACAGTCCTCACACTACATAGGAATAAGTAAAGTCCATTTTATTTGTCAATGTATTTCCTGTTTCTGGAATAGATGAGGGCCCCCCCTATTCTTCATCCCTCCTCCTTCCCCGCCACCCCAGGTATCTGGGTGTGTACCCTCCCTGGTCCTACCCTCTGTATATACTGTCCCATCAACTGAAGACATTTATGTGAGGAGTGACCTGCTACCTTTGAGAAGAAGGTTCAGAATCCTGAAGACCAGGACCTCGAGGCTCAATAACAGCTTCCTTCCAACAGCTAGCAGACTCTTGAACCTCTCCTTACTACACGAGTCAGAAACTATTCCCACATCACAAACAAGGTAATGTGCACTATTAGAACGCCATTTTTTTTTCTTGGTAACTGAATGTTTATTATCTGTTTAGCATTTAACTTAATTTACTAGGTACTTTAATAGTTATTTTTAAATAAAGTACCTGTTTGGCTGCAGCAAGTAAGAATTTTGGGGTATTTGTACATTTTTAATGTATATGACAATAAACTCATCATTACCCTATCCTCCATCCCTCTCCATCTCTCATCTTAAAAACTCAGCTTAAAATCTGACCAGTTTTTAATAGTCTCCTTCTTTGATCAAGGGTTAATATTATCTAGTTTCTCTCCTTACAAAGCCCTTTGGAATGTTTTATTGTGTGGGACACCTCAGCTGGAATCTAGTGGATGGGGGCATGTGCTTGTTTATACACCTGGGGCCCTTCTTTCTGCTTCTAGCTAACATGAGCTTCAATGAAGTTAGAATTCAATCCACTTAAATTGCAACGTCAAGCTCTACTAGCCTACGTTCTTCGGTGGGAAAAGACAATATGGAGTAGCAGTTACATAGATGAGGTTCTCCCGGAAGCGTTTACGGAGGTTGTCCAGAAAGGCCATCTCGCTTGTGTAAGTGTCGAGTAGCACAAAGTCTTGCACTCCCACTCTGTCTCGAGCTGTCAAGGCTCCTTCCATATTGACCTGGAATCTGCTTCTGGTTTCCTTCTTCTGGAAGAGAAAGAGAGAGGCAATGAGATTGGCTTTAGGCCACGAGCAACATCACGAAAATGTATACATTCCACACATATCATTGTTAGTCCAGAACACTGTGAAACATAGTACAGCACGCGAGCAGGCTTTTCAGCTCCTGTGTCTGCACCGAACATTTTCCTTCTATTTCTTCATATTCATATGTCTATCTAGGAACCTCTTAAACACCAAGACCTTCTGTGTAAAAAGTCCAGGCATTTGGCTCATTGGGAGGGAGAAAGTTGCTATTCAGAGAGGTTCCAGGAGAATGAAATTATGCTGTTGGTAAGTGCTGCTCAGAATTAGACTGCTGATCTGTGCTGAGTTACAAGTCAGGACAGAGAGGGAAAATCTGTTTCAGTTCTGCTGGATTAGACAGGGAGGGGATCTGACTTCTGATGTTAGGGAGTTCATGGGCTTCTCTGGAAGTGAATCAGGGTTGTTCACTTTGATTATCTCTGGTCAAGCAGCCTGTGATCCTCGCTCTTTGGAACAGATTCTCAAGTAGTGTGTGATGGAATGTGTCAGTATTTTCAGGCAGAGAATGTGATGCAAGCTTATTGTTGGGGGAGTGCTCCATATATTTAAAACTATTTGATTGGGTCCTATTGTTTTTCCTTAAGTAAAATCTCAAATAATGAGACTAAAAATAATACAATGTCCCAAATATTAACACACAAATGTAAACGGTGAGATCAGGAATCCTGACAGCCAGCAGTGGCTCACAATGGGCTCACAATAATTCCAAGAAAAATTCTACAGAATTAATTTTATTAATCAACTTCTAGAAACATCAACATTTACTTTTTTGTGCTTCTAGTATTTCTTCGTTGTCCAACAATGCTGCTGCATGGTAGCCTGGAAGGTTTTTTAAAATTCTTTCAAGGTGCTGTAGAGGTTGCAAAGTGTTGACAAATGTGGCACCCAATTTCCATTCCTACAGAAGTCACCAATAATTTGTACCAAGCGTAAGACATATCCCGCTCCCCGTCTGATCATTGTGCGTCTCTTTCTAATGACTTTTACAATTGAGAGAAGGGGAGGGAGAGAGATTTGTGTAGGAGAGAGGGAGAAAGAGAGTAGGAAAGGAAGAAAGGAGAGAGAAAGAAAGATGAGCAAGGGAGAGAAAAGAGTGAAACAGGAAAAGAGAATGAGAGCGGGAGGGGGAGAGGGAGTCTGAGAGAGAAAGAGAGAAAGATTTTGGTGGATTGTCAATGCCCATAAGATGATTTACATTCACTGAGGGAAAGTCCATTGAGAATAATTGGGCACGTTTTGGGGCATAATCAAGTTCTGAGAAATGCAAACCTCCCATTTATATTTTCCTTCATCATTAAACCAGTGCATTTTGAGCAACCTATTTTAGTTCTAGTTACCTAAACTCATGTTTCTAAAAATACTTCTTTCTTCTACAATTTCCGGAGACCTCTCTTGTTCCAGCAACAGTTATCTCCAAGTGAGGAAAGCAATTTTCTGAGTAACTTTCTTTTTGCAAGCTGATGAAATGTCTTTCTACAAGCTTGAGTGAAAGGTTAGATTGTCTGAGATGCATTATGACATTTCAGATGCCATCTGTGGTTTTCTACCAGACTAGTGTCCATGAGACACTAGACATGGAGATAGCAGGAACAAAATACAAATCTTGTAGGATATGGGAAACTTACTAAAGATGTCAGCAAGCATTTACACAGTGTTAACATGCTAAAATTCCAATATCCAGGTATCTGGTGTTTTCATATAATCCTAGAGTAATTGCATCCAGATTCATTACAGTAAGGAACTGAGCTTAACAAAAATACTACTGACATTTTGCTATCGTTACATCAATACCCTGTCCATTATATTTATCTATCAACTGCATTCTAAGCAATGAATTATTGAATGCTGTGATTTTAAGCAAGCATGATGGTAATTTTTTAAAAGGATTTTTAATTCAGACATACAGCACAGTAACAGAGCCATCCAGCCCAAAATAGCCTAATTAACCTGCAACCCCGTACATTTTAAATGGTAGAAGGAAACTGGACAACCCAGAATAAACCCAAACAGACATTGAGAGAACATAGAAATTTCTTTCAGACAGCACCAGATTCCAACCCGGATTTCTGGCGCTGTAACTGTGTTGCACTATCCACTACACTAACCATGCTGCCCATTCTGTGATGACAAGCTCTACAGAGTGGTTGATCTAATTTTGAAGGCATCTGTTGCAATGAATCACCAGAGAAAATGCTGTATTTGTCCTGATCAGAGCTCCACACATTTTAATGTTCAGTTGAGGAGTAAAAGGACGGATTAACTTAACTAATTAAGCAGTAATATTGGTATAAACAGCTCAAATGGCTATTTTCATTAGCTCTCCATTCATTCTGGAGAGCAATAGCAAGTTAGAGCAAGAACAAGATGTGCAAAATTATAGAGTTATAAAGAAATACAAAGGATTATCCAATCAAAAATCAGAATAGCCTCAGAATTTTCACAATGCAAATAATTATCTATCCAATGTCCCATGCAAGGCAGGAGTGTGTCAGAAGGGAAGAGAATTTGTAGACTGGCTGGTGAGTACTGGGACAGTTCCAGCCCAAGGAAATACATTCTGAGCATGCACAGTTCAGAGAGGCCATTTAGTTATGCTTCCATTGAAGCTCATCTCACCTCATCAATTAACATTCTACAGCACAGAAACAGGCCCTTCAGCTGATCTAGACTGTGCTGAACTATTATTCTGCCCAATCGCAATGATCTGCACCTGGACCATAGCCCTCTGCAACCATCATGTACCTGTCCAAATTTTTCTTGAATGTCAAAATTGAATGCGCTTTTGCCATTCAGCCGGCAGCTCATTCATGTCAGGCCTCCGCCTTGAGGCTGGCTACAGGAGCAGATGGAAAACTAAGAACTTACCTTTCAGACAGCAGCCCAAAAAAGCTGCTCCAGTGTCCCATTCATATCCAGAGGTGGGGCGCCATCCATCATATATACACGGCAGAACAATGGCCATCTTCCCTACCCATAATCCCAAACACAGATGGAACCGCTCTGTGATTCCCAGAACAGTTCCAGCTGCATGGGAGAATTATGGGTAGGGAAGATGCCCATTGTTCTGCCATATTTTGAGCCACAGAGAGTGGCCCCAAAGGCCAAAGTGGCCAAAGTGGCCCAGTGTGGCTGTCTCATCCTGCACCAGCCACCCCCTGATGGCTCCCGCCTGCTCCAACAGTGCCCACTGCCCTGCCAGCTCCTGCTAACAACTCTGGCTACCCCTGATTTAAGGGAGAGGAGTGAGTGGGGAGATGGGTCGCAGGCTGTTGGCATCATCAGCCCACCTCGAACTAGCCACGCAGCAGCTGTACTTTCAGGTCAGGAGGTAGAGTGCAGCACTCCGCTGATTATCCTTCCCCGAGAAGGGTTGGAATTGGCGCCTCGGAGCATCTGGCGCCATGGTGCATTCAGAAGCTTACTGCCTTTACAAATGAGTGTTTGGTCTACCCGATAGTACATAATGTTTCCTTTAAACATTTCACCTTTCACCCTTAACATATGGCCTCTAACATTTGTCTCACCTAACACCTGCTTGCATTTATTTTGTCTACTTCCCTCCATCTATACCCCTTAAATACAATTGCATGGTCTTGATTGCTAATGTATTGCCCAGAGGAATACAAAACCCAACAGCAATAGATATTCACCAAGACAAATGGTTACTTAAACAAAAGTTGCTTTTAATTATCATTAAACATGAAAACAGGATCAAACTTTATATTATCTCTAATTAACCTAATTTAACCCCCTTCTAATTCTAAACGCACATGTATGTAAGTTCAGAAAAGTTCTTTGATTCACAGTCCCATCTCACTTCTAATTCCTTCAAGTTTACTGGTTGCAGGCAATTCTTATACTGTGCACAGAAATGAACATTTATGAATTTCACTAGGCTTTGGTGCTTGAAAGGTATATGGTTACCACTCTGGAAAGTTTTTGTTGATTTTCAGAGAGAGAGATGTGTTCTTCCAGGACACAAACTGATACCTTCTAATCAGCTACATCAGTATCTTGCTGAAGAAACTTGCCCCATCAGGGTTTTCCAGATGATAACCTCTTTCTTTCAGGTCACCGCAGAGTCCCTTTTTGTTTCTCTTATTTCAAGTGAAACATCAGGCAGCCAGTCCTCTCCTCTTGCATGAACCACAAGGGCTTTGACAAGGCTGAACTAAACACTCACAACTCGTCTTCCAAATGGCATTTTTCCACAAGCTTTCCAGCTTGTCCTGTTCCAATTCAAGCTCTGCTGCTGACTGTAAACCTGCAGAACTGAATTCCACCCCCCCTCTCTCTCTCTCATAGAGAAAAAGCCTGTTTTTCTCTCTCTGCTTGCAAAACCACATGATCCTCTTAGAACAGCAAGTTCCACTCCAGACAGCCTGCAGTTCCAGTGAGTTCTTCTGTTGCCTTTTTGTAAACAACAATACATTAGTGAAGTCTCTTGGGCCCTCTCCAAAGCTTTTGCAAAGGCTCTTGGAGCCAGACTGTCTAACATGAGCAGAGCTCCAGTATTTTAAATGAGATCTATTTTGAAGTGTTTGTATGTGACCTACACTAAAAAAAACTGCCCCAATTTATCTCCCAAAAATATATCTATAATCTGTCACACTATTCAGAGCTACACTATTCAGAGCTACAACAAATGTAGACTATTTGAAATGCTGCTTTGCTGTGTGTTTTCCAAAAATTGTAAAAAGCTACAGACAGATTCGTCAGGATCAGGTGGAAGCCTGTCTGTCAATGTAGAGAGATCATGGCTTATTTGATTGTAACATCAATCACAAATATTCACTGTAATCTTTCACCTCCTAACTTGTTAGAAATCTATCAGAGTTTAGTTTATTGTCATACTTAGTGAAAAGCTTTGGTTTCCATGCGATCAAGGCATTGGAAAGTACTTACCACTCTCCTGCACCACTTAGGATATAAAGAGAAAGCAAAGTACTGTAATTAGACTAATCGTGACAAGGGTCAAATCAGACAAATCAGTTTCATCCCCAGCAGCTCCCTGTCATCCTAGGAGTCGCTCAGTCCTCAGCAGGAGAATAGGAATCCAGCACAAACAGGGCTGTCGGTCACTGTCCTGGCTCGGAAGCCACTTGTGTTATCATCATACATTTCCCCTGTCATCTCACCCCACTCCACCTATCCACCCCCCTCAGCAACTACTCTTATTCTTCCAACGTCCAGCACCACTCCCATGGCTGCTATGACCATGACTACTATGCAATGTGGGCTTGAACCCCTCCCCACTGTTTAAGACCTTGCCAAGAGATAGGAGTACCCCCTTTGCCTTGAAGGACGTACTTTTGCTGTCTTACATGGAAGAGAATTCCGAAGATTCACGAACCAAAGAGTGAAAATAACTTGCCTCTTCCCTGTTTAAAATAGGCAATTGCTCATGTATAAAGATTGACCCCCCTAGTTCCAGATCTTCCCACAGAGGAAACTCCTCTCCATGTTAGCTTGTCCAGTCCGCTCTGAATTTGACAAAAATCATTCGTCTCACTCCCCCACTTCAGCTGAAACAAGCCTAGCTTTTCCAACGATATCAGGATATCTATCTATTCCAGCTATCAGACCAGTAAACCTTTTCTGGATGGTTCCCAATGCAAAAACATCCTTTCTTGATTAAGGAGGCTTGTATTCTACTGTACCAGTAAGTCTCCTCCATGGACAGCTTTTTCCAAACACACGGCCTCCACCTGTTAAGGACAGGGCAGCAAAAGCATGGGGAACACCATCATCTGGAAATTGCTCTCATACACTGTCTTGACTTGGAAACATATCACCCACCATTCCTTCACCTTCATGGGGTCAAAATCCCAGAGCTCCCTCTCTAACCGCACTGTGCATATACTCATAGCCCAAGGACTGCAGTGGTTAAGAATCACCACCATCTCAAAGGCAATTAGGGATGGACATTAAATGCCCACTTGGCCTGCAAAGCTCACATTCCTAAGTGAATGGAGAAAATTGTTCAATGATAGTTTCCAGCACACCAAATACAGAATTGAATGGCCAACACAATACCTCTGCAATGAATCACCACAGCCAGACTATTTAAATGCAGTTCTGTTTAAAATCACATTTATTTAAATGTTCTATTCTTTCTTCAAATGAATGTCTTTTTTTGTTCTTGCCTGACCTGTCTGATTGGACATACAAAAGTCTTTCCACAGAGACTACCAGCATGTTACCAGAGCAAGGCAGATTGTTTGAAACCTGCCAAAGCACCATTCCCATCTCTGCAAACCTCTTCAAAATAGCTAGAACATAGAACATGACAGCATAATTCTGGCCCTTCAGTCCACGATGATGTGCCAATCCATAGAAACATACTACACAACTCCAAACATCTGATTTTTTACTCCTGCACACCCTTTCTAAAATTCTGTCAATTGTTCAAATCTCTCAAACACTGGGTTTGATTTCTCTACCTAAAGATCAAAAGGTGTGGCTGCCGGAGGTGCTCGCAGAACGGCAGCAGATGCAATCTCCAATTTTAGGGAGCAAGTTCACAATAAAACCTTTTACACAAAAGCTGCATCGAGTGAAAAAGGAACCACATTAACCACATTAAGGTGCAGTAACAGACCCGTTCTAAAAGAAAATGACACAGTCAGTCCCTGCAAAGAGAAAAGCGAGGTTAATTATTTGAGGGAGGTAATCTTTTTTATCAAAGACCTCTTTTGCTTAATTCTGGAGGGAAAACAGCCTCAGCACTTTCTACTTCCTCTAATTTTCAACATGAACAGCTTCTTGTTCACCTACACATTAGTCCCATAAACTTACCTCTCGCGTTTCCTGTGACTTCAGACTGTGATGTGTTTTCTCTGCTTTGCTACTCAGAGATCTTGCAAGAGCTGTGCCTGTGAATTCCTGCAGACTCCCTACATAATCTTGTAAAGCAGGATCCAGTGTGGTGGAGGATATTTTGGGGATTCAGCTCTGGCTCCGCCACAAGGAAGGCAATGCCATCATTCATTGTGAGCTGAAGGGTGGATGTTGGGGGAGGACACCAGACATGCAATGTGAACAACCGGCACTGATAACACCAAGGGCCAGATAATGCAAAGCAAAATGTAGGGTGAAGACCATTGGACAGAAAATCAATAACAGAGACCAATGTTGTTGCCAGCTTGAATTGAAGTGGTTTAAGATAAAGATGGAAAGAGTGTTCAAGGACACTGTGCAAATGGGCAAATAAAGTGTTGAGGCTGTAGAAGCTATTAATTTACTGTAAATATTATTCAAAATAAGTAAACAACTATAAGAAAGAATCAGAGGATTTAATGCCCATCATCTGTAATGTTAATGATTTGGTGTCAGGAAGCAACAGTCATTCCTTCTCTCCTGTATAGAGTTGAATCCTAGACTACATGAAGCAGGCACTCAAAGTACTTGTGAGGTACCTCCATTGGTGTCTCTGCAAAATCCACTGGCACGGTAAGCAAACTAACATTGGTGTCGTCTGTGGGCTAAATGTACCCAGCGTTGAGGTACTAATTATGTTCATCAAGGACACATTTCAAAGAATTGGTGTCACAGGGTTACAGATATGCTGAGGGCAAAACAATATTAAATATTCAGGATTATGCAATCCCATAACTAAAGGCTCTGTTCTCCTGCCACATCTAGTTGTGAATGTTGGGGACAAACATCTAGGCCTTGGAGCATCGCTAATGTATCCATCTTCAATCCTGGGATCTAGCCTGTGAGTGTTAAAGAGAAGACAGTCATAGTGTTGGAGAACACTTCCTTTTCTGACAGAACTTCACCATCTCCCCATGTCGTGACTGTGTTGCTGGAGGTGTTAAGCATGGTTTGAATTGTGACTCAGTTGGTAATTCTCTTACATTTGAGGCAGAAAGTTGTGGGTTCACTCCCCACTTCCAAAACTGGTGCCTAAATATCCAGGCAGTACTGTTGGATCTCTGCATTGCTGTTGCCCTTTACTTCAGAGTCTGAACTGAGGTTGTGTCTACTCTCCATTTCAGTTCTATCTGTGTACCTGTTCCAATAGTAATCCTTCAAACAATATCGTCAGAAGTGCCTTATGTGGGAGCTTGCTGTGCTCAAAGTGACCCTTGTACGTCAGACATCAGTTTCTATATCTTAAAAGTTCTTCACTGGTTCTAAGGTCCAAGTGACACCTTTAAAACATTCAAGGCTCTTGGAACATAGAACAATAGAGCACAGGAAGAGATCATTTAGCCTACCATCTCTGCACTGACCATGATGTCCAGCTAACCCATCCCATCTGTCTGCACAAGGATCATATCTCCAGTCTCCCTGCTTGTTCTTGTGTCTGTCTAAATGCTTCTTAAACATACCACCATACTTGCTTCTACCACCTCCCCTGGCAGTGCATTGCAGGCACTTGCTGTTCTTTATAAACCAAACCTGCCTCTTAACTCCTCTTTAAATTGACCCTCTCTTACCTTAAGCCTCTTCTCCCTAGTATTTGGGGTGAAACACGAAAGTCTGCAGATGCCCTGATTGTAATGAAAACCACAGAATAACTGGTGGAACTCAGCAGGCCTTGCAGCACCCATGGGAGGAAGAGGCTATTTCAGGCCTTCTTCAAGGTATGGGAAAAGAAAGGCAGGCAGCGCCTGAATAAAAGAATTGGCAGGGGGAGGAGTGTACAGGCCATCAGACTAAAGGTGGTCATTGGATATGGAGAAGAGGCCAGGAGAAAGAAAAAGTGAGAATTGATTGGGGGAGGGGGGTGTAGGTTCTGTGAATGCAAAGATGGGGTAAAGGAGACAGAAGGAAAAGGAAAAAGAGAGAGAGAACTACAGGAAAGGAGACATGGGTGGGGGGGGGGGAGGGGGGTGGGGCAGGTGGCTAATAGAAACCAGAGAAGTCAATGTTAATGCCATCAGGTTGGAGGTTGTCTAGACAGAATGTGAGGTTTGTTCCTTCAATTTGCGGTTGATCTCAGCCTGGCACTGCATGAGACAGTGGACAGACATGTTGATAAGCAAATGGGGAAGGGAATTAAAATAGGTGGCCAGTGGGAGATCCCCACTATTGCGGCAGACAGAGCCGAGGTGCCCAAAGAAGTGATCTCCCAGTTTGTGTCCAGTCTCTCCCATGTAGAGGTGACCAGAAAGGCTGCACTGGATGCAGTAGATGACCCATACAGATTCACAAGTGAAGTGTTGCTTCACTTGGAATGAGTTTGGGGCCTGGAATGCTGGTGAGGGAGGAAGTGTGGGCACAAGTGGAACATCTTGTGTTCACAGGGGTAGGTGCCAAGGGAGGAATGGATGAGGGAGTCATGGAGGGAGTGGTCCCTGCGAAAAGTGGAGAGGGCAAGAGCTGGAAGATATGTCGGGTGGTGGGATCACAAAATAGATGGCATAAGTGATGGAGAATGATATGTTTGATGTGGAGGCTAATAACAACCATATAACCATTTATGGAGCGGAAACAGGCCATGTTGGCCTTTCGAGTCCACACCGGTTCACTGATTTTGTGCGCCCTCTTCAGGCATTGGTCCCGGTAGATCTTCATTCAATAACGATGGGCGAATTCAATGCAGGTGGAATCTTATTGAAATTGAAAGCAAGATTGTTGTCCTGGCACCACACACCCAGATTCTTGATCTCCATCCTGCTTTCTGACTCATGGTCATCAACTTGGATCTCCGAAAATCTTATCGACTAAAACTTACCTTGATAAACATTAAGCAGTCTCAGCGGATTGCAGCTACTTGAGGATGGAAGTCCCAAAGTAAATTAAGACTCAAGAACATTACCTTCAAAGTTGGTGCAAAGAAGTGAGATATAATGTGTAATCTTGAGACCCAGCTCACTAATATCGTCACCCACCTGCATCAAGGAGGACACAAATAGACAAATCCTACCTGGATCTAGCGGCAGTGTCCGGAATTGAACACTAGGACTATATGGACCAGGACCTTTACTTGTATGACCTCGCACTCTGACATCATAAGTGGTGTCTGGTTTTAGGTTGACAAGCTTCAAAGTTGTCTCAGGTGAAGCCACAGAGAACTTATTTAAGATGCAATCATTAAGTTATGGAATTTTATGAAATTATCAAGTTCGATCATACAGTTTTACTGACCAGAATAGGCAAGGCTTTAAGCCCAATTGGTCCATGCCAACCAAAGTGAGGTCCCTTTGACTGTGTTGGCCCATATCCTCCTAAACCTTTCTTACCCATTTACCTGTCTAAATATATTTTGATCATTGCAATTTCATCCTCCACCATTTCATTTACCTACCACTACTCTCTGTGACAAAGGTGCACTTTCAATCCCCTTAATTCTTTTGTTTCTCACTTTAAATCTATCCCCCTTAATTTCAGATTCCGCAACCCAAGGAAAGAGATTATAAATATTTATTTCATACATGCTCCTCGTGATTTTATATAACTCCATAAGTATCACATGAACACTAATCCAAACAAGACACCCAAATTGTTATTTGAAACATGCAATACTTTTTCAGAATATTGGATCAAAGCACTTCAAAATGTTAATACCTCAAGAGATTTCTTTTCCATTTATTCTCCTTCTCCTCCACTTTATACAAAATCTGCCGAGAGTTTTGAAGGTAAACCTTCCATCCATTTAAAGTAGGACAATTGGAATCCTGTTCTTGTTATGTGTGGGGGTGGAGGGAACCAGGTCAGATGTACAGGTAATGGAATACAAGCAGGTGAGGACTGAGTTGATGGTGGTAGAGGGGAAGCCATGTTGTTTGAAGGAGGAGGACATCTCTGATAATCCCAAGACATCATCTTGGGAGACCATAGCCCTGCATAACCCTCCCATCCACGTACCTATACAAATTTCTCTTAAATGTTGAAATCAAATCCACATCCATCACCTCCACTGGCAGCTTATTCCACACTCTCACCAATCTCTGAGTGAAGAAGTTCTCCTAATGATCACCTTTCACCCTTAACCCATGTCCTCTAATTTTTATTTCACTCAACTTCAGTGGAAAAAGGCTCCTTCCATTGACTATACCCCTCATAATTTTGTATTCCTCTATCAAATCTCCACTCACTCTCCAACACTCCCAGGAAAAATGTTCTAACCTGTTCCATCCTTCCCTATAACTCAGCTCCTTAAGTCCCAGCAACATCCTTGTAAATCTTCTCTGCATTTTTTCAATCTTATTCCTTCTCTCTCTTTCTTTCCTCCATTCTCCTTTCTTTCTTTTTAATCCTTCTTCTCTTCTTCATGTTTTACTTATTTAATGTTTTTCTCTTTCTTCTATTTTTCCTACTTTCTTTCCTTCTTTTGTTTTTGCTCTAAATTAACCCAGGTCTTCATGGGGTAGTGGACTGTTTTTTAATATTCTGAAGTTCATCACATCTTCTCTACTCCAGTCATGCTTTATTCAGTAATCTTCAGCTGCGGCCTAACGCCCTTGGAGTTCAGCCACCAGTGGACCAGATAAAAATTGTGCTCCAGTCAGTCAGAGATTTACTTTGTTGACCTTATAATTCTTTTGAATAAATTCAGGAAATAGCAGCATTGCGCGTCAAACAAATCTGCAGTTTAATCTTTTAGGCTTTGCATTTAGCTTACTGCGAGGGGATGGAATTTGGGTTCTCATAACCCTGACCTAGCCTCACTTTGTTTCGTTTGGCCTCACTATCAAGAAGGGAAACCAAAAGCAGGAAATCCTTCTTTGCTTGTTGGCCAGAGGCCCATCAGGTAGAGGCAAGCTATAATAATCAGTGGGATGAAATTCTAAATCTAACTCAGTCCGCTCAGTCCATGCCTTTCCTTGCTGAGTTCCAAAGGTGCCTGAGTTAAAGTTCAGACAATGAGTGTTTTCACCTCTGCAGCTTTTGGAGGCCTTACAGTGGAATATGATCGTGCCTTCAGCTGAACACAACAGACTGAATCTCCAGTCCACTTTGATGGAAAGTAATCAGAAACATGAGACATGGCTGATTTCATTTTCTTAATCCTATTAAGTGGCATGGAAACTAAACGTGGAGTCTCCACACCTGAGGCTGTTCCTGGTATTGGGTGGGACGGAAGCTTGGCGAGTGGGTGTGACAGAAATCAAGGGTCTACCTCACAGCCTTTCATCGGCAGTGCACCAACCCAGATTTCCTGAAGTTTTGGAGATTGCAGGCAAGGCAAATACAGGTCAATATTATGAGGATTTATTGGGAAATTTGTTTCACAGACTACTGCTCAGGAATCTGGCACAGGTTATTCCTGGTTCCACTGATGTAATAACTCTGACATCTCAGTTACGTATTTTTACCTTTGCTATATAAAGGAAACTGCTTGACCTGCTGAGTTTCTCCAGCTTTGTGTTTTTACTTCAACCTCCATGACTGCAGATTTTTGTGTTTTATTTCAATCATTCCTTATGTGCCACATGCTGAACTTTTTTTGGAGTTGTAATGTGAGGTGAAATGAAATTCAATGTGTTCTGTACCTCGTCATTTGGATGTCTGGCTGCTCACTTTCTTGACTTGATATTTGAAGAGTCAGGATTTCTTTGTGAACATTGGCTTTGGTTTCATTTCATCTTTACAGCAGCTTTTATTCACACTTTGAAGTTTAGCTCTCCAGCAAGGCAAGGGCAATTTTACTAGAGTGAAATTGATATGCAAACTACCACTAGAGGAGGCTGGTTCACAGACAACATACATCAGCACACATCTACACCTAACTTGAACAAATGCCCCCGGATCTCATATAGGCGCATAAATACTCAAAACACATGCATATGGAGCAGATTACCCACACACACACACACACACACACACACACACACACACACACACAAAGTCAGACACATGCATCAAAGCATGTACTGTTTCACACTGTTCTATACAGATGAAGTTGCTATTAGACAAATATTGAAAATAGAGTTAATTCTACATATATTTTACTGCCCATTTTTACATTTTCTAGAGTTCTATTAGTGTTATTACTGCCTGTCTGTAAACATATGTAGGAAGACGAAGTTTACAATTTGACATCACCTGTTGGCAAAATTCACCAATCACAGTGTGATCTCCGTGACGAGACATCAGTGAATATAATCAGCTACTTTGACTACTTTTCTTTCAAATCCAGTTCATAATTTGTGTGCATCAAAGTTATTCAGTCCACTGTGCCTGCTGCTTCCACAGATCCATTCACTCCATTTAATGTCCCAGAGAGAAGTTCTCCCTGCCTTTTCTCTTTAAGTCAAGTAAAATTCCAGACTGCTGGTGGAAGTAAGATAATAAGAGGCACATGTGGGACAGCAATACCAGCAAGCTATTCAGACCAAATTGTCTATTTTTGACCTGTAACTTCAATGTAATATTATATAAGGAATTGTGTCATTAGTGATTAGTGATGGAGATACTGAGCCACTACTTCTTTCTCCAAGAAAGTCTGGAAATAAAAGGAAAGCACTTAATAAGAGGGGTCTCCTATTTTGAAAAGAGCTGAGCTATTCTTTACACGGGGATAGTGAATACTTGGAATTCTCTGTTCTAGGGATTTCTTTAGCACCAAAGGATATGGGGATGACATGGGACCTGATCAGATTTATTGAATGATCACAATTCCTATCCTGCTCCTATTTCTTTTGTCCTTCATCTTACATTCTACACGTTGATATATAGGACTAAGTGTTACAATCCCTGACATTTCAGTATTGGTTCGATTGATCCTCTCTAATCAAGAGATTATGGTCGGTTGCTTCAATTATAATAATGGAGGATGAGCTCTACGGAATATTAACCAGTATCAGCCGCATCTTCTGTTGTTTTCCCTGGTATCATTGGGGGTTTCCGCCTTTTAAACACAAGACACCCTCTGCCAAGGCAGGCCCACTACAGGCTGATCAGACCTGGGTGTGTGTCCCATATCCATTTCTCCTAGTGGCCATTTCTCCTAGTGGAGCCCAGATAGGATCCCTCCTTTTTAGTGACTGCTCATTTCAGCTGAATTGGATAGGGATTTAATTGCCTTTCTGAAGGCCTACCCTATGATTCCTACTTCCTTCAGAAACTTGGTCATGGATTTAGCAACAAATCCTTTAAACCGTCTTCAACAAGCACACCTTCACTCTCCAGCCTCACTCTTCTGCTTCGATTAGTGTCTTCCGTTCTTGCGCCTCATCTATGGTGCCCTCCCAAGGAACCGTCAACTCAATAATGAAGATAATCTGCTGAGAGCTAGACCGAAGTACCAGATCTGGTCTCAGGTTGGTGCTGACAATTTCCAGTTGAACGATGAGTCACTGGCCGAGGTCCACAAGCAATTTCCAGCCTCTGGCTGTGTTCAGTTGGCCTATGTTTCAGAGTGAAGGGGTATGGGTCCTGTGACTTATTCCCTCCTGAATGAAAGGTTCTGGGTGTTTGACAGCAGTATATTCATTTTTCTTTGTGTTCAACAGCTAGACATCTCAGCGCTTGATTTTGTCACCAGGTATATTGGCCTTGGGTAAATCTGCCATTGCGCTCAACCAAAATGTGTTTGAGGATAGCAGGAACTGCGCAGAGGAGACATGCTGGGTCCTCTCCAACCCACAAATTTAGGTTTGTGGGAGAGGGCAGGACATCATATGTGGCTCTGATAATTAAGCTTCTTCTATTTGACTCTTTATTCCACTGGGCCTTCCAAGTTAGCCTCCTCCTTTCATGCCCTCCCATCTTGTCTGTTGCCCTTGTTTAGGTTGAGATATGGCTTTGGCAAACCTGTGGTTGCTTCTTCTTGTTGGTGCATTTCCTCCACCACCAACTGCCTTCGTTCAGATGGACTTACTTTCTGCCAGGTTGGTTTCTTTATTTCTAAGCCAAAGCCCTCTCTACCTTGTTGCTCATACTCCACTATGTCCCAGTGTCAGAGTGTTGATTTTGCATTCTATACTGCTGCAGCCAGCATCCATTTTCTGCCTGTTAATAAGGCTGGGGCAGCACCTCTTATTCACAGGTCTCGTGATTCTCTGAGTGTCATCTCCAGCCTCAGTTTGGTACATTTGTATTCCTCCACAAGGCTAGACAATGGCAACGACAGGATTCCATCTCCATAAAGCCCTACTCTTCTATTAAGACATCTGGCTAGCCTGAACCATTTCCTCATTTGTTAGCCAATCAGTCTCTCCATTTTCTAAACATTTGATAGAGATGCTTTGTATATTGTTAATGGCCACATGAGACATGGTAGCAGGCCAAACTGGAGATACCACACCTTTAGCTTCCCTAGGAGAGTAGTGTTGTTAATTTGCTTTAGCCCACTGAGTATATCCTGCCTGAGTTGGTCAATCTGCTCAGTTACCTTTAGGGTTGCATTATACCAATGTCCGAGGCTTTTGATTGGTTTCTCCAGGATGGTTGGTATTGGTTCTTCATTATTGAAATACCTTTCGTCTACAAGCCTGCCCTTGACTATGGAAATACTGTGAAATTTGCTTGGTTTAATTTCCATTCGTGCCTATTTGATGTTGTTATGAAGCTTATTGAGGAGCCGCTTAGTACAGGCTTTTGTTTATGTGGTCATGTGCTCTTATTGGAGGAAAACAAATCCCTCTCTTCAGATGCTCCCTTCCTACCACCCAACGTGATGCATGGATGATGAACTCCATTGCCATGGTGAAAGCAAGGTGGAGAGATGAAGCGATGTGCCACTATGCCTATTTCCAGGTGCTGCCAAGCAGTGGTATATTCCTGTGTTGTAATGGAGAACTGGAGATCCTGAAAATACACTTGGATGAGATGCATGATGGCCTCTGGAACCTTGAAGAAGTTGAAGGCTGTCCAGGGCATCTTATGAGGGACTAATCCAAAGGCATTGGCTAGATCTAAAAATACTATGTGCAAGTCTTTGTTGTTCCCTCTTTGCTGTTGATATCTGGTACCAGATGATGCTTGTGTATTCTAAGCATCCCAAGAATCCCTGTACACCTGCCTTCCACACTGATATATCAGCAAACATATTGTTCACCAGGTACGTAGAGAGTCATTGAGCCATGGCACTGAAGAAAATCTTCCCTTTCATGTTCAGAAGACTGATCTGTTGAAATTAACTGATGGCTGAGGAGTTCTTTCTTTCGGTATCAATATCCCTCCTGCTCTTCACCATGCCTTAGGTATGATTCCTTTCCCCCATGCCACTCTCATCAGATTCCATCTGTTATTATAGACCCTGCATGAAATTCCATTGGGCCCTGGGGCTGATGCTGTTCTCACCTGGTTTACCATGCTCTTCACCTCTTTCCTTGTAAGAGCCCTTTCGTCCAGCTGACGTTCTGGTTGGTGAATTGGTGGCATGTCAGGGGGATGATTTCTCAGGCTATCTGCATGGGTCTTCCTCAAGATCACTCCTTGGCACTCTAAGTGTCCCACTCTTTTTTACAGTGACAATGTCTTTATTTGGAGGCACCTGCTACAATCCCAGTAAATCAAGGACAAGAAATTTATGCACAGCAGTTGATCATGAAACAATTCTTAACAACAGATCATGAGATCAGGACCCATGTCCTCACAGATGTATGTTCCGCAAGATGATCTTCCAACTTCCGTCATACAAATTTGGACCATAAGACCAGAAGATATAGGAGGAGAAGTAGGTTATTCAGCCCTTTGCATCTTCTCCTCCATTTCATGAGAAGCTGATCCATTCTCCCATTCAGCCCCTCTTCCCTGCCTTTTGCCCATAACCTTTGATACCCTGACTATTCAAGTGCTTATCAATCTCTGCTTTAAATGTACTTAACAACCTGTTCTCCACTGCCACCTGTGGAAGCAAGTTCCAGAGGTTCCCCACTCTCTGGCGACAGAAATTACTCCGTGTCTCTGTTTTAAATGGGTGCCCTTCAATCCTGAAGTAGTGCTCTCTTGTCCTTCACTGCCCTCCTATGGGAAATAGCTTTGCCACATCTATTTTGTCCAGGCTTTTCAATATCCAAAATGCTTCTATGACTGATCTCCAAGGAGTACAGTCTAAGAGCCATCAAACGTTCCTCATATGCTAAACCATTCATTCCAGGAATCATTCTTGTAAATCTTCTCTAAACCCTCTTCAATGCCAGCATATAACCATATACAGCACAGAACAGGCCATTTTGACCCTACGAGTCCATGCCGGAACAAATCCCCACCCTCCTTGTCCCACTGACCAGCACCTGGTCCATACCCCTCCAATCCTCTCCCCTCCATGTAATTATCCAGTCTTTCCTTAAATGTAAATAACATCCTTGCTTCAACCACATCTGCTATCCTTTCTTAAAGAGCCAAAACTGTACCCTGTACTCTGTGATCCCTCACCTGCACCTTATAAAGCTGCAACGTCACATCCCTGCTCTTGTATTCTATTCCTCTAAATGACAATATTGAATTCGCCTTCTTCACCACTGACTCAACCTGGAGGTTAACCTTTCGGGTATCCTGCACGAAGACTCCCAAATCCCTTTGTACCTCCGAATTTTGAATGTTCTCCTCATTCAAATAATAGTCGGCACTTTTATTCCTTCTACCGAAGTGCATGACATTACACTTTCGAACATTGTATTTCATTTGTTACTTCTCTGCCCATTCTCCTAATCTATTCAAGTCTCTCTGCAGCCTTTCTGTTTTCTCATCACTACCTTCCACCTTCACCTATCTTTGTCTCATCTGCAAACTTAGCCACAAAGCCATTTATTCCACAGTTTAAATCATTAACATAGAATGTGAAAAGAAGTGGCCCCAGCACTGACCCCTTTGCAACACAACCAGTAACCGGTGGCGAACCAGAAAAGGATGCCTTTATTCCCACTACCCATTTCCTGCCAATCAGCCAGTGTTCTACCCCTGCTGGTATCTTTCCTGTTCTATGGGCTCACATTTTGTGAAGCAGCCTCATGTGCGGCACCTTATCCAAGGCCTTTTGAAAGTCCAAATATGCAACATCCACTCCATTTCTAAATGTAGTATTACGTGACAATAATGGAACCTTTGCCTTTACCTTTTATGTCCTTTGTCTTGCCTGCTTGTGGTTTCCTCAAAAAATTGCAGGAGGTTGGTCAGGCAAGATTTTCCCTCAAGGAAACCATGCTGACTTTGACGGATCTTGTCATGCATCTTCTAGGTACTCCGTAATCTCATTCTTGACAATCAACTTTAACAACTTCCCAACCACTGATGTTAGGCTAACGGGTCTATAATTTCCTTTCTGCTGCCTCCCTCCTTTTTTAAATAGCGGAGTGACCTTTGCAATTTTCCAGTCCTTTGGAAACATGCCAGAATCTATTGATTCTTGGAAGATCAATACTAGTGCCTCCACAATCTCTATAAAGCCTCCTTTTACACCAGGTTGCCTTAACAAAAATCATACAATTTTCTTAAGTTAAAACACAAAATGCTGGAGAAGCTCAGCAGGTCATACTGTGTCCTTTATGTAGCAAAGGTAAAGATACAGAACCAACATTTCGGGCTTGAGCCCTTCATCAAAGTTTTCTTTGTCAAGAGAGAGGCCACACAACACATGCAGGCTAGTAAAGGAGATTTTATAGCTTAGAGACACAGCACAGTTACAGGCCCTTCCAGCCCATGGGCCCTTTACGTCTTTGGAAGGTGGGAGGGAACCAGAGCACCCGGTCACAGGGGGAACATACAAACTCCTTACAGAGAGCAGTTATTGTTCATCATCAATGTTGAAATGTAATATTTCAGTCTCCATTGCCCTTTCAGACAGTGAGTTCCAGAGTCCCACTGTTCTTCTGGTAAACATTTATTTTCTTTAATTCTTTTACTGATTATTTTATATCTGTGCTCCCCAGTTACTCATATTTCTGCTGAAAATTGTGAACTATTTTAGCCAAGGTTTCATCCCACACATATATAGAGGAAACAGGATAGGTCACGTTTTTTGGGAAATTTACCAGGGATCGCAATCTAGATTACCCACCTGCATCCGTCCTGCCTATAATTGAAGAAGAATTTTCATGAGGAAAATCCTGAGTTTTCTTCAATCTCCTCCAATAGACAAGAAGTGTTAGACGTTGTGAGGGGTGGGGGGGTGGGTAGATTCCCTTCTAGGTTATTGTCTGAAGGTATTGCCTGTTTGTTGTTAGCTTTGTTTAAACCAGCTTCACATCAACTGAATGCTTCTAATGAATGGTTTTACACTCCATTTTTCATCTGTTGTTTCACTAAAGTGCCGAAAAGCTGCCCATTGGCACTGCATTGTGTTATGGCATAAACAAATCATTAAGACAGCAAAACTAGACAACGGTGAACTTATCTGCACAATGACTGGAACATGGAGATCAGTGTCAGCCTTGGCTCAGTAGCAACACTCTTCCACTCTGACTTCAGAGGCTGTGGGTTCAACCTCCACTCTATGAACATGTAATCTTTCAAGCTACTTGCTCAGTCATTTGTAGAGGAAGCCTTTGGTAGGGAAGGTTAAATAGCGACCTGATTCTAATGGATCTGAACAATCCTCTAGCACTGTTTCAAAACAGGTTTGCAAGATTCCCTTCTGGTCCTTAAGCAAAATCCCAAGCATAGATTATAAGGCCATTTATTTCATTGCTGTTAATTGGACTGTACAGGAGTTACATGCTTGACATCAGACCCCGAAACAGATACTCTGTTCCAAGCTCTGTCACAGGAAGGTGGCAGAGCCAAAAGATTCAAAGATGGCTTGAAGCCTCCTGAAAGAAATGGAACATAACCCATCGACTGCTCAAAGTGGAGAAGGAGCATTTGGGAGGGAGCTGATAAACTTTAATCTTTGGGAGCACTCGGCTCTGCAAAACTGCCAGAAGGAGAACTGCACCTTGCAACCAACCCAGTCTGATCCCACTCGGGTCTCATCAGCCATCTCAGAACCCACAAAATTGGAGTGGAAGAAAGTAATCTTTGACCTTGAGGGACTGGCCAAGGAGAAGCAGCAACTGAGCCACATTCTGAGGTTGTGTGAGATGCTTTGAAACATAGATTGTAATAATGCCAGCAAGAGAGCTAATTTAACCAAAGATTCTCTTGAACAATTTCAAATGTGTCTGGAATTATTTTGCTTAGGTTAAGAATTGATCAATTTTTGTTTGAAAATCTACCTTCTTTAGCACTAACTCACGCCTGCTTCAGTACACAAAAGTACTGGAGAAACTCAGCAGGTCACACATTGTCTAGACGAAGCAAAGGGATATAACCAACATTTCGGGCTTGAGCCCTTTGTCGAGGAAAGATTTATTTGCTTCAACTGCTTTTAATTTAACTTCTTTGTAAATGCCACATGTCTATCCACTCCAGCTTCCCACCACACCAGGCAAAGCCCATTGTTGCCACAAAAAGCACTATTTGGGGTGTGGAAGGAAACTGGAGCACTTGGAGGAAATCCACTCAGTTGCAGGGAGCACGTGCAAACTGCTCACAGGCAGGATTGAACTGGCATCTCTGGAGCTGTAAGATGAAAACTCAGCAGAGCCTTCTGGTATAGATCACTTCAGATCTCTTTCCCAACCACTTCCTATTCCAGATTAACCCTTCCTGATCATCTCTCTGTCCAGTCACCTGGACCAGGCCACCATGGGTGACACCAATGACTGATGGCCCAGAAGAGACTTCAGATTCACATGTAAGGTGCTCAGGGACTAACAGCGGGTGTCCAAAGTCAGATGATCCTATTCAGGAGGGTTCAGGGGCCATTCCCCCAACCTTCTGCAAGCCAACCCATTATGGAGGATGATTCACTGAGCCCAACTCTGTCAGAACCATTGCAATCCAATTCACCTCTAATCCCACTTCCCCTCCCTCTGCCCTCCATCAGCTTACAGCTAAACCAGTTGAAGCGAGTATCACTTCAAGAACTATGGGCCATAACAGGCAGGACTCTAGCAGGCAGGTGTGCATAGGTGTGGGATGGGTTTTCCAAAGGTAAATTCCTAATTAAGGACATAAAGCCTTGCTATAAGGAAATAAACAATGAGAAAACCCTGACTCCTAATACTTTGAATCCATTCTAATCCCAAAGCCACATCCTGGAGAACTAGTACAGGGCAAGGGTTGATACAGGGAGTTATGATGGCTGCAGAGGATCTTTAAGATGATCAATGTGCCAACACACAGGAGAGAAATAGGAAGCACAATGTGGGAATTGGCCTGTAAAACCAAATTAGCAGTGGGGAGTGGATAATTAATGGTGGATGGCATCCACTGCCTAGCTATGATGGTCAATGGAACAATGGAGCAAACAGCATGCGGAATATGGAAGCACCTTGTCCCTTGGGAAGTCGAATATTTGAAAAGTCTGATAGGAAATTACCGTGTGAAGCAATACAAGCTGATAGGCCTACAAACTTCTGAAATAAATGAGCTAATCTTCAGAAAACAGAGATGTAAGGAATGTTGTACAAATCATTCATTACTGATAATGAAGCACTGTAGAAACTAGAGAAAAGATTCAGAAGGTTGGCATCAGAATTGAAAGGGTGCAACTTCAGGGCAAGTTTGACCAGGTGCGAAGGGAAAAAGGAAGTGATAGGGAAAGAAGGTGGTTGGATAATCATCTGATCACAAAGGGGTAGAAAGGAAAGGTTAGGTTAAGAGAGAGTGAAAAGAGAACTGAATATCAAGAGGTCACCTGATAAAATTAGTTGCCATGATTACCAAGGTGATCCATCATCCAGATTCGGAAATATTGTTTCGACTTCGGATTGAGTTCTGGGCAAGGATAATGAACAGATTAAAAAATGAGATTTGGAAGGGGTTTCTTTGTACTGAATATGTGCAAGATAGTTTTTATGACCACATGTCTAGGCAAGGCATACAGGCTTGATGCCAAGAATATTAACAAGACATTGAACAGGTCAATATTGGATTTATACACCTCACTCGTCTCCTCCATGTTAATATATTTTATTTATTAGTTGAGGAGATTCCAGCATCACTGCCAAAGCTGAAATTTATCATCCATCACAAATTGTCTCCCAAGTTGACTGTTTTCTTGGACCATGAACAAGGACTGTTACAAGTTGCTAAATTTGAAATCACATAGATCAGACCAGCTAAAGATGGGATATTTCCTTCCCGAAAGAACTATAGTGAACCACATATTTGGCTAACAATCATTTCATGGTCTGTAATACTGATACCGGACTTATTCTTTCAAATTAAAGAGCAACCACAGGAAAATCCAACTCAATAGGCCCAGAAGAGTAGTTCAGTAACTTGATCGCTATGCTGTAATGCCCCTGTTAATCCAACCCTATCAACTTCATATGCATGGAACATCAAAATAGTAATGAAGGATGGAAGAGTTTGGGGGAAGAGAATGGGGTGGAGGGGTTTGGAGTAGGAAGGGGTATCAACCAGCAATCACCAAATAGGGTAAGTGACACACTTCTGGCTGTGAGATTCTTTGCACTCTCTTCCATTTGCTCCTGTCACCACTTATGCATATTTTTTTAAAATAATTTTTTAAAATCTTAAATAAAAATAATACAAATGAACACAAATCTAAACTTCCTCTCAGAGGAAGTCTAAAACGCTGGGAGGAATTAAGATTGATCAGCTTCTGACTCACTGGCAGAGGGCAGCAGTGAAGGGGTTAATCTAAAGCAGACCGTCTGAGGAAATTTAAGCTAAACTATCAGTTTTTCCCTTAAAAGCTTTGAATATAAAAGCAGAATAATGATTATAAATCCCTTGACCCTTTGTGAGAAAACTTTCAGACTATCAATGGGATCTTTTCACAGGCCTTCCTTTAGAGTAATTCACATTTTGTCAACAGATGCTCCGATTCTGCATTTTATATTTAAAGCCCTATGTTCAAAATCCTTTGAACCAAATTGTGTGGATAATTGAGAAAACCTCAGCACTTTCCTTTGTAAAATAGAAGTTCTAAAGTGTAACAATCCACTACAAAAATATTTCAAAATTTGCTTTGAATATATATTCATTAGAAAGCATTTAATGTCAGGGCACATTTCACACTGGCTAGTTTCAACACTGCTGCTCACAAAGGAATGCCTCTTTTCCCTTTTATAAGCCACTGAAGGCCCACTTCTAATCTGAGAGACTCAGAATGAGGCGGGGTCTACTCCAAACAACAGGCAGACTGGCCGTGCAGTTAACGGTCGGAGACCCTTACCCGCTGGGACTCTCATTTAAAACTGTTAGGAACAATGGGGGCTTGTTCTCAGAGGCTCCCTGCTTCGTCATATGGTCGACACTGTTTAGGCCAATCGACGTAAAGAGTCAAGGAGGGCGACTCCGCTTTCTCCACCTGTCAGGCAGACAAGTGTAGGGGTCCTCCTGACCCTTCACTGCAAGTCATTCCTTCCCCCTCCCCAAATTTCACCACTCACTGACCCGCCTTGCCTCTGCTCTCGTACCTCCACAAACCCTCCCCCAAGTCAGTCTGCCCTCATTTTAACCAAATGAGACAGGTGAACAATATCATTAAACCAGCACCATTACAAGTGTCAGGTCCAATATCACAATTGTCCATCACATCCACAGGCAGACTGGGACTGAGCTTCCGCAGCAGTACAAGGAGTCTCTGTTCTGCAAATGGGATTTCCTGCATCTCAAGAAATATTTAAGAAAGAGCTGAAGAAAGAGGTGGAGGGGTGGATATCTGGACAACTCTTCCCACCTCCCCTCACATCCCCATGAACACCACCACCAGCTCCAACCCTTGTTTTGCCTCAAGCAGGGAAAGTAAATTGACTAGAGGTGTTGCAAAAAGCTTCAGGAATCTTTTCACTAATTATCTACTGGGCTTCTTTGGTAGTTTTTCACTTTACTACACATAACCGGAGCCAAAATATTTATAAACATTAATTAGTGAACAAGGATCATTTGTTGGGTGCTAAAACACAGAAAAATACATCCCAGACACCTTGATTGGGATTCCAAGTCAAGTTCTTACTGTTGACATATCGATGAACTTCTAAAGATCTTCTAAGTCGAACTACAATAAGTGGACTGTGGAAAATATATTGCCTGGTTTGGTAACCTGAGTTCCCCGGAATGCAAAAGGCTGCAGAAAATGGTAAACCTAGATAAGTCCATCACAGGCACTGACATCTTGTTCATTGAAGACATCAAAATATGAAGACATCAAGAAGGCAGCTAACAAGGACCCCATCATGCTCATCCCACTGTCTTATCACTGCTACGTTCAGACAGAAGGTATAGATACCTGAAGTTTGGTACCTCCAGATTCAAGAACTTTTTTCCCAAACAGCTATTGGGCTCTCGAACTAACTGCAACTATAAATATTCATATGTCCTTTTATATTAATCTTCCTTTTTTTCTCTTGTGTGGTAACTTAATTTATACTTATTGTTTGTTACTGTATTTTAGATACCTGTTTAGCTGCAGCAAGAATTCAATGTATTTGCACATGGTACTCGTGTGTATTGCAATAAACTCTCATTATTCAAACTATCCCATTTATCAACTACCCCCATTTGAAACCACAGAAATATTAATTTAACTAGATTTGTGCTCAAATTGCTAAACTCTTGACACATTCTCTATCCTTTCCCTTCTGCAGAATTCCTTATAAGTTCCATCAGATCATATCACTTCTTACACAGGTTATACCCTACCAAGTGAATACTCTATGGAGGAGATATTGTATGTGCCTCATGTGCTTACAGGATCCAAAGGAGGTCAAGTTCAGTAGCAAGTCTTTGTGCTGGAAATCACAACAGTTCAGTTGTGAGCATATGAACCTTGAGCTGCAAGGTTTTCTGTTCATTGTAGTATTAAGCAAACTAGCAAGACTGATGCCCCAGATAGTTTAAAACTTACGTTCATAAAAGAAGTAGCTACCAAGATATTGGATGCATTAGTTATAAGCTGCAACTAATCTTTAGATTCTGGGGAAATGCCAGAGGATTGGAAAATGTCCAATGTGACAATCCTATTTTAAAAAAAAAAGAGGGAACCGAAAAGCAGCTGATTTGCCTAACATCCACTGTTGGAAAATATCAATAGTCAATATTTTGCTAGAGAAAAATTGTCATTGGCCCATTTTCCTTTAGAGAATGTGTGTGTGTGTGTGTGTATATACACATTTGTCAACTGAGGATATGATTATCATACTATTGTTGGATCTGATCTCCACACGGTTAATGACCTTGTTGAAAGTCTGAAGCTCAATAATCACTGATTGCCAGCCATGACATTGATGGATGATCAGCAGAGTGTGGCTGCGAGTGTTTCTACAATATTCCAGTGAAGTTACCAGAGAGAACTTGGTGATGTGAAACAACCCTCCAACTACCTGAGAAGGAGAAGG
Organism: Narcine bancroftii; assembly: GCF_036971445.1. NCBI lineage: Eukaryota > Metazoa > Chordata > Chondrichthyes > Torpediniformes > Narcinidae > Narcine > Narcine bancroftii. The sequence goes on from NC_091472.1 coordinate 124,205,511, forward strand.
AGGCAGGTACTCTCAGAACTATTATGAAACATCTGCTTGGCACCTTGAATCAGCAGTGTGTTAGTTACAGGCCAAATGCTGGTAAATGGGAATAGTATAGATAGGCACTTGATGGTTTGCACAGACATAATGAGTTGAGGGCCTCATTTCTGCCCTGTATGATTGTGACTCTGACCCATCAGCAACTACGCCAAGTTAACAAATGCTGAAAAGCAGTCCAGAACATGGTCTTTATTGTTTAAAAAAAAAGACTCATACTATGAAATAGGATGTTAAACTTTGGGCCTGTTTGCTCATTCAGATGAAGACAAATGATTACACGGCACCAGTTCAAAGACCAGTCGACAATTATCCTCAGATATTGGTCAATATTTATTTTTTGTTCAACATTAAATGATCTGATCATTATCAGACTGCTGTGTAGATTAGATGCATTATTTCTTACATTACATTAGTGAGCACACTCTAAAGTTCCTTATTGGCTGTGAAACAACTTGGAGGTCAGAAGGTTTGAAAAAAATAGTTCATAATTCAAATCTCACTTTCTCTAACCCTGAATGTCCAAACCTCAACACCCCAAATCTGTAATTAAAACTCTTTGAGAATTCTGTTTACCAGAACCATCAAGTATATGATCATACATTCATTGCACAACTAAGGATACAATGTTTTTATTGCCATTACTCTATATCATGAATTTAAATTTCTCAATAAATCCCTAACAAATTTCCAATAAACGTTTCTGGATAAGAAAATTGTCCTGACATCTTAGTGACTGTTCTCTGAAAACCCCAAGACATTCTGGCAGAAAATAAATGGATTTTTGTTTAAAATGGAGGGTAAAAGTCCTCTTTATGGAGGGACTGGTTCTCAAAAGTGGACCCGAATGCAAGCAGGATTGAACTGAGGCAGAATTGGGATCATGAGAAAATATTCAGATCCCTTATCGCAAAGCTTTGCTGAATTTGGATTACAAGATGAGGTAAGTAATCAGCTATTCCACATCCAAAGTTATAGCAAACTGTTCAGTTTTCAGCATCTGTTTTCCAAGGGTGACCCAATGATACACCTTACTTTGAGAATTTGGAAGAGGGTACAAAATAAAATTTGTAATTTCAATGAGCTTACCTCCACAAGTTTGGTTAAACCCTTTGCTGAGTACTAACACTCCTCCTCTCCTCGACCATGTCCCCACTGGCTTCTGACAGCACAGGAAGAGTTAAGCTTCTTCAAAGCCAGGCCTTAATTAGGGGTAGTGTATTGCACCAGACATGATCGGAGGGAGCCGTTTAAACATTCATGACGTCAGGTACATTTAGTCTCCCTTCATTTTAGCGGGCATTGGGACATGCTTGAATAGATAACTTCCACCTACCAAATGCAGCATTGTACTTTGTAAAACATACAACTAAATACTCCTAATATATGACAGAAAACAGCCATTCAATTATCACCTACAAATTTAACCCTCCCACCAGCCACAACAGCCTCCTTGAGTTAATAACTTACGTTATTATAAAAACCAATCATTCCCTCAGCCTTGAATTATAAAGCAACACTCTTCTTGCAGGAATAGGCATTAACTCTGCATTTTTGCTATTATTTGTTCCAATGCAGTTTTTAAAAAAAACTCATAATGCTTCAAATGGTTAGTTTGGTTCATTTTAGTTATTTATCATAAATTTTCAAAATATATCAAAACGAATATTTGCATTATGCATATAGTATAACATCTTCTGATCAATTATTCACATGTAAATGAGTAAGAGATGCCAGTTTCCCAATCTTGCAATGCATACCTCTGCTAAATGAGACACACAAGAGTGTTACCTGGCAAGATGGAGTATGGTGAATAATTCAGGAGCTGAAGTAACGTGTCAAGGTGCCCCACAGTTACCTGCTCTAACTGCAAAACATTCATTCTCTGTCTTTATCCTTCAGTAATAGAAGCATCAGAAAGTACTTTTCTGTGCATGCAATTCCAATGATTATTGACTTGTTTCTCTCTGATTTTTTCATTTATTTAGTTTGCCTTCACTGTGAGCAATACCTTCTGAGAGAATTCAAATCCACAGGCGAAAAGAAATTAATTCTATTAGCAATTTTTCACCTTCATGTTTTGGAAACCAAACGTTCAACATCCCTGCATAGAGTCTACCCAGCTGTGATAAGCAACAAACAATTGGGAGCAGATTTTTTAAAATTTAAGTTTAGGCTGGTGAAGCTAACTGCTGTGTCCTTTCGGCTCGCAGCCTGCCCACAAATCAATGTTTTGCTCTCAACTGTAAATGCAAAATGTTTACAATTAAGATATTCTAATTTTCTATTGCTGTGTGATGTGACTTGGAATTCTTGCAATTAGAACCTTCTGTTTGCCTTTAAGCTAAAGATTTAGCATATTTATGCTTTGCTAATTATTTTGAGATAAGCTATTACCAGTATTTCAAATACTATCAAAGGAAATGGAATTATATGGGGTGGTGTACATTGGCACAGGTGATAGAGCCACTGTCTCACAGTGCCAGTGAGTCAGCTTCAATCCTGACCTCGCGTATTGTCTGTGTAGAGCAGTGGTTTGCAAAGGTTTTCTTTCCACTCATATTCCACTTTAACTAATCCCTATGCCTTTGACACCGTGAGCAGGAAAGGGCTTTGGCAAATACTAGAGCGCCTCGGATGCCCCCCAAGTTCCTCAGCATGGTTATCCAACTGCACAAAAACCAACAAGGTCGGGTCAGATACAGCAATGAGCTCTCCGAACCTTTACCATTGACAAAGGCGTGAAGCAAGGCTGCGTCCTCGCACCAACCTTCTTTACTATCTTCTTCAGCATGATGCTGAAACAAGCCATGAAAGACCTCAACAATGAAGACTGTGTTTACATCCGGTACCGCACAGATGGCAGTCTCTTCAATCTGAGGCGCCCGAAAGCTCACACCAAGACACAAGAGCAACTTGTCCGTGAACTACTCTTTGCAGACGATGCCGCTTTAGTTGCCCATTCAGAGCCAGCTCTCCAGCCCATGACGTCCTGTTTTGCGGAAACTGCCAAAATGTTTGGCCTGGAAGTCAGCCTGAAGAAAACTGAGGTCCTCCATCAGCCAGCTCCCCACCATGACTACCAGTCCCCCCACATCTCCATCGGGCACACTGAACTCAAAACGGTCAACCAGTTTACCTACCTCGGCTGCACCATTTCATCTGATGCAAGGATCGACAAAGAGATAGACAACAGACTCACCAAGGCAAATAGCGCCTTTGGAAGACTACACAAAAGAGTCTGGAAAAACAACCACCTGAAGAAACACACAAAGATCAGCGTGTACAGAGCCATTGTCATACCCACACTCCTGTTCGGCTCCGAATCATGGGTCCTCTACCGGCATCACCTATGGCTCCTAGAACGCTTCCATCAGCGCTGTCTCCGCTCCATCCTCAACAATCATTGGAATGACTTCATCACCAACATCGAAGTACTCAAGATGGCAGAGTCCGCAAGCATCAAATCCATGCTGCTGAAGACCCAACTGCGCTGGGTGGGTCACGTCTCCAGAATGGAGGACTATCGCCTTCCCAAGATCGTGTTCTATGGCGAGCTCTCCACTGGCCACCGAGACAGAGGTGTACCAAAGAAGAGGTACAAGGACTGCTTAAAGAAATCTCTTGGTGCCTGCCACATTGACCACCACCAGTGGGCTGATATCACCTCCAACCATCCATCTTGGCGCCTCACAGTTCGGCGGGCAGCAACCTCCTTTGAAGAAGACCGCAGAGCCCACCTCACTGACAAAAGACAAAGGAGGAAAACCCAACACCCAACCCCAACCCACCAATTTTCCCATGCAACCCCTGCAACCGTGCCTGCCTGTCCCGCATCGGACTTGTCAGTCACCAACGAGCCTACAGGAGACGTGGATATACCCCTCCATAAATCTTCATCCGCGAAGCAAAGCCAAAGAATGCCATCGGTGCTCTGTGATTAGTAAGGGATTGTTACTGAAATATTTTGCTTGAGAAAAATTGTCATTGGCCCATTTTCCTTTAGAGTTATGAAACTGTGCACATAACAAAACATTTAGGTATGATTAAAACGGTGATTTTCAATCTTTTTCAACCCCACTCACATACCACATACCACCTTACTAATCACAGAGCATTCATGCTTAAGATTGTATGTGAGTGGAAAGAGGTTGAAAACTTTTTCTGGGTAGAGTTTGTATGTTCTTCCTGTGTCATATGGTTTTCCTCCAGGAGCTCCAGTTTCCCTTCCATATTCCAGGAATGTGCTTATTGCAAGATTAATAGGACATGGGTGCAGGCCCTTCAGCCAGGAGTATGTGCCAAGCATGATTCCCAAATTAAACTAAACTCTGCTACTTGTTCATGGTTCATACCCCTGTAGCTCTTGTATATTCACAGGTCTATTCTAAACTCTCTTAAACACCATTATTGTTTCGGCTTCCACCGCTATTCTTTGCATCTGTTCCAGGCACCCACCACTCTGTAAAAAAAAAAATTCCCTGCACAACTCCTTTAAGTTTCCCGCCTCATATTTGATGTGTGCTCTATAATATTTAACATTTTTAATTAGTGAAAAAGATTCTGACTGATTACCATATCAATACCTCTCAAAATTTTATAAACTTTTACCAGCTCTCCTTTCAGTCTACTACAGTCCAGAGTAAACAATTCATGTTTGACCAACCTTTCCCCGTTGCTCATACCCTCTGAAACTCTAAACTATTGTGTTTTTACTGTGACCTCTTGCCTGTTGGACTGTTCTCTCCCTGTCCCTTCTTTCCTCCTCCTCCACTTTTTTTATTCAGGCACCTGCCTGCTATCTGCTCATACCGAAACGTTGGTTATATACTGTATCTTTGCTTCCAATGGACCCTGAATGACCTGCTAACTTTCTCCAGCATTTTTGTGCACTGCTCTATAATCTAACCCTGTATTGGCCACAGTGAACAGTGCCAAGGGTATAGATGAGCTTTATAAAATGGGAAATAATACAAATGGGGACATGGTCAGCGTGGGCTTGGTTAGACTAATGGCTTGATCCAATGTTGTATGTATGGCTGTCTGATTTTAATTCATCCTGTTTCAATCACTATTTCTCAATACTGCCATCAGCAAGGGGAATATCCTGAGGGAGGGGATCAGTAGTGGTTGGATGTAGAAGGTTCGGAGAGGTGAATAGGGAAAGAATTTCCCACAAGGTTTCCAAAAGACCATAAGATTCTTCCAGTTCAAATGCTGGTGATAACTACAAGTACTGTAGGTGCACAGAAACCTTCTGATCTTGTTCTTCACATTGTTCTCTTTGATTAAGTAGCACTTGCTGGGAAATAGAGCAAGGTACTGTCTTTTACATCATTGTAATTGTTGATATTATATTAGTTACAGCTTATAGTCCAGTAAAAATGGTGCCATTCTCATCTTACATGGACCATCAATTAATGATGAATAAATTTCAGCCTAGATGATAGGTTCGTACTTTAGAGGGAATTAAAGCCACAATAAGTCTTTGTGGGAAAATAATATTACAGGGTACAACATGAGGTAAATTTCTCCAGAGATTAATATTCGTAATTTAGTGTCAATCTAACTTAAGTAATAGGCCCACCCTCCTTCGAGGGGATGTAGTGAATGCTACAACAAAATTGATCCATCTTACACACTCTCTAGGGATACAGAAAAGGATGCAGTTGAGGGTGAACGTGCAGTTACATTCCGCGTCACCACTGACCCCACAAAGAAATAATTGGCAAACATTCAATTGCTCCGCCTACCCTGCACTCCCCACAACTCCCCCACCTTCCTCTATTTACATCTCTGTGTAGATTACCCTCATTTCTCACAAAGTTCTTTCTAAGAGTTCCGACCCTGGCTCCCTCTCCCGGGACCCCATCCACAACATTCTGCAGTTTCCAGTTCTACAGGAGTTTTTAAAATTGCTGAGGTTAGGAGTGGAGAGGAAGAAAGTAAAGAAAATATGTTTAAAGTATTGAAACACATGGAATTAATCATGAATTCTGAAGAAAACCCACAAAAAATGTTTACTTGGTTTTAGATGTTACGTGCATTTTTTAGAGGGACAGTAAATGTTTAGAGACCCTTTCTTGTCCTGAAAATAAATAATTAAATGTTTTGTTTTAAAGCATTACTTTTGGGAACTCTGATTTGAAGTTTTGATGACATGGAATAAACTAGTAGAAGTTCACCTAATTCTCCTCACTTAAGAAATAACACCTTAGATCACATATGTCAAACTCTGGCCCGCGGGCCAAATTTGGCCCGCAATATAATTATATTTGGCCCGCAAGATCACTTCAAAAATGTATTAGAGGTGGCCCGCCCTGCAGCGAGAGCCGATGCTGTTTTTTGGTAATGTCACCCTCCCCCTTCATTGCACATCCTTCCCCACCCCCTAACGATCCCTTCCCCCCTAAAACCACCCCCCTTAAAAGATGGCCAAAATATTCTCAAAAATGAATCCAGAATGGTAAAGTTCCACAAACCTTCTGCTGGGAATCCTAACAACACCCGGGCATCAGATCCATGGGACGCGGAGGGAGCAAGAGAGTTGCAGGTTGACCGTGCAAACTTTGAGAATGGGGAAAACAAAATTGTAACACGAGAAGTCTGTCGATGTCATCAGCCGGCAAGCCAGTTGGAAGGCTCCCCGCACAAGCAGTCACTTCTCCCACCTGTTGAGCGGTGCGGCGGCTTGGCGAGCGCCTGTGATTTCCTGTCGGCGCGACGGACATGGCAGGTTGCGCACGGCCCCTGCTGTTCCACAAAGGCGGATCGGCAGTGCGCTGGGCCTGAGTGGGTGGGTAAGCAGGGTGGGCAGAGGGTGTAGGTGAGGAGTAATGGGCAGGGGAAGTTATGGTGGTGCAAGGAGCAGTTAGAGGGAGGGATGAGTAGAAGGAGGGGTGGATAAGGAAGAGGTAAAAGGGGAGGGGCAGGGCAAGTAGGGGAGGGGTGATTAGAGGGTGAGAGACGGGTAGAGGGAGGAACAGGTTGAGGGGAGAGACAGTAGAGGGGTGTGTATAGGATGGGGTGGGTAAAGGCAGAGTGAGTGGAGTGAGGGGTGAGTAGAGGTTGGGTAAAGGACTGGTCAGGTAGAGGGATGGTGGGTCGAGGGTGAATAGAGGCCTAGAGCCTGAGGAATGAGCAGGAAATGCTGAGTCCTGATGCAGGCCAAAATGGACACAGCCTGTGAATGCTGACTACATCTCCACAGGGACCAAATAGGTTTCCCTCAGGTCAAGAAAAGGGTGAACTTGAGCTACCTACTCCTGACCTGTAACATTATCCTCCTAAAGTTATATCCTAAAGTTTAACATTACATATGTTGAAAGAAGAGAAAACATGCAGATGTTGTTGAAAATTTTCAATAAATATTTAGTTCGGCCCTCGACTTAGTCCAAGTTTTTAATTTTGGTCCTCCGTGAATTTGAGTTTGACACCCCTGCCTTAGACCTATTAGCTTTGGAGATCGCTACTCCAGAATCAATGGGAAAACTCTCTCTCTGTCTCTCTTTCTCTCTCTCTCACGCACACACGCACACACACATAGACACAACAGACGCACACACACACACACACACACATTCAAACAGACACACACACACACACATACACATTCAAACAGACACACACACACACACATTCAAACAGACACACAAATGGACACACAAACAGATGAATGCGCACACACACACATTCAAACAGACAGACACACACATGGACACACAAACACACACACACACATAAACAGACGCATGCGCACACATGCACATACATGGACGCACGCACACACAGATTAACATGTCAACATATAAATCACACCATCAAGCAAAAGCCAATATACCCATCAAAAGACACGCAAACATCCAGACCCTCATAACAACATACCCAAACTCCAAAGTACACACAGACATATGTTCATACAAACCAACACAAATTCACACACAAACATACACACAGCATGAGAGAATTTTCAAAGAGCCAGCCTAGTTCCCAATGGCTTCCTTAAGCAGGCCAAACTCCCATCCCCCACTGGAAACTCAGGCTTTGCCAAAAATAAATACTGCTATTTTAACCTAAGCTGAAGAAAAGACAAGTCACTGCAGTGACCCAGATATAGTGCAAAAATGGTTCCTTCTTAAAATTTCAAAGGCGCTTGATCTGATTGGAGAATCAGAGAAAATGTTTTTAACACAATTAGTCCATTCCAATTGGCTAGCATTTTCAGTGTGAAATGCAAATGGAAAGGAGAAAAATTCATACCCCAGCTTTTCCATCTTTGGGATGCTCCATCAGCACTTCTATATCTGCCACATTTCATCTCATCCACACTCCCAGCAGTGTATTTATTAATCCTCCAGTGCCACACTGCACTGCCAGTCTCGAGGGCTGTGGATGAATTCAGCCCAGTGGGTGCCTTTGACCTGGTTGTAGTTAAGCTTCTTGAGTGCTGAAGTGATACTCCCAGGCTACATTGCGAACACTAAATGCAATGGACAAGACTGGAGGATGTTGAAGTGAATCACTGCTTTGTCTAGGAAGATTGCTGGGAACTCTGAATGGTGTGAAGAGAAGAGGTGAACGGAGAGGTGTTATATGTCCTCTGGTTGCATAGAAAGGTGTCATGGATCAGGGTCTGGTGGATGAATTGGAAGGGAGTCTCAAGTGAGCTGTTCTTATGAAATGCAGAAGGAAAGATGGGCTCATTTAGAGTTGGTAGGTTAAATGTAGAGTCCGGTGGGCCACAATTTATCTCTCAAAGTCATTATTACGTTGCTGTTTGAGGAAACCTGCTGTTCACAAAATTAGCTACTTTCTTCCCCATAACTAGAGGAATGGCAATTGGAAAGTTGACCAATGGCTGGAAAAAGCTTTGGGGCATCCCACAGTACTGTGGCTTGCTCTTCTTCCTCCCTTCCGTCCTTCCTTCCTCGCTTTCTTTTGTCTTCTTTTCTCCCTTTCCCGCTCCCTTTCTCGCTTCTCTCTTTTTCTCGTTCTCTTTCTCTCTTATCTTCACTGCTCTTTTTCTTCCTTTCTTTCATTGTCTTCCTCTCGATTTCTCCCTCTCTCATTTTCTTGTCCTGTCTTTTTCTCTCTCGTTTTTTTCTCTCACTTTTATTTTCTTATGTTCTCTCTCTATCTTTCATTCTCTTTTGTTCCTTTCTTTTTCCATCTCATTTTTTCCCTCTCTCTTTTCTTTCCCTCTCTTAATCTTCCCCACCAATACCTGAACACAAATAGTAATTTAGGTTCTGTTTCCATTTCTCCATGACAGGCACATTTAAGGAGCCCTGTTCCCCCAGCCAGTGGTGGATCACTGTAATGGTGGCTATGGATAGAGTGCAAGTATTCATGGGGTACGTAAATTGACCCACATTAAAATGTCATCCTATTGAGTGGAGATGAAGTCATCAGAATGCGAAATCAAATTGTAAAAACAGCATTGGTGCCCTTGAATATTGATTAGTGTGTTTCAATGACATGGAAAAGTATTTCATGGCAAAAGGTAGTTCTTTCACCAGGGCAAATTGAACACCCCATAATGTGACAGAGGAGGGAAGAGAATCTGACAACCCATATGGACTTGAATCTATTCTGCACATTCCTGTGCTTGCTGTAGATCGATCTGTTGGCCAGACAAGTTCAAGTGCAAATTTATTGTGACATCACTGTCAACCCTGAAATTCTTTTCCTGGCAGGCTAGGCAAAATTTCTACTTAATCAGTAGCTGTAAACTTTACTGAAGAAAAATATATGTAGACAAGAGAGATATGTAAACAAAAAAGAAAGGTAGACACTGTGCAAACATGGAATACATAAATATTCAGTAATAAATAAATATTCAGTAATAAATTATGTGCAAAGTTAGAATCTTTAAATCAATGGTTCTCAACCTCTTTCTTTCCACTCACATACCACTTTCAGTATTCCCTATACCATAGGTTCTCCGTGATTGGTAAGGGATTGCTTAAGGTGGTATGTGGGTGGAAAGAAAAAGTTTGAAAACCACTGTTTTAATCGTACCTAATTGACTTGTTATGTGCACAGTTTCATAACTCCATAGGAAATGGACCAATGACAATTTTTCTCAAGCAAAATATTTCAGTAACAATTGGGTCTAGAGTGGTGATTCTCAATCTTGCCTTCCCACCCATGTACCACCTTAAGCAATCCCTTTATTTGTTTATACAGATGAAATACTTATCATGTATATGTATGGTTTGCCTGCATGTGAGTTATGTCTTGTTGTATGTCCTCGTGTTTTGTTCCGAGGACCAGAGAACACTGTTTTGTTGAGTTGTACTTGTACAATCAGATGACAATAAACTTGACTTGATGCCAATTTTTAAGCAAGTACAAACGACTTGGCCTTTCTTTGATCTATTTAGATTCCATGTCACACTTACTGTTAGAATGGTAGTGAGAGATTGTGGGAGATGAGCTGTACCAATTAAGAAGCAGTTTCCAGATCTGAGAGAGGGAGCGGCTGATACTTGACACTAAACCCACAGTAAGGTTAGCCACAGCTTATAAAGATCTGGGGTTATTAACTAGACAACAATACATGAAAAGCCATGCAGTGATCACCATGATTTAGCTCAATTGAAGAGATTGTGGCAGGAGTGAGATGGGTGTTAAACTAAATCTCAGATCTACTGAAACCCAAGAATTCAGGTGGTTTTGTATGACAGGAGCAGCTGGGGTTTTTTTTTTTGTTATGTGTTTATCGATGTGTTCTCTTGTACTGTGATTCACTTCATTCTCCTGCAGGGAATCTAAACCTTTTAGGTAATAAGATGTACAGATGAAGGAGAATGAGGCACAACCACATCAGTAATTCTGCTGATGCTCTATTTCACTGAATGGCAAAAGGATCATCGTTCCACCCTATGGCCCATTGGTGACCAGCATTCGACTCAAGATCAAAACTGGGCAGTCAGTGTTTTGTGTTGGCACAATTTCTCAAGACCATCTCGATAAAGGGTCCTGACCTTTTTTTTTTACATGGATACAGCCTGATCTGTTGAGTAATTCTACTTTTCCACTTTTGTTTCAATTTCCAGCATCTATATTTTATTTTTCTGCAATGGACTTAGTTTTCTCATCTTAAACCTATGGCTAAGTACAGCTCATCACTGCAGGAGGTGTGTGACAGACAGGATCTCTCCCTTACCCCAGGATTATAGCAGAAGCTCATTCACTCTGTTCATTCCAATCAGAGCTTGACAGGGAATCAGGGACATTTGGAGATAATGCTGAAAAATGGTGCTAAGCGAGTAGATCAGCCATGATATTGATGAATGGCGGATCAGGTTGGAAGGGCTGAATGGCCTATACCTGCACGAATACAGGAAGGCGGTTGAGGCCTAGTGGCAAGATAGCAAGCTCTCTCTCAATATCAGCTATTCAAAGGAGCTGATCGGAGACTTTGGGAGGGTGGAAGGACCACAATCTCTTGTCGAAATTAATAATACTGAATGGAGACAGTAGATATCTGGGAGTGGCCTGACCTGCACTGACCATGTCAACACAATAATCATGAAAGCACACCATCACCTCTACATCCCGAGGGGGCTGAGGAAATGAGGAATATCCCCTTTGATGCTTAACAACCTCTTGAGGACATGATCTTCTGGACAGAGCCAAAAACATTTGGCAGAGTTGCAGTTGAGCAATGACCAACAGGATCTTGGATCCACATCTAGCCGAGAATTTATACATGAAAAGGAGAATCCTAACCACCCCTTTCTTTGCATCTTCCCCTGCTTTCAAAGCGAAGTTCTATAGAACAACCCCCTCGTCCCTGCATGTCAGGGATAAGCATGATGCCACATTAAACTGGTCCCATTTGCTCCATGATCCATATCCCTCTGCTCCCTGTCTGTTCATGTGCCCATCTAAAAGTCTCACAAGTGTTGCTTTGCCTTTATATCTCAACACTTTCTGGAACAGCTGAAAATTCCCATTTTGTTTAAATCAATAAACTCCTAATTGAGGTCAGTAGTGAAGTGGATTCTCATGTGCCCTAATTAACAAGACTTCTTTTCATTGTATTTATATCTCAAAACAACTGAGGATTTTTAATGTTAAATATTGACATATAACTGCCAAGGAATAAAAAAAAAATCAGTATATAGTTTCTGTCAAAGAGCAAGCATTATATATCCTAATTTTGATTTATAGCTTGATATTCTTTAAAGTTAAATATGACATTTTTTGCATTTAAAAACTCAATAAGAATCAAGGAATCTCATTTAATTATTACTAAGTAAATTCATTAATAATATCAAAATGTTTATGTATACAAAAATAAACTCTCACGTTTACCTTGATGTCCATATTGTTCTTGTTACTTTAAAATAGCAATGAGTTGTAACGTTGTCTTCACACGAGTCCTGTACACCCTGAATGTCCCAGTTCCTTTGGATTCAGGTATGAGATTGCTTCTAAGAACTGTCACTGAATTGATGGCAGTCCCAGCATGCTTTGGTTTAGGAGCCGCCAGCCATCAGAATTAATTACTGGAGTAGTGGAAGAAGAGGACAAGAATGTTGTCCTACATACGAATTCCCTCTTCCCTTTACTTTCTCTCCAAGTGAGAATAAATCCAAAAGAAAAAGTTGTCAGGGCCTCAGAAATAGTGCAACGACAGATCTGTCAGGATATTATTCATTGCAATTGAGACCGACTGTTCTTATAAAACATTGCAGGTTTTCTCACCTTAAGTAAGAAGTGCACAGCTTGTCTTTTGCAACTAAGTTTGTGTTCAAATTGCTCATAGTTGCTGCTTACTTCCCCCCAACTTGGGCCTGCACCCACAACATCTTTGCAATCTGCTGCTTCACAAGGGAGTGGAAACAGGAGGGTGTGTAACTTTTTTGCTACTTCTTTACTTCAGCAAGGTATCACAGTATCTGGTGTATTTTCTACATTGTTGCTCGTATCTCAAGCAGGGCAGAGAGGAAGCCAGGGTGAGCGCACCCGCATTAATTGTGCACTCTACCTGCCTTGTAGTTCCTCAGCTTTCCTAGGAGTTCCTGGGAGTGGCCTGACCTGCACTGACCATGTCAACACAATAATCATGAAAGCACACCATCACCTCTACATCCTGAGGGGGCTGAGGAAATGAGGAATATCCCCTTTGATGCTTAACAACCTCTTGAGGACATGGTCTTCTGGACAGAGCCAAAAACATTTGGCAGAGTTGCAGTTGAGCAATGACCAACAGGATCTTGGATCCACATCTAGCCGAGAATTTATACATGAAAAGGAGAATCCTAACTACCCCTTTCTTTGCATCTTCCCCTGCTTTCAAAGCGAAGTTCTATAGAACAATCCCCTCGTCCCTGCATGTCAGGGATAAGCATGATGTGTGCTTTCTTGATTATTGTGTTGACGTGGTCAGTGCAGGTCAGGCCACTCCCAGGAACTCCCAGATATCTACTGTCTCCATTCAGTATTATTAATCTCGACAAGAGATTGGGGTCCTTCCACCCTCCCAAAGTCTCCGATCAGCTCCTTTGAGTAGCTGATATTGAGAGAGAGCTTGCTATCTTGCCCTTACCTAGGTTGGTTCCAGGCCCAGATTGAGAATCACCATCATGTCTCTTAACTCAGCTATTACTGCAGAGAACCAACAGTAGAGAACTTAAAGTAATATGGGTTGCAGGGGCTTTTAGGCTTAGGACTGGCTATGCAATTCCATACAAATGGAGATATTCTAAATCTTCAATCATTTTCTTGTCCATCCTGACCAAACCCTCTTCCCCACCACATCATTCCCGATGTTTGGTGTCGACTGTTCTCCAGCAAATACCAGGAGCCACCTATGTTCCTTTTCCTCCTGTCAAATCTCTGTATCAGCTGCTGGGGTGAATAGGCCTTTTCTGGGAATAAGCTTTGTCTGTTAGAAGTAAAGCCTATTTTCCGGAAGCTTTGGATAGCTGGAGGCAAGCTGCTCTTGGCGTGGTGCCTGGTGGGATTGAAGGTGTGACATCTCCTCCACCTGCCAGCTATAGGTCCATTAATGTAAATTTCTCAGTGAATCAGGAGTGGAGAAGTGCTTCTCCTGTATAAGTTGGCCTTTAATTGCTAAACACCTCACAATGACCTCAAGGCTGGAACGAAAATAAACTTAAATTGTTCAGTGGAGATTTGGAGGGGGGGTGGGGGGGGGGGAGGTGAATTGGACTGGCAGTTGCTGGTATTTTATGTAATTTTGTCCAGGCAGGAATTTCCTGTTGACTTCCTGTCATTGACACAGATGATCCTCAGGCAGAAGGATAAATTGCTATGGTGTTATCTCCACAGGATTATGAAAGGGTTACTTTTTGTCAGACCTGTAGGTGTGGCACCTGCAAGGCAACTGAGAACTCAAAGGCCAAACCAAAGGCATCACACATTCTCCAGAAGAACCGACTGACCAAAGCCATCACACATTCTCCAGAAGAACCTAACTAATAAAATATAGGGAGATGCCCCACTTTACTGACAAGAGCTGAACACTAGAATGGAGAAAGGCAGGAAGAGCCTGATTACATGGGTGTGTTATACAACAGAGATAAGATTTTATATTATAGGGAGTAAAGAGCAGATTGGAAGCATTGCATCTTCATTTTAAATGGATAGCAATACACTGATTCTGGCCATTGAAACCTGCGGCACCCAATTACAATTAATTAACCCAGAGGCAACCCACGCAGGCACTGGGAGAATGTGTAAACTCCTTACAGACATCTCTGGAATGGAACCCTTCTCACTGGCGCTACAATAATATTGTGCTAACTGTTACACCAACCATGCAACCTGATATCACACAGGTAATGGCCAAGGGCCCTGTGTATCAATAAGAGCCATTGGATGAAACTCAGTGAAACAGAGACCTCTTTAAGTAAACACGGCATCGCAGAAGTAGGGGGAGCAATAGCAGTGACGAGCTCCCATGGCACCCTCCCATTTACAGAGAAATAATCGGCTCACTAGTTCTGTGAGTCAACTCTACACGCAAGTATCCCCTTGATCCACACCACCTTGCCCCATTGGATACCCCTCATCCAAACCTTTTGTCCCAGTGAAAGAGAAAGAATGTGAAAACCCTAATGCAGAAAGTTTAAGGAGAAATCCCTGACCTCCCACCACTAGGCCATGTGGAGCATTTTATCAGGCAGCCTACTATCTCTGATTCCTAGAAGCAAAGAATAAGATTCAAATTAGAGGGATACAGTATAGCAACAGGCCCTTTGGTCCAATTTCTTCATGCTGACCAAGTTACATGTTTAACATATGTCCATCTAAATCTTTCTGTGGAACTGTTCGCATGTCTTTTAGATGTTGTAATTGTCCACGCCTCTACCGCATCGTCCCACATATCTACCTTTTCACAGTGTGAAAAGGTTGCCTCCCAAGTCCCCTTTAAATCATTCCCCTCTCAACATAAACCTGGAGAGCAAAGTTTTGCCCATAGAAGACAGAAAATTGTAGAGGAAGGATGCTTTTCTGGATTGATGTCTGTGACCAGTGGTGTCCTGGAGGGACTGGGTGTTGGGACCCCTGTTGTTTATAATTATATATAAATCAGTTGAAAATACAGAAGGGGGTTTATCTGAATTCATGGGCAGCACGGTGAGCGCAGAAGTTACCTCAACGCTATTACAGCGCCAGTGACTAGGGTTCGAACCCAGCGCTGACTGGAAAGAGTTTATACATTCTTAAATTATGTAAATTAAATATCTTAAAGCCAGATACCACCTTGAGCATTCAAATGATTCTTGAAGCCTTTGGAGAAATTTTCTGAGCTATTGGTCGGTTGAGGCTCAACGAGGTGAAAGTCAAGAGTGGAGTGGACAAATAGGGTCACCAGGAAAGTGGCTGGTGCGGCCCAGAACATAGCTTCCAGATAGAGCTAGTGGTGCTCTGAGGTATGATGGGATTGATGGAGGACTCACATCATTGTATGGCTTTGCATTAAGTCCGGGTGATGGGGGCTTGAAGCACATCAACTATGCTCCATAGTTTGCTCCCATGTTCCAAAGATGTATGGGGCTAGTAGGTTAATTTGCTGCATGGGTGTCTTTGGAAGCATGGGCTTGTGGGCTGGAAGGGACTATTACCATACTGTGTCTGTAAATAGAAAAAAAATAATTAATTTGGCATTTTGCTCAGTATAGACATTGTGAGCTGAAGGGCCTGTTCCTTTGCTATGCTGTTCTATGGTCTATTTATGGAATGATAATCAAGATGTGATGCATAAAAAGGAGAATCAAATAAATGTACATTCAGAGCCTTATAATGATTCATGTAATTTTTCATTCTCTCTTGTATTGGATATATATCAAGCAAAAGAACAATATTTAACCACAAGATCCAGATTTTCTTGCCGAGCCATTGGTTTGTGAGGTTGTAATTGTTTTCTAGCATATCCATTGAGGTAAATACGATGTGGCTGTAGCCCTGACCTCTTTTCTTCCAGCTCGGACATTCCTGTGGTTGCTGGAGGACAAAGAGGCTTGGAAAACCCTAGGCTCTGGGTGGGAGTGACAGTTGAACTAATTTGTTCACTCCAGGTAAGCTGTTCCAGTTAGTGTGGACTGTGTTGCTGAGTTTCCAATTCTATTGAAAGACCCCCACTGTTCCGCCACACTGGAATGTGCGCTAATGATTGTTCTGCATGACGGCCTGGAAGAGATTACCTGCACTCCCAGGCATTGCTGAATATGGCTGGGGCTGCCACCAACCCAGTTCTTCATTCTCTGCAAACTGGCCGTCACACTGGAGCTGAAGCCTATGGCTCTCCACCCTGTTGAAACTTGCCAGGAAATACTCGGACCTTTTCCAATAAGTTGTCCATTTGAAAGTGCAAGTACTTTGTTACACTCAGCTTTATTTTTTTTTAAATTATGTAAATTAAATATTTTAAAGCCAGATGCCACCTTGAGCATTCAAATGATTCTTGAAGCCTTTGGAGAAATTTTCTGAGCTATTGGTCGGTTGAGGCTCAACGAGGTGAAAGTCAAGAGTGGAGTGGACAAATAGGGTCACCAGGCAAGTGGCTAGTGCGGCCCAGAACATAGCTTCCAGAGAGAGCTAGTGGTGCTCTGAGGTATGATGGGATTGACAGAGGACTCACATCATTGTATGGCTTTGCATTAAGTCTGGGTGGTGGGGTCTTGAAGCACATCAACTGTTGCATGGATTGACGCCGGGCTCCCGGCTGAAAACCCTTGCCTTTGGTACTTCATTGACTACCTCCTTCAGGCTTGGGGCAGCTGCAAACATAATAAAGGAGCCATCCTACCCAGGTTACATTCTCTTCTCCTCTTTCCTTCAGGCAGCTTGAAGACACATCTCCAGATTCAAGGATAATTTCTTTCCTGCTGTTATCAAAAACTTACATGGTTCATTCATTGGTAAAAGATAATGCCCTTGCACTGTTTAAACTATATTTTTCTCTGTACCCTGCACTTTGGCTGATGATAACACTACACCCAACATTTCTGTTTTATTATTGCACCACCTGTTGTACTTAAGTGCAGGTTGACTTGCCTGGTTAGCATGCAGAACAAAGCTTGTTATTGTTTCTTGGTAATGGTGACAATAAACACTGGGAGGAGCCACTTGGTCAACACCAGGAGCCTGTTGCACTCCATCCTCAAAGGTCAGAGGTTATTGGTAAAGGGACCATTCCATATAACCAAATAACAATTTACAGTACGGAAACAGGACATATCGGCCCTTCTTGTCTGCACCAATTTACATGAATCTCCATTAGTTCCACCTACTCACTCCCATGCCCATAACCCTCCAATCCCCTCACATCCATCTAACCTCCTGTTAAATGACAGAATTGACCTTGCCGCAACTACTTCTTCCGGTAGATCATTCCACTCAGCCACCACTCTATGAGTGAAGAAGCATCCTCTTATATTACTCCTAAAGTTTTGCCCCCTAACCCTTAACTTATGACCGCTTGTTTCAAAATCCCCTACCCTCAGGGGAAAGAGCCTATTCACATCTACTCTATCTATTCCCTTCATAATTTTAAATACCTCTATCAAATCCCCTCTCAACCTTCTAAGCTCCAATGAATAAAGTCCCAGTCTACTCAATCTTTCTCTGTATTCAAGATACTGCAATCCAGGCAACATTTTTGTAAACCTTCTCTACACCCTCTCAAAAATAAGGTTCTTTCCTATTATTTGGAGACCAGAACTGCACACAATATTCCAGAATTGGTACCACTATTAGACAAGATGTACAGCCAAGGTCCTGATGTCTGCACATGTATGCAGAGAAAATCCCATGGCACTCATCATAAAAAAGCAAATTTACTTCCTGCCCTCATCAATGTTATGTTTAAATCAAGACCAACCATTTTTCCTCATCTCTTGTGAAACTCAAAGGCTGAAGTAATTGATCAGACAAAACAGTTGAATAAAATACATAAACATAAAAGCAACTAATCCATTTGATTATTCCTATTTGGACTTCAAATTGAAGAACAGGTAAATAAATCCAAGAAGTCCAGAATGTTAAAAAATTGCTGGGAACAGTGGAATTTCAAGCCCCTGTCATCAACACCAAATTACTAATCGCCATTGTCATGCTACAGGACCCCACCAATGTCTAGACTTGCTCTTAACCGCTTCCCGCACAATTCCCGAACCCCTGCTCCCTGTACAATCCCCAAATCCTGCTCCCTGCACTATCCCAGAACCCTGCTCTCTGTTCAATCCCTGAACCCCACTCCCCGCACAATCCCCCAACCCAAATCCACCACATAATCCCTGTACCTGGCTCCCCGCACAATCCCAGATAGAACCCCAGTCCCTGCACAATCCCCAAACCCCTGCTCCCCGGACAATCCCCAAATCCCACTCCCCACACAATCCCCAAACCCCACTCCCCACACAGTCCCAAATCGAATCCTGCTCCCCACATAATCCCCAAATCTCACTCCCTGCACTATCCCAGAACCCTGCTCCCAATTCAATCCCCAAACCCCACTCTCTACATAATGCTCGAACCCCAATCCCCACACAATCCCAGATCCCCAATCCCCAATCCCCAAACAATGCCCGAACTCCACTCCCCACATAATTTCACAACTCAGCTCCCCGCACAGTCCCCAAAATCTGCTCCACACACAATCCCAGGCCTTCGCCCTGTCCCTTGCCTCAATCTCAAACATCCCTCTGGCCCTTCCCTTTATAGATATAAACTTGGATATGTTGAATTTTTAACCAAGTTGCTCCTGTCCTACATGTCACCCTCATGGTAATTCAAGGGTCACAGCCCTTCACCCAATTCCCAATCCAGTTATTATTAACAGTTACTTTGCTCAGATTTTTTAACATGGTGAAAAAGGGTGTGGAGGTCACACAGGGTGAGTTTAGGAAGCTAGGAGCTAGGTTAAAGAACAGGATGTGGTGGTACGCCACCAGCCTACTGCAGGGGGCAACCTTTGTACCTGCAGGAGTATAAGGGGACAGGACAACACCTGGCCTGAATGGATCAAGCCCCACGCGGTCGGGTGTCAATCACCCTCCGGGATATAAGCCTGCACCGGCCTCCCGAGGCCTCACTCAGAGTTGCTACAGCTGCAGACAGCCTGGATTTGTGGAAGTCTTTGTGGATTAAAGCCTGTTGTACAGTCTTACCTTGTGTATGTCTGGTTCGGCTGGGAATCGGAGAAGGAGCTTGGAGAGATTCGGGCTGTGAATCAGAGGAGGAGGAGCTTGCTGAAAGTGAGGAGAAGGTAAGCTATTAAAGTCGGGGGCTAACCGGGGCTTGGGCCTACTTGGTTCGGCTGGGAGTTGGAGGAGTAGCTTGGAGAGAGTTGGGCTGTGAGTCAGAGGAGGAGGAGCTTGCTGAAAGTGAGTCAGAGGAGGAGGAGCTTGCTGAAAGTGAGGAGAAGGTAAGCTATTAAAGTCGAGGCTTACCAGGGCTTGGGCCTACTTGGTTCGGCTGAGAGTCGGAGGAGGAGGAGCTTGGAGAGAGTCGGGCTGTGAATCAGAGGAGGAGGAGGAGCTTGCTGAAAGTGACTGGGTTAATTGGTCAAGGGGCCAATAAAAGGAGTGAAAGGGGAGGGAGTGGCGCCAGCGAGGGAGTGGCGCCAGCGAGGGAGTGGCGCCAGCGAGGGAGTGAGACTTCCTGGCTTTGGCTTATCAGGCTTCGGTGAAAGCAGGCAAGGAGAAAAGGTAAGCTGAGTTATTTGCCTTCGTATTCAGAGTCATGCCAATAGGGTTAGTGCTCTGTACTGGGTGTCAGATGTGGGAACAATGGGTGACCTCCACCTCCCAAACGGCCACATCTGCACCAGGTGTACCGAGATGCAGTTATTAAGGGAGCGAATTAGGGATATGGAGTTGCAGATTGATGACTTGTGGCTTGTAAGGGAGAGTGAGGAGTTAATCGACTCAACTTTCAGGGCAATAAATACTCCAGAACCCATGTCAGGTAAGTGGGAAACCATCGGGGGGGGGGGGGGGGAAAGAAAAAAGTGAGAAAAACGGAGAGCACACCAGTGACTATCCCACTCAGCAACAGTTATGTTGTGTTGGATTCTGTTGAGGGAGATGACCGGATCCAAGATGGCCACGGGCACCAGGTCAATGGCAATTAGCCTGGCAGAGTGGTGCAAAAGAAAAGGAAAAGGAGAAATGCAGTAGTTATTGGGGACTCCATTGTCAGGGGTACAGACAGGAGGTTCGGTGAGCCAGATAAGTATACCCACATGGTGCTGCCTCCCTGGTGCAAGGATACGAGATATCACAAATCGGGTCCAAAATATTCTGAGAGGGGAGGGAGAGCAGCCTAATGTCTTGGTACATGTGGGTACAAATGACACTGACAAGAAAAGGGAGGAGGTAATGAAAAGGGATTACAGTGAGCTGGGATGAAAGCTGAAAGACAGGAATGCTAGGGTGGTGATCTCGGGATTACTACCTGTTCCAAATGCAAGTGATGAAAAGAATGTCTTCTTTGGCTTGGCTTTGCGGATGAAGATTTATGGAGGGGTAATGTCCACATCAGTTGCTGGCTCATTTGTGGCTGAGAAGTCCGATGTGGGACAGGCAGACATGGTTGCAGCGGTTGCAAGGGAAAATTGGTTGGTTGGGGTTGGGTGTTGGGTTTTTCCTCCTTTGTCTTTTGTCAGTGAGGTGGGCTCTGCGGTCTTCTTCAAAGGAGGTTGCTGCCCGCCAAACTGTGAGGCGCCAAGATGCACGGTTTGAGGCGATATCAGCCCACTGGCGGTGGTCAATGTGGCAGGCACCAAGAGATTTCTTTAGGCAGTCCTTGTACCTCTTCTTTGGTGCCAGTGGAGAGCTCGCCATATAACACAATCTTGGGAAGGCGATGGTCCTCCATTCTGGAGACATGACCTACCCAGCGCAGTTTGATCTTCAGCAGCGTGTATTCAATGCTGTCGGCCTCTGCCATCTTGAGTACTTTGATGTTGGTGATGAAGTCGCTCCAATGAATGTTGAGGATGGAGCGGAGACAACGCTGGTGGAAGCGTTCTAGGAGCCGTAGGTGATGCCGGTGAGGACCCATGATTCGGAGCCGAACAGGAGTGTGGGTATGACAACGGCTCTGTATACGCTAATCTTTGTGAGGTTTTTCAGTTGGTTGTTTTTCCAGACTCTTTTGTGTAGTCTTCCAAAGGCGCTATTTGCCTTGGCGAGTCTGTTGTCTATCTCGTTGTCGATCTTTGCATCTGATGAAATGGTGCAGCCGAGATAGGTAAACTAGTTGACTGTTTTGAGTTTTGTGTGCCTGATGGAGATGTGGAGGTGCTGTGGGGGTGCTGGTAGTCATGGTGTGGACCTCAGTTTTCTTCAGGCTGACTTCCAGGCCAAACACTTTGCCAGTTTAATATAAGGAAAATGAACGTGTGGCTGAGGTGCTGGTGTACGAGGTAAGGATTTGGCTTCTTGGATCATTGGGATCTCTTTTGGAGAAGGCATGATCTTTAAAAGAGGGACGGGTTGCACCTAAATCCAAAAGGTGTCAACATTTTGGCAAGTATGTTTGGTACAGCAGTGGGGCAAGGTTTAAACTAATTTGGCAGGGGTATGGGAACCAGAGTGATAGGGAAAAGGGTAGGGAAGATAAAGTAATGGCCAGGAAAAGTAAAATAGGAAAAGTAATGTTGGGAGGAGAAAGTAAAAAATCAGATGGTGCAGTGAGTTTTCAGGTCAATGATAGTCTTAAGAAAATTACAAAGAAAAATAGTGGGCAGAAAAATCAAAAGAAAAGGTTACAGAAGTCACTAGATATTAAAAGGACAAAAAGCATAAGGGCACTTTATCTGAATGCCCGCAGTATTAGAAATAAGGTTAGTGAACTTGAGGCGCAAATCGGTACCCATGCCTATGATTTGGTAGCCATCATGGAAACATGCCTACAAGATGACCCTAAATGGGAATTAAACTTTCAAGGGTATCAGGTGGTGCAAAGAGATAGACAGGATGGTAAGGGAGGTGGAGTTGCACTCTTAATCAAAGATGAGCTCCAGGCAGTAGTAAGGAATGATACAAGATCTAAAGAGCATAATGTTGAGTCCATTTGGGTAGAGATAAAGAATAACAAAGGGAAAAAATTATTGGTGGGAGTTACCTATCGCCCACCAAATAACAATAGTTTAGTGGCACAGGAAATAAATAGAGAGATAAGTGAGGCATGTAATAATGATACGGCAGTAGTCATGGGGGACTTTAACTTCCACATAGATTAGGAAAATCAAGTTGGTCGTGGGAGTCTGGAAGAGGACTTCATAGAATGCATCCGCGATAGCTTTCTTGAGCAGCATGTTAAGGAACCTACAAGAGAAAATGCTGTCCTGGATCTAGTGTTGTGCAATGAGATAGGTAGAGTAAATGATATAATAGTCAGACACCGTCTGGGAAATAGCGATCATAGTATGATTGAATTTCTCATTCAGATGGAAGGGGAAATAGTTAGATCTAAAATTAATATATTATGCTTAAACAGGGGTGACTACCATAGGATGAGGGAGGAATTGGGCAGATTGGACTGGGAGCACAGGCTAATTGATGAAACAGTTGAGCAACAGTGGAAGATTTTCAAAGAAATATTTTGTAATGCTCAACAAAAATATATTCTGGTCAGGAAAAAGGGCAGCAAGAGAGGGAAAAATCAACCGTGGTTAACAAAGGAAATAAAGGAGAATATAAAATTGAAGGCGCAGGTGTACAAAGCTGCAAAGAGCAGTGGGAAACTGGAAGATTGGGAAAACTTTAAGAGACAACAAGGGGTTACAAAGTGGATAATAAGAAATGGGGAAAAAGGATTATGAAAGTAAATTGGCACAAAATATAAAAACAGAAAGCAAAAAATTTTATAAATATATAAAACGGAAGAGGGTGGCCAGAGTTAACATAGGACCCTTGGAGGATGAGAAAGGAAAACTGGTAGCAAAAAATGAGGAAATGGCCAAGGCATTAAACAAATATTTTGTGTCGGTCTTCATGGTGGAAGACACGTCCAGCATGCCCAAGTGCAGAGTTAAGGTTGCGAATGTTTGGGAGGGTCTTGATAAAATAGTTGTTACAAAGGAAGTAGTGATGGAGAAACTAATGGGACTAAAGCCAGACAAATCACCTGGTCCTGATGATATGCATCCAAGGGTTCTGAAGGAAATGGCAGAAGTTATAGTTGATGCATTGGTGGTCATATACCAAAATTCCTTGGATTTTGGGCAGGTCCCGGCAGACTGGAAGACAGCAAATGTCACGCCACTTTTTAAGAAGGGATGTAGGCAGAAGACTGTAAATTATCGGCCAATTAGCTTGACGTCTGTAGTTGGAAAAATGCTTGAAGCCATCATTAAAGATGAAATAGTGAAACTTTTGGAACGTAAGGGTTCAATCAGGCAGACGCAGCATGGTTTTAGAAAGGGAAGATCTTGTTTGACAAACTTGTTAGGATTCTTTGAGGATATAATGGGTGCGGTGGATAGAAGGGAACAGGTTGATGTTGTATATTTGGATTTCCAGAAAGCGTTTGATAAGGTGCCGCACAAGAGACTTATCAGTAAGTTACAGGAAAGTGGAGTCCGGGGAAGTATATTGGCCTGGATTGAAAATTGGTTGTCTGACAGGAGGCAGAGAGTCGGGATAAATGGGAGTTTTTCAGATTGGCAGAGAGTGGTAAGTGGGGTTCCGCAGGGGTCAGTGTTAGGCCTACAACTGTTCATCATTTACATTGATGACTTGGAGGAGGGGACAAAATGTGGTGTAGCCAAGTTTGCGGATGACACCAAATTGAGTGGAAGAGCAAATTGTAATGAGGATGTGGAGAGTCTGCAGAGGGATATAGTTAAGCTGGATGAGTGGGCAAAGGTCTGGCAGATGGAGTACAATGTTAGTAAGTGTGAGGTTATCCACTTTGGCAAGAAAAATAAAAGAGCTGAATATTATTTAAAGGGTGGAAAAACTACAGCATGCTGTTGTTCAGAGGGACTTGGGAGTGCTTGTGCATGAATCGCAAAAAGTTAGGTTGTTGCAGCAGGTTATTAAGAAGGCAAATGGAATGTTGGCCTTCATCACTAGAGGAATTGAATTCAGGAGTAGGGAGGTAATGTTGCAACTGTATAAGGTACTGGTGAGACCGCACCTGGAGTACTGTGTCCAGTTCTGGTCTCCATATTTGAGGAAGGATATACTGGCTTTGGAAACGGTCCAGAGGAGGTTTACTAGGTTGATCCCTGGGATGAAAGGATTGACTTATGATGAAAGATTAAATCGTCTAGGATTGTATTCGCTCGAGTTCAGAAGAATGAGAGGAGATCTTATAGAAACATATAAGATTATGAAGGGTATGGATAGGATAGATGTAGGAAGGTTTTTTGAGCTGGCCGGGGAATCTAAAACGAGAGGACACAGTCTCAAGATTTGGGGGAGTAGATTTAGGACAGAGATGAGGAAAAAATAGTTTTTACCAGAGAGTAGTGAATGGAATTCTCTATCCAGGGAAGTGGTTGAGGCTGCCTCATTAAACATATTTAAAATTCGGTGAGATAAATTTTTACATGATAGAGGAATTAGGGGATATGGGGAGAAGGCAGGTAGGTGGAGTTAGGTCATAAATTAGATCAGCCATGATCCTATTGAATGGCGGAGCAGGCTCGATGGGCCATTTTTGGCCTACTCCTGTTCCTACTTCCTATGTTCCTATTCTGGCTAACAGCGCACCACACAGGACCTCCAGGACAGCAATTTCAGGTTTGCTACCAGTGCCACATGCAGGTGAGGTAAGAAATAAAAAGATAGTGCAGCTAAACATGTGGCTGAAAACATGGCGCAGGAGGGAGGGCTTTAGATTTGTAGATAAATGGGCAACATTCCAGGGAAGGTGGGAACTGTTCCAGTGAGACAGTTTACATCTTAACTGGAAAGGGACAAATATTCTTTGCTAGTTCGATTCCAATGGGTTTAAACTAGATGTGAAGGGGGAGGGGAATCAGAGTTAAAGAATAGATGTAGGGGAGAAGGATGTAATTGAAGACAGAAGGTGTATGTACCATTAGTAATCAATGAAGAGCAAGAGAAGGAGATTTTCTTAAATGTATTTATTTCAATGCTAGGAACATTGTGAGAAAAGTAGATGAGCTGCGAATATAGAAAGATACTTGGAATTATGATGTGGTAGCCATTAGTGAAAAATGGCTGCAGGAGGAGTGTGATTGGCAACTAAACATACCAAGATTTCATTGCTTTAAGTGTGGTAGAATAGGGAGAACAAGAGGGGGAGGTGTTGCATTTCTTGTTAGAGAGAGTATTACAGCAGTGCTTTGGAAGGATAGATTGGTGGGCTCCTCTAGAGAAGTACTATGAGTGGAATTGAGGAGTGGGAAAGAATTGATAATACTTATGGGGGTGTATTATAAACCACCTTATGTGGAGAGGGAACTGGAGGAACAAATTTGTAAGGAAATAGCAGATATTTGTAGTAAGCACCGATATGCAAATGTAGGAGATTTTAACTTTCAACATATTGACTGGGACACCCATACTATAAGTGGGCTGGATGGTTTGGAGTTTGTTAAATGTGCGCTGGATACTTTTCTATAGAGGTGTCAACTAGAGAAGGGGCAGTGTTGGATATGCTATTAGGAAATGAGATAGGTCAGGTGATGGAGGTGTGTGTTGGGAACCACTTTGGGTCCATTGAATACGATACTATTGGTTTCAAAATAATTATGGAGAAAGATAGGTCTGGACCCAGGGATGAAATTTTTGATTGGGGGGAAAAGCTAATTTTGAAGAGATGAGAATGGATTTGGAAGGTGTGAACTGGGATAAATTGTTTTATGGGAAGTTTGTAGAAGGAAAATGAGGGCATTCAAAGGTGAAATTTTAAGGGTACAGAGACAGTATGTTCCTGTTACGATGAAAGGAAAGGTTAAAGTTTTAGGGAGCCTTGGTTTTCAAGGGTTATTAGAAATATGGTTCATAAAAAGAGTGATGTACAAAAAGTATAGACAGCATGAATTAAATGAGGTGTTAGAGGAATATAAAGAATGTAAAAAGAATCTTAAGAAGGAAATTAGAAAGGCTTAGAGGAGATATGAGGTTGCTTTAAGGTGAAAAATATCCAAAGGGTTTCTACAGATATATTAGGAACAAAATGATAGTGAGGGATAAAATTGGTCTCCAAGAGGATGAGAGTGGACGATTATACATGAAGCCTAGAAAGATTGGGAGATTTTGACAGTTTTTTTTTCTTCAGTGTTTACCAAGGAGAAGGATATTGATCTGTGTAAAGTAAGGGAAATAAGAAGGGAAGTTAAGGAAATTATGATGATTAAAAAAGAGGAAGTACTGACACTTTTAAGGAAAATAAAGTTGAATAAGTCTCCAGGTCCTGACAAGATATTCCCTAGGGTCTTGAGGGAGGTTACTGTAGAAATAGTAGGGACTTTAACAGAGATATTTAAAATGTCTTTAGTAATGGGAATGGTGCCGGAGGATTGGAGGGTAGCTCATGTAGTTCCATTGTTTAAAAATTACTGAAGTAAATCTAATAATTATAGGACTGTAAGTTTGACATCAGTGGTGGGTAAGTTAATGGAAACTATTTTCAGCGCTTGACGTCCTGCTTTGCGGAAACTGCCAAAATGTTTGGCCTGGAAGTCAGCCTGAAGAAAACTGAGGTCCTCCATCAGCCAGCTCCCCACCATGACTACCAGCCCCCCCACATCTCCATCGGGCACACAAAACTCAAAACGGTCAACCAGTTTACCTATCTCGGCTGCACCATTTCATCAGATGCAAGGATCTACAATGAGATAGACAACAGACTCGCCAAGGCAAATAGCGCCTTTGGAAGACTACACAAAAGAGTCTGGAAAAACAACCAACTGAAAAACCTCACAAAGATAAGCGTATACAGAGCCGTTGTCATACCCACACTCCTGTTCGGCTCCGAATCATGGGTCCTCTACCGGCACCACCTACGGCTCCTAGAACGCTTCCACCAGCGTTGTCTCCGCTCCATCCTCAACATCCATTGGAGCGCTCACACCCCTAACGTCGAGGTACTCGAGATGGCAGAGGTCGACAGCATCGAGTCCACGCTGCTGAAGATCCAGCTGCGCTGGATGGGTCACGTCTCCAGAATGGAGGACCATCGCCTTCCCAAGATCGTATTATATGGCGAGCTCTCCACTGGCCACCGTGACAGAGGTGCACCAAAGAAAAGGTACAAGGACTGCCTAAAGAAATCTCTTGGTGCCTGCCACATTGACCACCGCCAGTGGGCTGATAACGCCTCAAACCGTGCATCTTGGCGCCTCACAGTTTGGCGGGCAGCAGCCTCCTTTGAAGAAGACCGCAGAGCCCACCTCACTGACAAAAGGCAAAGGAGGAAAAACCCAACACCCAACCCCAACCAACCAATTTTCCCTTGCAACCGCTGCAATCGTGTCTGCCTGTCCCGCATCGGACTGGTCAGCCACAAACGAGCCTGCAGCTGACGTGGACTTTTTACCCCCTCCATAAATCTTCGTCCGCGAAGCCAAGCCAAAGAAAGAAGATATAAATATTTGGAGAGGCAGGGTTTGATTAGGAATAGTCAACATGGATTTGTGAGGGGAAGATCATGTTTGACAAACATCGCATTTTTTTGAGGCAGTTACTAGGAAAGTTGATGAGGGTAAGGCAGTGGATATTGTATATATGGACTTTAGTAAACCCTTTGATAAGATTCCTCAGAGAAGGTTAGTTAGGAAGGTTCAATCATTAGGTATTAACATTGAAGTAGTAAAATGGATTCAAAAATGGTTGACTGGGTGTGACGCATTGTGGTAGCAGCAAGCAGACACAAAACACAAAAGACTACTCCAGGCTTTCTTGTGCTAAAAGTCTGTACATCCCAGTTTCATCTGTGGTGGCTCCCGAGTGAATGGCTCAGGAGGGGCCAGCTCAGGCTTATATTCGGGATAGCTGATTGACAGCCGGCCAGCTGGAGTCAGTCCCCAGGTGGTCCTTCTGCAGGTACAAAGATTGCCCCCTGCAGTAGACTAGTGGTCATTTCACCACACTGGGAAATGGCAGAGAGTAGTGGTAGATTTGGTGAGGCCAAATTTGGAGTATTGTGTATAGTTTTGGTCTCCAAAATCTAGGTAAGATATTAAGAAATTGGAGAGAGTGAAGAGAGGATTTACTAGAATGTTGCCAGGGTTGCAGGGTCTAAGTTATAGGGAAAGGTTAAATAAGTTAGGTCTTTATTCTTTGGTGAGTAGAAGGTGAGAGGGGATTTGATTGAGGTATTTAAGATTATTAGGGGTATAGATAGATTTGACATGGAAAGGCTTTTTCTTCTAATAAATAGAGAGATATAAACAGGATGATATAAGTTGAGAATTGGGGGGCATAAGTTTAGAGGAAACATGAGGTGGGGGGGAACTTCTTTACTCAGAGAGGGGTGGGTGTGTGCAACAAGCTTCCAGATAAAGTGGTGGAGGTAGGCTCGATATTAGCATTTATGGAGAAGTTGGATATGTATATAGACAGGAAAGGAATGGAGGGTTTTGGGTTGTATGTAGGTCAGTGGGGTTAGGTGGGAGAGTGTTCAGCATGGACTAGTTAGTCTGTTTCTGTGCTGTAATTGTTATAGGTTATATGGCTAAATGGTTTGCACACCCTTTATATTCTATCACTTCTGCAGAGCGATCAGATCCCTTCCCCATTGATAGCTCATGCACTAATATTTTATTTTGGAGCCACTGTGGTGTATGAAGCTTCCTTTAAGCATCTATGGGTTCTCTGTAATTGGCAGAGTGCCATTGTGCATTAATTCCGAGACCAGGTAAGTCCCTGTGCCACTCTCCACTTGAACATTCCTGTATATTGTCAAGACTCTGCCTTGCAACAGTTGCTCATCTATGGCAATTGAAATCAATTTAATAAGAGGGTTTGCACAAGTAATGCTTCTTCCTAAATTATGCCTCCGCACCTCCCACAATCTCAACTGTGTGGGGGCGCACATCGCTCATGGCGAACTGGCCCTGCTTGTATCGCCGCACCCGGCGGGGTAGCTGAGGGAAAATGGCGCTGTCGGGGGACCTCAATGCCTCGTGGCTTAGGCCAATGTGCGCGCCTCAGGTGAACGTGATGACGCCAGCGCAGGGGCAAAGCTAATGCCGCCCTTAAAGAACGTGCGTGAAGTTTGAATAAACAGTTCAACTGAAACCTCCACCGTGTCCTGTGGTGTGTTTCTGTGTGTGTAGCAGCTGCTACAACATATCAAAATTATGGCCTCCATCTCCTGCTTTTGGTGATGTCTGGAAACTGGAGCAGACAATACCTGCTTGGTTTCAAATGACCAGGCACAGTGTGGGTGCAGCTCCTAGAAATATCCCAGGGACAGAGTGACTTGCCTCCTCTCACTCTGCCACTCATATCTGGACATCTCGGGGCTGAAGAGCACAAATATAACTGCAGCCGAGGGCTTTCCTGAGGCAAGGGATCGTGCAGTTTAAGTTCTCTCTCTCTCTCTCATTCTCTCTCTCTCTCTCTCTCTCTCATTTTCTTGCTCTGATCTTTTTTCTTTTATTTTTTATCACTCTCTCACTAACTGTGTCTATGTTTTCCTCATGAGTTGCTCTCTCTTGCTCCAACAGTCTCTCTCGTCTTTCTCAATGTGACGATCTATCTGTCTCTCTCCCTCATTCTCACAATGACAGTTTGTCTTTATCTCTTGATCACTTTCTCTCTCTCTCTGACAACCTGGTTTCTATCTCATTGGGTGAAACTCTTTCTCCCTGACTCTCATATCTTTGATCAGTCTCCAGTTTCTCATTATCTTTTTCTTTAGCCCACTGAAAGATTCTCTCTCTCTCTCTCTCTCTCTCTCTCTCTCTCTCTCTCTCTCTCTCTCTCTCTCTCTCTCTCTCTCTCTCTCTCTCTCTCTCTCTCTCTCTCTGTCTGTCTCTCTGTCTCTCTCTCTCTCTCTCTGTGACCGTTATATCTCAGTGTGTATTCACTTCTCATGCCCATTGTAAATACTCTGGCTCACCATCTGTCTGGTAACTGCTCAGTCCCGCTGGGAACCAGTATATTGTAAAATCCTGATCCCCTAAAGGATTAACTCAAATTTTCACAATTAGTGACATATTTAACACAAAGAAACACATTAAAAGCTACAGTCCACAACATGAAAAAAAACCGAAGTTCATTAATATGCAGTGAATGGCCACAGAGGTAGAAATCAACTCCCACAAGCAGGAACATGCTTTGAACTGCTATCAACGTGTAAGAAATTCATTGAAATAGACTGGCTTTCAGTTATTTTCCCAACAGATTAGTTTTCAGATCCTGTGAGCAAAAGGTTCTTTCAAAAAGAACATTGAAAAGAAGTGTTAAATGTACAGTGGATTGTGGTGTCAGAGGGTAGAACTATGGTTGATCTGCAGACGATGAATCACCGCTATCAGACATTTTACAGGAGTCTAAATCTCGTGAGTCTCCTGAGCTGATTACCAATCCACCTATCATACTTGTTCACTTGTCTAAGAGTTCCCAAATTCCTTTGTTGTCTCCCATTTCTTATCTTTGACACAGATGCCCAACCATTCTCCTTTTTTAATTATTAAGGCTGAATAAAAGCTATTTGTTTTCAGAACTGCACCTTCTATATTTTGCCCTTGGCCTCCATGGAGGGTAAATGTTTTTTTGGGTCGGGATAACTTATTCATCAACCTGTTGAGATCAAGGGTCCTGACCTAGAGCATTAACTGGCATGTCCCTTCATGGATGCTGCCTGACCCATTGAATCCCTCAAGCCTTTTTCTGTTGGCTCAAGAAATGTATTGTGTTCGAGTTTTGAATATTCCTGCCACACTCCAGAGGCTCTTGAACTTATTCAGACTAATCTCAGGACAGGTCCATGTGAAGCCAAATGAAACACAGGAACAAATCTTGCCTAAACTGAGGGAGGGTGGGATTTACCAGCATTTTCTGTTTTTGTTTCAGATTTCAAATATTTATGAACAGAATGGATCAACGCTGAGAGCTGTGGTCAGAGCGAGTTTTCAGATAAGTCTATGAATCACAGCACATATGGAGCACAGTCAGCAATGATGCAGTAGAAGTCTGAAAATCGGGTCTGCTCGGGGATTGGGTCGGTGTGGATTTTCTGGATTCTCAGGCAGTTCTTTTAAAATTCAGATTGAAGGAGGAATAAAACTGCTCTGCTTGTGGATGGAACATTTGCAGCTTCTACTGCATCTACTGCACTGTTTGACACTTCTTTTGCTTTCTTTAAATAGTTTTGTCTATTACCTTGTGTACGACTTTATAATTTCTTTGTGATAAGATTATTCTGCACCATGTGTACATGCGTAACGTCTTAAAGACTGAAGCTCCATAAATGTAATAACTGTTTCCATGGACTTTTCTGCAGTAGCCTTTTTTATATCGTTCATTGTAGATTTCCGATGCTGTATATTCCCATTAGAACAGTTTTGTTCACACCACGTTCTAGTTTCTAAATTATTTCAAGTTTATAACTCAATTTCAGCTTGTTTTTTCTCTTCAAACTGTTAAGTTTATCTACTTTAGGATCCATTATCGTGGGTGTGTATGTATGCTATATATGGTTGCCGCTGTGGATCTGTGGCATGTACATATGCATTAACACACAAAAAAGCCCACTATATTTAAATATTCGGTGAGTTTTCAAAAAGTCCAGATTCTTGGGTGGTCCAGATTTCTGGTATTTGGATTTTTGGACTTCTACCATTCATGAGCCAAGTGTTACATTTCAATTGACTAAAGTGATTGGTTATTCCCCAAACCTATTGTTGTGTGGATTGTGGAGGGTCATGTGAACCTAGTCAGAAATCACATCACCTGCCAATCAAGGTTAGACTCTTCCCACCCATTAGTGCACGTCTGACCATTGGCCGCTTTAAATCGCTTTGTTAGACAAGAAATGGTGGGTAGCGTATTGTAATCCTTGGTTGTTATGAGTCTGTACACAATTGCTAGTATCAGTAGTGTTGCGTCCGATATGACTGGGTTGTACTCTGTTTGCTTGAGTGTAAGTAGTTGCCAACATTGTTAGTGTTAAGTCCGATGTGAATGACTATACTGGGTTTTGTGATTGAGAGTATTAGTATGTATTATTCCTGTTGTGGTCCCATTACATATACTTTAAAAAAGATCCTTCCTGTGTTCACCCTGTGTCCAGCCTCGTTGCTCTTTGAACCCACCAAACTTTTCCCTTCCCACACAACAATTAGCGCTGCGAGTATAGTTCTAAGAGACTCAGCTGGAAACAAGCACGGTCACAATCTTTAAATTTATTTTAATAAGCATGTGTTTGGATCTCCGTGTGTGTGTGTGTGTGTCTGTGCACGCTCGTGCGGGTGCCGGCGCGCGCGCGCACATAACTCATGAACAGGACTGGCAGGAGGGCCCCACAGCTAGTAAGGGAGCCTCAGGGCATGAGAGTAGAATTCCCAGGTAGACTGATGAAAGTCCAGGATTTAGTAGGTTTGTGGGTTTACAGGCGCACCACGGAAGACCGGTAAACTGAGCTGACAGTTTAGATCTGTGAGGGGAGAAGTTTGGGAACCACATGGCATCCCTCCTTGAGAAGTCAGGATTTCCTGAGACTGAGGGGAGCCCTTTGACTGATGGCATTTTTCCTGAGACACCAATGGAAAATTATAGGAGAATTAGGCCAAAAGGGTACCCAGAAATGTAGGGAGATAGAATCTCTACAGGAGGCAGCACAGACTGCCCAACTGCCAATGACCAAGCAAGGGATGAAAGGCATAAAGGCAACTTGCAAGCCAATTAAAATGCAACATCTGCAAGCAGCTCATTGGTCTGGCTGGCCGCTTGACCCAGTCAAGGACTGAGCCATTGTCCAGTGGGGGGATTGAGAATGTGTGGATAGACAGTGATGACCACGAGGAAGCTGAGTCCTATGGCTCTCGTCCTCCCTCCTGTGTACCCAAGGCTTTGCAAGCCATTAACCTCCTGGAGGGATTAGAGTACATGGAGCAGGGAGCTCCTCAAGTTTGCAGGGCTGAAACAAAGTTCAACAAAGCCGTCTTGCCGGTGACTCACATATATGCTCTCTGGAGGGAGCATTGCGTGGGGAAGCCCCGAAAGGGTGGAGCTTCAAATGCACTGGCCACACCAACCCAGACCAGCCTCCCCTCTGCTCCTCCCCCACCAGATATTACCCCTGACTAATCTATCATGTTACCACACCAACCAACTCACCAGACATGAGTGAGTTCTCCCAAATGCCCCATCCCCTCATTACCTGCCCCAGCACCCCCAACTAATAGTAGAAGACTATCCTTCAAGCTGCTGCTCTTCCAAACTATGCTGATCGGCGCTGTGGGAACCTACAAATATGCCTGCAGCACCACCACATCAGACTGCAATACCTGCATCACTGTTCCAGCACATGCAGCTGAGGGTCTTCCACCTACTCCAACCCCACTCGATGACAGCTACAGGAGCTGCTTGTGTGAATTCTTTTACCCTGAATGTTTTGGTAATGATACTGTTCTTCCCCTCTCCTCACCACTTTGCCACCTCACTTCCAATAATCCTTGAGGAGGGTGCCTCATGAACTGGCTTCTTTTTCCCTCCATACAATTTGGCACACAATGAGTCCTGACTTTCCCAGTGGGCCCACAAAAGAACCATGCCTTGGCGATGTGGTGCATTTAGTTCAGTCAGCACTGGTCCAAGCAATCAGTGGGAATGTGAGCATGAGATAGCTGACAGACCACAGCCCAGGAATAGATGCTCCTCTGAGAATTTTTGGTGTGACCTGGATGCACACCTGCCAGGTTGACCCCTGGCTTCCCAAGGGATGGCACAACGGCGACCATCTAGGATGCGTGCCTTCAAACGATGGGGGAGTACCCAGATAAATGGCTGCCGTGGTGTAAACACTGGCCAAAGAAAGGGCTCTGGTACATCAGATCAAGGGAAAGCCAGGTGACTGCACTACCTGCTCACAAACAAAGGTGGTACTGGTGTTGTTGTTGGTGAGATGTGCTGCACATACATCTGGACAAGTCGGCGAGACCACATATGAGAGTTAGTGACTGATTTAGAAAAAAAAGGCAAACCCATAACAAATAGGGGGCCAGTTCCCGCAGTACGTCTCTCCATGGGGTGAAGAATGATCCTTTCGGTCTGTGAGGAGTTGGTAGGGCGTTGTCATTTTCTGAAGCAATACCTTCTCCTTTCTTTTGTGCTCATCTGCTTATTCACCAGGCACTGGCACTAACAATGTATTTACCTCTTGTAACAATGTATTAAGCTCTTTTTTGTAATAATGATTGGCGAATGGTGCAACTTCCTTGGGGTGGAAAGTAGTGTGGATTGTGGAGGGTCATGTGACCTTTCCATCTGGAACCTAGTTAGAAATCTCATCACCTACCAATCCAGGTTGAACTCTGCCCACCCCTTTTGCACTCCTGACCATTGGCCCCTTTAAGCACCTGATGATTACCTCAGCTGGATCCTCCATCTTACTGAATTATAAAGTCCACCACATCATGCAGCTCTCTCTCTTCGGTCCTGAGATGAACCCTCTAGGCCATGAACTGTGGACACTGCTGGAGAAGTCGTTGGCCAGGTGTGCACTACCCAGGGATCGGGGCTGTTGGATAGCATTGGAGCCGTGCCCACGTTAGACGAGGTACAGCAGGTAGTGTATTGTAATCCTTGGTTGTTACAAGTCTGTACACAGTTGCTAGTATCGATCACATTAAGTCCAATGTGACTGATTATACCGTGTCTTGTGGTTGAGAGTATTAGTGTGTGTTATCTCTGTAGCAATCCCTTGTGCTTTAATAAATATCATTCCTGTATTCAGCCTGTGTCCAGGCTCATTGCTCTTTGAACCCACTGAACTTTTCCCTTCCCATACAAGTTGAATAGGCTTGTGTGAAGACTTGATTCCTGTGTAAGAGTGGAGACTTTTGTGAGTCAATGGACAGGTACTGCTGTCTACTGTCGTTGACATTCAATTGTACTCAGTTATAGGAGAGATTCAGTTTTGATCACCCCGCTGACTCTGCCTAGAAGTTTTGTGAACCAGATTATGGTTATGATTCATCATCACCAGCTGGATTTAATATGAGGTTGTAATTTCCACACGGCCATACAATTTGATCTGCCTTGGGCACTACTAATGCAGCCCATCACCTTGGTTGGTGTTTGCAAACATGCTCTTTGGTTCCAGGTTATCAAATTCCTTCTCCGTGGAGAGCACAGGCTTGCAATAAACTGGCTTTACACTTCAAGTGATGCTAACGTGTACACTGTACCCTGTTGCGCCAGTGGAGTTGTCTCTGAACATATCAGTATATCCTTCAACAACGTTTCAAGGTCTTGAAGCATCAGAATGGAAAACAATTATTCAATCCAACTTGAGTTCTCTTTGCAAGACCTGACCCATTATTTTTGTCGTGTACAGAATTACTGCTGCACTTGCTCTGTTATATCCTGTCCTCCAGTTAATCCCAAAGCCTCATCAGCAATAGGTTTTCATTTTCATGGCACTTTCTGTCAGATGTATCTGTCTGAACTTGGGTCTTGACCTGTTATTGAACAGGACACTGCACGATTGATTGGCACATCAATGTTCAGGATGTTAGTCTTTATTCAAAGGTCGATATTTTGCTGTTGTTACTGCTTGTGGAGCAGATACTGTACAATCCCTGCTCCTCATTGTCTGTCTGAACTTCAAAACCACAAAATTCTCCTCATTATTTTTATTATGTCCAATTGCTGCTGTAATTGCTTATGTGACTTAATTTGGATCTGCAGGCTGTCAAAATATAAATTGAAAACACTGCAGATGCTGGAAATCTGAAATAAAAATGGGAAATGCTGGAAAGACTCAGTAGGTCAAGCAGCATCCATGATAAGAGAACGAGGGTTAATGCTTTAAGTCTGAGGCCCTTTATAAGACTAGAGAAAAGAAGGAACAAGCTTGTTTATACTTGGAGAGAAGGTAAGGGAGAGATGGGCAAAACAAAGGGAGTGCTACTGAAATTTGATCTCTTTCTTGGTCACTGAAGCAGCTCCTTATTGTGAACTGCCCAGACTGAGGTAAGTGATTGCCACTGCAATGATAGCACCTGACTGAACTGTTCTCAGCTGTTGGACAGATCCACTCCATATTAACCATACAACCGTTTACAGCACGGAAACAGGCCATGTCCTCCGATTACCATGGATATGTCAATCTTTCTTCCGTCAACTGTGCTCGTCAGATAATGTATCCATGCAAGTTTACAATTTTTCCTCAGATGTTCTAGTATTGACAAGATTGTCGTTCTCCTGGTTCATTACGATCTGGAACTGTGTCAACATCGCAGCCTCTCCCAAACTTCGACACACGGGGTTACTGCAGATCAGTGTTGGCTTTATTCTCAGTGATCACATTCAGCCACTCTGTCATGTGAAGTTTACCCACAAATCTGCTGTCACCACATCACATCTTGTACCCAAGACTCTTGTTTCTCAAGTGGCCATTGTAACTCAGGTCAATCTT
Source organism: Narcine bancroftii (assembly GCF_036971445.1). Lineage (NCBI taxonomy): Eukaryota > Metazoa > Chordata > Chondrichthyes > Torpediniformes > Narcinidae > Narcine > Narcine bancroftii. The sequence continues at coordinate 124,242,612 of NC_091472.1, forward strand.
TCATGTTGTGTCTATGTTCTGACTCCAGCCCACATAGAGTCAAGAGATGCCTGCTGTGTGTTCCACACAGTATATAGTACAATAATGAATAAGTAGAATTATTGTGCCTTCAACCTCTTAGAAGAGAAACTGTCAACTCAATTTTAATTTATGGTCCATTAACCAGACCCATTCCCTGGTGGGAGAGCAAATTTAAACCAAGGAAGTGACCATGAAACTTGTAAAACCAAAGAATAGCAGATCCTGGAAACTTTTTATGCCATGAACTTTCTGTGGACCAAAATGTTATTCCTAGTGTTTCCAGACTCCTTGCACACAGGTGACCCCATTGATTGGCACCAGACTTTATTCAATGTTGTTCAGCCCTAGGGTCACATAAAAGACATTTGCTCCTCCAGGTTATTTTCTGGCCATGGTTTCATCCAAGGTGTGCTTATACATTTAACAATATTGATTCCTTTCATTCTTGCAATGATAAAATGTGTCTCATATCCTTGGAAGTCCTGGAAGAAAAGTAGTATTTTATTGGATTAAATTTCTTCAAATAACACATAAAAAATTGTTTGGTGAAAGGAGTTTTAGCTTATTGATTTAAATATGTAAATTTCCAATGAGATGAGAGTTTATTGTTATGTACACAAGTATCCTGTTCGGCTCCGAATCATGGGTCCTCTACCGGCATCACCTACGGCTCCTAGAACGCTTCCATCAGTGCTGCCTCCGCTCCATCCTCAACATTCATTGGAATTACTTCATCACCAACATCGAAGTACTCGAGCTGGCAGAGGCCGACAGCATCGAATCCATGCTGCTGAAGACCCAACTGCACTGGGTGGGTCACGTCTCCAGAATGGAGGACCATCACCTTCCCAAGATAGTGTTCTATGGCGAGCTCTCCACTGGCCACCGAGACAGAGGTGCACCAAAGAAGAGGTACAAGGACTGCTTAAAGAAATCTCTTGGTGCCTGCCACATTGACCACCGCCAGTGGGCTGATATCGCCTCCAACTGTGCATCTTGGCGCCTCACAGTTCGGCGGGCAGCAACCTCCTTTGAAGAAGGCCATAGAGCCCACCTCACTGACAAAAGACAAAAGAGGAAAAACCCAACACCCAACCCCAACCAACCAATTTTCCCTTGCAACCGCTGTAACCGTGCCTGCTTGTCCCGCATCAGACTTGTCAGTCACCAACGAGCCTGCAGCAGATGTGGACATACCCCTCTATAAATCTTCGTCCATGAAGCCAAGCCAAAGAAGACACAAGTATAATGTACAGATGCACTGATATTCTTACCTATGCAGCTGAACAGGTATGTAAAATCCACCAACAAACATTAAGTGTAAACTAAATTACCACGAGCAAAATCCATGGCAATAAGTATAAAACGATAGCTAAATATTCATAGCTGCAGTTAGTTTTAATTGTGCAGACAGATCTGAAGTAGTTCTGCCATTGTGTAATGCTTCGGGTAGTACGAGGAGATGTAAGAGCTTTGAGGTGCTGGACCTTGGGGTTCTGTTCCTTCTCCCTGAAGAAAAGCCAGCATGACTAGGTGTTGTGGATTGTGGAGGAACACGTGGTCTCCCTGTCTGGAACTAATTCAGAAGTCGCATCATCTGCCAATCAAGGTTGGATTCCGGCCACCCATTAGTGCACACCTTACTGTTGGCTCATATACATCACTCTGTTCGCTCTCGCTCTCGCACTTGCTCTCCCCCTCCCTCTTGGTCCAAGTCACTGCCGTTGGCATCACTGGAGGAGTTCTGGGTAAGGTGTGCACTACACTTAAGTTAAGCCATAGTACTGCGATATATCAGTACTTGCAGAGAGCTGTCCCCTAGTAGGTACAGGGAACTGGGAGTATGTTTGAAAATCCCCATTCATGAAGTGTAAGTGTGGAAGCCACTGGTATCAGAGTCCAACCTGAGTCCATATAACATATATAACCATATAACAGTTTATGGCATGGAAACAGGCCATCTCAGGCCTACAAGTCCATGCCAGTTTACTCAAACAACTCTGCTAGCTCCCCCCGCCTATTCTCCGCCCTAACCTCTAACCCCCTCTTATCCATGTATATATCCAGCCTCCTCTTAAATGAAAGAATTGACTCTGCCTCAACTATTTCCTCTGGAAGATTATTCCATTCAGCCACCACTCTTTGAGTGAAGAAGCATCCTCTAATGTTTCTCCTAAAATTTTGCCCCCTTGCCCTCAACTTGTGTCCTCTTATTTCAACCTCCCCTGCTCTCAGGGGGAAGAGTCCACTTGCATCTAGTCTATTTATTCCCTTCATAATTTTAAACACCTCTATCAAATCCCCTCTCAACTGTCTACGCTCCAAGGAATAAAGTCCTAACCTCTTCAATCTTTCTCTAGGTATTTTAAGCCAGGCAACATCCTTGTAAATCTTCTCTGCACCCTTTCCACCCTTCTGTAGTTTCTTGTAGTCTTGGACAGAGCAGTTCCTGTACAACACAGTGATGCACCCTGACAGGACAAGACACTTTCAATCCATGGGAATGTCTATATAGCTGTTTACCCAACCAACCAATTTTCCCCTGCAACCGCTGCAACCGTGTCTGCCTGTCCCGCATCGGACTTGTCAGCCACAAACGAGCCTGCAGCTGACGTGGACTTTTTACCCCCTCCATAAATCTTCATCCGCGAAGCCAAGCCAAAGAAAGAGTAGAGTAATTAAGTATCGTTTGACATCTTCCTGTTGTCTCTTCTGTTTTCAATAAAATTACCTTTGATTCATGTGTCTACACCAGTGGTTCCCAACCTTTTACTTTCCACTCACATACCACTTTAAGTTTTCCCTATGCCATAGGTGTTCTGATTAATAAGGGATTGCTTAAAGTGGTATGTGAGTGGAAAGTAAAAGGTTGGGAACCACTGGTCTACTCTCTGTGAACTCACCAAACCTGATAGTTTCCCAAACACAACAATTGGTGCTGCGAGCAGGTTTCGAAGAGTTTTGGCTGGACACACACGGAGTACTAACCATATGGGAGATTGTGTTAGCGAGTGTGTATGTAGGTGTCCTGTCGGGTGAATGTGCTATTATGTACCTGTTAACCAATGGGGGCAGTAGGAGGTGACCCACAGCTAGTAAAGGAACCCCAGGGTCGGAATATAAAATCCCTGGGTGGACTAACTGTCAGGGGTTCAGCCATTTGGCAGTGTGGCTGGCAAACAATGCCATGCTGGTCGAAGAGATCGATAAATCGATACACTGCACCCCTACAGAGAGAAGATAGGGCACCATGTTCTCCCTCCTAGAGGAAATGGAGTTTCCAGAGGCCAGGGGAGATGCGGGGGAGCCCTGTGGTTACTGATATCTCTACATAGGCCCCAGTGGGGTATCACGTCCAATTTAAGTAAGCAGGGCGCCCAGAAAGATGAACAGATTGAATCACTAAAGCTCCATCATGGGTCCCTGCAGGATGCATTGGATGGTGTTAGGGCACGCATCAGCAGCTTGGAATTTAGGTACACTGAAGCTGCCTGCCAGCTAGTCAAACCACAGCAGCTTCAGGCGGCCCACCGATCCGGCTGGCAGGTCGATCCTGTGACAATCCAAGCTATCATCATGCACGGGGAAGAGAATGATACGTGGTGGGGATGTGTGGCTAGATGACAATGATTTGGAGGAGGCTGAGCATGATTATGTGCCCACCCCCCATCTTTGAGACCTTGCAAGCCCACCCGGCCAGTAACCACGTGGTCCCAGATCCATCACTAGGACTACTACTCACCCCAACCCCGAGAATGGAGAGGGTCCTAGTGGATGGTGCAGGGGCCGATACAAGTTCATAGAAACCTGGGAAGGTGTCGGCAGGGCTGGTGATGCTTGTCGCATGTCTGGGGCGGGTGGGGGAGAACCAATTTTTAAAAATTTTTTTTAATTTAAAAAAAAAAATAGAAACCTGGGAATAAGCCATCAAGGAGTTGGCCGGGCTGGCAGGCAGAGTTTCATTGACCTTTTAGGCTACTGGTGGCAGCACATTTCCCACCTCACCATGCTGCTGCACCCGCTGTACGCCATCTCCAGAAAGAAGACCACAGTTCACTGGGACCCTGATCAGCAGCTAGGCTTTGGAGCAGGTACTGCCACTAGCCTCCAGACAGACTGGAGTCCCCTTCAAACTCCAGGTCTCAGCCACCACCACAACAGCCAAGTGGAACTTCTGGCAGAAAATCAATCGCCCCAGAGTTCCACTTGGCTTCTGGGCAAAGACCTTCCCCGAGTCTGCCTCCTGCTACACACCCTTCGAACACCAGCTCCTGGCAAGCTATTTGGCTCTCCTCACCACAGAGCATCAAACAGCCAATGAGACCATTATACTCCAGCCTCACCTGCCCATTAGGCGGTGGATTAAATCCTCTGATGTCACCCACAAGGAGGAATGCACGCAGAATTCCTCTATTGCTAAATGGTGGTGGTCTATTGCCAACTAGGCAAAGGTAGGGCCAGAATGAGTCAGCAGGCTGCATGAGAAAGTCATGTCCCTCCCAGAAGTCTCTGCAGTTAATTCCAACCCCCACCCCCGTATCCTAGGGTCAACTGTTTGATTCCCTCGCCAAAGAGGAACAGCAGCGTGGCTCCAATTGATGGAAAAACAGGAAGCAGCTATGGCGAGTGGAAGCACTGCACCCAGGTAGTGGTAACTCAGGAACGGGTGGGGGGGGGGGGGGGGGGATCAGCCAGCTTGCAGTCGTGAGTAAAGCAACGATGGGTCACAGACTCGTGGGCAGTGGTGAACGGGGTGGCGATTGAATGCCTTGTTGGCCCACACCAACAGGGCCACAGTGGAGTCCATTCACAAAAGACACTGTGGACTTTGCAGCACAAACCTGCACAGCCTCCACCCACTCAGCAGGTAGACTCTGGGGGCCTGGCAACATGGGCATACAGGACTAGCAATCACCTGACAGAACACTATGGTGGGCAGAGGGCTTAGGGGTGGAATTAACCCAAGATCAGCCACAGAGGTGGATAGACAATTGCCCCACATGCAGCAGGTTAAACAGCAGGGCTGTCTGACGGCTACATCAGGGCACATTCAGTGTGGCATAGGAGTGGGCTTAGACTGGCAAGTAGACTATATCAGCCCTCTCCCATGCCAAAAGAAAAAGGCCTCTATACTTACTATGGACAGCTACTGGCATCCTGGTGGCAGTGCCCTGCGAATGGGCTGACTAGGACAACATCAAATGAAATACCTCTCCCCCATTTAGGGAACACCAATCAGGACTCATACTTTATGGGGTCTAAGGTACAAAACTGGGTGACAGAGTGGCTCTTGCACATCTATTACCACCCACAAACATCAGGATTAATTGAAAGAATGAACAGTCTCCTCAAGCAAAAGCTGTGCTCACTGACACCCAACAACACTCTCAAGGGGTGGCTTAGCACGCTGCAAGAAGCAGTGGACCATCATGATTCACACCCCACTGCATGGGGGTTGGGGGAGTACTCGTTTTCTAGATATTTGGCCACATTGGCACAGCAAAAGGTAGATGATGTTGATCTCAGGACCCTGAGGAGTTTGATAGGGTATGGGTACAGCAGCCACAAGGTCCACCCAGAAAGGGGGAGGAACTTGCTCAGGAAATGGGAAGCACTTGGTGGATTGCGTTCCTAGGAGAAAAGTCATTATCATGTTTCCACACTAACCAACTCTCCAAGGGGGAATGAAGAAAATTCCCAGCCACCTACCCTGCAGGACAAAGAGAACTCAACATTATGGAAGACCACCCTGCTGGACTAATTCCACTTCAACACCACAGTCTGCTGCAATTTCTCCTCACTGACTTTCATAGTCTTCCAGCCATCACCATCAGCTTGTTTTCGCTGCAGGAGGTTTTGTCATGAACTGAGCAGAAAACTTTATTCAGGGAGCAAGAGCTGATGCCATGGACACTTTTATCACAGAAAATTCCATCTCAACAGCATCCACAACCTTTGTAATGCACCTTTTAATTCCAGCCTTTGTAATGGACTTTAATTGAACCCTGATCTGTGGTATTTACTCTTCACTAATCTCTCTCAGCACACTCTCAGGGAATTGTAGTTTCAGCTTTTAATTACAATGTTGCAGATCATTCACTAGCAGGAAATATAGTACTATATGTATTTTGTAACCACTCTGTAATGACAGTGAACCTTCCAGTCCTCCCCAACAATAGAAATGAATTCCTCATGGGATGGGTGCCTCAGGAGCTTTTATTTAAAAGCTAATAATTTGGCCAACTTTCAGTCCTGACTTCTCCTGGCCATCATTACAGAGAACCAGCCCAGGGATATGTGGCACCCATTTAAAGGAAACACGAGCAGGAACGGCATCCTGGTGTTGTCAGACGACAGGCAAGAAAAATGGGGCACTCCTACAAGAATACAGGTACATTCTGGATGCACACCTGCCGGCTGGTCCCCTGCCTCACTGCACAGTGATGGGCATCTGGGCTCACACGTTGGTGGTAAATGTGCACACATTTGCCAGCTAAGCAGAAGAAAGCAGACATACAAGTTAGTGAACAGACAATATTCTTTCTCTTCCCTCCCCTCCCACCTTGGGGAGCAGTTCCCACAGCACCCTGCTCTGTGAGGAACACAACAACCCTATATAGTTGGTGGTGGGGGGGGCAGGAGGGAAGGGGAAGCTGGTGAGGCATGGTTATTAAGTTTGATAGTGCACCTTGTCTATCAAATGGCAGGCACTTGTGAGTGTGTGTGTATATATATATATATATATATTAATCCTCTTGATTTGCATTGTTTTAGAAAGTTTTTACAGTTATAACATGTTGCTTAGATTTTACAGTTTACTAACAAGTTACTCTTTGAATTTGTAGTGATTGGCGAGTGATGTGACTTCCGAGGGGTGGAATGTTATATGTGGATTGTGGAGGAACATGTGCCCTCCCTGTCTTGAATACTGTGTATTGTGATGGGTCATGTGACCTCTCTGTCTGAAACTTATTAGGAAGTCACAAAACCTGCCAATCAAGGATGGACTCCGTTCATCTATTAGTGCATATTAAATGACTCATTGTCAGCACTGGCCAGATGCTAAGGTCAGAACAGTTTAAACATTGAAGCATAGCACATTTCTCTCTCTCAAGCTCTTGGTCCAAGTCCTGGACATCGCTCCACGCCAGGTGGACATTGCTGGAGGAGTCATGGGTAAGGTGTGCACTATACTTAAATTGAACCGTAGTACTATGATAGATCAGTGCTTGCAGAGAGTTGCAACCTAGTTGCAACAGGGAACCAGCAGTGTGTTTGAAAGTCCCCCTCTGTGAAAAGTGTACAAGTGCGGGAGTGTGTAGAAGATAGGTGGCCACTGGTATCTGAGTCTAATGTAGGTTCGACGTGAATGTCTATATAATTGTTTAGTCGTAGAGTAATTAAGTTCACTTTGTCATCATCCACTGTTTGCTTCCTCTCTGCTCAATAAAGTTACTTTTAATTGTTACACTTGTGTCCAGATTTGTCTCTCTGTGAACCCACTGAACCTGATACTTTCCCAAACACAACACCAGGGTGATGGGGATCCTTTATGATGTTGGCTACTTTCTTGAGGCAGCACCTCATATGGATGTCTTAATGGACTGGAGGTCATGATGTACTTGGCTTGGTTTGCCACTTTCAGCATCCCGGGCATTTGACCATCCAAACCAGGGAGGTGATGCAAAACTCAGTATACTTTTCACAGTGCAACTGTTAGAAGTTTGAAACAATATTCCAGGACATGGCAAATCTCTTCAGGAAGTAGAGATGTGGGCGTACCTTTTTCATGGTTTTCTCAATATGCTGACCCAGGAGAAGTCCTTCAATATGTGAACTCCCAGGAACTACAATGTAACTCCAGTACTTGACACAAGCATCCCCAAGAAAAAGAATGGGGTTATTTAATGGGGCTTCAATCCTTCTGGGTAGCCCAGCAGATAGAGGCTGTGTTTTCTGCTCCTGGCCTTTCTACTCATGAGACTCCGTGTTGGAAGTAGAGACGCACAACAGTAAAGAGGCACGAGGATGAAGAATAAAATCGATTTCATTATATCAATGTTCTTAGTTTAAAATTAAACCTTCAATTCTCTTCTATTTCTTCCATTTATTTGAACCTTAGTCCAAAAGCTGCAGGTACTTGCTGGGAAACAGACCAACACTCCCCCCCCCTCCCCCACCAAGATTAACAGGAGTGTCTACCCTGTTGAATGCATCAAAAAGTCAAGGTTGGCTGACGATTCAATGGTGATATTTCCATGTGGTATCACGGGCAGACTGTACTCTCCACTCCAGGTAGTGAGTGAGTGAGTGATGGGATGTGGGAACTTCCTCTTCCTGATTAAATACAAATTACATCACACCCATCCAATTCATGTTACAAAATTGTTCACCAGACCTAAGCCACAAGACTTTGGCTAAGTTCTTGAAGTGTTCCCCAGATCAGAGCAATGGAGGATGCAGTGCTGGGAGAGTGAATTTATTATTCTTCTGTTGTTTGTCTGGCTGTGACTAGCTAACTCAAGCCCAATTTTCTCTTCTGTCTGGATCAGTTATGGATTATCTTCTCTGACCAAGAGGTAAGACTAACCCCAAGGCTGCCAGGAATTTGTGGTTAAAGTTCCCCTCGAGCCTTTATTGTGTCCCTCTGAAACCAGTCATTATGAGCAGCCAAATAGACAGCTGTACTTCCCACGCCATGTGTTTTATTTAAATATGCCCTCAGTGAGTCTGAAATGATCCGCAGACTGCATTTATTCTCCATCCTGAGGTGCAGAGGGAAAGAGGTGGTGGAATTTGTTTCCACAATTATTTGTAATTCACCAGTGTGTTTTAGGATGACTTGAATATAGAGAGCAACCTTTATCTTAGGATGCCCAAGACTGTTCTATGAACATGCTGTGTATTTTGAAATGCAAACAATGGAATGCAGGGAACCCCGAGTTATGCATTGCAAGCTACCATAATGCTTTATAAACAATAACAAGATATTCATATTCTTTTAGGCATTGATAAAAATAAATGGTTTAGCAAGAAATGCAGAACAGACACATTTGAGCATTATTAGTGTTAAGTTAGAAGATTACATAAATTCGGCTCAACTTTCCTGGAAAGTAGAAGCTTCAGAAATGATTTGAGAGGGGTTGCTGAATTAAAAAAGCTGAGAGTTTATTCTGCTGGTGGGAAGAGCCCAGAATAAATAGACATAACCTTAAAGTTTGAGATGCCTTTCTTCAAAGGGTAGGAAATCTCTTTCAAGCACAGAGACAAATTTCTAACTTTCCATCTAAGAGCCACCATTACTTACTTGCCTGGAATATGAGATGATCTTCAGCAATGATGTTATTGAGTGGTGGGATGGTGGAGGCTTAAATGTTGGCCAGGAGAGAGGACCAAGCAACCTTTCTGTTCTTCTGTGCCCATGGGGAGGGAGGCTTTATGTTCACCTGAGTGGGCAGTTGAGACTATGTGTTTACATCCCTGCTGTAAACCACTGTTTGTATATTTAACTGTCTGGGCATGCCCATTGGCTGATTGTATCTATGACTCCTCCCACAGACTCCTGACTATTCCACAGCCCCCTCCCCAGTCCAGGACAGTCGACCAGCATGGACGTGCCTCCATTCTATTGTGAATAAAAGCCTATCAGTTTTACATAATTTTCAGTCTTTTCGAGTTATTGATGGTGCATCAATTTTATTCACAATAAATTTTGAAAATAGAGCACATCCTGAAGCTGGAGAAATCAACCTTCAATCACCTGAAGCCTCCACCAACTTCAAACTCTGGCTTCATTGTTTCGAGGTGTCCCTGTAGGCATTATCTGCCATTGTCTGATCAGAGAACGATAAGCTACAGTTACTGCACTCCTGGGTTGGACCCATAGTATACTCAATGATCAGGGATGCCGCGTCATACCTGGAGGTGATGGACCTTCTGAAAGGCCAGTACTTGAAGAAGGTAAATGAGGTCTATGCAAGATGCCTCCTGACTATCCAAAACAGTGACCTGGGGAATCAAGCACTGACTATCTCCGGGTCCTATGAATTCTCAGATGGGCCTGCGACTGCAAGGCCAAGACGGCTGTGGAGAACATGGAGGACCTGATTAGAGATGTGTATATTGCAGAATCAGGTCCAGCTATATCTGTCAGAGACTGTTGGAGCAAGGTGAGCTCAACTTGTTGAGAGCGGTCAAACTCACAGGAACACTGGAGGTGGCCCTCCACAATATGGAAGCCTACTCAGCCAACAACACAACCACTTCGTGATTCCCCTGGGTGGTACAGCGGCTAATCAATGAGGGGATCATTGAAGCCAACAACAACCCTTGGAGAGACCAAGTGGTAGTGGTAAAGAATGGGGAAAAAATAGGATAGTCATTAACTACAGTCAGATCATTAATAGATACATGCAGTTGGACATGTACCCTCTTCCCTGCATATCCGATATGGTAAACCAAATCATGCAATATTGTTTTCTCCACTATTGACCTAAAGTCAGCCTACCATCAGCTCCCCATCTGCCCAGAGGACCACCAATATACTGGTTTTGAGGCAGATGGCCACCTCTACCATTTTCTGAGGGTTCCCTTCAGCGTTGCTAACAGGGTCTCGGTCTTCCAGCGGAAGATGGACCAAATGGTAAATCAGTATGAGCTGCAGGCCACATTCCTCTATCTGGTTGACATCACTATTTGCAGCCATGAACTGCAGGACCATGACGCCGGCCTCCAAATATTTCTCTAGATCGCCAAACTCCTTAACATCACATACCATAAGGCTAAATGCGAATTTCACACAACTCGCCTTGCCATCCTTAGCTGCATCACGGAGAACCAAATAATTGGCCACAACCCCGATCGCATGCGCCTGCAATCTGTCCAACTCCATTGAGGAGATCAGGACTAAAACCAGAAACTGCCAGGTCTGCGCGGAGTGCAAACTGCACTTCTATCGACAAGACAGAGCACAGCTGATTAAGGCCACCCACTCCTTTGAACACCCGAGCATCGATTTTTAAAGGACCCCTCCCGCCTTCAACTGTAACATGTATTTCCTCAACATCATTGATGAATACTCACATTTTCCGTGCACCATCCCCTGCCTGGACACGACAGTTGCCACAGTCATCAAGGCCCTACACAGCTTTTTCACCCTCTTCAGGTACCCCTGCTATACCCATAGCGCCTGAGGGCCCTCCTTTATGAATGATGAGCTGCGCCAGTACCTACTGGCCAGAGGCATCACCATGAGCAGAACCACCAGCTACAACCCCCAAGGGAATGGGCAGGTACAAAGGGAGAATGCAACCATCTGGAAGCCTATCCTCCTAGCCCTGCAGTCTAGAGGCCTTGTCTCCCACTGGAAAGATGTCCTCCCTGAGGCACTCCACTCTATCTGATCACTCTTATGTACCGCTACCAATGTCAATCCACATGAAAGAATATTTTCCTTCCCCAGGAAGTCTGTAACAGGGACCATGCTGCCGGCCTGGCTGATGTCCTCAGGGCCGGTCCTAATTCGGAAGCACGTGAGGAGCCAAAAGTCTGACCTCCTCCACATCAACCCCCAATACGCCTATATGGCGTACCCTGATGGGCACAAGGATACAGTCTATGTTGGGGACCTAGCACCCTCAGGGGTTCTGGAGACCATGACCGACTACCCTCCACCTCCTCCACATCAACCCCCAATACACCTATGTGGCGTACCCTGATGGGCACGAGGATACAGTCTATGTTGGGGACCTAGCACCCTCAGGGGTTCTGGAGACTATGACCGACTACCCTGCACCCCCCTCACCTATCGTCACCTAGGATGCTCCAGGCCATGTTACTCCGGCCCCAACAGATGGCATGCCAGACTTGTCATCATGCATCCACCAAACCAATGCTGATGACTGCATACAGGTGCCCCAGACTGGCCAGGACCCCATTGCAGTGACACAGCTGCAGCCGGCACTACGACAGACACAGTGGCAGATCAGACCGCCCGAAAGAATTAATTTTTGATACCATCGGATGCACTTCACCCCACCAAACTCTCTTAAAAACAAGGGGTGAATGTGGTAAACCACTGTTTAACTGTTGGAGCATGCCCATTGGCTAATTGTACCTGTGGCCCCTCCCACAGACTCCTGAACAAAGGTGACTGTCCCACGGCCTCCTCCCCAGTCCAGGACAGTCGACCAGCATGGACGTGAGTCCATTCTATTGCTAATAAAAGCCTATCAGACTTACATAACTTCCAGTCTTTTAGAGTTGTTGATGGTGCATCAATCTCTCTCACAAGAGGGCATGTGAAACAGTGCAACATGCTCAGTACTGCATTGGTGTGCCATCTTGTCAGCTGTGAATTATACTAGTGGGCTTCTGTGTGGGAGAACAGGGTGTCCACTGTGTTTCACCCAGCGATATCTGTTCCTCACTCCGGACACCAGTACTGTGGGATCTTGCTGTGTAAAGAACAACTGTCTGATGACTTAAACCACACAATGCTTCCTTCAGTTCAAACACACTTCATTGTTTATGAATCATTTTGAAATGTCCTCGGGTAGTTAAAGGCACCAAACTTCCCTTTAAATTTTAATTTTTTACATTTAAATGTAATTTTTTTTAAAATTTAGACAGACAGCATGGTAATAGGCCCTTTTGTCACACAAGACCATGCTGCCCAATTACACCCCATTGATGTAGTTTTACCTATGTTACATAAAGGACACCGTTTGACCAGCAGAGTTTCTTCAGTATTTTGTGATTTAACTTCAACCACAGTGTCTACAGATTTTCGTGATTTACTTCTTGACCTTTTGAAGGGTGGGAGGAAACTGGAGCACCTGGAGGAGACCCACCCAGACAAGGAAATAACGTACAAACTGGTGCTGGATTTGAAGGTTGCGGGCTCTGTAATGGAATTGCGCTAAGCGTGCCTTTTACTAACACACTGACAGGTTACTTTTGACTTATGCTCTCTTTTCAATCTGCATGGATTATTTTTCAAACTTAATGCACATAAAAGAAGATATAAATGAATCAAGATGTGGCCTTCATCATCTCAAGTATTGCCCACTGGTTGGAGAGCACTTCAAATGTATCAGCCTGATCTCTCTCTCCACGGCCAGCACAGGAGGTTTTCAATGCGGCCAGCCAATCAAGAGACACCACCTCCTGATGGCTCCTGCCTGGATCTGCGAATGGACACCTTAGTGCTCCCTGACTAGCTCACCCCACCAGCAGTGAATCCCCAGAGATTTTACAGCCCTGCCTGCTAATTAATCAGACTACCTCTGAAAAAACTCTTTGAAAGTGTTAAATGCTGGCTCACAGCTAATAGCTCCCCCATAACTTGAACATAAACCCAGCAATGATTCTTCAAAGACTTGAGTAACTTGGGTGTTTACATTTTTAGCCACTCCCCCAACATCACCATCCCCCATCTTTGCCTTAGGCTCCCATAATATAATCAAAGCAATATCATGTTCTTGACACAGTGAGAAATCTATTTCTGTGATTGATAGACAAGGTTACTTTCTAGCAGGTTGTGCAGATATAAACCCTCTCTTTAACAGTAATATACCATTTCTACACAACAGGTGGGAGAGGTAGGATGACCCCAAGATACCAAGTGTTGCAGGTCTTTCTGAACACCTGCAGGTTAATAACTTGAGGCCTATTTCCTGTTGCATTTTTCTCACAACTGCCCCATGTCCAGACTCCAAATATGTTCGTAAATTGATGAACACAAATCCTTTTAAATCCCAAAGTGGTAACTAAATTGGGAGACCATCATTCAGTGTTCTGGGTCTTCGGACCCTTGATCAAAACCCGAATGCAGATATTCCCATTAATGTGTGATGAGAAAATTCCTGCTAACAGGAAAGAAAGCTTGAGTCAGCCCTGCACAGTGACCAACATATAGAAGGGCTGGAAAAACTCAGCAGGCCATGCAACATTCATAAAGAGAGTCAAAATTTCTGGCCTGGGCCCTTCACTGGGAGACCTAAACACTAGAATAAAATGGTTGGGGTGGGTGGGGGGGGGGGGGAAAAGGGGAAGGAACATACAACAGCTGGTGGGAAGGTGAAGAAGCGAAGGGAGCTGGGAACTATACACCGCAGAGCCCTCCAGAGCTGGAAGATCTTCAGTGAGCCAAGGACACCCAGGCACATATTTGGTGAGAACATTTTCTAAGAATATTCTTTTTATTTTGTTGTCAAATTTTCATTTCATATATTATTTATCAGTAATATTTGTCTTCACCATAGACCACCTATTATGAATCCATGGACCATCAGTGATCTGTAAACCATAAAATGAGAAATGCTGGTCCACAGTATTGAATTAATTTCTGTCCAAAGTGTCCCTCTAACAATATTTTATAATTCATCTGGGGGAATATTAATTCTACATATTCTCTTCCTACTTTAAACTTTCTGCTGCATTGGATTGTGTGATTGCACTTTGTCACAAGAGGTCCTGTTGCTGGTCATGGAATAGTTTGATGGTCTGGGTAGAACTTGGGGCTGACAATTGTCAATATGGTCCCCAAAGAATAAAAGCAGGAAGAACTGATATCAGAAAACCAGTGTCAATGGGCAAGGACGGTCTTGGTATTTACTTCTCTGAATTATAAGTAATTAATGGATTAGTGACAGCATCTCTTCTTTCTTGCTGTGGCAATGATTAACACCTATATTCTCTCTGAGAATACATTTAATACTTAGTTTAGTGTTATATGTAACACTACACGTGTTACTATGTCAGATTATTGTGACTTATCATGCTTTATCATCTACATGTCCATTATCCTCTAACAATTTACTAAAGTTATTCATTGACAATTTAGAGTTCGTGTTTGAGTATACATGAGAATCCATTCTGGGCATAAACCTGCATCAATCACTTGTGTTTTCAAACATGCAACAATTGAGCTTGTATGTTGTCCTGTCCGTAGTCCCACAAGAAGAATAATTCATCAACATTTACCATTGTAACAGCATTTACCATTGTTATCCTGTAAATAACGATGTATCGTATTTTTTTTAATTTTTTATTTCCAAAAATATACTTTATTCACAATGAATTATTTACAAAAACAAGAAAACCATTCAAAATGTTTTACATTCATAGTGTCAGTATTTACGATACATTCTCATCAATGTACATTTTACATTGTTCCCTCAATACACAGTTACTACCACTGTGGTTCCTTGTCATTTCTCCTTCCCCTCCCCCCCTTGTTGGTTGAGGGTCTTCCCTTTGATCTCAGCCCAGTTCTTCCCCACAGCCCCCTCATGTTGGCTGCACCAAGCCACAGTACATCCCTCAGCATGTACTCCTGCAGTCTGGTAGGCGCCAGTGGGCAGTAGACCTGAACCGACACCTCAGTGTGCAAAAAGACCAACAGGTTTTGGGCAAACCAAAGTGTGTCTTACACTGAATTGATGGTCTTCCAGCAGTTATAGATGTCGGAATCAGAGTGTGTCCCCGGAAGCAGCCCATAGATCAGACAGTCCGCTGTCATGCTGCCGCTGGGGTTGAACTGTGACATGGGCCCCTACATCTTTCTCCACACACTCTTTATGAATCTGCATTCAGCAAAGAGGTGGGTGACTGTCTCCTCTCCACAGCAGCTGTCCCAAGGACAATGTGTGTGGAGGGTGATGTTCCAGTTGTACAAGAAAGATCTCGCTGAGAGGGCACCTCTCACCGCCAGCCAGGCTAAGACCTGGTACTTGTTTGCGAGCCCTGATCCATTGAGTCCTCATCTCTCAATGTCTGCAGGATGCTCTGTTCTGATCACTTACCTGATGGCCTTGTGATCAAAGCTGTTATTCTGGAAAAACTTTTCCACGAAGGATAGGTGGAGCAGCAAAGTCCAGCTGACTGGGACATTGTGCGGCAATAGACCAGTCCTGTCCTTGCAACACCTGGGACAGGTAGAACTTCAGCACATAGCGGCTCTTGGTGCCCTTGTATTTTGGTTCCAAACACAGTCTGATGAGGCCACACATGAAATTGGTCATCAGGATGAGAGCCACGTTGGGTACACCCTAGCCCCCAATTTCCAATGACTTGTACATGTTGCTCCTTCAGACCCCAGTCATTTTGGACCCCTATATGAATCTGAACACTGCTCTGGTGACTGCCAGGGCAGTGGAGTGGGGAATGGGCCACACCAAGAGCACCTCACACCTGATTACCAAATTCTTCGCTGTTATCGAGAGGAAGTGTGGCACCCACAGACCCAAATTTTGTTGGAGTTTGCAATCCTCCTGACCAATTCTTATTGCATACCTCAGCCCCTCCAAACCAGATCCCCAGCACCTACAAATAGTCAGATCTGACTGTGAAGAGGATGATGGATCAGTTGGGCCAGTTACTAAAGAGCATTGCCTTGCTCCTCTTGTGGTTTAGCTTGGCCCCTGATGCAGACTCAAAATGCCCACATATGCTGGTTAGTTTCCAGACTGATCGTGCATCCGAACAGAAGATGCAATGGCGTCCATGCACAGAGAGGCCTTGACCTGGGTGCCCCTTCTGCCTGGCAACATCACTCCTCTTATGCCCTCATCCTTCCTGATGGCTTTGGCAATGGGCTCTATATAACAAACAAATAGGATTGGAGACAGTGAGCTGTCTTGCCTAATTCCAGACTGGATAGGGAAGCTATCTGTCTCCCACCCATTGATTTGGACTGATTTACAGATGTTGGTGTAGAGCAGTTTAATCCAATTCTGAATTCCCTCCCCAAAGCCCATTTTGGAGAGCACATCCATCATATATATGTGCAATATCAGGTCTAAGCTGACCAGACAGGTGTCCAACCCTCTGTCCTGCACATGGGCAATGGCATCCCTGAGCAGAGATCTTGCTGCCCAGAACCACGCAGGTCTGTTCTGGGTGAATCACCTGCCCCACTTGACTCTAATGGTGATGGCCTTGGACAGAATTTTGTCGTCCACATTTAGCAATGAAATGGGTCCCCAACATTTCCATATGATGTAAGTTGATCCTTTCTGAATCCTCTTCAACATTTTTTTTGTGAGTGTAGAAGAGTAGAATTAACCACAAAATAATGGTTTAACTGCTGAAACATGCTAGCCCAGCTTTTGTTTTCTTTCTTAGTTAGGGGGACATTTCTGTAATAAAATTTGATTCCTTTTCATGTTTGGCCTTTAAGAGATTGGGAGGCTCAGTTTATATGTGTTGCTTGATGTCTGTTCATGTATTTGTTAACCATTCCAATCCCGATCTCCTTGTATCATTCTTGTTTATTAATCTGAAACTTGATAAAAAGATTGAAAAAGAAAAGAAATGGGTTTCCATTTCCGGATATCCTACTTCTCCCCTTCTGTTTGTAGATGAAGGTGATATGCCCTTCCACATGAAGTCTGACAATATATCATGTCTTAAATATGCATCAATCCATTTTGAATAATAAACACGTAACACTACCATGTGCATTTTTTGACAATTAATGCACCACACACATTTAATAAACTGTAAGGCAGTGTAGTTATTGTGTATTTTTATAATTAAACCCTTTTATTCTTCAGGAGTAAAACAGGAAAATCTGCAGTCACCATGACTGAAGTAAAAACACAATGCTGGAGAAACTCAGCAGGTCACTTTAGCCTAATGGAAGGATTATATGCTAATTTGCAGCATGTTCCGCGTTGCCTCATTGGGTCCCAGTATCATAGACAAGGTTGTCAGAGTCGAAGAGTTGAAAAGCATGGAGAGAGGCCATTTGGCCCAATATATCCATGGCAACCAAGCTAGTCCTAACGGTCTGCATTTGCTCCAGATTTTTCCTATCCATATACCTGTCTAACTATCCACCACTTCCTCTGGCACCTTGTTTCACATTACTTTGCTACATAAAGTACCTGTTGGACCTGCTGATTTTCTCCAGCATTGTGTTTTTATTTTGTTCCACATTACCCTGGGACATTACACTATGTGAAAATGGTGCCTTTTAAATTTTTCCTGCCTCACCTTTTATCAGTCCCCTCTAGTTTTTGACCTCACAAAAACACAGGGGCTTATCATGCCCCCTCCTGATTTGAAAGACCTCTATTATGTGCCATTCCATAGAACATGGTCATTGGTTACCATATATTACCATATATATATTTTGTGTATTTGCATGTTTTTCCATTACTGTTTAAACGGTATTGCAAAAACCAATGCAAACATACACACAATATATAATATGCATGGTCATCTATGACCATGTCCTCCTTTGGAATAGCTACCCTCAGCCTCCTCTGGTCCAGGGAGAAGTCTTAGCTTATCCAGGCTCTCCTTGTGATCAGAGCCCGCCAGTCCTGGTCAAGTGCTGGTGAATGTTTTGTGTGCCGCTTTCAGCCTAATGACATCTTTCTTCGAGCAGGGTGACCAGGACCGCACACCCGTGGCGACTCAGGCAACCCCACGAGACTGGGATGCTGAAGCGGAGCGGTTCAGGAATAAATCGTCTCTCCACGGGAAAGAGTGGACGCTTGGTTCCTCATAGTTCATTTGCAAACTTACACATCATCCACCAACACAGCACTGCCTGAACACACAAGTCCAACGATCCCTGTCAGAGAAAGTGATTTAATTTCTGCTTAGAAAGGGAGAGGATATCACAAGGGGCGTGGAGAAGAACCTTTGAACCTGTGCACTTAACAAAGCTGATGCAATTCAGATGGCCACACAAAACTTTTTTCAAGGTGGTGAAAAAAGCTTCTCCTCTTAGAGTGAAACAAGAAATGTACTCTTACATTAATATTTCACATCAAGGAACAAAATGGGTATTTTTTTAATTGAGATTGAAGTATTTAACCATTTGCAAACACCAAAAAAGGTGCATCGTTTAGAAATCAATGCAAAGCAGGTTGCATCTGAGTTGATTTGCAGTAGTTTTGGCCTCGGCTGACGATCCTTGAGAAATGGTTGCGCAGAGCCGAGTGGGGCATTGCTGCCGTGTAGAAGCCCCTTCACAGACTGACATTATCTCCTCTCCTCGTCGCCCAGATTCAGGAGGGCCGCGCCACTGCCGCCGCTTTTCCCGCGGAGCCACTGCGAGTCGGGCGAAGGCGCGGGCGGAATGGCGGGGGAACAAGCGGAGGCGGGGTCCACTCGCAGCCCGTGGGTGTGGGCTCAATCACGGCTGCCTGTAGGGAGAGGGAGAGTGGGGGAGAGATAGGAGGGGGAGAGGAGACGGAAAGTGGAGGGGAGGGGAGCGAGAGAGACAGGAAGGGGGGGAGAGGAAAGACAGGGGAGCGAAGGAGAGATCGGAGGGGGTGGGGGAGAGAGACAGGGGAGAAATAGGTGGGGGGGGGGGGGGGGGGGAGAGAGAGAGAGTTCCAGCACCAGGGAGAGAGCAAACTCCTGCATCATCCTGAAACTCACATCCTAACAAAAAGGACACACAATTTTGGAAGAATCGAGACTTGTACCTTTTATTTTCAATCGGTGTATATCGTTGGGGGGAAAAAAAATCAGGTGTCAGACACACAGCAGTCGGGAGCCAGTTCTGGAGGAGTTGGCAGCTCAGAAAGAAACTTTAAGACAACTTTTGTTTGGAGCGATTGCTGGATTGGAAGTCTCGCCTGCATCTTTCCGGCCTCCCTCCCACAGCACCGCCCGGATGCTAAGGTGGAAATGTAGCAGCAGGTGCACAGGGCCCTAAAATTGATCGTAAATCTCTCACCGATCCGACTAATCGATTTCTCTTTCATCCCCCCCACCCCCCCATCGGCTCCAGGCAGCGCGCATGCGTCAGAAGGGCTGCCTCCCAGAGCCGGGAAATTTAAAAACCGTTTGTGTGGATTCAAAATTTCAAACAGGAGATCGGAGCAATAGGAAAATCTCATCAGGTACAGACATCTCTTCAGGAGCTCTCTGACAACAGAGCAAACAAGCTAGTCTGATGATGCAGAATGGGTTTGCTGGATTTTGCACAGGTCTTGTTTCTAAATGCAATGCGAAACATTTCGATACATTTATGTAACAAATACCAGGAACTAATTGCTAACTAGCTCCTCCTGTAAAAATAATTATTGATTTGAAAAAAAACTAATGATGGCTCTTTAGTGCAATGTGTTTGGAGGATTCTACCTGCGCAGTGACGGTCTTTGCAATATTTGGAACATTAAGTAACTGCTAATCCACAAATGAGTGCGAAGATTTAACGATGCGCCATTAATTACCCTCACTGATGGAGCAATTGTTGGCGTTGGTTGCATGAGGTTTATTTCACTCTGCATGTTTTTGGATTGGGGCTCTCTTTTTCCTGAAGTGTTGGATAGCAACAACTTAAAACTTGCAGATGGGATACCCCCAAAACTGTCGTCTTCCTCTCTTTTTGTGTGTGCACCCTTTAGTGTTTGGAAGGAGATGATAGAAAACGAGATTAGATCGGAAATGTCAGGAATTCTAAGGACATCAGAACACAACCCTCACCATTCAACCCAGGAGTACAGGTAAGGGATTATTTTGTTATATTTTGGAGGGGCAACGTGAATTAACGGGAAGGCTAGTCTGCGAGAGGAACTGCAACAGAACTGATTCTGCCAGTAAAACTTGGGAACATTGCATGTTTAAAATGGGCTACCTGAAAGAGGATACGGTAACCTTAATTAAAGGTGTCCAGTTAAACAATAGCATTTGGAGAAGGGCGGCAGGAGAGCAATGGGCCGAACACTCGCCGCCTTCATTCTACGCTGTTTAATCTGTATTGTGAACGGTGCATTGCGGCCCGACCTGTTCTGGATACTAATACAAAGTGTATTTTCAAAGTCTCTCGCCACATTGCGGCCCTCCCGCCCGTGGTTATACCGGGAACTTGCAGCCCCGCTCGCTTTATTCCAAGCGGGGGAAGTGCACTTGTTGAAACGATTTGTTTTTTTGGAAAAACCCCAAGATAAATAGCCGCAACATGTCGGGGCACGTTGGCAATGCAATGGACTCGTGTTGGAAAAGGCCCAGTCAGCCGCGATATTTGTTTGTTGGATAGTTTCGTTATTGTTTGGGAGCTTGCCTTCCCCTAACCGGGCGAGCCCTGCGGCAGTGGGTCGATACTCCGTGTCCATAAAAGCCCCACTGCCCAGGAGGGTCAGTGTTGAAAGAGAATCCTAACAGGTGACAGTTTGAGAGAGGTTGGTGTCATCTGTAGAGTGTGGGGGTGTGTGTGAAGATTCAGCAACATCCACACAAACGGTTGGAGATGGGAGGCTTGACTTCATTGTAACATTTGAATTGATACATTAGCCTCACACCCCTGCCTCAGCAAGGGCTTCCTTCTGGAGGGAGGGGGGGGGGCGTGGATTTTGTAAGTCAGTTTCGCAGCAGGTGTTTAAAAACATCAGTTAAAGGGGGCGAATAGCCTTTACCATTAAAATGACCCGTTGGATTCTTAACTCCACTGGAGGAGGCCATTTGGTCCATTGCTCGCGTACTTGGTCTTGGGTGGGGTGGGGTGGGGGGGGGGGCAGGGAAGCAATCCCATTGTTGCCCCTTTGTAACTGATACAAATGAGAAGAAAATTTTGTTATTAACAGCAGGAGTAAATGGGCTCAGGGCGGAAGGAAGATCCAGCGGCGGTCAACGTTCTTTAAAATAATTAATTCTACAATCTATAACTTAATATGTAAATGAATGTATTGTATTTCACCGATGTCTGTCATTATTTCAACTTAATATATTTCCTTGTGCTGAGGAACTGTAGCATAGTGAATCATTGACCCTTTCTGAGAGCCGGGGGAGGTGTCTGAATTTAAGCAGCTTTATAAAGTCTGAGGGTCTGCATTAATTTCTCTTTACCCGTTTTTTGTTCTGATTGTATCTTGTTTTTTTTTATAAAGTGTTTTGATTGGATCTATCCTAGTTCTCTGGTTAGAAATATTCAAAATTGACCAAAGCAGGAAGGAATGTGTTGCTATGGAGTGGTCAAAGTGGAACCTGGGTCAGGCTTGTTACAGTACAGATATTGTGATATTTCCTTGTAAAATTGTTGATTTTACAAAGTTGTGCCGAAATGATATACTAATGATACTGTTTCTATGGGAGGGAGGGTTGAGCGAGGGTAATTTTCAGGCAGGGGAGAATAATGAGTTGAGTGAGGGTTGATGGTGTGAAAAGAGCTTCACATTTAATATTTTGAGATGATCGAGAACATGGAGAGAGATACAACATGCTTTAAAGTCAGAGTTCAACTGCATGGAAACAGGCTTGTTCCATTCGCGTACATCTGGCCCATATCTCTCTAAACCCTACCCAACCATGTACCTGTCTATATGTCCTTTAAAAGTTACAAGGGAACCAATGTCTACCACTTCCTCTGGCAGCTGTTTCCATACTCCCATCGCTCTCTGTGAAGTAGGTGCCCCCCAGGTCCCTTTTGAATTGTGAGTTAATGAGACTGCTTTACGTGCTTTTGAACAAATTGAGAGAAAGGTCACTAAAATCAATCTTGATTGCTAAAAATTGGGTTTCGTTTAATGCTCAAAGGCAACTCTCCTCTGGAATACAGCTTGTCATGAACTTTTCAATACTGGAGGATGTAAGAGCATTCATCGTGAGAGATAGGAGTGTTTTGTCTCTGCTGTTCGATCTAATGACATGCATCGTCCAGTTAAATCTACTCTGGGCCAAACCTGTGACCTAGCCTTCTTCTTTCAACATCAAGTTATTGCAAAGAATTATCATTTAAGTTTTAATTCCCTTGTCAGTGAATATTTCTGTTTAAATGGTGATTGCAGTATTCAGTGACAAAGGATTCAGATCAAAGAACTGACCAAGTCCAAAGTTTGTAAGGAAGCTGGATTAATGTGTTGATTGAGGCACTTCCAGGAATGATTGCAGCTTTGCAGATGTCAGTTTGGGATCAGCATGATATCAGATTTGGCTTCCTCCCCTGAGCCAGCCCACTCCCCTGATGGGCCAGTATCACTCACCATACAAAGAGTGTTCTGTTCCCTCTTACACCTCCCCCCCCCAAAAAAAGACATATAAAAAGTGTGACATTTGATCAGAATTCTTCACTACTTTTATCTTTAATTTCAATTAGAAATGATGAGATGATTTGTTTATTTTTGCTCTTGATTGAGTGGAGGAGATCGGAGCTGGATTTTAGCTGTGCCCAAAGATCAGAAGTGAGACAGGTTGCATCTTTTTGGGCCTGTCCAAATTTTTTAAAATGGAGAACAGTGAAAGTGGTGGCAATAGATGTCATTGGAACATGGGCTTCTTATGGGGGGGTGGGGGGGGGGGGAAATGAGTTCAGCCACTTTAATGGAGATTGCAGAGACTAGTCTGAGTTTCTGTCCATACAAATGACAATGACAGAATGGTGATAAAGGAATTCCTTGAAGAAAAAGCTAGAAAGGTTTATAATAATGCCTATCATTACTTTGTTACCCAAAGAAAAGAGGACATTGTAGCCTTTCACTGACACGATGAGGGGAAGGAAAATTAAATGTAGGAATTGTTAGTATGTGAATGATACGGGAGGCCAGAGGAGATGGCTGGGATTCTGAAATCCTCAGCATTAGGATGAAGTTTAGAGTGGAAGTTTGCAGCTGGCACAGATAAGAGCTGGAGGGAAAGCCTCCTGAATTAACACATAACTCCTGATGGTCAGCATCTGTGTCAGTGAGCCTGGGCACTTACATTAAGTTAAACAGGACATTTAAAAAATAATTTTGGTGATATAAGGCAGTGGTTCAGGAATATTCATTTAGCTTGAGGTTCTTGACTTGAATCCAGCCTGTGTGTTACAGTTAAATCAAGATCCTTTGTTTAGTTTCCAGTTTTTAACTCCAGTGACCACTCCTCTGGCTTTAAGCCTCATAGTTCTCAAAGCCCCTTCTGGGATGAATCAGTCTATTACTTCTCTACAGGCTCTACTCCTGGCATAAGAACTTTACATAAATAATGACAGCTGGAGCATCACGATGCCATTTGCAATTTGCAACCTTTTGAATGGAGGGTCTGTACTTTTATAACTACAGCTGAAAAAACTGTTAGAAGCATTGCTATTTTGTCTGGAAACTTTAAAGTGAACTATCTTTTCTTTTAAAAAAATATCTTATTACTGGAATAAGACATGATATCAAGAACCCGCCCCCTTGGCTAAGGGAGGGAGCATAAAAGGGATTTCCACTGATCTGCCAGAATGACAGCAATCAACCAGTGTAACACACAAGCCTTGAGAGCTCACCATCCCAAGGCAAGTACAGGATCTTGCGTGGACATGTTGGATGGTAGAAAAGAGATCTAATCCAAACTTTATCATCAGAAAGTTCTCTAATCTGATCTGGTTTTTTTTAATGGTGCATGTAAAATTCCATTACCTATTGTCTATTTCAAAGCACAATATAAAGTCTGGCTACGTAACACGTCAGATAGAACCTGGTGTGTTTGTTGTGGACTGGGTTGGTAGATATTCTGATATAATTGTCGGGGTCAAGTTCAGCTGTGGTGGCCTGGCTCAGTACTTGATGTACATCAGATGATTTGTTTTAGTCTTGCTTCATGGGTGCTCTTAGTTTACAACCAGCAGCAATACTGTTGTAACATAATGTTTATTTTCTCCAATACATATGTCTCGAAGTACTCTGGCTTGGTTTGGTCAGGTTGTGTTTGAGTTTTAATTTAATGCCTGAGGAGACCTCTGATGTAGTTTTTCACTCCACTCTCGCCTACATCCTTTTCCATCCAAGTATTTGACCATTTCTGTTTCAAGTCCATTACTGATGTTGCCCCCACAAGCCTATTAAAGAGTGTATTCTAAATCCTCAACACTTGCTGTTTAATAAGATGTTTCCCTCCTGTTGCTTCTGGTTCCTTTACCTTCAATCTGTACTTACTTCCAGCTCTTGGGAAGTGTGTTGTCTTGGCCATCACAATTTTAAGCTATCACATGCCTATTTGCCTTTTAGAGGACACCCCTTTGCTCTTGAGAGAACAACCTCAGACTCTCCTTGCAATTGTAATTCCTCAGTTTTGGAACCCCTCTAGTAAGTCTCTTCTGCACCCTCTCTGAAACCTTCACATTTTGAAATGTTTGGCCCAGAATTGAGCCCATTACTCCATTTGGGGCCAAGCATGTTTTACATTGGTATAGCATAACCTTTTGGCTTTTGCCTTCTAGGTTTTGTATGTAAGCTCAGACTTTTTCATCTTTTATGAATTGCTTTGCTGACCTGTCATCACCAAAGATTTCTTCATGAATGCCCTTCATAGGATCTCCTTTAAAATTCTATAATTTAAGATGTATTTTCTGTCCTCGTTGCTTCCCACCAAAATGTACCACTTCCTTTTTGTGTTGAATTTCCTCTGTCTCTGTTCTGCCACCTGAAGCCTTTAGTTGACGTGGTCTTGGGGAAATTGAAGGGATTGAAGGCAGATAAAACCCAAGGGCCTGATAATCTACATCCTAGGGTACTTAAGGAAGTGGCCATTCAGATAGCAGATGCTTTAAGAATTATTTTCCAGAACTCGATAGACTCAGGATCAGTACCCATGGATTGGAGGGTAGCTAATGTTACCCCACTATTTAAAAAGGGGGGTAGAGAAAAAGCGGGGAATTATAGGCCGGTGATCCTTACATCAGTGGTGGGCAAAATGATGGAATCCATTACTAAGGATGTAATAGCGGAGCATATGACTAGCAGAGAAGGGAGTCAACATGGATTTACAAAAGGTAAATCGGGCTTGACAAATCTATTGGAATTCTTTGAGATGGTGACAGGTAAAATAGATGGGGGAGAGCCAGTGGATGTGGTGTACCTGGACTTCCAAAAGGCCTTCGATAAGGTCCTGCATAAACGACTGGCTTCCAAAATCAAGGCTCATGGGATTGGGGGCAAAGTATTGATGTGGATTGAGAACTGGCTGGCAGGTAGAAGACAGAGAGTTGGGATAAATGGCTCGTTTTTTGAATGGCAGGCGGTGACCAGTGGGGTGCCACAGGGATCTGTACTGGGACCCCAGCTGTTCACAATTTACATTAATGATCTGGATGAGGGGATTGGATGTAATATCTCCAAATTTGCAGATGACACTAAGCTAGGAGGGGTTGTGTGCACAGAAGAGGGGGTCAGGAAGCTCCAGTGTGATTTGGATAAATTGAGGGACTGGGCAGATACATGGCAAATGCACTACAATGTGGATAAATGTGAGGTTATCCACTTTGGTAATACAAACCGGAGGGCAGATTACTATTTGAATGGCAATAGGTTAAGAGATGGGGAAGTGCAGAGATACCTAGGGGTACTTGTACACCAGTCTCTGAAGGCGAGCATGCAGGTACAGCAGGCGGTTAAAAAGGCAAATGGTATGTTGGCCTTCATATCAAGAGGGTTTGAGTATAGGAACAAGGATACCTTACTGCAGCTGTACAGGGCCTTGGTGAGACCACACCTGGAGTATTGTGTGCAGTTTTGGTCACCTTATCTAAGGAAGGATGTTCTTGCAATGGAGGGAGTGCAGAGGCGATTCACCAGGCTGATACCTGGAATGGCAGGAATGACTTATGAGGAAAGATTGCGCAAATTGGGATTGTACTCGCTGGAGTTTAGAAGATTGAGAGGGGATCTCAGAGACATACAAAATTCTGGCAGGACTGGACAGAATGGATGCAGATGGGATGTTTCCAATGATGGGAAAATCCAGTACCCGGGGCCATGGTTTGAGGATAATAGGCAAACCATTTAGGACCGAGATGAGGAGGAATTTCTTTACCCAGAGGGTGGTGAATCTGTGGAATTCATTGCCACAGAGGGCAGTAGAGGCAGGTTCATTAAATATATTTAAGAGGGAATTAGATATATTTCTTCAGTATAAGGGTATTAAAGGTTATGGAGAGAAGGCGGGGACGGGGTACTGAACTTTAAGATCAGCCATAATCTCGTTGAATGGCGGAGCAGGCACGAAGGGTCGAATGACCTACTCCTGCTCCTATCTTCTTCTATGTTTGCCTCACTGCTTCCTCTACTTCCAAGTTTTGTGTCACTGGCATATTTCTAAACTTCCATGTTGTCCAAACACTTAAGATATTTTAAGGAAGCACTTCATAGTCAAGGTAACATGATGGAGTATAATGGTTTGTTACTGTGACTGAAGGTCCTCTGCACTGAGTTGTTCATTTCAGAGCACCAAAGGAAATTGAATGTGTATTCAGAGTTTGTCAGTCTATTTAAAATTGCATCCATGCTCAATTCTTCTTTCTTTTTCTTCTTCTTTGGCTTGGCTTCGTGGACGAAGATTTATGGAGGGGTATGTCCACGTCTGCTGCAGGCTCGTTGGTGACTGACAAGTCTGATGTGGGACAGGCAGGCACGGGTGTTGGGTTTTTCCACCTTTGTCGTTTGTCAGTGAGGTGGGCTCTGCGGTCTTCTTCAAAGGAGGTTGCACGCCGAACTGTGAGGCGCCAAGATGCACGGTTGGAGGCGAGATCAGCCCACTGGCGGGGGTCAATGGGGCAGGCCCCAAGAGATTTCTTGAAGCAGTCCTTATACCCCTTCTTGGGTGCACCTCTGTCTCGGTGGCCAGTAGAGAGCTCGCCATAGAACACGATCTTGGGAAGGTGATGGTCCTCCATTCTGGAGACGTGACCCACCCAGCGCAGTTGGGTCTTCAGCAGCATGGATTCGATGCTTGCGGACTCTGCCAGCTCGAGTATTTCTATGTTGGTGATGAGGTCATTCCAATGAATGTTGAAGATGGAGCAGAGACAGTGCTGATGGAAGCGTTCTAGGAGCCGTAGGTGATGCCGGTAGAGGACCCATGATTCGGAGCCGAACAGGAGCACTGGAAATCACATAATAAAATATTTCAGTACAACTTTGTCATTTTTGTTTCCTGTTGTTTAAAGGTGAGTAAATGATGATATCCATTGTTGAATCCAGCCCTCTTACTTTTGCTTGCTCGTATACCTTAATCCAATCTTGACTAAATACTAAATTGGTGATGCTTGTGATTTTGAGGCTATGCAGTGCAGAGCAGATTGACAGTCTAGAACACACATGTCAAACTCTGGCCCGTGGGCCAAGATATAATTATATTTGGCCCGCAAGATCATTTCAAAAATGTATTAGAGGTGGCCCGCTGGCCGCCGCGCCAGTATAGTGCATGCACAGCTAATACTATAAATCCCAGAATGCATTGGCGTCAGCCCGCTATTCGCCCCCACCTCCTCTGTTTACGTTGCAGGGTCTCACCGTGGACTCTGGTTTTGGGGCCTGGCCGGTGTCGGGGGAAGCCAAGGCCGCTTCCCAGCGCCCGGAACTGGAGGCCTCGGGCCTGACCTCGCCAGGACCGTTGCCCACTCCCCCTCCCTGCCGCAGGCCGACCCGCGACTCACGGTGACGGGGCCGCTGATCCACCGAGATGCCCCCGCACTGTCGTGTCCCCCCGCCCGCCCCCCCATCGCAGCGCGGCCTGGCCGGTGTCAGGGGAAGCCAAGGCCGCTTCCCAGCACCCGGAACCGGAGGCCTCGGGCCTGACCTCGCCAGGACTGTTGCCCACTCCCCCTCCCTGCCACAGGCTGACCCGCTACTCACGGTGACGGGGCCGCTGATCCGCCGAGATGCCACCCTGCAGCGAGAGCCGATTCCCCCGCACTGTCGTGTCCCCCTGCCCGCCCCCCCACCGCAGCGTGGCCTGGTCATGTCAGGGGAAGCAAAGGCTGCTTCCCAACGCCCGGAACCAGAGGCCTCGGGCCTGACCTCGCCAGGACTGTTGCCCACTCCCCCTCCCTGCCGCAGGCTGACCCGCGACTCACGGTGACGGGGCCGCTGATCCGCCGAGATGCCGCCCTGCAGCGAGAGCCGATGCCCCCGCACTGTCGTTGTCCAACCCAATCGCCCACAAACCCCGCCCTCCCGCACACAGGCCTGAGTAAGTATTGTGAACTTTAATCTCAGGATAAAACGATCTTCCAATAGTTTCATGTCACAGTGATAAATATATTCCTTGTTAAAAATGGTCCTGCATCTGGATACAAGCTCATTAGGCATAAAACTTGAAAAGTGTGTAAATCAAAGGATATCTGTACCAATGGAAAAAGGGCATGGCAAATAACCCTGCTAGAGTTCATGCCCACAATCAGTCACCCATTTGATTGTTTCAGGAATCATGTTATTCTCCCACATTCTCAATAGCCCTCAGATTTTACTATTCGACAGCACATTAGCAACATTTGACAAATCCTCTATAGAGAAATATTATTTATTGAATATTTTATTTCTCATTTGTTAATGCTTCTGGAAAGAGTTTATCCAAAACTATTATTAAACATTTATTTTAATAAGAAAAAGTTTAACATTACATATGTTGAAAGAAGAGAAAACATGCAGATGTTGTTGAAAACTTTCAATAAATATTTAGTTCGGCCCTCGACTTAGTCCAAGTTTTTAATTTTGGCCCTCTGTGAATTTGAGTTTGACACCCCTGGTCTAGAAAGTTCTCTCATCAGCAACAAAACGATATGCTGGAGGAACTCAGCAGGTCAAGCAGAATTAGTGAAAAGGGCCTGTCGATATTTGGGGTTGAACCCCTTTGTCAGCCTTGAACAGTTCAGTTCAAGTCTATTGTCACATGTACTAAGGTGCAGTGATAAAGTTTGTTTTGCGAACAGTCCAGCAAGACACATAGTACTGCAAGTAAGACAGTACAGAAATGCAGGGAGAGATCTATTGGTAAAGGTGGCATCATTTTACTCATGTGAGGTTCATTCAGGAGTCTGATAATGGCAATAAAGAAACTCTTTGAATTACATTTTTGAACCTTGTTCCTGAAAGGGGGGGTCAGAAGAGTGTGCCTGTGTTGGGATGAGACTTTTAATATGTTGGCTGCTTTTCCAAGGCAGCAGGAAGTGTAAGTAGAATCAATGAAGGGGTGGGAGGTTTGTGTGACAGTTCACATCCCCTATAGCCTGTAGAGTCAAACAAACTATCACTTGTACATTGCAACTGGATTCAGAGGTGAAGTTGCTGCATCATTTTTACTCTCAACCTGTGTTTCAGTGCTTGTGGCTATCAGTAAATCAAGGCCATGTGCTTTTCAGTGAAGTGGGTCTTTTGCATTTGAATTTGCAAGTGATGAGATGAGGGTTTATTGTCAGATACATAAAATATATATAATTGGACCAAAATTCTTGCTGCAGCAACACAAGTATGTAAGATGCACCAAATGCACAATCTGTCAAGACAGGGAAAAAAAGTTAATAAATACAAAAGGATAGATAAATAAATTGTCACAGTTGCAGTTGGTGTGAGGAAAAAAAAGTGGTGGTTTGTAGTGCAGACGGATCTTTTGGTGGTCCCACCATAGTTCATGATTAGAGAATTGCAGGAGATTCAAGAGACT
Organism: Narcine bancroftii; assembly: GCF_036971445.1. NCBI lineage: Eukaryota > Metazoa > Chordata > Chondrichthyes > Torpediniformes > Narcinidae > Narcine > Narcine bancroftii. The sequence continues at coordinate 124,272,996 of NC_091472.1, forward strand.
GATAATCCTATAGCCCTTTCACATTCCCTGCCTAATGTTGAAGTGATTTGCTTGAGGTTGCTGAGCGCACACGCACGCAGGATGACATCAATGCATTCAATATACATGGATCCTTCCTATAAATATTAATTCAGGTCCATCACACTGCCAGAGACAACAAGACCTCATGGGCAAAGGTATGAAAGTAAAACAGTGGAATGTATTCTGAGTTTAGTTTTTAAAAAGGAAATTCCCGGGGCTACTCTGGTCATCACTGGTTGTTGTGAAATTAAATCTGAAATAAAGGAAAGATTCCAGGTTTGTCATCTTACTAAAACAGTGCCAAAGTAATAATTTTCAGCTGGAGAATAGTCAGCAATGTGGGTTTTTTTTTTGTGTGATGCCTTAGGAGAATTAATGTGAAAACAGACCAATGACCTGTATACAAGGTGCATTAGGAGGGTACTCATGAGGACAATATAAAGTTTGGCTAAGTCCACATTCGAAGCTGAGAGGGCAAGTGGGATCTTGACTTGAGACTGACAGATTCCTCTGATTGAAATAAATCTTTGGTGTCCATCATGCTTCTTGAGCCTTTAGCTCAGAGGCCAGGCTGGAATCCAGTGCTAGGTGAAAGCTGACAAACAGAGGGAGCTCGGGTTGGTGTTGATAGTGACGGCTAATAGATGGATCAAGTAATGATGTCAGGTAAAAAATCTTTTGAGTTCAGCCATGACCACTATTGCAGTGTTGAATGGCAACCCTATGAGAGACTAGGCATCCAGAGTGGCTGAGTAATGATGACATTCTTGAGAACAATGGAAGATTAGGTTAAGGCTCCTTTCTATTATCCCTGGTCCCATTCCTCCTCAAATCCCCAAGGGGATTCACTTGGAGTTGACCATTGTAAGCAATTTTTTCAACCAGGAGGCTGACAGGGGCTAGAAAATGACTTTTATCCACTTAGCCTTGAGGGAAACGCATCCTTATTTGCACTAATGTGTAATCTGTATGTGCTGGAATATTGGGTTATCCTGGTGGAATAGACAGAATATTTCATGACTCTCAGAAGGTCTGGTGGAAGACCAGGCAGTGGCCTGTTACCAACATCTCCAGACCAATAACAAATGCTCTATTACTGCCTGTTGCTTTTCATGGATGCTGCGTGACCTGCTGAGTTCTTCCAGCACTTTCCTGTGCATTGTTACAATCCTCCAACATCTACAATAAATGATTGCCTTGCTGGATGGAGCCCCTCCAACCAAATAAGGCAACAGTGGATCCGCTCCCAACTATCTGCGAACTTGAATTTACAGCCTTCGTTCTGTCCCTAATTGCTCTGTCATTTGAACCCATGTCCACCAAACGATGGCCAGCCATTCCAGATGCCAAGCAGGGGCGAGGGCCTGGTAATGTCAGAACAGAGTTACTATCATTTGTGATGTGAGATATTTAAGTCATTAACTATCTTCAGGGTATTATTCTTGCATGAAAATGATAATTTTGCCTGAAAGTGTTTATTGGATGGGTTGTGCATAGATTGGTAGAGTGTTGTTTATATATCCATCTGCTTGCTACCTTAGAGAAGAGATGTCAAGATCAGCAAGACTATCTCAATCCCCACCATCACCTATTGTATAAACATACAACTTAAAATCTTAACATTCAAAATGTTTGTAAATTCCCCTGTTATGTAGCTCTACAAGTTGTGTGCCCTACAGCAATGGTTCTCAACCATTTTCACCGACTGACCACTTTAAGAGTTTCTTGTATCACAGACACTCCACCACAAGCCCATGGACCACCAGGTGGGAGTGGGGTGGAGAGTTCTGCCTTCATCCTAAGCCACTGATGTGATTTTTTTTTTGCTTTGGTGAGCAAGTCATTGAGAATTTTCTTTTTTTTTGTTAACAAACTTGCAACATTGTTTGACATTACGGGGGTGGGGTGGGGGGGATACACTAGAGACTACAGGAGAGAAAAAAAAAGCAATCTGCTGGAGGAACTCAGCAGGTTGGGCAGCATCAGTGGGAGGAAGGAGTGTTGATGTTTTGGGTGAGAAGCTTCACAATGGCCATCCTGTTTCTCACGATAATGCTCAGTTCCTCTAGAAAGTTGTTTTTGGTAGTTGTTGGATAAAAACTGTTCTTGAACCTTGACGTACTGGACTTTGGGCTTCTGTACCTTCTCCCCAAAGATAGCAACGAGAAGAGGTTGTGACCAGAGTGATGAGTCTTTTAGAATGTTAGCTGCGTGAATGATCGATTTTACCCATCTTCCTGATCTCCTTTGCACATGACTGTATGAATTAGTACCAAACCAGCTCTTCCTGCCTTCTGTGAAATCATGTGATATGATAATGAGCCTTAATTCTATTTTCCCATCTGTGGGAGACCATTTTTATGCTATGATTGGCTGCTGCTGGCCGGTCACGCCTCGCGAGACTGATCCTACCCATAGCCCTTTGCAAGCTCCCCATTCCACTCTGCTTTGATCAGTCAATGAAGTTGACGGCTGTTCCAGTCTATAGTTAATAAAAGCCTATCAGTTTCACAACTTCAGTTTTTTGTGATTTATTGATGGTGTATCACCGTCTGAACCCTGTAACCCTTGAATCTCTGATGGATTTTTGAACTATCTGACCCAACCTTCAATATCTACTGACTCAATACCCACATCCCACTGGAGAAGTGAGTTCCAGGGGTAAGTAAACCATGGAGAGAAAACATTCCTCCATCTTCTTAGTCATGGGTGAAATAATCTCCTCAGAATAGTAGCACCTCAATAAGTTCAGCTCACTTTCTTTTAAATTCCCAGTTGGTAAAGGCTCCAACTGTTCAATTTTCTCTTTTGCCCCAAGAATCCATTGAATAATGAAGTGAACTTGTCTCCATTGCTCCCGAATATATCCTTTCACAAGTAAGAAGGACATAACCACTCTTATCAGATCTATCATGGTGACCCTGTGATTGGCATCTTGAACTCCGCGCAGCGCGGTGGGAAACGGGGAGGGGGGGGGAATAAAGCTAGTCTTCTCTGCACTCTTTCTCCAGCTCATTCATCTGGTTGTCTCTCCTGCCGCCAAAGGCCACGCCTGTAGAATCCCTGCCTCCTCAATTCCCATAATAGTTAATGGAGCTCCCTTATTATTGTTGACTCGAGCAGAGCAACCACTGGTTCTGTTGGCACGGTTTCCCAGGATTGTGTAAAGAGGAAGATTTAATCACCGAGCAATTGGCAAGTTCAGAAGAATGTATCCATGTCAATTATTGAAAGCTTTTTTGGCTGAGCAGAAAATAAAGTTGGAAAGAAAATTCAACCTTTATTTTGTAATGATACAGACTTTTAAACTATCTTGGCAGCAGCTTTTTTTTTTAAATGGTTCCCCTTTAAAAGAGAGCACAGATGGTCTGAACCTATTGCGCAACTGATTATTTTTTAAAACCACCAGTAAATTGCCCACTCTATATGGAGCGGTGAATTAACCAAGCTGGATGTTTGCACACAAGATTTGCTTCAAGCAAGAGATGAGTGCTGTCAATTCTGACCTCTCAACACTCCCTCTCCCCTCCTCCCCAAACAAGCATCCTAACATTTCTTGGCAGGGGGAGTGAGTGATAGAGAGGGTGAGTTGAAACGTATGGGTGGTTTGGCCAGTCCACAAAGTGGCAGATGGCATTCTGTGTCTGTTAAGTGCCTGCTGTTACACCCACCCCTTTCCTGAGAATAATGTAAAGTTTTAAAAATTGCAATTAAGGGGATAGTGAGAGACACAAAGGCCCACGTGCCTCTGGTGAAGCAGCCGTTTCAGAAGACAATGGGGCCATAACCCAACCATACCAGAGACAACTGTTGCCCATGATGCAGGCCTGACTGGCTTTCAAATCACTTCACTCTTGTTGTCTTATGATTTTAGCCAATTGCAAAACTGGACAAGGGTCACCTGATTGCATCCTACAACCCAGCTTTTTTTTGAACTGCATGACTTAATACTTAATGGCCTAGTTTCTGTTGCTATGGCGACCTTAATTTTATTGTTCTTTAAGTAGAGGGTGTATTATTAATCATCGGGTGGCTGCAATTGGTTCTCCTTTGAATATTCAAACTGCTTTCTTTCTCTGGATGTAAAGACACACAGACTGCCACTTGTAACTTTTTATTTCCTCCCTTTGCCTTCCTTAGTTTAATTATCCAATGTCTGAGACCTGACACTAGGAGTCCAGAAGATTGAGAAAAGTAACATTCAGTTAGGTTTGTTACTTCCCTAACCCACAACCCCCACCCCCCCCACCTTCCAGGTTGCCCACAAAGTCGATGGAAATCTTCACTCATACACTTCCTCCAGGCCTGGTATCTGAAGGAAGTTTGGAATGGTTTCCCTTGGGTGACATTTCCATAGTGGAAATACAAATATGTTCAATATACTTTTGAGTATGATGTCAATAGATGGAGTTTTTCCACACTAATGAATCAAGATATTATGTGAGTCCATTAAATGCAAGATATACAACACACCACCAAGTTCCAGAGGTGGTGTACTCCTAAAAATCTGTTTGCATCGTGATTTTTCCATAAAACAAACATTTGGGAAAAATGTTCAAAATTTGTTGTTTCTTTCACACTTTATATTTATTTAATTTTTTTTTCCAACACAAGTTCCATAAGAGTGGTTTTTATTCAGTATTTCAAATTCTTTGCTGTGATTTTTGTGAATTCCATAGGGGCAAATTTCTGTTTATGCAAACTACTGTAATGCAGGGATACATGGCATTTCGCATTTCTTCTTTCAACAAAAATATCCCAAAACACTTAACAGATTGTTCTCAAGCAAGATTCACACCAAATCACACAAAGCAATATCAGAAGATTTGGCCAAAGTTTTAAGAAGCATTATAGGGGAAGAGGCAGAGATGTTTTGGATGGCAGTGGTGGAGGGAAGGACGTTTTGGAATCGAGTGAACTTAGTTATCAAATGTACCAGAAACCATGGATAATAGCCTTTTAACAGTTGTAGTCCCTTTGCTGCAGTGTTCTGTCCAATGAGAGTCCAGAGATGAAAGGGTTAGCCTATGAGAGATTTAATCACCTGGGACTAGACTCGCTGGAATTCAGAAGAATCAGAGGAGATCTCATAGATACATAGAATTATTAAGATAGAAGTGGGAAAATTGTTTCCACTGGTAAGTGAGATTGGAACTAGAGGGCACAAGAGTTATGGGGGGGGAAAGGCAGGTAAAGTGGAGCTGAGTTCATAGTCAGAACCACCATGATTATTGCATGGAGGAGCAGGCTCGATGGGCCAGATGGCCTAGGTTACTCCTGCTCCCTTTTCTTATGTTCTCGTGTGAAGGGAATTGAATATCGGCAAGTTTGTAGTGAACTCAGCACCTCCTGATGTTTGGGGGTGGCACCACATCAGCAATGTCAAGACATTCTGTTCTCTGGGTCTTGCTATGCTATTACAATCACATCTTTTGGAGAACAGATTGGGAGGAAGCCAGTAACCTTTCCCCTGGAGAGAAGGGACAAAGGAACATAATTTCAGGATTTTTCCATTATCCCATCAAGTTAAGCTGGTACATGCTCCTTGCCACAGCTCAGAATGACATTTGCTTGTCGTTTTGAAGAGACAAATGGCCATAACATGGCACCAGGATGCATGTTATCCAAGGTGTTCCCTATGGGTGGTGTCCACTCTCCAAGTACAGTACGTTATTGAAGAGCAGTTCGAAGATGATGTTGGCACACACCATCAATGAGAATTGGTTTAATGAAAGGGTTTCCAAAAGAACAGAAAGGACCAAGTCGAGAATGTGTTCCAAAGAATCCCCAGCGATGTCCTCAAACATTAAGGAGTAAAGTGGTATCAGAGTAGTGGCGAATGCATGCAGGGATGTTAATTTAGACTATTTTATGGTTGAGCAGTCTCTCAGGTGTGACTTGTATTTTAACGTATCTGACTGTTGACTTAAAGCGAAATTTGAGAGTCCCTAGAATCCGTTGGCAAACCACCACACCCCAGCCTTTTTTGTTAAATGAGATGCAATGCATTGACATGGGAAGTGAAAGGCAGCTTGTAGCCTTATTCAAAATCACATTTCTTTGCTTCCAGCCTCTTGACCCCAGACCCTTCCCAGCTGAGTGAGGATGACCTCCCAAGTGACCTGCAGTCCCTGTCTTGGCTGACATCTGTTGATGTCCCCCGCTTACAACAGATGGCCACAGGTCGGATGGACTTTAACCTGAGCAGCCAGAATCCAACTCTGACAACACAAACAGGTACAACTAAAGCAGCACATCAACTGTGGATGTGTAGGACAGTGATTATTTCTAGTGGTTGTAGCTTCAGAATGCATTGGGAAAAGTTACAGAAAAGCACTTTAGTCAGCTGATGTGAGTTACCTAGTGCAGTACCAAGCCTTCGAATCACAGAATCCTTTAGAAAGCAGAATGGCTTTAGACTTGATCCCAAGTCTTATCTGTTAAGGACTTAAGCAGACTCTCTGGTTTGCAGAAGGAAAGTTTAGAATTTCCACTCTCATTAGATTGGAAATGGATTGTTAACGAGGAGAATGGCAATGGTGTTCATAGCTTTTATTTGAGAAGTCTATTTAATATTCTATTTATATTGAACATCTCCGTCCTTTCAACTTGTTTGATCCCCTGAACCCAGGGGATCAGCCAATGGAGACGCTCATCATTCTGTTTCCAGGCTGGTTCCAGGCCACACCTTGCTCTGGCTACAACCCTTATTGTTCTGCCTTTCTGGTGAAGAAAGTAAAAGCTGAGCATCCCTCCTTGTTGCTCGAGTTGAGATTGGGATGCGTACTCCTGCTGCTTCACATTGTTCCATGTTTGCTCAGCACAGATTACTTTTTTAAAAAAAAATATATATATTAAGACCCTTTTGGATAGAATTGGGGGAAATGTTGACAAAAATTGTGGAGGTGAACTTCCCTCTTGACCTGAAATTGTTTCTTCTGGGGAATTTGGCAGTTATAAAACTTAATGTCTCCAGAAGTAAATCTAAATTTATTAAAATTGCATTGTCAATAGCCAGGAAATATATAGCAGTAACATGGAAATCCGATTCCCTACTTCACGTTGATCGTTGGAACGTGGAAGTGCAATGTTGTATCCCCTTGAGAGGATCACTTATAATCTTAGGAATAGATATAGTATGTTCATCAAAATTTGGAAACCTTATTTGGATGACTTAAATGCCCAGATTGTATAATTTATTTTGATATTTTTCAGTTAGTATATTCCTTATTAAAAATTTAATACTTTTAAATGACTCTGAAATGTTGCTCCTTTTGATTTTTCTTTTTCTCTCCCTTTATTCCCTGCTGTCTGTCCCCTTTTCTTTTGAATCTGGGGAGAGGGCGCTTGGTGAAGAGGGACTCTCCTTTTTATTTTTTTTTTGGACCTTGTGAATGATTTTATATTCAATGTATTATAGTTATTATATTAATTGAGTCCTATATTCTGTATTTTCTTAAAACTTGAATAAAATAGAAATACAGAGATGGCTATAAAAAGTTTTGATTTTTTAGTGTTCATTCCTACATTCTTATTACTGCCCTGCCTACCTGATCATACCACTGGCATATATGAACTCAAGGGTTTGATGTTGAATCAAGAAAGTTTCTGCAATGGATAATCATTAGGCAAAGGTTGCAGTAGCAATGGAAGGAGATGGAGTCCCCTTCTTCCTATTCCTGGCCACTGATAAAACATTTGGTGACTAAAGTGTTAGCAGTATTTCAACTGAATGAAACACGGAAGGAGTACAAAGGAGACATTTTAAATTCAAGTCTGTGATTACATCAATATGGATTGTTCTTGTAGTTCACTAGTTCCTGTGTCAGTCTGGTGGAGTACTGCTGCTTGTTCCTTACCTTAATTGCATTTGCTTAGGTTTGGTACTCCATGACATGTCCAACAACCTAACTCCAACTTCAGTACAAGGAACCATGATCCAGGTGCAGGCGTCCATACCACATGGCATTATGGGAATGAATACTTTGACTACTCGTGGACAAAATGTGAGTTCCCAGTAACATTCAAATTGATATGCAATGATTATTGAGCACTGATTTTTTTTTAATGTGCAGAGATCAATAGCATTCTTATGAGAATTTTGTATTAGATTTTATTCAGGAAGAGGATGCTGATAAAACATAAATGCAAGAGGAAATGATAGAGCAAATAGCCTGGTGAAAGTTCAGTACAGGATGTATTCAAAAGGTTGGCTTGGCTCAGAGTAGCTATCAGCTGGTCCAGGTAGCTTGTATTCGAGTTGACAAGGGAAGAGGGGAGGTATAGGCAACCAAACAGCTTGCTGGATCTTTTCCGGGTCTGGGGCAGGAACCAACAGATTGGGGAATGGCAATATGTCACCCTTGTTCAAGAAAAGGTACAAGGATATTCCTAGTAACAGCAGGCTTAGCATCAGTAGTGGGTAAACCTTCAGCAAAAATCAAGGTAAAACAATGAGCATTTGTAAAGGATTATACTAATTAAGTAAGAACTGGCATGGATTTTCTGAAATGAAGTTTGTGTCTGTCAAACCCAATTAAGTTTTTTGATGAAGCATCTATGGATGGGGATTTTATGAAAGCACCTGATAAAAGTAACACAAATGGTTGGTTAATGAAAATGAAACCCATGAAAAGGAGTGTCAATATCAGCTTGGTATTGCTCAGGGATAGAAAGCAGAGTATTTTCACAATAGAGGATACCAGACAAGAGACCTTTCCTTAGAATTAGTAGGAGGACTACTTTATTTTTGGTTTGGATATATACAAATGACTTCAATATTGGAATTCAGCATAAAGTTTCAAATTTGCCAATGAAGTTTGCAGTGATTTACTGGTCAACTGCAGAAAGACATACAGTACTTGGGACAAAGACATTTTTTTGAACTTTATTTGCATGTGCTCCACAGTTTTAAATTTGCAATCAAATGTGATTAAAATACACATTTCAGATAGATTTTATTAAAGGTTATTTGTATACATTTTGGATTGACCATGTGATATGTATGTATGACTGTGTATGGGTTGCTGGCCCATTGAGACTGATGACTCAATCTCCAGTAACACCCCCCCCCCCCCCCCCCCCCCCCCGCTGTGACCCGGCCATAAAGGTCGACCTTCCTCCCTAGTCCTTCAATTTAATGCACTTTAATTTCCACACGGAATGGACAAACTGCTGCTACCCGACAGACTAGACATCGATCCATAGACACCTGGAGCTGCTGAACAGTACGAGCAGTGGATTGAGTGCTTCTCGAACTTTCTGGAAGTCGCAGTGGATCTTGTGGACTCGGATGAGAAGAGGCTCAAGGTCCTGCGAGTGAGAATCGACTGCCGAGCATACCAGGTGATCAGAAGCTGCACAACCTTCCCAGCTGCAATGACTGAACTCCACAACCTCTACCGACCCTGGGTGAATGAAGTTTATTCACGATACCTCCTTGCTTTGAGGAAGCAGCTGCTGGTGAGTCCATGGATGAGTTCTTTTGAATCCTGAACAACCTGGGGAGAGACTATAGAGGCAATATTTCAACCCTGGCCTCTGTAGACCAGTATGTGGAGGAGTTGATTCTGGATGCCTGTGTGTCTGGGGTGAGTTCCGACTACATTTTCAGCGACTGCTTGAGGAGGCCTCAGAAGAGAGCCCTCCAACTTGCTAAGACACATGATGCAGCCCAATGCAACACTGAGTTGATCACTGCCGGTAAAAATTGGCCCTCCACATGCGGGCCATGGGCGCCACCATTTTGGGATTCGGTGCCATAGACTGTCTCCGTGTAAGGAGGCCCCGTCCCTGCCTGAAGTGTTACTTCTGCGGCCAGCTGAAACACCCCTGATGACTCTGTCTGGTGAAGGAAGCCACCTGCATGGGATGCAGGAAGAGAGGACATTATCATCGTTTAAGTCCAAACCCTCCCAATCGAGCATGCCGCGTGCACCCCCTGGGGTGGGCCATCAGCCCCTACACCACTACTGGTCCCAAACGGCTCGACCATGTGCGTAACCCAGGAGTTGCCATCTTACTGGATGTCACTTCTGCCTTCCTGGACGACGTCAAGTCTGCTTTCTCCCTCCTCCAGGACAACGTCGCTTCCACTTTCTTCCTCCTCCTTGCTCGGTAAGACCATGTGGTCAACATGGGGGGGGGCCACCATCTTACTGATCGGGCCTCCCACTCCAACAGCAACCACAATCCAGTTCTGGCATCTGTCATACTGAACCAAAGCAGCCCTCACCCACTCGATGATTGAGGTAAACGGGAAAATAACTGCCTGTTTGATGGTGGGAGCACAGCCAACAAACTCTTTTTCTGTCAGACCAATGGGCGGCATGATCTCAATAGCTGCAAAGGACCAATCTGCTGAGATTCGTGGTTAACTGCATTGTTAACAGTGGGGGAAAAACCCTATGATAACTTTCATTTGCTTGTGATGCCACAGCTCTGTTCACCGATCCTCCTGGGCCTCGACTTTCCAAAGCCAGTTTAGGAGTGTGACGATGGCATTCAGAGGACCACAACAGCCCATAATGATATACAACCCTCAACTTATGGACCCCACTCCACCCCCCACCCCACCTGCGGTCTCTCCACCCTCCACATAACCCCATCTCATTATTTGAGAACCTGACGCCAGACTGTACGCCCATTGCAAAAAAGAGCAGGCACTATAGCGCTGAGGACAGAATATTTATAAAGTCTGAGGTGCAGCGACTCCTGGTGGAGGGGGTCATAGCCCACAGTTCCAGCCTGGGAAGAGCCCAAGTTGTGGTGGTCAGGGGCGGAAGTAAACCCCGTATGGTGATTGACTACAGCCAGATGATCAACCGCTTCACACAGCTGGACATTTAACCCCTCCCCCGGATTGCCAACCTGGTCAACAAGATCACCCAGTACAGGGTGTTCTCCACTATTGATCTAAAGTCACCAACTTCCCCTTTGCCCAGGGGACTGCCAGTATACTGCGTTCATAGCTGATGGCAGGTTCTTCCACTTCCTCCGGTACCCTTCGGAGTCACTAATGGCGTCTCCGTGTTCCAAAGGGAAATGGATCAGATGGTAGACAAACACAAACTGATGGCCACATTCCCCTACCTAGACAATGTCACTATCTGTGGCCATGACCAGTAGGACCATGACGCAAACCTTGCAAAATTCCTCCACACTGCTAAGTCCCTCAATTTGACTTCCAGTCAGGACAAGTGTGTGTTTAGCATCACTTGCATGACCTTCCTTGATGCATCGTGGCACATGGTGACATTGCCCATGATCCTGACCTCATGCATGCCCTCATGGAACTCTCAATCCCACACAACCTCAAGGTGCTAAAAAGTGCCTGGGGTTCTTTTCCTACTACACCCAATGGGTGCCCAACTATGCCGATTAAAGACTAACCCTGGTAAGATCCACAACCTTCCCTTATTGGCAAAAGCCTGGGCTGCATTCGCCCAGGTCAAAGGAGACATTGCCAAAGCCATGATGCATCCCGTGGATGAATCCACCCCATTCCAGGTGGAAGGTGATGCCTCAAACTTCCCACTGGCTGCCATTCTCAACCAGGAAGGCAGGCCAGTGGCATTTTCTTCCCTGCACCCTTCACAGTCCTGAGACATGGCAATCTTCTGTGGAGAAGGAGATACAGGTGATCATTGAGGCAGTACGCCATTGGCATCATTACCTGGCCGGGAAAAGATTTACCCTGCTAGTGGACCAACGGGCCATGGCTTCTATGTTCAACACCAAATTGCGGGGTAAGGTCGAGAATGACAAAATCCTAAGGTGTAGAATCGAGCTCTCCACCAAGGATTATAATATCCTAAACTGGCCAGGAGCTGAAGATGGCTACAGTAGAGGTTTGGCAGTGCATCATCAGAGAATGTGCTCAGCTCTTGATGTCTATGAATGTCTTGAAGTAGTCATTGCATGCAAAAAAAGTACTAAACCTGACTACTTTAGTAGACCCAAATGTCCCAAATATGGTGCCCTGGAATGAGGGGACTAAATTTTTTTAAAAAGTGCTGTAATAGCGACATGGTCAATCCAAAATGTATACAATTATCCTTGAGTAAAATCAGGAATGTGCACTCTAATCAGGTGAATTGTATGATTATTAATTTAAAACTGGAGTACAGCAGTAAATAAAGAAAAGCAATGCTCTCCCAAATATCACGGAGGGCACTGTACATTAGCCCATCCAAGAAGCAGAAACAATGCATTTTAATGCGGAGATGTGTGGGTGATGTATACTGGCCAGAAGGATGGAACAGAGAGCCTTCATTCACTCAATGGCTATGTAACCATTGATAAATGCTACCACTGTGGTCGAAGGATTCTAAAAATAATTGGACCAAAAACTTAAACAGAATAGGTGAATTGGATTTGGGCATCCCCTCAACGAATACCTCATTTTCTGTAAAACAAGGTTAAGAACTTATTTGTACTAGTTATCCTGATGCAGGATCTTGACCCAAAACATCAACCACCCCTCCATGTCTAGGGGTATTGCTTGACCTAGAGTTTGTTTATAGCACCAAGTTACACTCTCCGTTCCTATTTCCTGTTACTTACTTTACAATGCTATCTCTCTGAATAAATCCATTCTGCCTCATCTCATTCACTAACCATGACACTTATTTTTTTAAAAAGCTATAAAGAAATCAATTAACCAAATCTGCTCATCAATCTAATTTTCATCCTTTCTCGTAGCGTAAACTGGAGTGGATTTGAGGATGATGTTATTTAACAAAACCGAGGCTGAAGTATGGGTGTTTCATAAGTTGTTAAAGATGGAAATGAATGAAATTAATGCAAACTTTTTTTTCTGTTCCTGCTTAGATTTCCCAGTACTCTGTGACAGGGCAGCATCCATCTGGGTTTCAATCACAGCAATCTCTCTACCAACCCCACTCTCAGCAACTGTACAGCCTTTCCCAATCTGGTCATCAGGTATGGCACCATTAATTGTTGCCACTTATACAAACTTTGCGATCTTTCAAGAATTGTTACTTTGGGCCTGCAATTAATCTAGCCTACATTTTTTTGCTGAGGAAGAAGGAAAAAAAGATTGTGGCCTCCTCTACATCAGCGAGATCAAAGACAGGCTAGTTGACCTCATGACTGAATACCTGCGCTGTCTGTAGGTCTGAGCTAGAACTCCCGGGTGCCAACCATTTCATTTCTCCTCACCACTCCCACAGACAGGTCTGTTCTCTCCATTTGCCAGGATGAGGCTAAATATAAACTTGAGGAACAATATTTCTATCAGGAAAGCCCTAAACCCAATGGTATTAACCCTGATTTTTTTTTTTTAATTGTAGGCAACCCGACCTCCATGTGGTTCCACTGTTTCCACCTCTTCTTTGCCTACTGCTGTTCTTACTTTGAGCTCTGACTTTTTCATCCTCTCCCAGTGGTCTCTCACATCACCTCTTCCACCATGTCTGATGCCCAATCACCTCTTCGCCTCCCCCCAGCTTCTCTCCTTTTTATTTCCCCCTTAATGACACTCCTTCCTACTTTATTCTTGATAAAAGCTCCTGACCTGAAATGTTGTCTGACCTGTTGAGGTCCTCCAGCATCTCACTGCTTACTCAAGATTCCAGCAGTTTTTGTGTTTCTCACAGATGGAGGATTTTGGTTTACAAAAGTCAAATTTATTTTGTGACATGCAACAAAAAAAAAACCCCATTGTGGACCAGTCCTTTCCACCAAATTTTAAGATTCAATTTATGGTCATAGTAATAAAACAGGTTCCTATTACATGAAATTTCTTTTTGCCTGCTGCAAGGCAGACAGATTTGTCACCTGTAGGAATAGCCTTAGCACCTCTTACAGGCTTGCTGGCAGATTGGAGCCCCTTATAGCTGTTGCCAATTAATAGATGCTGCCATCTTGGGTGCAGACCCGGAGTCGTGAGATTTCAAATGTAAAATACCCCGTCGGCTGCTACAATGGGCTGTTCAAAGCCCATGTGGAGCCGACGGCAGTCTACTGGGCTGTTGGTTCCCATAGAAGCACTGCATCTCCGCTCCCCACAGGTCTGTGGCAGCGTTGGCATGACAGTGGTTCCGGCAGTGCCGCCAACTGTGGTCATGTTGAAAGTAAACAGCAGCTTTGTAAGAGTTCTGTCCTTCCAAACCAAATGTGATCTTGTGGTTGAAGTTGACCTCTGATTTGAGTTGGAACGTTTTGCCCTCCTGTGGCCTGAAAGGGAAGCATGATTCCTTAGCTGTTGAGGTGTGTCAGATCCCAACTCTGTGCTTTGGAAACATTACTTCATGCCAGCTCGCAATAATTCATTTTTATAAGGTTGATGTCATGCAATGAGTAGCGATACCGTGTGGAGCTAAGTGAGAGGGTGATTATTTTATACAACATGCAATGCTCCATGAGACTTGGATGTTTGAAATAAACATGGTCTGAAACCGCATCTGCAGAGGTGAAAAATTACCATTTAGACTAGGCAGTAAAAGGAATAGAATTAAAAACCTCTGTTTAACATCAAATTTTATCCTGTTTGTTTTCAGTAGATTTCCCTTTTTAAAAACTTTTTGATAACTAATATTTGGGAGTAGTTTAAAAGAAGTCTTGAAAAAGGTCTTCCATCTGCATCCTGTTTAGCTGTTTTCCCCTTCAAATGCAGAAACTATAACAAATGTTTTTAATTCTTACATTTTAAAATTTAAAATTTAGACAAACAGCACAGTAACTGGCCTTTCCGGCCCACAAACCCGTGCTGCCAAATACCCCAATTAATCTACAACCTCTATGTTTTGAAGTGTGCTTTTTTTTTGCCAGGCCAGAATTTATTGTTGTCTCTGAAGCCACTTGATCTGTGTGCATTGTTAGGCTATCGACCAGGGAGGTGAAGAGCTAATGTCATTGTGTGCATCTGGTGTGACATACACCAGATGAGGTTTAGCTGCATCAGATTTGGGTTAGATTTGTAACCCTAATGTTACAAATGGGTAAGGATAACAGTTGTCACCTTGTAACCCATGGTCACTATTACTAATAGTTAATTACATTTAGATGAAAATTACTTGATCAATGTTTCCCTGGTGTATCAATCTGAGTAGGTATAAGAAAAAAAATATTGTAAGTGATCTATTGGTCAGTCCACATTCAAGGGAAGAAGAAAAATAACTCTCCTTTCAAGTTGAAGCCCCTTCATCAGAACTGGGAAGTAGACAAAGGGAGACAGAGGGTGGGGTGGGAGGGTATATCTCTGATGAGGTAAAGCTTCGGGTAAAACAGAGGTGACCAATCAGTGATAGTCCCTTTCTCCATCCTCCTTGCAGTTCGATGGGCTCCTTTTCTCACCTTTCCAGTTCTAATGAAGGGTCTTTGGCCTGAAACATCCACTCCTTTTCTTACCTCTGATGCAGCCTGGCCTGCTGAATAGTTCTAGCATTTTCTATTTTTATACTGTCTCAAATTGATGACCGGGAATACAGATTAAAGGTTTTATAAAAAAGATCTTAACCATGATGGTGACCATTAAGCTATTAGGGAAACAAACCTGCTGCTCTTCCCCAATATTTATATTTCCAATATCTACCCCAGTCAGTCTCGAGATTGATATTTAATCATCATTCTTTTGATATTTTTAGTTGTATTTTCACTGTGTTCTCTCAATTTTCAGTGCTCCTCTGGCAATATTTACAACTCTTCATACCATGCACAGTCTCAGTACGTGCAGCCGCGCCTTGCTCCACATAACGATCAGGATCTTCAACCCAAGACCTATCCTAAACCCATCTACTCTTACAGGTACGTAATGACCCAACTGAGCCCCAGGTGAGCTTATGGGATATCAACATCTACAGATAAGATCACTCAAGATTTGCAAAAATACAAGCTACCTTACAATTTGTAACTGTTTTATGATGATGTAATCAAGTGTGATGTTTCCAACTACAGAATCTTCAGCCCTTCCATCCCATTTTAACTGCTGAATGAAGATGTGTTGGGGAAGGGGTGTGAATAGAATTAAATGGCACTGGGATTTAGGGGAGCTTTATGTCTGGCAATGCTCAGTGCTTGTGTAAGACTTTTCTTTCCTGCACCCATTTTTCAGAAGGTTGGTTTCAAAATAAATTTGGTCTTTAATTGAAAGTATAAAGTCTGAATTACTCACATATCTTTGGCTTGGCTTTGCGGATGAAGATTTATGGAGAGGGTAAAAATCCACGTCACGATTGTGGCTGACAAGTCCGATGCGGGACAGGCAGACACGGTTGCAGGGGAAAATTGGTGGGTTGGGGTTGGGTGTTCGGTTTTTCCTCCTTTGCCTTTTGTCAGTGAGGTGGGCTCTGCGGTCTTCTTCAAAGGAGGTTGCTGCCCGCTGAACTGTGAGGCGCCAAGATGCACGGTTTGAGGCGATATCAGCCCACTGGCGATGGTCAATGTGGCAGGCACCAAGAGATTTCTTTAGGCAGTCCTTGTACCTCTTCTTTGGTGCACCTCTGTCACGGTGGCCAGTGGAGAGCTCGCCATATAACACGATCTTGGGAAGGCGATGTATAATAATGGATGAGGGAATTGGGTGAGTTTCAGCATTACAGGAGCCAGAGAGCAGACTTCATATTTTAGCTTTGCTGGAGTCAGCTGTTGGAGTTCAGCCCACACTGCTCCCTATTTGTACCAGCAAGGCTAATCCATTGAAATTAGCAGAGTGGAGGATTTTCACAGTGTATTTTTTTTCAAAATCAAGTTTAGATGCTGGCGGACATCTCTGAATAACATTCTTCCCGCTGCATCCAACCCCAGACAATACTTAACAATCTATTGTATGGGCTGCAGTAATGACAGTAATTTACACTAAAAACATTAAGAAAGCAAAAATATATCTGGATGTGCCACTGTCACTCGAGAAAGGGGGAATTGGTCACCAAAAAGCTATAGTAGTGAGAGATATTTTATTTGTTTATTGCCCTCTCAACTGAAAGGAGTAAAAAGAAGGATAGGGAAGTCTCATACAGACATATTAATAAGTTGGAAGGAAAGTGAGAAGAAAACAAATGTAAATTCTGAAAGATTTTTGGTTCAGTTTGGCCAAAATGAGACCGATTTAGGGTTAAATGAAATCTAAAGAGCAAATGTAGCCAATCTATTGCAAGGGCTACACTAAATGACATTTAAAAAAAAAAATCAAAACTACAAATGTTAGAAATCTAAAGTAAAAACAGAAAATACTGTAAATACTTTGCAAGTTAGGCTGCACCTGTGGGAAAAGAAACCGATTCAATGTTTCAAGCTGAAGACGCATCAGAACTAAAAAAAAAATTGCTTGAAATAGTGAATTGGAGCAATTCTACAGCTCTGACCTTGAGCTTGAATTGGTTTGGTTCTGAGACAAAATTAATCTGGAACAGGCTTGGGTTATTAGCTATGAGCCACAACTGGGCACACTTTGATCAAAGTGGCAGTCCCAGTAAACCAGCAAGGTGACTGGCTAATGAATTAAAAAGGATGGGATAGGAGAATATTAGTGTGAGGTTACATTAAGTTGATGTGCAATGTCATTGGAGCAGTACTCTACAGATAATTGTGCTAACCTGTGTGGACTTGATGCTGAGATTGGGTGACCAGAATGGTTAAGATTTTAAATTTCCATGCAACAGGATTAATGATAGAATAAAAATTTCCAAAAAAAAAAACCAGACCAATTTTACATTATTGTTTATGAACCAAGCTTGGAGCCTTTGATTCTTGGATTCTTTTTCCATTGACAGCTGTCTCATTGCCATGGCGCTGAAGAACAGCAAGACAGGTAGCCTCCCGGTCAGTGAGATCTACAGCTTCATGAAGGAACACTTCCCCTACTTCAAGGTAAGGGACTGATACATGTTCACTCAAGTTATTTTTTGTGCTCTCTCTCTCTCTCTCTCTCTCTCTCTCGTTCTGTGTCTTCAGAAAATCTCAATGGATGATATTGACCTTGATTCTTGAATCGGGAGCCTTATTCTTTAACTGACATCTTTGCTTAATCAGGATGAACATTTTTTTTAAAAATAAAAGATATTTGGAAGCAGTTAATGCAAACTGGAAGAAAATTAAGAAAGCAAAAACATCACTGGAGGTGCCATTGTCACTTGAGAAAGGGCAAAATGAAGTTATGAACTTCTTTGTTTTATGAATTTCTTAGACTGCTCCAGATGGCTGGAAGAATTCTGTGAGGCATAATCTCTCCCTGAACAAGTGCTTTGAGAAGGTAGAGAACAAACTGAGTGGCTCGTCACGTAAAGGATGTCTGTGGGCACTCAATCCAGCAAAGATAGAGAAAATGGAAGAGGAGATGCAGAAATGGAAGCGGAAAGACCTTGCAGCAATCCGAAGGAGCATGGCCAATCCAGGTAAGGGTATTGGAACAGATATGGGGAATTAAAATTTCCTTAGCAAACCACTGCACTATGACCGGGTTACAAAGCTGCATGACATCCATGGTGAAATAAAGTGCTTTTGAGAAAATTAGCGATGGGCTTGAGGACCAGACCTAACCTCTAGCTCCTTTTCTTATAGATGAACTGGATAAATTGATATCTGATCGGCCAGAAAATTGCAGAAGGCCATCAAAATATTCTGAGAGAACAATGCACATGATGACACAGGTGCCATCCACACAAGGAAGCATCACGGTTCCACATCTCCCGCACCAGTCTATTACTACCCTCTCCTTGCACTCCTTGCCCTTGCACCACCACATCCAGCAGCAGCAGACAAGGATTAGTCCTGATTCACCAGCACCAGGTCAGACCCCACCTCTCAATGCAATGCCAGATATGAGCCAGAGCCCAGTGCAGCATCAGGGAGTCAACAGGGCAAGTTTGGACCTATTCTGCATGACTACAGATATGAGCACGGATGTTGATACCCTGGACCCGACCATCATGGATTTTGCTTTGCACGGTGAGTGATTACTGCAGAGAGAGAAAAAAAATTAAAACACAAGATTCTTGTTCAATTTGCAGTACACAAAACCACAGAAGACATTTCAGGCCAATGAGGCTTCATCTGAATTGGGAGGTGTTTACATGCTTTCAGCCATACAGGAGAAGAAAAAAAATGGAATGGAAGAAAGAGGAAAGCAAAGGAGAGAAGAAGATGGAAGAAGTAAATTACACAAAGGATGATTATTTTTTTAGAGGCGATCTGCATGGGAATAGCAGCAACTGAAATCGTTTGCTGCATCTGGAGGACTGTAATGTGTTGAATCTAGATTTGACTAATTTTGTTATATTTCAACAGAAAATCAATAAGCAGCTAGATGTTACTTTATAGCCACCATGGTCAAGAACTTGAACGGGGGTTGCTGTTTAAAAGAAGGGGAATTACTTAAGACTGAAATGAAGCCATTTTTTCCCCCCTCAGAGAATGATAGGTCTTTAGAACTCGCCTTAAAAGGGCAGTGGATGCAGAATCTTTGAAAGACTTCAGGCAAAGGTAGATAGATCCTTGGTAAATGAGGGAATGAAATGTTACCCGGAGGTAGATGGAATCAGATGAGACAATTATCTTTGAGAACAATGTGGAGGCCAAGTGGCCTACTTCTGTGTACATCTGAGTTGACATCAATTCCTGTGGTGCAATGCTCTGGGACTAAAAGACTGAAACACATGCTGTGTTTGGCAATTTTCAGATTTGTATGATTCTGTAAATGTTAATTTAAATCTAAACCTTTTCACTTCAACTTCTTTTCCCTTCTTTGCCAGGAAATCTATGGGAAGAAATGAAAGATGAGAGTTTTAACCTGGACACACTTGGTGCATTTAGTACATCACCACTCCGTCTCTCAGACTCCCCTCTAGGAACTGTGAGCCTCACTCCTGTGTCCAGTGGAAGTGAGAATTCTTTCTCTGACCTGCAGGTGACTGGTCTCTACACCACCTATGCCAGCTTGGAGAATGTTCCAACTCAGTACCTGAATTCACAAGGAAACAAACCAATAGCACTGCAATAAAGAAAAGTTTCTCTGAACTGCCAGGAACTATTGATGACATACAGCTTTGAAGATGACTGTTGGGTCAATGTAAGGAGAAGTCAATATCTTATTATAGGAAAGAGTTCCCATGCCATTTTACTAAAAGTTAGGCATATAAAATTGTATTTTTAAAATGGTTTGACTTTCTTGCTTCAACATCTGAAAAGAAACAATCACATATAATGTGTACAAGATCAAGGGACATAAATGTAACATTGATATGGAACAGGTCAAATAACTAAGGATGACCTGCATCAATTGAAATGGATGCAGCAGGAAATATCCAGACTATTCTCATTAAGTAAAAGATAGACTTTTGTAATAAAATATATTGATTGACTAGAATATAATGAGATGGAAGAAAAACAATTTTTTAAATAACTGAGATAAATGTATGAATTCTTCTGATTTAAGCGTAGTTCACATGTCAATAATAACATTCAGTGTGAATGGGGCCAAGTTGAAGAACGACATCCATTCATTCAACAAGAAACTCATTTTTTGACAATGGATTTGGAATAAAACAATTTTACAAGATTAGCAGCAACTTTGTTTCCTGTGGAAGAATCAATGTGCTTTTTTTTTAAAAAAAAAATGGACTCCACTGACTAATAATATCTTTCCATTTGATTAGTGACCCAATAAAAAGATGAACATTGACAAGCCCATTAGAAAAGAAACTGGATGCAGAATCTTCATCTTTAATTTATAGAAGATGAATATCTCTTCTGTGAAGGCTCGTCATTTACTTTACCATTCCAAATTTGAAATCCTCTTTCAATATAATCAAAGAAGGAATATGGGTGGATACTTCAAGGGATATAATTGCTTGTGAGCTTGCTTTACATATATGTATACTGAGGATGAGAGCTACTTACCCAGGGTACACAGTGGAAGCAAAACAAAACCAACCGTGAATGCACATAATTGTATCTCAATAATGGCCTACAAATCAACTTTTAAAAAAATTAGTAGCTGCTAGAATGGCAAATTATTTTTTGCTTTGTAAATGTTCTGTGCAGTGTGATAGCTCAGTACAGTGGAATGTGTTGGTGCTGTGTGATAGGCAGTATTACTGTTTGTACATTTGTTTTATTTATATTTATTGTTTTAAGGATCATTGAGAACCTGCTTTGTTTGAACCGAGCACTGTTTACAAAGAATATTTCTTAAAATGTACATTGTTTTCACTTGTTTTTTTATAAAAGAATAGATGGAAAGATGTTAGTTTCTTAATCATTGAAGCATCTTTGCAAGTCATCGGAAACTGGTTGTATTAACTTAAACAAGTCTTTCTCACATTACTTCATATTGTATTACAAGGCTACTGGCTAAAAGAATTTGCAGGATGGAGATGAATGTACCATGGGTTGCTTGAATTTCTCAAAGTTATGAGAAAGGCACCATTGGATGCTTTTGAATTAAGACTGATATACTCTTGATGAAGATTGCTTGAGGCAGAAATATTTTGCATAAATGTGCTTATTTGCTGCAGTAAACATAAACATATTATTGGCAGGAATGAAAGTTACAGCACAGTAATCGGAGAATATATCAGAATTATTCAACTCTTCTAAAGTAGACCAAATTTAACGTGATAGAGGGTATCTAAAATAAAGACATTAATATTCAGTTCTTTTATAAAAGCTTCCCAGAAACCAGCCCTTCCTTCCGAATCCAATCATGCTTATTGGATAAAATTGGATTTACATGTGTGTGAAGAAGAAACTGGGAAACTTTGTCAGGTTTGAATCAGGCCTGCAAAATAAAATTGGAAATAATCACCACAATTCAGGGGAAAAAAAATACAAGGAGAGAAGTCAATTTGGTGTTGACCTTCTCTACTTCCTGAATATTACCTGGAAGAAAATGCAACATAAAAGGATTCATTGTAAATCTGACCTTCCAAGCTTTCAAATTACTTTTTTGAAGGAAAATGCTTAAAATAAAACAGATGTAAAATCAGCATTTACAAATCTCAGATTCTTCACACAGTGTACTTTGATACGAGCCGGCTGTTACAATGTTCACTTCAAAAGATGGGAGCTGAATTCCAATCAGTAAATTTGAAATTTATTTGCAAGGTCATGGTATGAAGGAATTATATAAAATATTTTTTCCTTACTTAGCTTCAAATAAGTTAGAATCTTATAACTAGAATGTAATTAAATCTTTTTATGTAAATTGTATTAGATGTATTAATAAATATTTAAGTTAGAATAGGTCCTGTTGGATTTATTAAAATGTTGCAATAGTTTACATCCTTTACTAAATATTTTAAATGTGCTATTCTAATGTATCTTATTCAATTGATTTAAATGTTCTATATACTTGCTGCTTTGTATATTACTGTCTTTTCATCGAATTTTGGATAGAGACCATCTTGTCTTATTGCTGTTTTATTCTCCTTTCCTATGTAGCAATGCTTATCTTGTATAGTATCCTGCATTGTGTGCAACATCATATTTAATGCTACTGACTTGCCTCTGCTTTGGATTTGTAGGTGTAGAAATTTTTGTAATTTAGTGTGAAATACCAGGCTCAAATTATTCATGCATTTGTTTATATCATGGCTATGACTGCACAAGACAATTCCTGTCACAACACAACTCTTGTCATCTTGTGCACATTTAACATCTAAATATACACCAGGAACACTTCTAAAGCACAAATTTATCTTTAAAACCACTTCAAATGTTTAAATGACACTGTAATCTGTTCTTTAGATAACCTGAGGGTAGGATTAATGGTGTCCTTTAATGTTTTCATGCCCTCGAGAAAGCCAGCAAATATAGAATCATATGCTTCAATTGACATTTGTCAGTAGGAATTGTAATTGTGGTGAAGGGAGTTGAGATTCCTTTCTGAGAAAGAACATGGAGCTTTAAGAAGCAGCACCACTTGTGAAACCACGTTCTTTTCAAGGCAAAGGCCAAGACTCATGAATGCTCTGTGACTCCAACTTAAGATATTAAAAGAACAAAGAATCACTCATTTACTGGCCTTGGCAATTTAAGTGTACAGTACATAATAATAGTCTGACGTTGATTATATCCTAAAATTAGAATGAGTATGTACAGGTTGTACATCTCAGTGCTGTGGCAAAGGAATGTACAAAATATACAGAGAAAAAAAAATCATCATTCTTTTATTATCTTACTTCATTGAGAACCAAATCATATTTTATAATAGAGCATTTTATGTCCATTCCACCTAATAAGAAAATGACTAAAAAAAAAACTTACTGGCATATTCCATAACTGGGAAAACTTCAATAAATAGAATCAATCTTGGTTGTCAATTTTTCACTCTCATTTTAGTTTAATAAATCGTACTGCAAAAACAATTTACTTTCAGGCAGGTTAAGCTTTTGTTGAAAGGTAATTCGGTTCTAGTAAAAGGAACCATATGTTTATCAACTCTATTCCCGTGTACTTTTTCTGGATCAAAGATCACAATAATTTCTCAAATACTAGAAGCCCAAGTGCACTGATGATCACAGCTTTAATTGTGACTATAAAAGGAGTATTGTAGCATTTTACCATTGATACAAGTAACACTACTAGTAAATTCAGTGATATAGATCAGTGATTAATTTACTTCCAGATGTACTGTGTGACAGAGTAGAAGTGATAAGTAAACTTTTTACAAGATCAACTAGACCAATCCACAAACCTAAAACATGAATTTCATCATTAGAACTTGTATATTGAAAATTTAGTACTTCATTGTCTTTTCCCTCAGTTTCCAGGAATTTAAAACTAATCTCTACCTCACAATTCCTGACATGGCAGCAAATAATTCTAGAGAGAAATAGATATATTCAATAAAACTATGTCATTAGTTTGAACAGTTTACTATACGAAGGATAACAATGTTAGGGTTGGACATCTATTTGAATAATGAAGTGTCTTGTTGCTGTGTGTGGGAAGGCAATACACTGAAGTTTTGAATATGTTGGGGGAACAATGGCATGAATATGCAAACACTGGAGCGAGGAGGTGATCCAATGCAACCGTAGGAGTACATTCACCAGGGTTTGGAAACCACATTTTCATTACGTCGGCCTAGATGAACTGTCATCCTTGCGTGCCGATACTCACTGTGTTCTGCAGTGAGGATTTTTCTCCCCCAATGGAAAGGGGAAAAAAACAACATATTAGAATTAATTGTTTCAAATGTCAAGTAAAATGCTGCTAAAACTGAAAATATGAACATAAAGAAAATGTAAGGCAAATAATTCCCAAATCGAATGCAGTAGTTATCGTGACACCACCAATCTGAAGATTAATACAGCAAGAGGTTACTCCTAAAAAAACAATTTTCACACCACTTTAAATTCCTGCTGGATTTTATAGTTTAATTACAGGCTTTTTTGGTTTAGCCCAGTGGTTTTCAAGCTGCGCCCCACCCCCCACCATTCACATTCCACCTTAAGTAATCCCTCGGCCATCAGTGCTCTGTGATTGGTAATGGATTGCTTAAGGTGGTCTGTGAGTGGGAAGAGAAGGTTGAGAACCACTGGTCGTGACCTCATTGTTATTTAAATATGTTTGAGAAAAATTGTCATTGGCCCATTTCCTTTGGAGTTATGAAACCATGCCCATAACGAGTCAATTAGGAACAATTAAAACTAGTTTTCAAATCTTTTTCTTTCCACTCACATACCTCCTTAAGCAATCTCTTACTAATCACAGAGAACCTATGGCATAGGGAGTGGGGTGGGGGGGGGGGGAGAAAGAGTTTAAAAATCACTGACAAAGATGACCTCCATTATCTCATCAAGCACCAAATCATGTTCGACTATAGAGAAGCCCATGGACAAGCCAATCTTATTATTAGATATAATTCCCTGCACCTCAATCAGAAGTGAACACCTTTGGGTTATGCAATTCAAAGCAACATTGTCGGACTATCAAAATTACTTAACTGTATGATATTTTAATAGAGGAGCTCATTCATGAAAATGATCAAGACAAATTTAATATATAAAATAGGTGTGCACAGATAGATAACAGTTTATTTATACTTTTCATTGCGAAACAGGAAAACATTCTCTAAACGTATTTCTTTGCAGCAATACAAACATTATAGTACAAAAATGTCTATTCATTTATTTATAAAAATGAACTTGCATCTGAGCTTCTAGATATCAATTTGACATTTAGCTTGCACAATTAACCTATCAAGGGCATTATATATTATATACATTATATTTTAGATTTCACAGAAGAGTATCTGTCCATTCAATATATCTGCATATTGATACAAATAGTTTGATGAAATTTTAGTTTTATTAGACTGGGTCTAATTGGGAATACCCAGTTTTATTCCTTTCTCCATTTCTGGCAGCTAGATAAACTTTGATTCAGCTGCAATTGCAGTATTGCCCCATTACAGGAAGTTAGTGCAGACTTCGGAAAGGAGACAGGGAACATTTACCAGGATGCTGATTAGATTAGGTTTAAGCTAGGAAGATAGGATGGACAAACTTTGGTGGTTTTATCCGGAATGTCAGATCCAAGGGGAGATCTGATACAGGTTTATAGAATTACCAGAGGTATAGAAAGGGTAAACAGTCCGAATCTTTATAATAAAATACAGTAAATGCTAGAGGAACTTGGGCAGTCTTGCAGTGTCTGTAGGAGGTAAAGATATATTACTGATGTTTTGGCCCTTCTTCAAGGTATAAGCAAAAAGCAGGCAATAAAGACCAGTCAAGATAAAAATGTAACATTCCAAGAGGACGTGTTTAAAGTGAAGTGCAGGAGATGTGCAGACCAAGTCTGTGTAACACAAATAGTGATCGGTATCTGGGCTGCCAGGAGTAGTGGTGAAAGCAGATAACATCATAGCATTTAAGAGGTTTTAAGAAAGACATGAAAATGCAGGGAATAGAGGGATGGGGATAATGTACAAATTTTAGTTTAACTTGCGCATGGTATTTTTTTAACAACTATTGTGGGTCAAAGGGCCTGGTTCTGAGCTGTACTGTTTAAAGTTTTATCTGGCTTTGGTATGAAACATTCAGGTACAGTACAATTGGATAAAAAGATTTCCTTGATTTGCCAAACAACAATGTTCCAATTGAAGAGCTACACTCCATCACTCATCTTCCTTGCAATATCATTAAGATAGATGACAACTTTAGACTTGATTGTGCCAGTCTCCATCAGAATCATGACTGAGATGTCCCAAACTCATGGCCCTACCATATAGTAATTAGCATCAAAAGAATTGAGCTAAATTCAAAGACAGCTGTTAAAAATATTGCATCACAATGCATTATTTTTAATTCAATCTGCCTTCAAAAGGAAAGACTTCTGGCCAGTGCTATTTAACTTACAATGCCTGAAATTTTCTAGATCAAGATCTATAAAGAAGTCAGTACAAAGAATTACTTCTAAGTAGTCACTGGCATGACATAAGGGATAGCTGAAGCCAAAATAAACAAGTAATACCTTACCACAGCATAATGAAAGATGAAATGAACAGCTTCAGAATAAACCACTTGATGCTATTGAGAGTTAAATGTCACAGTATTACCAATCCAGGGGTTGATTGTGTGCATCTCTCGTCCTTAAGGTGAAACTGGTCCATCCATGGTTGTTAAGAGATGACTGATCTGTGTGCGTTGGGCTGGTGTAATTTGTTGTGCCATATGGATAATGCAGTCCATTTCAACTTCTGGGTTTGCTTGAACCAAGCTGAAATAGCAGGGAAGGGAAATAAAATGTATTAATAAATCAAAAATGAAAGTTCAATTTCTACCCTGTCTAGTCTGGCTATTAAGAAAAAAATAAATTGGAAAATGAACTCAAGTCAACATATCCACCAGGTACAATGCTGGCTAAAATTTACGTTAGGCTTAAGCCTATCCTCTTACTATTTCAAGCATATATACAGTTGTGTTTCCCATTCCACTCCCATGACTACATTAGATATTGCCATCTGATGATCTCTGAAGATATTCATACAAACTGTTCAGCCCAAGTTTCTGCAGTTACTACATTATCCAGATCTCCAACTAGCATTCACTGGTTATTATTTTAAGTGCTTCAGTCATTATTTTCATTGTTTTGAGTGCCTGAAGATCTCCATGAGTGCTATTGTTAAGATTAGAGCATTATGCAGTTTGATTTTTTTTGTCATTTCCTTTCAATGGCTACCTCATTTTCCCTTCCATTATTTCTGCATTGTATCTGTATTGAAAGGACACATTCAGTTGAGTTGATTTCAGCTTCAATTTGTCACTTTAACATCATTAATGAGATACAGATAGCTTATTTTTATTCACTCAACACAACACAATAAAATAGAAGTGGCACTGATCCCTGGAATACTCCTTCAGTCTTCGTCTCCATTTTGGAATTATTTTTGAATGATGCAATTGTGATAGAACAGATCTATCACCAATGTATATAGTGTATATAGTTACAGTATCTAGACTGTGCTTACAGCGATTGGCTGAGAGCTTAGCCACGCCTACTGTCTGGGCCTTAAAGGGTTGTGTCCCTAGCCAGGTCGGATCATTCCGGACTGGTCGGCCACCTGTGAAGAGCTCCTGTCTTTTGCTAATAAAAGCCTTGGTTTGGATCAACAAGTCTTTGATTCTTTCGACGACCTCTACAGCAATACACCACTTAAATGTAATTTTAACCAAATTAGAATTTGTGTGGACTGCTGTTTATTTCACATATTTGGCCCAAAGAGTCTAAGCCATCGATCCCATTGCTCTGTTTATCTTCCAGTAGCCTGTTCTCTCTGTTCCTGATTTCCCTACCACCTTATATGCACTAATAGTAGCTAATTAATCCAACACCAAAAAACTGGAGAAACACACAGGTCCACAGGGAAGCTTCACATAACAAGGGACAGTAATGAACCCTAGTCGCTGGACCTGGAGGTAACAGGACTACCTGCTGCTTCAGTGTGCTGAATCGGCTTCTCTCGATATGAGATAATTTATTCCATTTAATACAACAAAAAAGACTAAATGGTCTAAAATTCCTCACATCCTTTCTCCTGTCCTCTTAACATAGTCTAATCTTCACCAGTACATACCAGTTAATGTCTGCAGTGAACTGGGATTCACTGGTAGTGTGTGGTGCTGATGGCTGGCCCCACCTTCTGGCTCTGCCCCCATCTGCCCACATATAACCCTGGTTTCCTGCCTAAACCCAGCTCCATTTTGAAGACCACTGTTGAACCCAACCCTTAGTTATAAGCTAATCAAGCATTTATTCTCCCTCCAGTCATGAGAGCTTTTATTCACGCTACAACACTGCGCATCATTTCGAGAAGGATATAATTTAAAGGTAGAGATGTTTAGATCACAGGGAGTTCTGATGTAATCTTCATATTATAAGGATACAAACATACTGAAATGGAATGGTGTTCTTTTCCCTGGAAAAAGCTGGAGGTGACCTATTAGATAACTTTAACATTTTGAAAGGGCCTAATTGAATAAACATGAGATAATGTAAGATGAAATGGTGGCTTTTGTGTAACAAAAACACTGACAATTAGTATTGAACCAACTGGCCCCTTTCTGTATCTGATGACTTGTAATTGTTAACCCTTCACTTCTCTCTCCCTTAATCTGTCTCTCTGTTCGGGATAGTCTTTCCTTAACTATCCATATACTTGTATATCTGATCTCTTAAACCACCTTCCAACAACATATCTACTACTGAAGTAAAGCTCAGTGGCCTATAATTTCCTGGGTTATCTTTGGAGCCTTTTTAAACTCGGAACAATATGAGCTACCCTCCAATTCTTTGGCACCTCACCTGTGGCTAAAGTCATTTTAAATACAACTTCCAGGGCTGTTGCAATTTCTACAATAGTCTCCGTTAAAGTCTTAGGGAATACCTTGCATGCCCTGGGATTTATCCACTTTTATTCACTTTAAGACAGGAAGCATTTACTCCTCTTTAATGTGTATGTTCCATGACCTTATTGCTTGTTTGCCTCACTTCCCTAGACTCTGTGCCAGTTTCCTGAGTAAATACAAATCCAAAAAATCCATTTAAGATCTCCCTCATCTCTTCTGCCTCTAAACATAGCCAACCACTCTAATCTTCAAGAGGACCAATTATGTCCCTTACTATCCTTTTGCTCTTAATATACCTGTAGAAGCCCTTAGGATTTTCCTTCACCTTGTCTACCAAAGCAATCTCTGTCTTCTTTTAGAAGCATGGGAAGAGCATTGGCTGATTGGCAGGGAACAGAGAGTGGGAATAAAGGGATACTCTTCTGGTTGGACACCCATTACTAGTGGTATTCCCCAGGGGTTGGTATTGGGGCCACTTATTTTTATGTTGCTTGTTAATGTTTTGCATTGTGGAATAAATGGTTTTGTGGCCAAGTTTGCAGATGATACAAAGATAGGTGAAGAGGAGATGGAGAGACTGCAGAGAGACTGATGGATTAGGAGAATGGGCAAAGAAGTAACAAATGAAATAAATGTTAGAAAGTATACAGTCAAGCACTTTGGTAGAGAGAATAAAAGGAAAGATTATTATTTGGATGGGGATAAAATTCAAAATTTGGAGGTGCAAAGGGATTTAGGAGTCTTCGTCCAGGATACCTGAAGGTTAACCTCCAGGTTGAGTCAGTTGTGAAGAAGGTGATTACAGTGTTGGCATTCATATCTGGAGGAATAGGATATTAAGAGCAGGATGTGATGTTGAGGCTTTATAAGGTGCTAGTGAGGCTTCACTTGGAGTACAGGTTACAGTTTTGTGCTGTTTATTTAAGAAAGAATGTGCTGACATTGGAGAAGATTCACAAGAATGAGAAACGTTTGCTGTATTCCTTGGAGTTCAGTAGAATGGGGGGGGGGGGGGACCTGATATAAGCATTTCAAATGGTGAAAGGCCTGGACAGCATAGGTAGGGGAGTCTAGGACTGGAAGGTACAACTTCAGGATTGAAGGGTGCCCATTTAAAACAGAGATGTGGGGGATTTCTTGAGCCAGACAGTAATGAACCTCTGGAATTTGCTACAGGTTAGGTCAGGTCATTAGGTATATTTAAGTAAGAGGCCAGGTCGTTAGGTGTATTTAAAGAAAAGATTGATAAATGCCTGAATAGTGAGGGTATCAAAGATTATGGGGAGAAGACAGGGGAGTGGGGCTGATTGGGAGAATGGATCAGCTCATGATGGAATGGCTGAGCAGAGTCAATGGGCCAAATGACCCACTTCTGCTCCTATATCTTATGTTCTTATGGATAATCAAAGAAATCTTGAACAAATAAATGTTCCTGCACAGGGCAGGCATTTCAAGAATAGAAAAAAAACCAATTTGTATGTATGCACAAACCTATGTTTTAAAATTTTCGGACAAACTTACGCTCTACTATGTATTCTCCTTCTCATGCAAACCTACCACTGAATGTGCTTTAATGCATAATCTCGCTTCAGGTACTTGACGTTCTCTCGTATTACAGAGTGAGTATCGTCCTCTTCATTAAGGTGTTTTTCCAGCCAGGCCACCACATGTTGGTTATTATCCCATAGGTAAGCCTACACATGAGAATTTTGAAAAGATCAGTATTAAAGCCCTTGGTGAATATACCATCATAAAAGTGATAATACCATGGCAAACCAACAGAATGTGTTTCCTTTTCATTATTAATCATGTCAAAGCAGAGTACTCTACTGAACCAGAAATTATAAAAGATCAAGGGTCAAGGAGCGAGTGCTTCCATTTTGACCTTTGTACCTAAATCTCCTTAATGAGCATTAAAGTGGCAATTCTTCATGCTCAGAGCAAGAGGATATTACAACTAAATATGATTTTTGCTATCATTCATGTCCACACATTTAACCAAATTGACATCTGGATCAGAAACACAGCCTTACTAATTACACACCTATTTGTTCATAACAATCAGAATGGATTGTGGAGCACACAAATGTGCCATGGCTAAGGTGACCTAACTCAACATAATCTTACCGAGAAGCTTGAATCAAATTCCATTTCCATGATTGAAAAAAATAATAGTAAAGATTTTTATCTAGACAACTAAACTTTTCATAATCTTAACGACTGAGGATTTGCATGGAAGTTCTTGAATTTTACAACACAGAATGAGACCATTTGATGTAATGTGTCTGTGTGGGTATATGCCAAAGTACTCCAACACTAACTTCAAATTTTGTATACAACTTATCAGGTTTTTGGTTAGTTTTTTTTTAAAAACTTCAGTAAGCAAATTCCACAAATATAAATATTCCCCATGTCAAACCATTCTATGTTCCAATAAACCACTCCATAGAAAAATCCTTATTAATCTCTTTCCTTGGGCTAGTTTAATTGATGATCTCTGTCCAGCAAAAAATATGGGAGAAATGAGGTTTCCCTATTCATTCCATCATAATATTACAAGCTCCCATTTTACTAAAATGGGATTATCACTGTAAGGGATAGTATAGACAGGAGGGACTGAATGGTCACATTTAACATATCATACAAGCACCAAGCACAACAGAAGTCACAGCCCAGCGATAATTTGATACATTGGAAGAACTGAGGGAAGGCTTGTCACAGTCTGTTCCAGAATTCAATACATTGTGATTTTGCAAGGGAGAACCATTATGACTGCTGGAGAGGAAACAGTTCTTTGATAGCAGCTCTGGTGGCCAGGTATTTTTTGTGAAATTCGGGGCAAAGCCTGCTCTGGGAATGACTGGGCCTTTTTGGTAGACTGACCTGTGTTAGGAGGGTCTTTCTGGGAAGCAAAGTGCTTCATTTTGATTGTGACTAACAATGGAGGTCACTTGGAGAAACTGCTTCATTTTAAGTATGACTAGCAGTGAAATTACTTGGAGAGACCAGTGCCAGGGTCTTGGAAGCTTTGTGGAGGCCACCCTTTTCGAGTCTTGCCTACAAAAGGACCAGGAGCTCGTGAGGATGGACATTTCTTCAAAGGCAATGCAAGAAGAATTGAGAGTCTGTAGCAGCCACAACTCCAGTCTTCCCATCAGTTCAACATTAATTCTGGGCATCAAATTTCAAAGGCCTACACTTCAACACTGAATTTGAAAGACTGAACTTTGAAGCAACTTTCTAGATTTTGGCCTGGACTTTGGCCTGGCCTGCTTTGTGTATAGCACACACACACATACACTAGTCACCTGTGCACACAGCTGGGGATAGATTTAGCCTTAAGGATAAAAGTTAAGAGTTAGAAATAAAATTAGTGTTTTAAAATTAAACACTGTTTGGTTCATTGCCTATTGCTGTTTGTTACACGTGGCTCGTGATAGAAACAATACAGGTGTTTAAATTATGAATGAAGGAGAGGTTAAGAGATTGCTTCTTGAGGCTGAAGGATCAAGAAAAAGGAAATATGGAAGAAAACATTTTTTATGAAAATGAAGGGCGTGAGGTTGTGGATGTCAGAATGGAGCTCATTGCTGAAGCGTATATTACAATAGATTGGTAGTTGAAGAGAGGGAAATAAAAGGATATGGGATTAGAGTGGGCAAATTAGGTGCATTGAAGATAAACATGAAAATAGACCATTGTTGTAATTTGATGTGCCAGAACTAGCGAGAATTTACTCAGGATATTGGATAGCCAAAACACTTCATTCTGAGGCAGCAGTGGAATCACGTCAATTTAGATTTAGAAATTTAACTAACAAATTTTTAAAGACTGCATTGATAAATAGTTCCACATTGTCAATGCCATCTTCTCCACAGACCTTCACAGTTCCTTCTGTCTCCACAAACCACCTCCGTAGCATGGACTTAATGTGGCCATCACTTAGTTCCTGGTTTGCTTCTATAATTGTTTGTTTTACTACCTCCTCCAGCAATAGTCGACGCAGACGCCAATAGAAAAATGCGCGAACAGTCTTCCACTCCAGGACATCCTGAAATATACCACACAACTATGTTCAGATTCAGGACAGCTTGACAGCAACATTGAGAAGCGACACAAGAGGTCAGTTACAATTCATCCCACAAGCAAAGAGATAATAATGATTGATAAAAATTAGTAATATTGTGTGTTGCAAAACTTTAGTAAAATAGATTATAATACAAGATTTTTTTTAAATGAGATCATTTGTCCTTATCCTAAAGTCTTGCTATA
This sequence comes from Narcine bancroftii, assembly GCF_036971445.1. Taxonomy (NCBI): domain Eukaryota; kingdom Metazoa; phylum Chordata; class Chondrichthyes; order Torpediniformes; family Narcinidae; genus Narcine; species Narcine bancroftii. The sequence goes on from NC_091472.1 coordinate 124,306,103, forward strand.
TTGTCTATGTTCCTAAGGAAGGCAATGTGAAAACCAAATAGATAAGCATGGATACAGGATCATACCATTCCTATGGGATGCATTTATCCTTTAAACCACTGAAGGAAAACAGTTAATTTTAATATAAAAAATTAGATTCTATTGTTTTATAACCATATAACCATACAACCATATAACAATTTACAGTATGGAAACAGGCCACATCGGCCCTTCTCGTCCGCACCCATTTACGTGAATCTCCATTAGTTCCACCTACCCACATGCATGCCCATAACCCTCCAATCCCCTCACATCCATGTACTCATCTAGCCTCCTGTTAAATGACAGAATTGACTCTGCCGCAACTACTACTTCGGGTAGATCATCCCACTCAGCCACCACTCTCTGAGTGAAGAAGCACCCACTTATATTACTCCTAAAGTTTCCCCAAATACCCTTAACTTATGACCCCTTGTTCCAATCTCCCCTACCCTCAGGGGAATGTCATAATAATTCCAGTAGGTCACAAGCACTTTATTCAAATAGGATGTCCCTCATTGCCATTCGAAATAGGGTTCCTTTGTGATTAATAAGGTCAGGACTAGAACTTGGGTTATATATAATCATTATATACAATCTTCAAGTTCCTGGGAGTCCATGTTTTGAAGGACCCCTCTTGGAACCAACATTTCAAGGTAACCGTGAAGATCCCACATCAAGACCTCTATTTTTTAAGAATGATGAGGCGATTTGGCATGTTGCCCAATATATCAAACTTCTACAGTGGGAAGTATATGGACTGGTTGCATCATGGTTTGATTGGTTGATTCATGGTTGCATCATGGCCTGCTTTGGTAAACCACCATCTAGGAATGCAGAAGGCTGCTGAAAGGAGCAACTTTGGCCAGATCCATTACAGGCTCCAACTTCCCATTCATTGAAGACATTCATATGAGACGCTGGCCTCAAGAAGGCAGCAAATATTATAAAGGATCCCCATCACCATTGTCACAATCTCTTTGCACTTCTATCTTTGGGAAGTAGGTACAGAAGCCTGAAGTCCTGCACTTCTAGGTTCAGGAACAGTTTTTACCCCCCAATGGCTATCAGGCTCTTGAACTCCGTGTACTACCCTCTTCACAAACTACTTCAGCATCACAAGAAAAAACTATTAAAACTGCTTTTTATTTCTTGCATTGACTGAAACTGTGAATATTTATCCTCTATCTTTTATATTTATTATCTATCCACACTGGGGTGATTTAATGTTTACTATTGGAATTGTTTGGTTTTACATCTGACTAACATCTGGGTGACACAAAACAATAATTTAAAACTGCACTCAGCAATGAACATCAGCAGTAAAGACTAACATAATAATGTTCATAGCAAACTTGATCCTGTGAATGATGTGGACTGTAGAGTTTCTTTCAAATTTATGGGACTTTGTGTTACTTTTTCTTTACACATGATGGATATCAGCCTACTTTGTCACAATGGAGTGACATTGTGAAAGTAGTTCAGTGAGTACATGTTTCATCTTTCCGTGCATGTACGAGCGAATCTTGCAATTGTAAAACCCCTTATCCAAAATGATGGCCTGGATTAGTCCTTCATTCTATGGTTATTGTATTGTATTGTATAGGAGAGTGACCCTAAAGACTGAGAAAATACACAAGAATTCTTCTTAACTGTGATAACTCCTTTCTCCTGCATTCGGCCAGGCGTATCATGGAGGTCAGCAAACTCTGTGGCGACTTGGTGGTAAATTGGAAACAAGTACTCCTCTCGTGCTTTCAACTTGGCTTCTATGTCTTTATGCACTTCCTCAGAAAGTTCAGAGGAACCTACAAAAATGAAATAGGTTGATGTCCAAAGCACACCAAGAAGAGAGTGAACAAAAAATTGTTCTTGTAACAGGATAATACTATCTTTACCCAACTGGTTAGCAAGGTCTGAATAAATGGTGTCAATTCTCTTCATTGTCTTCACCAAGTCTTTTCGTTTGTACTTGATCTCTACAGTGCCTTCGGGTTCTAGCACACTACCCCTGTGGGTTGAGTAAATGGGAGAACTCATTAAAGTGTGCTTCATGGATAATTATCAATGCTCAGATAATTTTGTAACACATCTAAAAATGACAAATTTATGTCCCTAAGTAAAAAATATAAATAATACTCTCCTTCATTGGTAGAGTTTCATTCTTCCAGCAATTCCAGTACAAAATCTACCACCATCTGTGACCATCTAATCTACTCTCAAACATTTGTTTACTCATGCACTGACTCTTCATTTTTGTTGTTGTAATTCTTTATTTATCGCACTATGAACCATATCAACCAACATATTTACAGATGCATCTCTTTAATATTCACAGTGACATCTTCTCTTTTTTCCCCATCCCTCCCTTCCCCCTCCCCACCTCCCTCCAAAAGCAATAAATATTGAACATATACACTGACTCCTCATTTAGTCTAGTACCATCGTCAATAGAAATAATAATTAGTGAGTAGTACAGTGGCACATGGGCAGTGGTATAACTGGTAGAGCCACTGCCTCAGAATAGCAGAATCCTGGGTTCAATCCTGACATAATGGAGTTTGCACTTTCTCTTTAAGAACCTCTCACATCCTCTCACATCCCATAGATGTTTAAATTGGTAGGTAAATTGGCCCTAGTATGTAGGTAGTTAGTAGAATCTGGTGAGAGTTAACATTAGAGAATGGAATTAATGTAAATTAGTGCAACTGGTTGACAGATGGCGAAGACTCAGTGAGTTGAAGGATCTGCTTCTGTGCTACATCTCTCTATGACTGTGAGATTCTAACAATAATGACAACACTGCTGTGTTACTTTCTTCTGGTTTATATATTGTGCCATTTCATATTTGGTGCATGATGTGGAAAGTAGCCACCAGCCCGTGTATCCCAGCCAGGGCTTGGGACGCGGGGACTGCTCCAACAACTAAATCTCTTCCTGTTCTGTATTGTGCAAGTTTCAACTGATGTGGGACCTCAAGCAAATATGAATATTAAAATATCAATAGTAGACCTAGCATTTAAAGATTTTGATGTTTTGGGTGTTAAGTTGTAGGAAATGGATATTTTTGGGGGGATTTTGAAGGCTTAAGTGTTGACCTAGTAGAAAGTAGAGACATAGATGAGGTAGATAAACAAACTCATTTTGCTTTTCAAAAGGGTATTTTAAAAAAACCAAAAAGGGATGGTTTTAAGATGGGAGGCAGGAGATTTAAAGGGGATCTTCACGTTAAGTATTTTACACAGAAAGTGGTTGTTATCTGGAAAGTGCTGCCAGACAAGGTGATGGAATCAGATACAATCATAGCATGTGAGAGGCATAAAGACAGGCACTTAAATAGGCAAGGCATAGAAAGATTAAAAAAGAATCTGCTGGAGGTACTCAACAATGGAGCAGCAGCAATGGTAGGAAAAGGAATTGGTATTTCAGGTTGAAACCCTTCATCACATATTGAAAAGTCAACAGTTGAAGCTGCTCAAAATGCTGAGTTCCTCCTGCAGCTTATTTTGTGCTCCAGATTCCAACATCTGCAGGCTTGTATATTTCTGAGGCATAAAAGGTGCTGGTTCTAATACAGGAAAATGGGATTTCTGTAGATTGAAAAAAGATTTGGCATGGACCTAGTAGGCTAAAGGGCCCACTTCAGTCTTGCCTGACTCTACTACTCGAAGAAGAGGGAGAGGTTGAAACATCGCTGTGTTGTACTAGCGTCTCTGAATTACTTCCACCTTTTCCTAAAGAAAATTCTTCTAGCCGTGATCTTATCCAAGTTTGATAAAATATTCCCATGCCAATTGAAATGAACACCAATCTTTTTACCTGCTTTCTTGGTCTGCATACAGCTCAATGCAAAGTGGATTGATAGTTGGATCAATAACTGCCCACGATCCACCTCGGAGTTCAGCATGAGGGGGAATGTAAACCAGCACAGGCTGCTGAAACTCCCTCAAACTATCTACAATATTGGAACCAAACTTCAGAACTTGGTCATACATATCTAAAAGGAAAAGGCAAGAAAATGGCTGAAGATTGTTCGTATATTTTTTAAAATCAACTTCAGTTATCAAGTCTCTGCTGCATTTTAGGAAAATGAATTATGAGCATTCTGAGAGTTTATTGTACAATATATTGTACCACATCCTTGCTTGCTGCAAAACAATTGTATAAATTAAATTACCACCCTATTCCATGAAGAATGGTTAGCCTAGCAGTTAGCATAGTGGTGTTATAGTGTCAACAACCAGGGTTGAATATGGGTCTGTCTGTAAGGTGTTTGCATGAATATCTGTGTGGTTTCCTCTGGGTGCTCCGGTTTCCTCCCACCCTTCAAAACGTATGGGGTTTATAGGTTGATTGGTGTATCTGGGCATCACAGGCTTGTGGGCTGCAAGGGCCTGTTATTGTGCTGTATCTCTAAATTAAATTAATTAAAACAAATCTGTAATCTTATAATAAGTAATATTGAAACTTTACTTCCTCCCAGTGAATATACCTTTCAGATTGTGGTTGTATGGCTTCTTGAAGATGCTAAGGATCTGAACATGTGGAAACCTAGTTCATTTATCTAAAATGGAGAGTGGTAAGTCACTAAGATGTACAAGGCTGTGGACCTAATGTGGGCAAATGGGATTTGTATGGACAAGTACTATGGTTGGCATGGCAGTGGTCAGCCAAAGGGCTTGTTTCTGTGCTGGCTGACTACAGCTCAATGAAAACCATCAAGGTTACCTTTCACTCCACCAGAAAAGCCCCGCCAGTTAGCAAAAATCAGAAGAGGAAGCCGCTCTCGTTTGAAGTCTTTAATAACTTGCGCTGTTTTAAAAGCAGAGTCTGGAAACCACACCTGTCCAGCTTGTTGAATAATCTGTTAAATAAAAGTTTGAAATAGAAACTTGTATCAGTATAAAGCCAAAGGTTGACCTAATGTGTGGCTATCCTTCCCTCTTCAATTGGAAGGGGCTGTCTGTCTTTCCCTCTAGTGTAAAACACTGCTTGTCCATGGAGATTACTTACTCACTTTTGACTCAGATTCTGGGTCAGCTGGATCCGCTGGAATTGTCAATTCAACAGTCCGAGTCTCCACTGCAATAACACCCACAGGTATTCCTCCTAACCTGTATAAAATAATTAGGCCCTCGGTTAAAAATGATCAAAATGAGATCATATTCATTTTAAAGAAGCAGTTGGTGTAGTCATGATCCAGGTGTAAAATAACCAGAACAATTATTGAAAGATTGAAATTTACAGAGTTCACGTTACAGCCCAGGCATTGACTTTTCAGATTTAACATAGACAAAGAGTAAAACTGGGCAGATGACCTGAAAGCTATCTATATACTGAATTTCAGATTCAGATTTATTGTCAGAGTTCATACATAACATCACATACAACCCTGAGATTCTTTTTACTGCAGGCAAGGCAGAATTGCCACTCACAGACACGAAGTTAGGGGCAAAGGCTTTATTGATGTAAAGATCCAAGCATGCCTCAGTATGCTGCTGGCTCGTCTAACGGCAGGTATGGGGCAGGAGACCAGGGCATTCGGCCTTTATTAGGGGTCTTAGGGGGAGGGGCTACTGGTTCCACAGGCAGGCCAGCCTGCCCAGCTCAGTGGGGAACATGCCCGCAATACCACATTCCACCACATTCACCTCTCTTTTTTTTAGATAGAGTCCAGCAGGGTGATGCGGGGCACTGTCTTTAGGGTCCATGAGTTGCACAGTAATGTTCACACGTTTGGTCTCTCTGGTGGTTTTACCCGTCGTTGGGACCTCTGCAGTCCAGTTGACTGTGCCTCTTGTTCCGGCGGCCCAGTGTCTCAATCACTTGGCTGGTTGTTGGAGGGCTGATCAGTGTCCATGTCTCCCAGGTCTGTGGGAGTGGGGGGGATTAGTTAGTTAGTAACCAGAGAGGGGAATCCACCTGTGGGGTGGTGGGGTGGAACATTTGGGTGGCCATGCTGGGTGTGGGATCTCTATGTCCTCAACCCAGCTAGTAGCTGCCCAAGGGTATAGGGTGCACCTCCCGCCCTGGGATTCCCACTCAAGCCAGGTCGAAAATGGACACTGTCGTCTTGTCTATCTGGGTACCTTACCAATGCATAGTGGGGGTTCGCATGCAGGAGGTGCACTTCCTTCACCAGTGGGTCTGCCTTGTGAGTCCTAACGCGCTTCCAGAGAAGCACCGGCCCAGGGACCATTAGCCAGACCGGCAATGTGGTTCCTGATACCGACCTCCTAAGGAAGGAGAACAATCTTTCATGGGGTGTTGCATTCATACCCATACAGAGTAGAGACCTAGAGGCATGCATTGCTTCTGGAAGTACTTCTTGCCACTGGAACACATTCATCCCTCTCGACTTTAGGGTCAACAGGACTGCCCTTCAAATGGTGCCCTTTTCCCTCTCTACCTGGCCATTCTCTCGGGGGGTTGTAGCTGGTGGTTCTACTTGTCGCTATGCCCCTGGAGAGGAAGTAACATCGCAGCTCCTCACTGACGAATGTTGAACCCCAGTTGCTATGTCTAATGTACATTGAAGGAACCAAAGACTTGTTGATCCAAACCAAGGCTTTTATTGACTAAAAGACTTGAGCATATCACAAGTAGGTCGACCAGTCCAGAATGACCTGGTCTGTCTAGGACCAATCCTTTAAGACCTGCCAGTAGGTGTGGCTACACTCTCAGCCAATCACAGTCATCCTACACTGCCATCTGTACATATACACATTGGTGATAGAATCTGTACTATCCACACTATGCACGCACGTGGGGTACCCGAACAGAGAGAATATGGTGTGGTGAGTTTAATGATCATGGCTCTGGTCATGTCTGGGCAGGGAATGGTGAATGGGACGTGCGAGTATTCATCCCAATGTTCAGGAAATAACTGTTCTGGTTTGTGGATGGGGTTCTGTGGAGAAGGTAATTCTAGGAGGGGGCAAATGCGCTCAGGGTCGGAATCAATCACACCATGTTGCGCCATGTATCCCAGGATCACCAGCCGCTCTTCTTTTGGTTATTTGTTAGGGTGAGAGGTTTTGAAGTGGCCAAGCACCTCTGCAGGTTGTCGTTGTGTTCTTTCAAGTCAATGCTGCATATGGAGACATTATCCAAGTATGGGTAAGTGGCTTTTAACCCATTGTTATCCCACCATCCGGTCCATTTCCATTTGGAACATTGACACCCCGTTTGTGAGGCCGAAAGAGACCCGTAAGAATTGGTACAGTCCACCGTTGGCCTTAAATGCTGCGTAGGGCTGGTCCTTTGGGCAGATAGGGAAGCTTGAGATCTATGGTTGAAAAGACCCTGTATTTTGCGATCTCATTCACCATGTCATCAGTGATGAAATTGTACAGAGCATTGGTGAGGCCAAATTTGAAATACTGTGTGCAGTTTTGGTCACCAAATTATAGGAAGGATATAAACAAAATAGAGAGGGTGCAGAGAAGGTTCACAAGAATGTTGACAGGATGTCAGGGTTTGAGTTACAGAGAAAGGTTGAGCAGCCTGGGGTGTTTTTCCTCTGGAGCGTAGAAGATTGAGGGGGGATTTGATGGAGGTGTTCAAGATTTTAAAAGGGACAGAGAAAGTCAACGTGGATAGGCTTTTTCAATTAAGAGTGGGGGATATTCAAACCAGAGGCCATGGTTTGAGATTGAAGGAGGAAAATTATAAGGGGAACATGAGAGGAAATTTCTTCATGCAAAGGGAGGTTGCGATGTGGAATAAGCTTCTGGCGGAGGTGGTTGAAGCAGGGACGTTATTTACATTTAAGGAAAGACTGGATAATTACATGGAGGGGAGAGGATTGGAGGGGTATGGACCAGGTGCTGGTCAGTGGGACTAGGAGGGTGGGGATTTGTTCCGGCATGAACTAGTAGGGCCAAACTGGGCTGTTCTGTGCTGTATATGGTTATATGGTTATAATTCGGGGCAAGGATCGGCATCCAATAGAGTGAACCAGTTGATGGTTTGAGTGTAGTCAATCACCATCCGGTTCTTCTCGCCCCCTTTACCACCAGCACTTGTGCCCTCCATGGACTATTACTGGGCTCTATTATGCCCTCCATCACCTTGCATTTAATGAATCCCTTGTCCTCTGGGCTGTAACGTCTACTCTTAGTGCCCCTGAACTACAGTCTGGGGTGAGGTTTTGGAACAGTGGGGGTGGACCCATAGGGCGACAAGGTTGCAAGTGGATAGCACTGACCCACCTCCAGGTGCATGATTGGGCCTCTCCAAAGAGTGGGGGTGGTGGGTCTGGTTGTACCTGACTATAAGCAGGGGACAGGGTTTGTTAAACTGCATCAGTACCCCTTTTAATTGGCACTGGAAATCCAGTCCCAAAATGATGGGGGCATAGAGATGGGGCATCACCAGCAGTCTGAAATCTTTGTATTTCGTCTCCCCTATGGTTAGGATTTCTGTCGAGAGGGACTCTGAGGCTAGTGGTACCCGACACTTCATAGGGGACACAGTTAGAGAGTAGCATTCGGCGGTGCACGAGTGTATGAAATTCTCGGTACTTCTCATGTTGAACAGACAACCTGTGGTGTGACCGTTTACTTCGATGTCCAACATGGAACATCCCATCTAGTGTGGTTGACTCTGGTTCAAGGTTATCGAGGCTAACATTGGTCCGCTGTCTGACCCACTGCTGCCGTGTCATTGAGTTGGCGGCCACCAAGATGACTACCCGGGAGATTGCGAATATGGCCACCCCCATGGATCACATGGGGTGGGACCAGGAAGTGAAGCCAGCAGTGTCATCCTTTCTTGTCATGACATGGGCCTGGAAGTTCAGTTCTCCACAAGTGGAAGTGATGACTGGAGCTGCTTGAGCCACGATGGCGACACGGGTCATGGGCCACATGCAGAGCTGCTCGCAGGGGGCTTGGATCAGCATACCCTTGCATAGTGCCCTTTCCGCTAGCAGTTGAAGCAGGTTGTGCTACATTCAGGACAATACTTTTGGGAATGCTTGGTCTGCCCACAGTAGTTGCACCTTGTGTGCTCAGCAATTGCAACGGCCGTCAGGGGCAGTGGCCCCGAATCCCAAGATGGCACCACCTGTTCTGCATATCTGGAGGCCGTGCGGCCCACGCTGTAGGCCTCTGCGTTCTTTGGGGCTATCTCCACGGTCCGGGCCATCTGTATGACCTCCTGTAGGGACCGATCGTTCGCAGATGTGTTGGGAGCAGAACACTGCGACCAGCCCGTCGCGGATAAGCTCCTCCTGGTACTCTGCCACCGCCACGTCCTGGCACCCACATGGCCCACATGAACTCGTCGACTGACTCACCTGGGCCTTGGCGTTGGGAGCCACGTACATCGCGTTCCTTGGCGCTCCATATTGTTGCTGGAGCAGGGCTATCGCCTCTTCATACCCCGTGCAATTGTGGATCAGTTGGTACATGTGATGGCCTACCGCTGCGAATAATAGGTCATACTCGTTGCTGTTTGCTGTGATTTCATGGTGCCTCATATAGGCCTTCAAGCACTGTAGCCACATGTTGAATTTCACAGAGGCCTCTGGGTCTTTTGGATCGATTTCCAGCTTCTCCAACCAAATTGCCTTGTCTATGGCACTTAAAATTTTAGATCAATTTTAGATAAAGAGATCAATGGCCACTCACAGGCACAAAGTAAGAGCCAAAGGCTTTATTGATCTAAAGATCCAAGCTTGCCTCAGCATGCTTCTGGTTCAAGTCTAAGGGCAGGTATGGGGGAGGAGACTAGGGCTCTCCGCCTTTATTAGGGGTCTTAGGAGGTGGGGCTACCAGTTCCGCAGATGGTCCAGCCTGCCCAGCTCAGTGGGGAACGTGCCTGCAATTCCATGTTCCTCCACAACAACACGTAAACAGAAAAAGAAATGCATCGAGAGTCTTCTATATTGATTCCAGACACATGATATTTCATGACATCAGTGAAATAAAATCTCGCTTTCTGTTTTCTGCTCCCTCCCCCATATTCTCTGCCACTGAAAACTAATTTGTTTATTTTTCCAGTTCTGACAAAGATTCTCCAACGTGAAATGTTAACTCTGCTTCTCTTTCCACATATGCTCCCTGACCTGCTAAGCTTCCAGCATCTACTTCTTTTATTTTGGTTCTGCAGCAGGTAGTGTGTGGTGAACTACTTGACCTAAACTTTGCCATCTACCAAGGCAGATACATTAGCCTGTGATAATACTGGTAGAAGTCACCAGCACATACTTTGGTGGAGAGTCTTGGTGCAGAATCTAAATATCTACATAGTAGCATGCCCTTCCACTAATTTTCACTCCAATGACTCTCAAGAAGTTCAGCACCATTAAGCAAAGTAGCCAGCTTGATTGAAACTCCCAGCACCTCTGTAACCATTCATACCCTTCATCATTGGTAGGAATGTGTACCATCTATAAAATGTAATGCAGTTATTCGCCCAAGCTACTCCAACAGCACATCTCAAGAACCATAGCCACTACCTCTAAGGACAAGGTCACAGATGCATGGGAACTATATCAAATATGGGTTCCCCTCCAAGATGTACCCCAACCTGACTTGGAAATGCATACTGGGCCTACATATGCAGGACAAGTATTATATAAATAAATATTGATTCTTTCATCTTCCACAGTCTCGGATGGTTAGTGTGAACAGTTCCTTTGGTCATTCAGCATTTTTACTGCCTGTGGAAGAAGCTGTTCCTCAGCCTGGTGGTTCTGGCTCTGATACTCTTGCATCTCTTCCTTGATGGGAGCAGCTGAAAGATGCTGTGTGCAGAGTTCAACCTATATTGTGCATGATCTAATATAATGGATAAGATTAATGGATTAAAAGGTCTATTGATAAGCTTATAGTAAGGGATGGTATGATGTTTCGAGTGAGTTTGTGGGGAATGTGATGCTATCATGGGCACAAATGTGACCAGTTTTGCATCCCATACAGATCAGGTTAATAGAGATGCTTTAACATCATGCACCTTTGGGGTTTTTCCTTATCTTTCTTCTTCTTTTCTTATCTTTTCCTTTTTTTGGTTCTTAGCCTAGATTTTTTATAGATGCAAGATACTGTATAGGGAGGGTTGGGTTGGATGGGGAGATGGAGGCGGACACTGGAAGGATACAAGTTTTAATTTTGATGTTTAATGGCAGGGAAATGATCATTTATTAGTATTAATATTAATGGAATTCAGAATTCGATAAAGAGAAAACTGAATTATATGAAAAAAATTAAAGTAGATGTGGTTTTTATATAAGAAACAGAAATAGAACATATGAAATAAAAATGATTGGGTAGGAAGAGCGTTCTCTTCATTTAATTCTAAAGCTAGAGGAGTAGCAATATTAAGAAATAAAAGTTTACCAGTTGAAATATTGGATGTAATGACTGATAAAGTGGGGAGGTATATGATGATAAATTGCAAAATATATTCTGAATATTGGACCTTAATTGAATATATATGCACCAAATGTAGATGATGGAAAATTTATACAAGATGTTTTTTATAGAGTTAGCTAATGCTAAAAGGAAAATAATTATGAGAGGAGACTTTAATTTTACATTTGATTCCAAGTTGGATAGATCAAGATGAATTATGGTTAAAAATAAGGTGAAAAAAGATGTGAAAAATTTTATGAATGAAATGAAACTTGTTGATAGTTGGAGGAAGATGCATCCTGATATTAGAGATTATTTATTTTATTCTTATAGGCATAAGACATATTCCCATATCAATATGTTCTTAATCACCTCTCAACTCCACACAAGAGTTCATAGTATTGAATATCAAGTGAGGATATTGTCTGACCATTCACCTTTAGTTATGTCAGTTTTACTGGAGGAGAAGCAAAATATAGGTTATAGGTGGAGGTTTAATGTGGCACTATTGAAAAGGAAAGGTTTTTGTGACTTTATCAGGCAACAGATATGGACATTATGGACATTTATGGACATTATGTACTAATAAGTTCGTGGTATGGGGTTCTTTATTTAAGAGAACAAATAATAAGTTATACGGCTAAGGTTAAAAAAGAACATACATCTCAAGTTAATTCTTTTGAAAAGGAAATAACAAAGATGGAAAAAGAATTGCAAAATCGAGGGAGTGATGAACAAAGTAAAATATTTGATTTAAAGAAATTGAAGCTTAATACAATACAAGCATATAGAGTAGAGAGGGATATAAGATGAACCGAACAAAAATATTATTGAATTGGGAGTTAGAGCACAAATAGAGAACAATAGTAGCTGTAAAAAGGTTCGGGTCATCTTACTTATAAAACACAAGGTATTAATGATGTGTTTGTAACAGAGTTCTGTGCTGTGTATTGATCTATGTGATGTGTGGTTTTATGTTAAAAAGTGACAGTTTGCCTTTAAGAGCCAAGGTGAAGGTGGACTGCTGAGAGAGTGGGAGATGGACTGGGCATGTGCAGAAAATGATCTAAAAATTTCAGGACTTGGATGATAAACCACCACTGGGTTGCTGTGGAGTGGAAGAAGGTCCAAAACATGAGTCATTGTCTGGAAGACAGTTTAGAATGTTGGGATTTCAAAAAGGGATGAACATTCCGAAGGCAGCCAGAAGGATCCAGACCAAGCTGTTGTTCCTCTCTCTGCAAGCAACACAAGACAACTTCGAATTTTGTGCTCTCTCACTCTCTCTCAAAGATCTTTTGGCTTCAGTTTACCAAGCAAACTGAATTTTGTTTATGATCTTTGCTTTAGTTGGGATCGAAGTTTTGTGAGTTTTGTGTGTTTTGAGTCTAAGTTTTTCTGTGGGTTGGTTGGAAATATAACTTAAATTTTAATGACTTGTTATATTTATGCTGGGGAATTTATTAGTTTTACACTGTTATAGAAATTTGCATAGTAACCAGTGGGCATTGTTATAAAAGGGTGTTTTTTTAAATTAAAGTTTGAAGGTGAATTTTTTGTTAATAAAGTGATCGTTCATCTTTACCCCTGTGTGATATGCCTTCTTTGTGGTTGCTGGTTTGATCTTGTAACAGTTTATGAAATTTTATAAGAAATTATACAAATCGGAATCATTGAAAGATGGGGATAAAATAGACACATATTTGTCTAAAATTACTTTACCACAGTTAAACATAGAAGAGAAGATAGAATTAATAAATCCATTTACAGTTACAGAATTAAATGATATATTGATGACTTTACCAAACAATAAGGCTCCATGAGAAGATGGTTTCTCTACAGAGTTTTATAAAGAATTTAAAGAGTTATTAATTCCAATATTTATGGGGTTGTTAGATCATATGGAAGATCTTTGCATTAATAACAGTTATTAAAAAAAAAACTGGAAGGACCCTTTGCTTTCAATTTCATATAGAACAATTTCACTATTGGATATTGATTATAAAATTTTGTCCAAACTAATAGCTAATAGATTGGTCCATACTTATCAATTTAGGTAAATATTTAGCTAAAATGGTTTTTATTAAAAATAGATCCGCAAATAATATTGTTAGATATTGTTAGATATGGCTCAGAAAAAAAAATACCATCAGTGGCTTCAGCTTTAGATGCAGAAAAGGCATTTGATAGATTAGAATGGAATTATTTATTTAAAGGGCTGAAGGTTTTTGGAATTCCGACAATTTAAAAAAATTGGATAAGAGCATTATATCATTCTCCAAAGGCTAAAGTGATTACAAATAGACAAATATCAAAATCTTTTTTGTTGGAAAGATCATCTAGACAAGGATGTCCATTATTTCCCTTTTTATTTGCATTAGCTATAGAACCTTTTGCCGAGGAGATTAGAAGTGATAATGAGATTGAAGGCTTTAAGGAGATTGAAGGCTTTAAGAACAAAAAAATTAGTCTTTTTGCAAACTTATAAACCCTGTAAGTTCTTTAAAAAAAGTAAATGATTGATTGGTGGTGTATGGGTTAGTATCAGGTTACAAAGTATATATTGATAAAAGTTAAATGATGCCAATGACTGAGACAGACTATATTCAAGTTAAAAAAAAAGGACAAAATTTAAATGGCAGAATGGAGCAATTAAATATTTAGGAATTAATGTTGATAAGAATTTAAATAATTTATTTAATTAAATTACATACTTTTATTGAGGAAAATTGAAGATTTATTAAGATGGAAAGATTTGCCAATTTATTTAATAGGAAGGATTAATTGTGTGATGACGACTATCTTTCCTAAAATACAATGCCTTTTTCAATTTTTACCAATTTTTGTACCAATTATGTTTTTTCAAGATTTAAGTAAAAGTGTAAGAAGATTTATCTGCAGGGATAAAATGCCTTGGATGGCATTGGAAAAATTACATGGAAATTTAATCAAGGGGTACTTTGATTGCCTTATTTTAAAAATTATTATAAACCAGCTCAACTTAGATTTTTGTCTTCTTGTTATCAGACAAAAGATTGCATGGGTGCAAATAGAAATGAGTAAAATAGGAGAATATTGAACATATTTTATATAAATGGAATGAGGAAAATCAGATCCACCAGTTTTGAAGCATATACTTAAAGTATGGAATGGAGAACATGTAGAAAGAGGAATGAAAATGATCAGTTGGCTAAAATGATATTAAATCAAAATCCTTTAATTCTTTTTACGGTTAATAATCGTTATTTCAATGTTTGGTATAATTGTGGAATTTTTAAAAAAATTGTTTTTTGGGATCTGCTTTTTTGACTATTGACCAATTGAAAGATAAGCATAATTACCACATAACGCTATTTTTTCTTATTATCAACTTAAATTATATTTAAAAAGAAAGTTAGGGAGGAATTTTAAATTACTAGAACAAATAACGGATACGTTTATTGAAAGATTTATTACTAATATGTATATCAAATTACAAGAGACTATTCAGAAAAAGGATTTATTTAAATCTAAATCTAGATGGGAAAAAGATTTAAATATACAGATTCAAGAAGAAGTATGGTCAAAATTAGCTATGAAAGTGTAACTAATATAATTAATGTTAGATATCAAATGGTACAATTTAACTTTTATTCTACTCCATACAAATTGCATGCACTTCATTCGAATTGTTCTGAACAATGTTTTAGATGTAATAAAGAAGTAGGATCTTTCCTGCATGCAGTCTGGCATTGTGAAAAGGTAGATAAGTTTTGGAAGGAAATAAGAATTTTATTGGGATGAGTTTTTAAGACGCAAATTTTGAAGGATCCTGGAGTATTTTTATTGGAAGATATTTCCCAATTGAAGTTAGATATTTATAAAAATAAGTTTTTGTGTAGCAATAGATATAGCAAAGAAATCTATAGATGTAACATGGAAATCTGGTGATATTGTTCGGATGAATAGATGGTGAACAGAATTATTAAATTGTATACCATTAGAGAGAAATCAACCAGAAAAATTTGATGATTTGGAAACCCTACATGGATTTTATTGCTATGACTTTACCTGTAGTGTCCACCACGCCCCCCCCCCCCCCCCCATCCAACCCGCCTTAATTAGTTATGGTTTAAAATTATTATGTAAACTGCATTTAATTAATTAAAAGATACAAGTTTAGTAGACAGGTTCTTCTTTTGCAATTTTTCCTACATTTTTGAGGAGAGAGGGGGTGGATGGGTGGGAGAAAATATGTAAAAATTGTATTTTTTTTGTGTTGCAGTTTTTTATTATTCTTATGTTATGGATAAATACTGATGCAAATGAAAAATAAAATTAAAAAAAATAAAACATCCAGCCAGTGATGTCTAGAACCTGGAAAATGAATTAAAGAAAGATTTTGCAATATTCCTTGTGGTATATTGAGACGATTATGTTGTTCCAAGTACATATAGTTATTGCAATAATTTTGAAATGTGGCCAAAATTGGTGAACTAGTTGTTTCTTTGTACTCCAAATTTTTCAAAGAAATATCAAGACCTTTTGTCTGAGGAACATTTAAAGTATAACAAACATATTTTTCATACAGTTATGTATGGATTTTCCATGAGGTTGCTTATAAATTAATGTTTTAAAATCCAAGAGCATAAAACAGCCCCTAATGAAGGAAGTTACTAAAATAAATCCTGTAGTTTCAAAAGTAAAACAATTTTTTAACAAGTTCCTTTTGAAGTTCCTCTGATAGAGCTCGGAATTGATAGAGTTAGATGTAATTGATTGATTTATAAAGTAATTCAATAATAGTTTTGATAGTAATGTGCTCTTTGCTTAACTCAAACAATAACAATCTGTTATTCATAACAAAACCTACAGCTTTATACAAATCCCTTCCTCTTCCTTCCCCATCTTCATGGCTTCGTGGTTTTATTAGATAGTTCTAAAATTTCAAGATTAAGCAATAAACCTGCTTTGATATATTTATAAATGTGAAAATGATAACAGATCTAAAACCAGTCCATTTTGAGAGGCTCTTTAGGAGATTCTGATGTGAGGTGGTACTCTACATGAGCAGAGATGTGTTATAAAATCATCATATCTGAAAAACCACAACACCGCAAAATTTCCTTTGCAGCATTTATGATGGTCATCAGGCCTTACTGTTTTCAGAATGACACAGACAATACATTGGGGTTCACTAAAAGGATTTAATAAGCAAATTAGACTTTATAGCAAACAAGCCACAATACAAGATCATAAGATCACAAGACATAGGAGCAGAAATATTCAGCCCATTGAGTCTGCCCTGCCATTTATCCATGAGCTGATCCATTTTCCCACAGCCCTACTGCCTGGCCTTCTTCCTTTAACATTTGATGCCCTGGCCAATCCTGTTTATGCCTGCCTTAAAACGACCCAATGACCTGACCTCCACAACTGCATATGGCAACAAATTCCACAGATTTACCACCCTCTGAGTGAAAGAAATTCTTCCACATCTTTGTTCTAAGCAGATGCCCTTCAATTCTGAAGTTGTGCCCTCTTGTCCTAGACTCTCCTACCATGGGAAACAACCTTTCTACATCTATTCTGTCTATGCCTTTCAACATTTGAAATGTTTCAATGAGACACACCACTCCCCTCCCCATCCCTCCCAACCATTCTCCTAAATTCCAATAAGTACAGGCAAAGAGCTGTCAAACTCTCCTCATCTGATAACCCATTTATTCCTAGAATCATCCTTTTGAACATCTTCTGAACCATCTCCAACGTCAGCACATCCTTTCTTAGATGACGAAGCCAAAACTGTTCACAATACTCTAAGTGAGGTCTCAGCAGTGCCTTATAAACTCTCAACATCACATCCCTGCTCTTGTATTCTATTTCTCTTGAAAGGAATGCCAGCATTGCATTTCCCTTCTTCACCACTGATTCAACATTTAAGGTTACCTTGAGGCTCTCCTACACGAGGACTCTTAAGATGCTGTGCATCTGGGTATTTTCAAGTTTCTTTCCATTTAGAAAATAATTTGCCTGTTTATTTTTTTCTACCAAAGTGCATGACCATACACTTTCTAACATTGTATTTTATTTCCTTTTTTTCTGCCCATTCTCCCAATCTGTCTATCCTTTTAAAGCCTCCCCATCTCTTCAACACTACCTGCTCCTCCATCCACCTTCGATTCACCTACAAACTTGTCACAAAGCCATTCATTCCATAATCCAAATCATTAATATACAACGTAAAAAGAAGCGACCCCCCCCCCAACCCAGACCCCTGTGGAACGCTACTAGCAACTGGCAGCCAATTGGAATATGATTCCTGAATTCTGAATCTTTGTTCTATGCCAATTAGCCAATGGTCTACCTATGGTATTATGTTTCCTGTTATACCACAGGCTCTTATCTTGTTAAGTTGTCTCATGCTTGGCACCTTGTAAAAGGCCTTTTGAAAATCCAAATACGCAATACCCACTGCATCTCTCCCAACTAGCCTGTTGTCACTTCAAATAATTCCAATTGTTTTGTCAAGCACAATTTTTCCTTAAGGAAACCATGCTGCCTCTGAGTACTCCATAACTTCATCCTTAAGAATCAACTTCAATATCTTCCCAACCACTGATGTCAGGCTAACCAGTCTATAATTTCCTTTCTGCTGCCTCCCTCCCTTTTTGAATAATGGGGTGACATTTACAATTTTCCAGTTCTCTAGGACCATATTAGAAACTAATGATTCCTGAAAGGTCATTATCAATCTCTACTGCTACTTCTTTCAGAACCCAAGGGTGCAATTCATCTGGTCCAAGAGCCTTATTCACCCTTAGACCATTCAACTTTTGAATACCTTCTCCCTTGAAATAGTAACTGCACTCACATCCCTTCCCGGATACCCTTTGACATCTGGCATACTGCTATTGTTTTCCACAATGAAGACTGATGTAAAATATTAATTTAGTTCCTCTGCCATCTCTTTGTCTCCCATTATTATTTCTCCAGCATCATTGTCTAATGGCCCTATGTTTACTCTCACTTTAAAAAAAAACCTCTTTATACATACTGGAAGAAGCTTTTTGTATCCCCTTTGATATTATTTTCTAGCCTACTTTCATAATTCATATTTCCTTCCTTATGAGTTTTTTAGTTACCTTCTGCAAGTTTTAAAAAACTTCCCAGTCCTCTATCTTTGCACTAATTTTTGCTTCCATGTATGCCCTCTCTTTTGATTTTACATTGGCTTTGACTTCCCTTGTTAACCACAGTTTTGATATTTTTCCATTCAACTATTTCCTCTTTTTTGGTCTGTATTTATCCTGCACCTTCCTCATTTCTTGCAGAAATTCCATCTATTGCTGCTCTGGCATCTTCCTTCATAGTATGTCCTAATCTACTTTGGCCAGTTCCTCTCTTTTGCCACTGTAATTCCCTTTACTCCACTGAAACACCGATACATCTGACTTTAGTTTCTCCTTGTTAAATCTCAAATTGAACTCGATCATATTGTGATCACTGCCCCCTAATGGTTCCTTTATTCTACCTCTGGGGGATTGTACAACACCCATTCAAGTACAGCGGATCTCCTAGTGGGCTCATCAACAAGCTGCTCTAAAAAAACATCTTGTAAGCATTCTACAAATTCTCTTGTGATCCAGTCCCAACCTAATTTTCCCAGTCTGTAATAGAACCCCTGGTAGATGATAGATGATTGAATTTTCTGGATGATTGAGACAGCATGTTGCATGAACTAACAACAAGGCATGCCAATTTTAAACTTCTGTTTGTTTTACCTGTTTATTTTCTGCAATTTTTTTTGCCAGTTGGTTGAATTCCAGATAACAGGGGTTTTACTGTACTTTGATATTAAAATACCCCTGTAGTGTGTTTGTGCATGGTCATGTGACCTATCTGTCTGGAATCTGCTGGGTGTATGCATTGTGGGGGGTCATGTGACCTCTCTGACTGGAACCTAATCAGAAGTTGTATCACCTACCCACCTATTAGTGCACACCTGACCATTGGCCCCTTCATTAAACTAATGAGTACCTGGCTGGACCCTCCAGCTTACTGTACTATGAAGTCCACCATGTGCAGAAGCTCTTCCTCTTTTGCTCTTAATTCCTGTGATGAACCCTGCTCCACTCTAGGTCATGAAATGTGGACAATGCTGGAGGAGTTGTTGGTAAGGTGTGCACTACACTGGGATCAGGGCTGTTGAGTAGCATATTGTAAACCTTGGTTGATATAAGTCTGTACGCAGTTGCTAGTATTGGTCACGTTAAGTCCAATATGACTAGGTTGTACTGTGCTTGTAAGTCTGGACACAGTTGCTAGTATTGGTAGTGTTAAGTGTGCTGTGACTGATTATACTGTGTTTGTATGAGTGTATACAGTTTCTAGTATCGGTAGTCTAAGTCCAATGTGGCTGATTATATTGTTTTGTGGTTAAGAATACTAGTGTGTCATGTCTGTTGCGATCCCCTTACATGTGTTTTAAAAAAGATCCTTCCTGTTTAGACTTTGTCCAGCCTTATTGTTCTTTGAACCCACCAAAATTTTCTCTACCCACACAACACCAAACTTTGTCCTTCCAACACGCCTTATTTGAGAGTTCCAATTCTCACTGAGAAATACAGTGTAAATTCAACTTGACTGATTATAAGAAAACAAGTTGAAGGTTAGAGCCTCATGGGACATGACACATTTAATTATGGCAAAGAAGGTAAATATGTTAATGAATACCAATAAAATGATTGTGGAGTCTCAACAATTTTTAGGAAGAGAAAAGCTATGGAATTGCCTGAATTAGGGTAGGAGATGGTGGAATGGTTCTTCATTTACAAAGTTAGTGTTAAAAAAGTCAGAAATACAGTGACCTGCAGCTCATGGGAGTACAACGAGAAGTTTCAGAATTTCTCTGTTCCTTCCCAATCTTATACTAAATGCCAGTTTACCAGTTCTTACCTTGCTCTTCCCACCACTACAGTTTGTGCCCAAGGTTCCATAATTTCCCTGAAGGATCCATGGTCAAAGAAACCACTCTGCCAGGCACCTTTGATAGCTGCAGAATAAGAAAAAAAAATCTCTTGAGAAACAACCTGCTCATCAAAGTTAGACACAATGAGAATGGTCTTTTCAATACTTATTATTCCTCAACTTCCTTAGGCTAAATTTTCCTTTATTCTTTACAAGTAATTAATAATTCAGATGATGTAGCGTTGACAGTTTTACTCAAGGAATATATGTACACAACTATTTCTAAATTCATAATAGGATGCGCCATGTTGCAGCTGGATAGTAAACCATCTTTAAATTAGTGAATATTTTCTTACTTGGATGAGGTCTGCCAGCCAGCATCCAACGTGGATCATATGGGGCTTTGCTCGGTACAAAATCAATTTCTCTCTCAGGACAATCCTTTGGGGAGATTATAGGCACTGGGCTTGTATTGTTCTAGATTAATACAACAAAAAGAATATATCCATACACATTCAATTTTATCTTGTATTCCAAAAGAAATAACACAATATAATGGAAAAGTTTGATATAAGTTTGAAGTTGATTTCTATCTGTTGGTAATCTAACCAGAAATACATTAATTATTGAGGAACATGAAACGCAGGTGACCCATATTTGGAATTGCCATCAGTACAGTCATTGTGGATGGTATACTATTAGATTGTAATTTAGCTCATCCCCAGAATATTTTCTTGAGTGATTAGCAGTGGTGTATTTGCTTAATTTAAAAAGTGTTACATCTTAACATTCAGATTCTACTAATAGAAAGAAAACCCTGAGATTGAAAAGATTAAAAAAAAAACCCTGTTTTATAGCTGGAGGCTTTGAAAAGCACGATTAGAGACCTGGACGATCATGAAAGTACAATCACAATAATACATGCAAAAGTAAATCCAGAAATGCTGAACAACTTGGGGAAGTGTGACATTTCTATGAATCTACCAACTTCAAATCTCCATGTGAGAAAGAACCAAAGTCTTTGTGGATATGGGAAGTTTTGGTTTGAAACATAAGCTTGTTAAACATTTCAGCTGTGGAAATACATGGAAGAAATGCCCATTAACTATTTTTCTCTATGCATTTCTTACACTTTTCCTCCCCCTTTCTCCCCTTTCCAGTTCACAAAACAGAGAAACCTAATTCATCACTTGGAAAATGTCAGTCCTGAGCTTTTATCCCACTGCTTTGCATCATTAAACCTAGAACCACACAACACTACAGCACAGCAACGAACCCTGAGGCCCTTCTAGTGTGTGACCTAATAAACTGACCCATTTATTCCTTTTAAATAAAAGGAAGATAAGAAAATTTTAATATTGATAATTAAAAGTTTTATATTTCTGTAAAAGGTAGTCTCACAAAACCAAATTTTAAATCTACAAAAGCAGACCTTAGGCATGTAAGAGAGCCACTCCAAGATGGTATAAATCCCCTCGAAATCATCAGGGACAGTGATGTGTGATATTCCATTGTTGTGCATTATATGTATTCCACCCAGCTGGTTGTTGGATGTGTAGACTTCGCGACCAAGAACCTGTTAGTAATAACAAAAAGCAACTACTTCAATACCATGGGAATCTTCTCACTTGGATCTTCCTGGTTGATGTACATTTTTGAAACCAAATGACATTAAAAATGGCCACAAAGGTTCAAAAGATCAGTGAGGAGAGACCAAAAACATCTGAGTCGATAGGAATCAGGATGAGCACCTCATTTTAAGAGAAATAAAGCACATTTTATTTATTGCCATTTATTTCTGTTAAGGCTTCAGATGAAACATAGACCTGTTTTAGTGAACAAAATTCATTTTGCTCTGCACCAACAATGCGTTTCACTAAAATTACATTTTTTTTGTGCTTGGAGCGAGATTAAGATTAGAATATTAATAGTAGGTAGGCTCTGCTAGCCTATTCTGATCACTTTTTTTTGTAATACTTTATTTATCATTTTAAATATATTTAACAATCATCAACCATACAAAATGCCAAGAAACTCTGCCCCTCCCCTCTGTACAAGTCCAATTAGACAGAGAGAAGAGAAAAAATATTCTGATCACTTCTCAACTGAAATCAATTTCTAATTGATTTTCAATAGAATCCTCAAACTATAGATGGAGATGGTTTTCACAGATCATGGATACAGGATAACATCCTAACTCACTCTCTGGAATTCACACTACTACCATTAAATTTCATACAGGCCTCACTTTTTCTATTCCAGAGTATGATGATCAGTTCACCCCCACTTCCTGATTGTGTATGGGTGAATTGCATGCATTACTGATTTCTATTCTACCTTCACATGAAAATAGAAATGGGAATTTCATTTGTTCAAAGCTTCAATGTGTTTGGTTAATTTAGTTCTTATCTGATAACATTTTGCCAGCTGTAATAGAAACTAGTGACCTTATTTAGTGCACTGGCTCCGGTGAGAATAATATGTGAATTCTCTACTTGGATGACACGTTGTCCCAATCTCACCAAGTATGCTCCAATTCCAATAGCACGGCATGTGACCTGCAAAGGGCAAATAGAATATTTAAATATACCATTTTAACTACAGCAAAGATTTGAAGGTGGTATTGAAGAAGTTCCTTTTCTATATTTGTTACTAGCTTGCCAACAAGTTCAGTTGAAATTTGTTCCCTATTTTGTTTTTATCCATTAAAAGCAGTTTAAAAGGAATTTCATTAAACAAATTAAGCAAACCATGAGCAATGTCAATGAAGATTCACTCATTTAGTTTATGACTATTTGCTTTAATAATGAATGATTATTCTCAATTTGCAATCTATTTAATTGAAATTGATTTTTATCTTAGATTTGAATGTTGCTATTGTCTATCCCCAATTGCCTTTGAAAAGGGGATGATGAGCCTCCCTTCTGAACTGCATTCCTGCAGAATTTAGACCCAGCAGCCACTAAGGACCAGCTATACATGTCCAAGCTAGAATGACCTGCAAGTGTTAAGGTTCCCATATGCCTACTGACCTGGTCTTTTTTGTTGCGAGAAGTCTCAGGCATTGGCTGCTTTGTTTACTGAGGACCTGTAAATGGTGCAATCATCTGAAAACATTCCCTCTTCTTGTGTTAGGACAGATGGAATGCAATTGTTGAAACAGTTGCTGATTGGGCCTTCTATGGGATTGCTTTGGTTTATGGTGTGAAAAAAAAAGAATTTCTGCAGTGACGTACTCTGCCTGGGGATGATTGACATCATGCAACTATAAGCAGTTTCCTTTGCATGAGGTATAATTTCAATCTTTCTCTTTGAAGCTCATAAACCTAATTTTCATTGCCACATTTAGTCAAAGGTTGTCCTGATGTTGAGGGTAGCCACTCTCACTTTACTGTTTGAAATCAGCTGTTTGCAAAATTTATTTGAGTTTTATGACTTTAAAATTAGGTAGAATCCCCAATCATCAGAATATTAAACTGTGGATTATATGGTGTAATCTATCTAAGGCAGCCCATCATCCAATCTTATTCAAGCAATGCCATTGGAAGTTCTCTGGAAAAAACACATCTCGGGAGACGTTCTTCAGTCACACTTACCAGACTAATTGTAACAATATCATTGTAAGATAGGGAGGATTCTCCGGCAATTGTACCAGCTCCACGCAGGTTCTCTACCCCAAAGCCTTCCTCTTTGCCAATAATATCAGTTATGACATATCTAGAAAGCACAATCACATTTAGGAATGTCACATTCTTTTATGCAACCAACATCGTTTGACATCCTGCTTACATTGGTGCAATTACAGCTAGGAATAAAGTTTACAGGTGATGGTATTTTCACTACTAACGTATTGCCCACATATGGAAATACTATTCAGCCAGAACAAACATAGACTCTTTCCAGATGAGCAGATGACCTGTCGAAGCATGTGTAGAAGGAAGTAAGTTGCCTCCGTAATAGTTCATTCATTAGTTTTGAAATATTTTATGACTTGTATCATTGGTTGATGGAGGGGAAATGGAGTCAAAGGAGAGGATGTATGATGGTCTGAGCTGTGATCACCATGTTCAATGTGATGAGCGTGTTAATGATTCAATTTGTGAATTTTAGTGCAGTTAATCAATAACTATGCGCCAACATCTTGAGAAATCAAATAATGCAGAATAAATATCAATTACAAAACTTCGTAGTTTATTTGCAAGCAGAACATATAATAGGTATGAAAGTTTTTAAAAAAAACTATTTATGCTCATATTTTGTGAGTTTCTGTAGGAATAGTTCATTTTACAGCATGCAATAAATGATTGTGGCATATCTATTAAGTGATTTGAAGCTAATTTAAAAAGGAATATTAAAAATATCTATCTGTAGCAAACTTTGTAAGCCCTTCAACAAAGAGTACATCAGAAATGATTCTCTATAGAAACATGATAACCGTATACAGTGGCATCAAGATAATCAAGAGGTGCTGGAGGGACTCAGCAGATCATGGGGAGAAATGGACATTCGATATTTCAGGTCGGGACCCTTTTTCCAGATCCATATTGTGCTGTTTTTTCAAAAGCCAATCATGTATTTCTGATTTTCAATAGGTGCTGCTTATAACCACCAACCTGTATTCTCCATCCTCCTCCACATGTTCACAGTGCACAGAATTAATAGAGCTAATTCTGGTGTAGTCCTGAGGTGTCAAATACAGGTACTTGAAGCCCTAAATACATAGAATGAATATTAGAAAAAAAAATGTCAATTTCAATTAGAACACACTTTTTTAGGTTTGAATAAACCCAAAATCCAGTTAGTTGACAATGCTTCCAAATTTGGAAAATCCATGCACAATTTGCATTTTGAACACAGTAATTTATTTAATTACTGTGGGTGATATTAGAATATCACTACAGTCACTCTTGAAATAGTGAATGCTTTATCCTGTTACCTTGCTTGTGCTTTCAGTGCCTGTGAAGATCATCCTTTCAATAAAATTACTTCACAATTCTGTGCACTGGTGGAATTAACTGGACCTTGTATTGTGTGAGAATCACATTTTATTTCTTAAAAAGAGTGAAGGGCCAGAGGTATCTCCTGGATTAGTTTTAATCCCCTGCATGGGTCAGAGTGCAATTCACATCCACAAAATCTGATCTGTTTTACAGCCTCCCCTGAAAGATCACAACATTTTAGGTGTGGGGTGAGGTGAAGTCATGCACAAAGATGTTAAAGATGCTATCATTTTAATTGTGTGGCCAAGCCAATCTCTTTCTGTCTGTCCAGATGTTTGAAATAAAATAAAACTAGATTTGAATCTGGAAACACAAAAAACTATAGATGCTGGAATCTAGTTATGCATACATCATTCCATTGACCATTTGGGAAAATCTTAAACTACTACTCCATGGATAGACCGGAGTACTGGAACTGGACAACTATGAAGGCAGAGGTACAAGAAATTTAGAATTTACCTTGTATGGATCAGCTGGATCCTCCCAGGCAATGTGGAACATGTGCTTTATCTCTTCAGCAAGCCCAATCCTGGCACCACTGTTAGCTGCTATATAGATTCTCGGAATGCCTTCTGCCCTGGCTAGTTGTGAAGCCCGCAGGAACAACAAATCCTCCTCTGGTCCAAATGAGCCAAACTTAAAAGTGATGTCATTACAAATGACAACAATATCACGCCCTTCAGGATATTCTGGAGTTTTTAAAGTCATTTTCCAAGCCACCATTCCTACCTGAGGAGATTTCCACACAGTCATGTTTAATGTAAAGAGGAATGTAGTTATGACAAGGTTTAAAGAGATATAAATTGATATGTTAAGGCAAAATGACAGGCTTAACAAAAGCTTTGTTCATTTTATCATGGAAAATGGCAACATCTAAAAGTATCCTGGCCACTAGCACAAGCAATATTTGCAAATAATGGAAAATTTACCTGAAGGAACATTTCAATCCTTCTGATTAATACTTTTAGTAGCAATAAAAACACTAGCCTTCAAGGCATGGAAAAGAGGCCAAGTTCTCCAATAAAATGTGAGCAAGGTTCAGCTTTTTGTGAGTAATGAGCTACATAGTCAATTTCATAAAAAAGCATTGATCATGAGGAACAGGTCATCCAAAACAGGAAACCAAACTTCTAGTTAGTTAACACTTTACATTTTCTCAGGATATCCTGAAATACTTCACAGGTAATTACTTTTAAAGTGCAACAAGTAGGAAATGTGGCAGCCAAATTGCACACAGCAAGGTCCCATAATCAGCAGTGACACAGCTGAGGTGCTGGAACTTTGTTATTTGAGTGTTAAACAGGGTCTGACTTCACGTGTAGTTTGAGCTTAAAGAGATCCAAGACCCCAAGTATATGGCTGTAGTAACCAATGTGGACAATTAATGGTTTCAAAAGACTATCCGGGGAATTTTCTTGCTGTAGGATTTTCTGCATATAGGTGTTGCAAAGTTTCCCAACCTTTCAAATACAAGAAATATACCATTTGTGAAATGGCTTGTAAATTCCAGAGATCTCAAAAAGCATTACATTAGTGTGGGATTTACAGCACCGTCTAATTTTTTAAATCTTTTTTCTTGCATCATGACTCATTTCAATAACAACATTCACAAATGATCATCACTAATATATACACAGTGACTTTTCCTCTTTTCCTCCCTTTCATCCCACCCCTTCAAAAATCAATAAATAATAAAACACATAAAACAAAAAAAAACAAAAAGCAAAGAAGTCATATCGTCTACTTTCACATATTTAAATCTTATTGTGCTCATAATCGTGTAGTTTTAAGAGATGGAGGTTTGTGGTCGGCGTTCTCCAACATATTTTATGTCTGGTTCCCAAATTTGTTCAAATAATGTATACTTGTCTTTTAGATTGTATGTAATTTTTTTTAATGGAATACACTTGTTCATTTCTGTATACCCCTGTTGTATTTTTAGCCTTGTTTCCATTTTCCAAGTTGTCATAATACACTTTTTTGCTACTGCCAGCGCTATCATAATAAATCTTAGTAGGGCTCTGTCTAATTTTAGTCCTAATTTTTTGTCTCTTGTATTATTTAACAGAAAAATTTCTGGATCTTTAGGTATATTTTTTTTTGTGATTTTTGTTGATTAGGTTTAAATCTCCCCAGAAAGTTTTCACTTTTGGAATGTCCTAATTGGATGTAATGTTGTTCCAATCTCTTGTTTACAGCAGAAGCAACAATCCGATGCTGTTGGGTCCCAATCTTTTAATTTCTGAGGAGTAATGTATAGTCTATGTAGCCAGTTATATTGTATCATACGTAATCTAGTATTTATTATGTTCCTCATAGTTCCTGTACATAACTCCTCCCATGTTTCGTTCTTTATCCCTATGTTTAAATCTTTTTCCCAACTTTTTTTCGGTTTATACCTTGTTTAATCCTCTTCCTTGTATTGCAGTTTGTTGTACATGTTGGTTATAAATTTTTTTACCATCATTGTGTCTGTGATTAAATATTTATAGCTGCTACTTTCTGGTAATCTCAAGCTATTCCAAATTTATCTTTTAAATAAGTTTTCAACTGTTAATATGCAAACATTGTACCTTGTGTTATTCCTTTTTATCTTTTAATTGCTCAAATGTTAATAAATTATTTCCCAGAAAGCAATCTTCTATTTTCTTGATTCCTTTTCTAGCCCATTCCTTGAAAAATACATTATCTGTTGGAAAGGGGATTAATGGGTTTTGTGTCAATAACATTTTTGGTATTTGATAATTTATCTTTTTTTCTTCCAGGTGTATTCTCTTCCATATTTTAAGTATGTGATGTAATACTGGTGAATTGTTGTATTGGACCAACTTTTCATCCCATTTATAAAGTATATGTTCCTGAACATTTTCTCCCAATTTGTCTAAATCTATCTTAGTCCAGTCCAGTTTTTCTCCTCTCTGATTTAAAATTTGATGACGACCTTAAAGCTGCAGACCTCCTTGTTTGTATCTCCATGTTAATTTTTCTAGCGCTATTCTTGATTTCTT
Source organism: Narcine bancroftii (assembly GCF_036971445.1). NCBI lineage: Eukaryota > Metazoa > Chordata > Chondrichthyes > Torpediniformes > Narcinidae > Narcine > Narcine bancroftii. The sequence continues at coordinate 124,334,438 of NC_091472.1, forward strand.
ACCCTTCCATAAAAATTTCCTTATTATCTTCTTCAGTTTTGCAAAAAATTTTTCCGTCAGGGGAATTGGTAACGATTGGAACAGATATTGAACGCGTGGAAACACATTCATCTTAATACAGTTTACTCTCCCTATTAAAGTTCACGGTAGCTCTTTCCATTCTCTAAATCATCCTGTTTTTTTGTTAATTAGTGGTTCATAGTTTAATTTGTATAAATGTTTTAGGTTATTATCTATTCTGATACCAAGGTAATGTATCGCCTATGATTGCCATTTATAAGGGGTTTCTTTTTTAAATTCTGAATAATCAACTTTGTTCATTGGCATCACTTCACTTTTATTAATGTTAACCTTGTGCCCTGATATTTCTCCATACTCTTTCCATTTCATATATAGCCTTTTTATTGATCTATCTGGCTCCGTTAAATACAATATGATGTCATCTGCAAATAGGCTGATTTTATATTCTTTTTATTTTTATTCCTTTTATCATAGTTTCCTTCCTTAACAATTCCGCCAATGGTTCTCTAACCAAAGCGAACAGTGAAGGGGACAATGGGATCCCTGTCTTGATGACCTGCTTAATTTAAAGTGATCTGATACATATCCATTCATTCTTTCTTTTTTTTCTTTTTCTTTGGCTTGGCTTCACGGACGAAGATTTGTGGAGGGGTATGTCCACGTCTGCTGCAGGCTCGTTGGTGACTGACAAGTCCGATGTAGGACAGACAGGCACGGTTGCATGGGAAAATTGGTTGGTTGGGGTTGGGTGTTGGGTTTTTCCTCCTTTGCCTTTTGTCAGTGAGGTGGGCTCTGTGGTCTTCTTCAAAGGAGGTTGCTGCCTGCCAAACTGTGAGGCGCCAAGATGCACGGTTGGAGGCGATATCAGCCCACTGGCGGTGGTCAATGTGGCAGGCACCAAGAGATTTCCTTGTACCTCTTCTTTGGTGCACCTCTGTCTCGGTGGCCAGTGGAGAGCTCGCCATAGAACACTATCTTGGGAAGGCGATGGTCCTCCATTCTGGAGACGTGACCCACCCAGTGCAGTTGGGTCTTCAGCAGCATGGATTTGATGCTTGCGATGAAGTCATTCCAATGAATGTTGAGGATGGAGTGAAGACAGCGCTGATGGAAGCGTTCTAGGAGCCGTAGGTGATGCCGGTAGAGGGCCCATGATTCGGAGCCGAACAGAAGCGTGGGTATGACAACGGCTCTGTACACGCTGATCTTTGTGTGTTTCTTCAGGCGGTTGTTTTTCCAGACTCTTTTGTGTAGTCTTCCAAAGGTGCTATTTGCCTTGGCGAGTCTGTTGTCTATCTCTTTGTCGATCCTTGCATCAGATGAAATGGTGCAGCAGAGGTAGGTCAACTGGTTGACCATTTTGAGTTCTGTGTGCCTGATGGAGATGTGGGGGGTGGGGGCTGGTGGTCATGGTGGGGAGCTGGCTGATGGAGGACCTCAGTTTTATTCAGGTTGACTTCCAGGCCAAACATTTTGGCAGTTTCTGCAAAACAGGACGTCATGCGCTGGAGAGCTGGCTCTGAATGGGCAACTAAAGCGGCATCGTCTGCAAAGAGTAGTTCACGGACAAGTTGCTCTTGTGTCTTGGTGTGAGCTTGCAGCCGCCTCAGATTGAAGGGACTGCCATCCGTGCGGTACCGGATGTAAATACCATCTTCATTATTGAGGTCTTTCATGGCTTGTTTCAGCATCATGCTGAAGAAGATAGTAAAGAGGGTTGGTGTGAGGATGTTGCCTTGCTTCATGCCGTTGTCAATGGAGAAGGGTTCAGAGAGCTCATTGCTGTATCTGACCCGACCTTGTTGGTTTTCATGCAGTTGGATAACCATGTTGAAAAACTTGGGGGGGGCGTCTGAGGCACTCTAGTATTTACCAAAGCAAATACCTGCTCAAAGTGTCAAAGGCTTTGGTGAGGTCAACAAAGGTGATGTAGAGTCTTTTGTTTTGTTCTCTGCACTTTTCTTGGAGCTGTCTGAGGGCAAAGACCATGTCAGTAGTTCCTCTGTTTGCGCGAAAGCCACACTGTGATTCTGGGAGGACATTTTCGGCGACACTAGGTATTAGTCTATTAAGGAGAATCCTAGTGAAGATTTTGGCTACAATGGAGAGCAGTGTGATTCCCCTGTAGTTTGAGCAGTCTGATTTCTCACCTTTGTTTTTGTACAGGGTAATGATGATGGCATCACGAAGGTCCTGAGGCAGCTTTCCTTGGTCCCAGTAGAGCATGAAAAACTCATGCAGTTTGGTATGCAGAGCTTTGCTGCCAGCCTTCCAGACCCCTGGGGGGGATTCCATCCGTACCTGCTGCTTTGCCACTTTTCAGTTGTTCAATTGCCTTATATGTCTCTTCCCAGGTAAGGACCTCATCCAGCTCTAGACTCGAGGGTTGTTGAGGGAGCTGGAGCAGGGCGGATTCTTGGACTGAGCGGTTGGCACTGAAAAGGGATTGGAAGTGTCTGGCCATCGATTGAGGATGGAGATCTTATTGCTGAGGAGGACTTCGCCATCTGAGCTGCACAGAGGGCTTTGGACTTGGGGTGAGGGGCCGTATACTGCCTTTAGTGTCTCATAAAAACCCCTGAAGTCGCCAATGTCAGCGCTATTTACTACCTTTGCAAATGGTCCATTATATAATGCTCGAATCCAGTTAATACATTTTTCTAGTAGTTTAAATTTCTAACACTTTAAACAAATAATTCCACTCTACCCTGTCGAAGGCTTTCTCTGCATCTAGCGTAACAGCTACCGTTGAGGTTTTATTTATTTGTGCTGCATGAATTAAATTGATAAGTTTACAAACATTATCAGCTGCCCATCAATTTTTTAACAAATCCAGTTTGGTCTTGCCTTACTAGTTTTGGTACACAGTCAGCTTGTTTGCTAGTAATTTTGCTATTAATTTATAATCTGTATTCAATAATGATATTGGTCTGTATGGTATTGGCAACAGCGGGTCTTTTCCCTCATTCGGAGTTACCGTGACGATTGCTGTTTTACATGATTCTGGTGAGTTTTGGGTTTCTTCCACCTGATTCATTACTTCTAGGAGGGGAGGGATTAATAGATTCCTTAAAAACTTTATAAAACTCTACAGGGAATCCATCTTCACCTGGTGTTTTATTGTTTGGTAGTTTCATTAATATATCCTGTACTTCTTGTCTTAAAAGGTTCTGTCAGTTTATTTTGTTGTTCTATTTGTAGATGTGGTAGTTCAATATTAGATAAAAATTCATAAATTTTGTCATTTTTTTTCCTGTATTTTCAGTTCAATTCAATTGTTTATAGATTAAAACAATTTTTCATGAATCTCCAGTGGGTTATATGTTTATCATCTTGTTGCTAGAATGGTTCTTTTAGCTTGTCCCGTTTTAAGTTGCCAGGCCAATATTTTGTTGGCTTTCTCTCCCAGTTCATAATATCTTTGATTTGTTTTCATTATATTTTTCTCTACTTTATATGTTTGTAGTGTTTCGTATTTTAATTTTTTTCTCTGCCAATTCTCTCTTTTTCTCTATATCTTCTCTTTTTACTAATTCCTTTTCTATAATTGTTATTTCTTTTTCCAACTGTTCTACTTCCCGATTATATTCCTTTTTAATTTTAGTCATATAGCTAAATATTTGTCCTCTAATAAAGGCTTTCATTGGATCCCATAAAATGAATTTATCTTTTACTGACTCCATATTTATCTCAAAATATATTTTAATTTGCTTTTCAATATATTCCTTGATATCTTGCCTTTTTAACAGTACAGGGTTTAGCCTCCATCTATGTCTTTGGTGGGACATCCTCTAATTCGATTGTTAATAACAAGGGTGAGTGATCAGATAACAATCTTGCTTTATATTCCGTCTTCTTAAATTTCCCTTGGATCTGCACCGACAACAAAATCATGTCTATTCTTGAGTAGATCTTATGTCTATTCAAGTAATATGAATATTCTCTCTCTTTTGGGTGTTGCTTCCTCCATATATCAGTTTTATGTCCTGCATTGATTTTGGTGTAAACTTAATTCTTATTGTTAATCGTCTTCCCAGTTTTGTCTATTACTGGGTCCAGGTTGAAGTTGAAATCCCCTCCTAGCAAGATATGTCCCTATGTATCCACTATCTTTAGGAAGATGTTTTGCATAAACTCCTGATCTTCTTTGTTAGGTGCATAGATATTTATCAAATTCCAAAATTCTGAATAAATCTGGAACTTCATCATTACATACGTGCCCGCTTAATCTGTTATTATTTATTTTATATTGATTGGCAAATTTTTGTTAACTGATATAGCTACTTCCCTGGATTTTGAATTGTATGATGATGCCACTACATGACCTACCCAGTCTCTCTTCAATATATTATGGTCAATCTCGGTTAAGTGTGTTTCTTGCACAAATGCAACGTCCACTTTCTCTTTTTTTTAGTAATGCCAGTAACCTCTTCCTTTTAATTTGGTTGTGTATTCCATTAATATTTATGGTCATGTAATTTAATGTACCCATCTTATACCTCATTTTTCAATTCTCTCTCGTCTCCTCAACTCTTCCATCTCTCTTTTTCCAATGTTTCTTTTTAAATTATTTTTGCATGTCTCAATACATGACGACATGACTAAAAAACACCAAATTATCCTAGAAACCCCCACCAAAAATAAGACATAAAATATACCTCCACAAAATAACGTTACCAACCCCTGCATGGGTTGTGTTTGACTCCTTGCCAGACAACCACAACTCCCTTATCCATTTGGGTTGTGGTTATAACTGCAAGAGTCAACAGATTTTGCAGTAGCAGTTCTTCTTCCCTCCCCAGCCCCCCCCCCCAAGAAAGACTATACATTTTCCAAAAATATAACACAGCTCCTTTTTTCCCTCCTTTATATCTTTTTCAACCTTAAACTTTATATTCACATTATTATCTTTACAACTTATTTCTATACATTGTCTTGGTAGTCTTTTTTAGTACTTCTTGTTTTGTTGTCTGTTTGGCAATCATTCTGCAAAGTGTTGAGCTTCTTTTGGGTCTGAGAACAGTCTATTTCTTTCCCCAGGAATGAATACTTTTAATACTGCTGGTTGTCATAGCACAAAATTATACCCTTTTTTCCACAATGTCTGTTTTCTCAAGTTGAACTCCTTCCGTTTAAGAGTTCAAAACGAACATCTGGGTAGAAAAATATTTTTTGTCCCTTGTATTCCAGTGGCTGTTTATTTTCTTTTACTTTATCCTATGCCCACTCTAATATTTTTTTCTCTCGTTGTGTGTTTTAGTAACTTTATTATTGTGGAGTGTGGTTTTTGGTTTGAATGCGGCTTTGGTGCAAATGCTCTGTGTGCTCTTTCGATTTCTATTTTGTCTTGTAGTCTTCTGCTTCCAAGACATCAATTTTTTGAATTAACAAATCTTGTATCTCTTTAATTTCCTTATCTCTATCTTTCAGCCTTTTAGTTAATTCATTTCTAATTCCACAGCTGCTTGACTTTCTTCCACTTCATCTGTTCTTTTTCCTATATTTGCTATGGCCAGCTCTAGTCTTTGCATTCTATCTTCTGCTTTTTCAATTTTTATTTTTATTGTGTTAAAAGACATTTTAACAACAGAATTTAATGTCTTCATTTGTTCATCAAAATATTCTCTATCTATTAACTGTTCCTCTTTTTTACCTTCCTCTTTTCCATGTAAGTCTTTGTCTTTTTCTTCTCTCCCTGGCTCCTTCTCATCTTCTGTTCACCTCTTCTTTCTGCGATGTCATCTGCCTGATTCTTTCTGACAGTTCATTTTTTGTCCCGTTGCTGTCTTTTTTGTTAAGTGCAGTTGTGATTCTTTTTGTGGCTCAGCGAGCCATTTCTGTAGTCCGTTTCAGGAAGGGCTGTTACCCAGCTGGGCGTCTAATGGCTTCGGGGATTGGATGTTCTTTCTTACGGTAAGGCCTACCTCTTTTCTTTCGGCTGTTTTCCTGTCTTCTTTATTTGTCTTTCTGATTGTGGTGGTACACCACCAGCCTACTGCAGAGGGCAACCTCTGTACCTGCAAGAGTGTACTGCCGGCCTACTGCAGGGGGCAACCTCTGTACCTGCAAGAGAGTAAAGGGGACAGGACTACACCTGGCTGGCTGTCAATCAGTCGACCTGAATGGATCAAGCCCCACCCGATTGGGTGTCAATCACCCTCCGGGATATAAGCCTGTGCCGGCCTCCGAAGTCTCTGAGTTACTGCAGCTACAGCCAGTCCAGCTCTGTGGAAGTCTTTGTGGATTAAAGCCTGTTATACAGTCTTTACTTTGTGTGTGTTTGATTCTGTCTAACAGAGCACCACACTGATCTCCTTTTTTGGCGCCATCTCTTGGGTTTTCTTGGTTTCTTTATCTTTCAGGTTTTCTGTTTTTTTTCTGTCCAGTTTTGTTTTACTTCTTTTCTCCTTTTCTCTGTGGAGGGCTGGTTTTCCCCAGCCACTACTCCATCACCGTGACGTGACCCTCCAGCACAGTCTAATTATGATGATTACCTTGCTTCAACTGACATTAATATTGTATGGATTTTATCTTTCATCATTGAACACAAAGATTCATGTTCTACTTTTGTTCCTCATGTTTTTAAACTAAGTTTGATAATAAATGTATCAATGTTATTTGGATCAACTAATTTGCGTTCCATGTCTGAAATGCTTCCTGGGTTATGGTGCATCATATAAATGACATACTAAATATCACATTTCTATAACCTAGAGTTTTATGGAACAAGAAGATTTTCAGGTCTACAGACATGCACATTGATGTCTGTATCCGCTGTACATGTCATGCTGGTGTAAATTCTATTCTATGTAATGAGGAAGATCATGTGATTAATAATTACAAAACATGACACCAACTCATTGGCAATACGCAGAATCTACATCAGTGGTTCACAATGTTTTTCTTTCCACTCACATACCATTTCAAGTATTCCCTATGCCAGTAGGTGCTCTGTGATTAGTAAGAGTTTGCTTAAGGTGGTATGTAGGTGGAAAGAAAATGTTTGAAAACCACTGTTTTAATCGTACTTAATTGACTCGTTATGTGTGCAGTTTCATAACTCCGAAGGAAATGGGCCAATGACAATTTTCTCAAGCAAAATATGTAACAATTGGGTCTAGAGCAGTGATTCTCAACCTTCCCTTCCCACTCACAAAAGCAATCCTTTACTAATCATCGAGCATTTATGGCATAGGGATTACATAAAGTGGTTTTTAAGTGGAAAGGAAAAGGTTGATAACCACTGATCTACATTTTAAATAGATCACATCTTCTCCCTTCTTGTGATACAGGCCACTCACATTGGTCCTCCAAGATTACACATAAATCAGGAATGAACTGTACGTACCTCATTACCTGCAGGAATCCTGTTCATATGTACCAGTTGACCATGAGAGTCCAGGACAAGTTCTGTGCACTGCAGTGGCTCTGTTGGATATTCTACATCAGATTCCCACATCTTAAGTAGAGCCTGGGCCATAATAACAGAAGATAGTATCATTTTCAGATTATGTTTACTCACCGATTTTTTTTTTTTTAATTTTTTTTTATATATGGAAAAAGAAACTTGTGAATCATGTTAAATAAATATTTAGTTGGTGCTTCTCTCATTAAATGCAGCATATAGCATTAAAAGTGACCATTGAAAGTATTTTAATAGTTACTGGCAAAATATAACTTGATGATAAAAATACTTCATTATAGATATTCAGAAAATATTTTATGCATGATGAACTAAGTGACCTTAGATGGGGTAGAATTAATTCATGGTTTCTATTCATAAACATTGTTCAGTAAAAAATTATGAGATACAAATATTTGAGAGGACAATGCCAGAGTAGGTTGCACTCAAGCACTTGGTTTTGAAGACATTTAGCATTCAGGTTAAATGTGTGATATGCCAGGAGGTATTTGTGCTCCATCAAAATTATGAAACATTGGGAAGAGTGGACTTGACACGGAATGAGACTACTACAATGAACGATTGAATTCAATAATATGCTGCAAATAAACCATGCTCTAGTGGATCCAAGGAACTGGCATGTTTCAAGTTGATATACGTGAATTTGCGGTATTTCAGACAGCATTTCTGCATTCAGAAACCAGGAACGTGGACCAGGATCTTATCCAAAAGGAATATGTGACAATTTTCTGTGCGTGATCATTCAATAAAATGAGTTCTCTTCATTGGTTAATTATCAAGCTATCATGTGGCTCATTATCATACACATTGAAAGAATAGTCTCTTGTGACACATTTCATATGTAAATGCACTGGGGGAATGATTATCACCAGGTGACATAATGTTTGTTATGTGATCTGATTGCTAAGCCAAAAGGTTGACATACTTCACCAGGAACAAGTTTGGGTAAAGTCAGATTTGTGCGGGGATGCTATGTACTCACGTTTTAAAAACATGACCACCTGCAAGATAACACAGTCTCCAACATTTATGGAACTCGTCCTGCAAAAGGATTTAACATCTTTCTGAAAAGAGAAAATTAGTAAATGAAGATGAAAGAAAAAGCAATGCTTACCTGTTGAAACATTGCAGGAAAATCATATGCATAGGTTGTTCCCAAGGACTGTGCCTGGAATCTCTTTGCCTGGAGCAGGTCTTTGGTGAGATAAGGTGTGTTCATCAACATTCCATGGAGAGGCCCCTGTTTATCTCCATATGAAATGAACATGATCTGTATTAAAAGAACAAAACCAAACATCATCTTACCATTTTTTAATTTCAACAAAGTTTGTATGTAATTCAGGGGCTGTGAAATCCAGGGATCTGCGTGGGGCTGACGAGAGCTGAAAAATAATGGATGCAGACATTAAATTTCTTAAAATTTGTATGGAAAAGATTTTTGGCTGCAGGAATTTGGAGTGAGAGCATCATTTCTGGATTTCTGTATCTTCAAGAATAGTTTTTTTTTATTAGTAGCTATGGCATCTCATACTGCCACCTGGATTATTTTTCTTCATACCTGGCCTTTATTCAAGAATATATCCCTTACTGTTTTATTCATTCATTGTGATGTAGTTTTTCACTCTAGACTTTCCAAAATTGATGCAGTCTCCTCAGTTAAGGGTTCTACTTCACTAGTCAATATCTTCATCCAGATCTACCTCCCTATTATGCTTTACCATTATTTCTTTCTAGCCTCACAAGCACAGAAGAGGTGCCAACAAACATGCGCTAGATTTTCAAGGGATTATCTTCCATCAACATTTCTGATTCCAAAATGACTCCATCATCAATAAATTTTTGCTTGCGGTAGGAAACTTCACTTCCAACATCCATAACAATGGTGCTTTTCATTGCACATGTGGGAAGTGATGCCCATGCCTTTTAATCTTTTCCAAATTCACTGTCCAATACACTAAGTGCTCATCCTGGACAAATCTGTCTGCAGCTGATTGGACAGAATCTTGGATGACAGAACTGTTGAATCTCTATCAGGAATCAAAATGTGGATTAAGGAACAGCTTTCCAAATACCTCTGCGAATGAGATCTCCAGTTGCTTTTTGTTACCTAATTCCTTACCCATTTAATGATTATTTTTGCCCAGTTGAAGATTAAAACTTAGAGTAAAACTCCTGGTATCCGGCAGCTCTGGGAATTAATAGATGCCAGATAAGTGAATTTTATGGTTGCTTGAAATTCCATGTTGTGTGATTGCTGAACTAACGCTGTGCCAATTTTAAACTTCTGTATTTTTTACTTATTTCTTTTTTGCAATTTTTTTTGCCAGTTACTTGAGGCTCCCAGTTGCTTGATTCCAGATAACAGGGATTTAACTATATCTATTTTTCCTACTAAGCAGTAAGTCACTCTGCCTTAAATTGACTTAAATAATAAGAATTCTGCTTTCCTTCTTCTGTCCTCTTTGTAAAATGCACTTCCAACGGTTTTATTCATGCAGCCCAGGCTGCCCGTAAGTCCCGCCCATGCGCAGGCAGTGACATCGTGGTGCAGCCAAGTGCGCGTGCGCGGTCTGCTCAATCGTGGAAGAAGACGCACCCGGCACAACAATGCGGAGCCGGTTTGCCTGCGTTCAGATGTGCGCCATCACACGTCCTACAATTCAAATAGCAAGTACCTGTCCAGTTCTGGCATTGGCCACCTCCTTGTAGAGGCTCATATCCAAATAATATCCAGATTCATTGGTAAGGATCAAACGGATTGGGATTGCTTTTCCCATGGGAGTTAAACGGATGTTTATTTTGAGCTCAGCGTGCATGACCCTGAGTTTCCACAATCTGCTCCCATATCTCATCACCATGTCATGGACAGATTTCTCAATCTAAAAATAAATATTGAGAAAATTTATATATATGCAATAAAAAGGCCTAGGTTTTCTAGGGGTAGGAGGAGCAATAGTCACATAGGCCCACTGTTCTGACACCAGTACTCACAAGATAGTTTGATAGTTTAGTAAATATTTTTGAACAAAGCTGCACATAATCAAGCGACAAAAGCTGCAAAACTCTGACAATATTCTCAACTCCAAAATATAACACAGCAAGTTAAAATAAATAATAATTTCAATACATTTATTCTATGATGTGCAGTTCTTAAAGCAAGAAAAGATGATTTGTGCCTGAACTGGCAATCAACAAATTTTACATATGAAGTTTTGAGCAACTTAAGCAACCATGACAATACTATGGTTTACCACATCGTATCATTTGATGATGGAGGTCAGCCTCTTCCACAAACTCAGGATATCGTCATAAATACAGATCAGATAAGAAAACAGTTTAATTGATCAAAATACTTAGTTCCATGAATAAAATTAGACAGTTGCAGCTGACCTTTGACTTGGAAACCATAAAGATAATGAATAGATTACTATTGTTCTGGTGCTAGTGTAGAGTACAATAGTATTTTAAGGAAATAAACCACAATTGTTGTATCAACTTCCAATCAAAAAGAATTTCGGAGCAATTGCTGTTGTCCTGCATTTCTAACCAATGTCTCTGCAGAACCTAGGTCATGTATCAGTACTGTGTGTTATGGGAATTTCTCACCATAAACCCAGAAACTGTTATTTGCTTGAAATTCAGATATGCATTGCTATGTATCCGAAAATGGTTATATTTCATGAGTGGAATACAATTGTTTACATTTTCATGTTGAATTTTGACAATCTGAAATTTCAACTGGGTGCTTCTTTTCCTGTTCATCTGTATGCTAATGAGGCAACTTCAGAATTAATTGTGCATGGATTATTATTATTAACGCTGTGTTCTTCACTCCTTGAAAATCCATGCTTTCTTTGTCCTTTGACCACTGCAATAGCACGATTTAATTGAACCCTTATGAAATAGCTCTCAGTCCAGCTGTTTTGGCTCTGAACTCCACCCACTTCATCGTTCATACCCTGTCACCAAAGCTATGATCTTCAGCCATTACATGACTCCATGGCTTCAGCCATCAGCCCAGCTGTTTGAGCTCCCACCACTATCCCTCAGTTATTCCCTAACCTACACAGTCATTGGTGTACTGCAGAAAACTCATTTGGCATACTTTTAACAGGACAAATCAATTTTAACTCCATGCTTCCTTAGTTTTAATAGTAAAAACCTGAGAGAACCCAAGGAATAAATTGTGTGTTATCCCTGATATTAGAATCCTGACAAGAAATACAAGCTCTTCAAACCTTCATTGGGTCCATTATTACAGTTGGCACAAAGTTAAGAAAAATGTGGTTGCAGTCAGTGCGCAGAGTCTGCTTGTTAAAAGCCACTTCTAATTCATCCATCGCCTCAAGCAACAGGCGCTCCCCCTCATTTTGTAGATATTCAAAAGAGGCTTCCTGCAAGAATGAAATTGATTCAAATTAGGGAGTTGGATTGACTCCTTTTCATATTAGTATAGCATCTAGAGATGAATTTCTAGGCACTGAAACTTTGTTACCTGATAATGGGTGTGGTGATATGTATATACTGCTCTGCATGTGAGTGGCTGGCTGGCCCACTGATGACTCGATCCCCTGTAACTTGTGACCTGACCATAAAGGTCTACCTCCCTACCCCCTTCCATTCATTCAAACACATGGAGTTGGGCCAGCTACAATCTAATGTGTATTAAAGCCTATTGTTCCTCACTCAGTCTTTCGAGTCATTGATCAATGGTCAAGGATTAAAGAGAGATAAAATACTCTAAAGGATATACAGATTCTTGTGATGAAACAAAAATGCTGTACATATTCAAGGCTCATAAAAATGGACATGGATGATTGGTTTAATTTTCAAAGGCAATTAGAAAAGTTAATGAAAGCATGGTTTCTCTGCATTGAACGTTTGCCCATCTAATAAAATAGCTGGTCAAGTTCACAAAAGGCAAGATTGTTGATCTGGTATTTGAATGCAAGTGAACCAGCTGGATCAAATGGCCTTTATCTATTTTGGGTTTCTTACAGTAGAACCTCCCATTCCAAAGTTGGTTGGGTTTGATGCAGTTTTTGGCATGAGGCCCATCATACAAATGAACTATAATCATTAAGTTGCACTTGGGACATTTCATAACCCCGAGATTTCTCACCTTTGTAATGAGGTCAGGATGTCGTATAATGGCTCGGACAAAAAACCTGTAGTCCGTGACCTCTGCTCCCTTCTTCACTTTGGCAGCACCTAGGTATAGGTGCATCTTGTGGTTACTACAAGGAACAGCAGTGAGGTCAAAATTTTGCATCCGGTTGAGTTCTAGCTGGAAAGACAGGGCAGGATCCAAATGCCGATAAATACGGTCCTCTGCAAACTGAATAGAGAGATTTTAAGGCTGAAACAGATCACATATTTCAATATAAACAAATAAAATGGCAGCTCTACCCTTCTCACTTCTGATAAGAGATACCAATTACATTTTTGTTAACTAATGCATTTTGACAATAGATAGGATTATCATTTGGGCTCAATAAATTTGAATTATTTACAATGTTTTACTTTTAGATTTATAAGATTAAAAGTGTTCTTCATTTGCTTGATGAACTTCATCACTGCAATATTATCTGCCACCATCAGGATCGAAATTCCTTACTGTCTTTGGTTTCTTAATTTTAGGACTTTATTTTTCAAATTAATGACATAGAAAAAATATTGAAGGGATCTCTTAAAAGTTTAAATGCTTTCATAATCTTTAGTAATTTTTAACAATAGCAACTATTAATTAGGTATTTTGGATCTTTGCTATTCAAAGTTCAGGTTTATAGTCAAATACATATATGACATCACATACAACCTGGATATTATTTCCCCCGCGGGCCAGGCAGAATTTCTACTTATCAGTAACTGTAAATTGTACTCAAAAAAAAAGATAGGTATACAAATGAGAGAAATGTAAACAAAGATAGATAAACTAACTGTGCAATAGAGAGAAAAAAGTATTCAGTAATAAATAATGTACAAAGTAAGAATCCTTAAATGAGTCTCTAATTGAGTGTTGTTTGGAGACTGATGGTGAAGGGACAGCAACTTTTCCTGAAACTCATGGTATGAGTCTTGTGGCACCAAAACCTTTTTCCTGATGGCAGCAATGAGAACAGAGTATGTCCTGGGTGGTGTGAATCTTTGATGATTGCAGCTGCTCTCCGACAGCAGCATTCCATGTAGATTTTCTCGATGATGGGGAGAGTTTTTCCTGTGATGTACTGGGCCGCATCCATTACCTTTTGCAGGGCTTTCTGGTCAGAGATATTGGTGCCTTATACCAGGCCGTGATGCAGCCAGTCAGCACACTTTCCACTGCACATCTATAGAAGTTTGCCAATGTCATACTGAACCTCTGCAAACTCCTGAGAGAAGTAGAGGGAATGATATGCTTTCTTCCTGATGCCATTAATATGTTAGGTCCAGGAAAGATCCTCTGAGATATTGATTCCCACAAATTTAAATTTGCTTACCCTCTCCACCTCTGATCCCCCAATGATCACTAGATCATAACCATCTGGTTTTCCCTTCCTAAAGTCCATAATCAGCTCCTTGGTCTTGGTGTCATTGAGTGCGAGGTTGTTGTTATTACAGCATTTAGCCAAGTTTTCAATCTCTGTGGATCTCTAGACTTAAATGCTTTTGATCTAGTTCTCAGAAGGTTCCAGATTTCATTGTTCATCCAGGACTTCTGGATGGCAAAAACCCTGAATGATTTGGTAAGGACAGATTTATTTGATAAAGTCTGTAACAGCCCTGGTGAAATCATTCAGATCCTCAGCTGAGTTCTTGAACACCGCCAATCTACTGATTTAAGGCGGTCCTATAGCCATTCTTCAGTCTTCCTTCTGGCTGTCCTGATATCCAGAATCTCTTTTTTTAGGCAAGCAGAAGGAACATCTCCAGGTGATCCCACTTGTCAAAATGCAATCTCAGGAAAGAATGGTAGGCCTTCCTAAGCCTGAAAGTCAATACCAAATAACAAACAGATTTATGTTAACTAAACAAGAACTTCACTGACTGTAACAGAGTGGAAATAGTCCCAGATGGATTTTCAAACTGAGGTCCCAGAAATGAAAGGACTTACTGGTACCTTGGAGCTTTCCTCATGCTCCAAAGAGGCAGGCAACTACAACTTAAAGAAACGATAATTCTTGTTCTTAAATAAATAGTAAATGGTTTCCTGTACCTCGGCATTTGCCCTGAAGGTGAAGTACTTGGGGAATTCTCGCTGTATGCAAAAGAGAATAGCAAAGAAAATTTTTTAAAAAATTAGTGAACACGTTGTGGATAATTAAAACAAGCATTTTGGATGAAAATAGTCTTCAAAAAGCTCACTTTCTGTCCAACTAGAAAGGTGATTCGTCTGATTCCATATTCAAAGAAAAGGGCTTTCTGTGAACACAGAAGAAAAGGATTAGTTAGAGCTTTTGAATTATTTTTTATTTAAAAAAATGATATAAATGACTAATGATTTAAAACTGTGACTTCATAATGCAAAGGCAATTTTGATTATACTTTATCTGTAAATAATTTGTAATATAAAGAGAATACTATAATGGTCATGAGGAATGCCTCAAGTTGTACAGGTCAGAGTTAACAGGGAGGTTTGCACAGATACCTTTGATTGGCAGAATTTATTGAAGATCAGCACCAATTCGTCATCCTTCTCGTGATCACCATCTCGGAGGGCAATATTCAAAATATGAATGGGTTCGTCTTTCAAACTCTGTTTACAAAAGTAACATTTTAAAGACTTCTTGTATTTACATGCCGCAGACCACATCACATTAAAAACCATCTAGAGATGTAAAGGTTCATATTTCATATGCCAGATATTCTCATAGTCTAATACAACTCATTTTATTGATATTATTTTGATCTCTGGTATTCTGAACTTCTTCATAGCTTATAGGAACAAAAGGAATTATACAATGTTATAAGGGTTATAAGCTGGACTCTGAAGCTTCAGGTTGATTTCCAACTCATCCAAAATGTCCAATCCTCACAGTCTTCCTTGCACTATATCCTATTCATTCATCACGACAGCATTTGCATATATATATACTGTAGTTCTTTACTTACATTGAACCAATTCTCTTTATAAATCCTGTTTCTATATCTGTTTATGGTAGAACACTTCCTACCCTAAACACCTACTGCATTAAAAAATACTTTAACCTTTCTCATTATTTTGGTGATTTACTTAAATTTTTGTTCAGTATTTATCAAGTCAGTGTGCCAAATGGCTTAATTCTGCTTCTATCTCTTCTGGTCTTGTCATTAATTCAAAAAAGTACCATCTTAAAATCCTTCTTAATTTTAAACAACTCTTCCATCTCTTTTTTATCCTCATGGAGAAAAAAATTATTATTCACTTCCCTACATCTACATATCCTTGACATTTTCTTAATGAAACTCTACTGCATTCTCTCCATCTTCTGGACATCTTTCTAAATGTATGTCATACAATACAGGAGAAGGTATTCTATCCTTCCCAAATCCTAATCACAATTCAATATATTCTATCTCAGGAGTTTAAAACTCCACATCTTTCATTTCTTAATGTATAATATAAAGATTCCAATCCTGGTGTCATTTTATCTTCCTCAATTGATCTTCCTTTCCCACTGTTTTAAACTTTTGTTAAAAATCAGAAAATTCGATAGTTTGGCATGTTCTATTTTGAAACTTTTGAAAAATAAACTTGAAGAAAGAATAATAATTTAGTTTTGAAATTCCAGATGTAAAGATGAGATTGTCAAGGATTACCTTATTGTCTTCCTGATCAAAGAAGTTTGATGTTGTCTCAGAAAATAATGGACTATCCAGAGATGGGTCAGCAAAGCAGGCAATCACTTCTTCAAAGTTTCTTTTAAAAGTACAGATAATCAAATAATTTATGCACTAATTACAAAAGCATTAAATAACTGACATGATGTGACTATAGTTAATTTATTGTAGATTTCACTTGTTACTGTATATTCTCCAATTATGTACATGATATGAAAATATTAATTTTAATATTTTTCATTAAATTCATACTTAAGCAATGCTTTAGACATTGAGACAACCTAGAGATACAAGTTATCTTCACTAGGATAGTTAAAAAAATGCCTTTTTAGTCTGAAGATTCCATATGTAGACCTTTTTTTTTAAAAAAAGAGTCCATATACCAACAAATACAGGAAAGAAATTTCACAGAAACACATTGTTGCTTAAAACACAGGAATGAAGTAAGAAGTGAGACATATCATTTTGTAGAGGTGTAAATGCAAAGATTTCCATGATAAGAATAGAAAACATCCCCTTGATCTTCAATAAGATCATGGCAGATCCAATCATACTCACAATATTACTTTTCTGCACTCTCCCTACATCCCCTTAACTGCTTCATAGATAAAATCTCTGCCAAGTTACACCTTGAAAAGGTACAGACTATATCATAACTCTCAGCAGAAGAGGATTTCATAATGCATAACTGTCTAAAATAATTCCTCATTATTTTAATTGAAATGAGTGATCCCTTAATCTAAAGCCATGTCTTTATTTACTAGATGCCCCCCCCTGTGATAGTACAGATTCTATCACCAATGTGTATATGTACATATGTACAGATGGTAGTGTAGGATGACTGTGATTGGCTGAGAGTGTAGCCACACCTACTGGCAGGTCTTAAAGGATTGCTCCTAGCCAGACCAGGTCATTCTGGACTGGTCGACCTACTTGTGATATGCTCCTGTCTTTTAGTTAATAAAAGCCTTGGTTTGGATCAACAAGTCTTTGGTTCTTTCGATGCACATTACACCCCCACTGCCAACAATTCCCTTAATTATTTTACAGAAATAAAAGTAGGAGAATCTACAAAAGCACCAGGGGAAAAAAAAGAGTTGATTTTATTTCAAAATAAATTAGCCAACAACAAAGGCATTCATGGATAATCCCTACACAGATAGTACTTACTTAACAAAATCCTCAAAGGTTTCAAATGCAACCATGACACCGATGCGTTGACACAGAGACGTTTGCATGTTAGTTGTGAATAGATCATTGCTCTGCCGATCCAGTTCATATTGGACTGTGCTGGTTGGAATACACATCCTTTAAATTTGTGGAAAAAAAGGAATTAGATGCACAAAAATAAATGCAGGCAAAGGTATTCTTTCGTTGTGTGAGCTTCAGTGCATTATTTATACTTGAATCAGATGCAAAAAGTTTTTGACCTTCTAATGTCTCCCTATTTCCTACCCTGCTTCCATTTCATTGTACCAGCACAGAAATCAAAAGCCATTTCCAGTTTCTATGCAAAAGAACACGAAACACTGTAAAAAGTGAAATAATTAATAAACTTGGAATGTAGCTCATACACAGAACTGCTGATGAATAAAATCAATAACGTAATTCATCATGAATTTTTTAAAAAAGTGTATCGGATGCTCTGAAAGTGATAAAATATCAGACAGCCCCTGAAATTTAAATGCCACAAAAATATTAATTGTGTAAAGTGTTGATATTGCAAAAGCTTTTGTACCCTACAAATCAGCTTGGCATTTAATTTTAGTGGTTTTCTTTCCCATGTATCTCAGCTTCAAAATATTTGAAGTATAGCACTTATTGTCTGTGAATTTATTTTATGTAGAAACATCATATAATTTAAAGTATTACATTTACTCAATTAATTTATTTAAAAAACCAGGATAGCTCAGAAAGACTCTAGCAATTGTTAGTACACAAGAATATGGAAAAGGCAGAAGAGTGCATAGTAGGGGATCAGATAGGCCATTAAAGCAAGTGTACTTGTGGGGTTCTCGCTGATGCATAGAGATATTCTAAAGAGCTAAAGATTAGCAAAGATAAACATTAACTTCCTTTAGAGAAAGGTTTTGTGCTGATATGTAATTACACCATTAGGTCACCAGGGGTCATCCCGGTGACCTTGTATATAAAGCAGTTCAGAGCTACAGTCAAGCCTTCCAGGTTTGTCTTGCAGAGAGACAAGACCTCTTAGTGTACATATTAGTTTATTAAAGCGGTCTTATACTCACACTGCTGGCGTGGTTATTGTCAGTACAATTTAATAAACTAATATGTACACTAAGAGGTCTTGTCTCTCTGCAAGATGAACCTGGAAGGCTAGACTGTAGCTCTGGACTGCTTTATATACAAGGCCACCGGGATGACCCCTGGTGACCTAGTGGTGTAATTACATATCACCAAACATGTGACAGGCCAAAGATTGACAAGCCCTCATCAATCTACTATAACTATGTAAAGATACTTATGTTAGTTTGTGTAAGATAATTTTAAGTTACATTAATTATCATAATAAAATGATTTAAAAAGAGCAAATCTCAATGGAAGAACATGATAGAGGAAAAGTACACCATTTATGGCCTAATATACATGTTCATTTATTAACAATAGAAATAAAACCTACCACCAGATCTAGGCATGTCTTTCTATTGGGTGATGCTGTGATTGTAGTAAAAACACAAAAGAGATGGAGAAACTCAGCAGGTCAAACAGAGTCCATAGGAGGTAAAGATAATATAACTAATGTTTTGGCCTGCGCCTTTCTTCAAGGTATAAGCAAAAAGCAGACAGGCGCCTGAATAAAAGGGCTGGGGGAGAAGCCAAGAAAGAGCAGTCGAAAGAGAACAGTTCTTCACACCCTGTCCATTCCCTTCTCACAATTCCTTGCCTCCATCGCATCTGCTCCTAGGATGAGGTCTTCCATGCCAGGTCATCGGAGTTGTCGTCCTACTTTAAGAAACATAACTTCCCCTCTACTACCATCAACTTGGCCCTCACCTGCATCTTCTATTACCTGCGCATCTTCCCCCAGCCTCCTCCACCCCCAACAAGGACAGGATTTCCTTTGTCCTCACCTACCACCCACTAGCCTCCGCATCCAAGATATCATCCTTTACCATTTTCTATTATGTGATCTTACCTCCAGACGCATCTTCCCCCCTCTCCCTTCCACAGGGACTGCCCCCTCTGTGACTCCCTCATCTACTCTTCCCTTCCCACCTATCACCCCCCCACCTCCTTGGCACCCACTCCTGTGACTGCAAGTGATGCTACACTTATATCCTCATTTACTCTCTCATCACCATTCAGGGTCGCAAGCAGTCCTTCCAAGTAAAGCAATACTTCACTTGTGAATCTGCAGGGATCATCCTGTGTTCCTGCTGTGGTTTCCTCTACATCAGAGAGACTGGATACAGACTGAGAGATCTCTTCATTGAGCTCCTTCACTCTGTCTGCTGCAATAGCAAGGATCTCCCAGTGACAACCCATTTCAATTCCCCACCCTATTCCAATGTTGGCTTATCTGTCCATGGTCTCATGTACTGCTAGATTGCAACCAACTGCAAAGTGGAAGAACAACACCTCACATTCTGTCTGTTCTGTCTTCCCTCCAACCAGATTTAATTAGCATAGACTTTTCTGGTTTCTGTTAGCCCCCCCCCCCCCCCATCCCTATTTCTCCTTTCCTCTAGCTCTGCTTCTTTCTCTCTCTTTCTCTCCATCTTCTTTCCTCCAGAGCCACACCCTCCTATGACCAATTCTCAAGATATATTTCATGAAACTTGCTTTAGTCCACCGTAAGGCATGCAGATTGGTCATCAGTAGAATTTGCTGGGTGCCTCTTACAGTGAGAGAAAGAGAAGAAAAAGATCTCCCCCAGAGTCAATGAGTATCCATGGATTTGCCTCCAGCGCTCCGCACCCTCTGCAGCTACACAGACCCTAGTCCTCCTATCCATGTCCCACTTAAGGTATACCACGTGTGGTGGAACCACTGTTAATACTGTATGTATATGTACGGCTGGCCCACCTTGCTGTTTGTACCTGTGGCTCCTCCCCCTTGATTTCCCTAATAAAGGCGGCAATGCCATAACCCTTATCCCAGAACAAGCTCAGGTCTTGGGTCAGCAACATGAGACGTGCCTTCTGTTTATGGTAATAAAAGCCTATCAGTCAGGTCACTTCTAGTCTGGAGATATTGTTAGTGCATCAACCTGCTTTATGAAACTAGAGTTCCTCTGAAACCTACCATAAGCCAAATAGCATAAAGCGAAGACCCATTCACTACTATTGAAGGCTATTTTTGAAAAAGTGAAAACTCAATAAAATTTCTTTCGGAGAGCGAACACCGGTTTCTTCGTAAAAGTGAATTTTCGTAAAGCGAGTATTTTTAAAACAGTATACCTGTATCACCTTTTGTATTTTGGCCTGTGCTCCTCCCACTGCTCTTTCTTCCCTCCTCCCCCAGCCCTTTTATTCAGGCCCCTGCCTGCTTTTTGCTCATACCTCAAAGAAAGGGTCAGGCATGAAACATCAGTTATATATCTCTACCTCCTATGGACTCTGCATGCTCTGCTGAGATGGTTTAGCATGTTTCTCCAGATGCTCCAATTTTCTCCTACATTCCAAAGACATGTGGGTTCATAAATTAAAAGATTATTGCCCTGAGTAAAGGTGAGTGTTGGCACCTGGGCCTAGTTGATGGGAATGGGGATAGAACAGGTAAGATGGAAAGTAACAGGAAAAGGACATTGTTCTCTGAACGGACAGACTTGACAGGGCGATTAGCCTCCTCTGTCATAGCAAAGTATGAAAGTATTGCATTTGAATCTATTGTGTCCTTTATTAGTTTTACAGTCACGTGCAATAGGAGTAATTTACATTATGCAATAATACATCTTAGCTTGAAAGAGGTGGGAATAAATTGGCAAGTTATGGGCTTTTTTACCTTTTAATAACATAAGAAATAGGAACTGGAGTAGGCTAATCGGCCCTTCAAGCCTGCTCTGCCATTCAATGAGATCATGGCTGATCTAATGATAGGCTCATCTCCACCTACCTGCTTTTTACTCCTATCCCTGTCAACACAAACAAATAATAACAAGCTAAATCATATTTATTAGAGAAAGTAATCCATCAAATTAGTATAATCCAGACTATCTGAATCCAAGAATTTAGCTTGGTTTAGGACCTGTATCAATCATGCTGAATCCGGGTTAAGATCTGAGGCCACACTTTCTGCACTTCCATAATCTTTCATCAATTGGGTTAGTTGGACACCATGTGCAAGACAATATTATTTCCTTTGATATTTTGGTTCATGCAATAAATAGATGAGACTAGACCTGAATATCGAAGGATTTGCTTGCTCTGAAATTGAACATTTAACATACAAAGAGTAAGCAATATATCAACTGCATGTACAATCACTTCACCCAATACAAGTAAAACATTTTGTAATTGGTTAGAAAAAGACATTTTTTCAAAATATATATGTAGAAATCCAATGTACAATGCTGAATGACACCTAAATGACCTGAAAGGTTAGTTCACTTATGAGTTTGTTTGTGGCAAGTAATCTGAAAATTGGGAGGTGGAGGATTTCTAACTAACCTGAATAAATGCATTCATATAAAGTGCAGTAACGTGGGAAAGATCAACTATTGTCTGATAATTTCTGCTGCATAAATCATGAGCATAGAATTCAAGATGATGATCGTGTGTTTTGGAACAGCTCCACCCAAATGCTTTAGAGTCATGGAGCTGTGTGGCACACAAATTAGCTCTACATTCTCTAATGTCCATGCCGACATTTTGTCCCATCTACATCAGGACTGCATCTTTGAAAAACCTTATGAAAAAAAGGTACAAATGTGAGATTGGAAAGCACAACACAGAATGAAACAGTGCAACTGGAGAGTGTGGAAGGAAGAGAGAAAGAGAGATTCTGAAAACAAACTGATTGACAAGAGCTGATGCATTGTGTAGTTTTGAAAGCCTCAGAAATAAGTCAATTGACTATGTCCTGCCTTGGTGCTCCTGCAACCTTGTTTATTAGATCATTTAACCATAATTTATATAGCAAGGAAGAAAAGAGTTTTATGACACCAAAGATGAAACAATGGGTCAGGAATATACAATTCTATTTATGGATTGAAATAACTGTTAATCTGAATGATCAAGTTCTAATATCTAATTTCAGAATTTCAATAATATTTCTGATCATTTTATAACATAGCAATACAAACAATAACCTTTTGAAACATTATAACTTTTAAGTAAATAAATAATAAAACAAAAAGGCATCAGGAGATTATTTTATGATTTTTTGCTCTACAGTCTTCAATATATTTCTTAATATTAGATACTGTCAATACTTTTCTTTGTTAAGAATAATGGAGTATGTCGCTGGTTGGATGGCTTGGACTTCATCAAATATATTCAGGAATGCTTTCTAAATCAATCTATAGCAGTACCAAGAATGCAATACTGGATCTTGTATAAGGGAATGAAACAGGACAGGTGACAGAAGTATGTATAGGGGAACATTTTGGGTCCAGTGATCATAATGCCATTAGTTTCTAGATAATTATGGAGAAAGGAGAAATAGGTTTGGTCCTCAGGTTGAGATTCTAAACTGGGGAAAGGCCAAATTTGAGGAAATGAGAAAAGATCTAGAAAACATGGATTGGGATAAGTTGGTGGTTTTCAAACTTTTTTTTTTCCACTCACATTTACCACCTTAAGTAATCCCTATTCCTTGGGTGCTCTGTGATTAGTAAGGGATTACTTAAGGTGATATGTGAGCGGAAAGAAAAAGTTTGAAAAACTGACTTGTTATGTGCACGGGGTGTGTATGTCCATCTGTGTGCATGTTTATGCTGATTCTGGAGTAGCAATCTCCAAAGACAACAGGTCTAAGGGGTTTTTTCTCAATGAAGAGGATTAGTTGAACTTTTGCTAGTTTATTCCATGCAATTAAAACCTCAAATCAGAGTTCCCAAAAGTAAAGCTTAAAAACAAAACATTTAATTATTTATTTTCAGGACAAGAAAGGGTCTCTAAACATTTACTGTCCCTCTAAAAAATGCACGTAACATCTAAAACCAAGTAAACATTTTTTGTGGGTTTTCTTCAGAATTCATGATTAATTCCACGTGTTTCAATACTTTAAACATATTTTCTTTACTCTCTTCCTCTCCACTCCCAACCTCAGTGATTTTTAAAAACTCCTTTAGAACTGGAAACTGCAGAATGTTGTGGATGGGGTCCCGGGAGAGGGAGCCAGGGTCGGAACTCTTAGAAAGAACTTTGTGAGAAATGAGGGTAATCTACACGGAGATGTAAATAGAGGAAGGTGGGGGAGTTGTGGGGAGTGCAGGGTAGGCGGAGCAATTGAATGTTTGCCAATTATTTCTTTGTGGGGTCAGTGGTGATGCGGAATGTAACTGCACGTTCACCCTCAACTGTATCCTTTTCTGTATCCCTAGAGAGTGTGTAAGATGGATCAATTTTGTTGTAGCATTCACTACATCCCCTAGAAGGAGGGTGGGTCTATTACTTAAGTTAGATTGACACTAAATTAAGAATATTAATCTCTGGAGAAATTAACCTCATGTTGTACCCTGTAATATTATTTTCCCACAAAGACTTATTGTGGCTTTAATTCCCTCTAAAGTACGAACCTATCATCTAGGCTGAAATTTATTCATCATTAATTGATGGTCCATGTAAGATGAGAATGGCACCATTTTTACTGGACTATAAGCTGTAACTAATATAATATCAACAATTACAATGATGTAAAAGACAGTACCTTGCTCTATTTCCCAGCAAGTGCTACTTAATCAAAGAGAACAGTAAAAACAAAACAGTTTAAAGTTTCAGAGGGTATGAGCAATGGGGAAAGGTTGGTCAAACGTGAATTGTTTACCCTGGATTGTTGTAGGCTGAAAGGAGAGCTGTTAAAAGTTTATAAAATTTTGAGAGGCATTGATAAGGTAAGCAGTCAGAATCTTTTTCACTAGTTAAAAATGTTAAATATTATAGAGCATACATCAAATATGAGGTGGGAAACTTAAAGGAATTGGGCAGGGAATTTTTTTTTTTTTACAGAGTGGTGGGTGCCTGGAACGAGATGCAAAGAATAATGGTGGAAGCCGATACAATAATGGTGTTTAAGAGAGTTCAGGATAGACTTGTGTATATACAAGAGCTACAGGGGTATGAACCATGAACAAGCAGCAGAGTTTAGTTTAATTTGGGAATTATGCTTGGCACATACTCCCGGCTGTAGGGCCTGCACCCATGTCCTATTCATCTTGCAATAAGCACATTCCTGGAATGTGGAAGGAAACTGGAGCTCCTGGAGGAAAACCATATGACACAGGGAGAACATGCAAACTCTACCCAGTGGTTTTCAAACATTTTTTACCCCACTCACATGCCACCTTAAGTAATCCCTATACTATAAATGCTCTGTGATTAGTAAGGGATTACTTAAGGTGAAACATGAGTGGGAAGAAAAAGGTTTGAAAACCACTGTTTTAATCGTATCTATTTGACTCGTTATGTGCACGGTTTCATAATTCCAAAGGAAATGGGCCAATGACACTTTTTCTCAAGCAAATATTTCAGTAACAATTGGGTCTCGAGTAGTAGTTTTCAAACTTTTTTTCTTTCTACTCACATACCATGTCAGTGAAAAAACTACTTGCATTTACCCTAGCTATACCACTTTTAATTTTGTATACCTCTATCAAATCTCCCCTCATTTTTCTATGCTCCAGAGAAGTCCCAGCCTGTTTAATCTTTTCCAGTAACTCCGTTTCTGAAGTCCCAACAACATCCTAGTAAATCCTCTCTGTATTCTGTCAACCTTTCCTGTAGTAAGGTCACTAAACTGCACACAATACTCCAAATATGACCTCACTAATGTCTTATACAATGTTACCATTACATCCCAATTACTTAAAGTGGTATGTGAGCAATCCCTTACTAATCACAGAGCACTTATGGCATAGGGATTCCTTAAGGTGGTACGTGAGTGGAAAGAAAACGTTTAAATACCACAGGGATAAGTTGTTTTGGTAAAGATGTGTTTGGTAAGTGGAAGGCCTTCAAAGACAAAATATTGAGAGTACAACATTTAAATCTTCCTGTTAGGATTAAAGGCAAATTTAATAGGCAAATGGAACCTTGTTTTTTGAGGGATATTAGCAATCTGGTTCAGAAGAAGAGAGAAGTGTATAACAGGTATAGGCAACAAGGAGCAAATGAGATACGTGTGGAGTATAAAAAATGCAAGAAAAAAAACAAGAAGGAAATCAGGAGGGTTAAAAGAAGGCACAAGATTGTTTTGGAACACAATGTAAAGGAAAATCCTAAGGGCTTATACAACTATATTAAGACTAAAAGGATAGTAAGGGACAAACTTGGACCCCATGAAGATCAGAGTTGTTGGCTCAGCAGAAGAGAGGAGAGAGATCTTAAATTTATTTTGCATCAATACTTCCTTGGGAAACTGGAACTAAGTCTAGGGAAGAAAGGAAAACAGGCAGTGAGGTCATGGAACATATACATATTAAAGAGGAGGAGGTTCCTTATCTTATAGAGTTCTTCAAGGAGGTTACAAGGAATATTGATGAAAGAAAGGCTATGGACGTCTACATGGACTTTATAAAGCCTTTGACAAGGTTCCACATGGGAGTTTAGTCAGGATGGTTCAAATGCTCAGTATTCATGGTAATTCAATATTGGCTATATGGGAAGCCAGAGAATGGTAGTGGATGATTGCTTCTCAGCCTGTAACTTGTGGTGTGCCTTCGGGATCAGTGCTGGAACCATTGTTGTTTGTCATCTACTGAATATATGATCTGGATGATAATGTGGTAAATTTGATCATATAACACAAAGATTGGAGGTGTTGTGAACAGTGAGGAAGCCTTTCAAAGCTTGCATAGAGATCTAAACCAACTGGGAAAAAGGGCTGAAAAATGGCAGATGGAATTTCATGTAGACAAGTGTGAGGTGCTGCACTTTGGAAGGACAAACCAAAGTAGGACACACACAATAAATGGTATGGCTCTGAAAAGTGTAGTAGAACAGAAAAATCTGGGAATACAGATACACAATTCCCCGAAAGTGGGATCACAGGGAGAAAGGGTTGTAAAGAGAGCTTTTGGCACATTGGCCTTCATAAATCAAAGTATTGAGTATACGAGTTGGGATGTTATGGTAGAGGCCAAACTTGGAGTATTGTGCGCAGTTTCACCAACTCACTACAGGTGATACTCACGTATCAATAAGACTGAAAAAGTGCAGAGAAGATTTACTAGGATGTTGTTGGGACTTCAGGAACAGAGTTACTTGAAAAGGTTAAACAGGCTGGGACTTCTCTGGAGCTTCGAAGAATTAAGGGGAGATTTGAGAGAGTTATACAAAATTATGAATGGTATAGCTAGAGTAAATGCAAGTAGGTTTTTCCACTGAGGTTATTTGAGATACAAACTGGAGGGCATGGGTTAAAGGTGCAAGGGGAAAAGTTTAGAAGGAATATTAGGGGAAAATTCTTCACACAGAGTAATGGAAGTGTGGAACAAGCTGCTAGCTGAAGTGGTGAATGTGGGCTCAATTTTAAGGAAATGGTAGATGGGAGGGCTATGGACTGGGTGCAGGACAGTGGCACTAGGCATAAAAATAATTCGGCACACACTAGAAAGGCTGAAGGGCCTGTTTTCTGTGCTATAATGTTATATGGTTCTAAAAGTAAAGGTTTAGCCAAATGAAACCAGTACTTAATCAACTCTGATGAGTTGTGGACAACATGATTAGCATGGACAAAATCGATCAAAAGGATCTGCTTCTGTACATCTCTATGTGTCTCTTTGGAAAGCATGCATGAGTTTTCCTCAATCCTCAACTCTAATAAAGCTCAACAAATCAAAATGAAAGGGCAGGAGAATAGTGAAAGATATGGACATGTAAAAATGTTCAAGAATAGGAGAAACACTAAAATAATAAGACATTTGGAACAATACGAGTGGAAACCACAGAAAATATTATTTGCTCAAGCAAACCTTAAGAGTCTGTGATGAATTAGTCATGTACTGTTTTATCATAGAGAGTTAAACTTAAACCTGATAGTACCTGTTGGGATGAGATGAAGGAAGCAAAAATTGAAAGTCCACTACACGAATGCCATTGTGCAGCTGATGATGCTGTACACTGTTGAGTTCGTAGGCAATATATGATCTGCGTACATATACCTTGAAGATGTGGGAAGTATTACCATTATATGTTGAAATGAAATTTCCAAATGAAGTTACAAATCTCAAGATGGAGCGCTGAGCCAATGATGTTGTAAAGCCTTAAAAAAAACCCAGTGAATGAGCCTTCAATTTATCAGGGAAATGAAATAGCCATTTTTTTTCTTTAGAACAAAAAAAAACAATTTCTTCAATCGGAATTCTCCATTATGGCCAATTACTCTTCATTTCATAAGGTTGTAAAGTGCCTTAGAAGATACAGCATAGAAGATTACAGCACAGCACAGACCTTTAGGCACACTATGTTGTGCCAACCGATTGAAACTTAATATTCCCTACCTTACAACCATAAACCTCTATTTTTCTCGTTATCCATGTTTCTGTTTAGAGTCTTTTAAAAGTCCATATTGTACTAGTCTCCATCATCACCCCTGGCAATGCATTCCAAGTGCCCACTACTCTGTGTAAAATCTTATTCCTGACGTCTCCCTAAACTTTCCTCACCTCACCTTGTACAAGTGCTCCTTTCACCCAGGGAAAAGGCTACTTGCTGTCCACTTTATCTATGCCTTTCATATTCTTGTAGGCCTCTATTAAGTCAGCACTCATCCTTCTTTGCTCCAAAGAGGAAAAAAAAACCCAAGCTCTGCTAACCTTGAGGATTCTCCAATCCATCCTGGTAAATCTCCTCTGCACCATCTCCACAGCTTTCACATCCTTCAAGTAATGATGCAACTATAAATGTACACAATATTTTAAGTGTGGTCCAACCAGAGTTTTATAGAACTGCAACATTACCTCACAACTCTTGAACTCAGTCCCTTGACTAATGAAGGCCAGCGTGCCACAAGTCTTTCAAACTACCCTATCAACCTGCACAACAACCCTGAGAGATCTTAGGATTTGGACCTGAAAGTTTCTCTGTTCTTCCACAAGGTTAAGAATCCTGCCATTAACCATATACACTGCTTTCAAGTTGACCTTCCAAATTGCACCCTTCTACACTATCCACAACACCTAGGTTTCATCTGCAAACCTACTTACTGATCCCTTTACTTCTTCATCCAGGTTAATTATAAAAATCACAAAAAGCAGGGGTCCCAGCCAGTATAGATCCCTGCAGAACTCCACTAGTCATTGACTTCCAGGCAGAAGATTTTCAATCTACCTCTAAAGACAAGCCAATTCAGAATCCACACCACCATGCTTCTTGACTTTCTGAATTAAACTAACATGGGGGACCTTGTCAAATGCCATACTAAAATCTAGAATCACCACATCTAACACCTTACCTTCAACAATTTATTTTGTTACTTCCTCAAAAATCTCAGTTAGGCTCGTGAGGGATAATCTACCCCTTACAAAGCTGTGCTGACTATCCACAAGAAAACTATATTTCTCGAAATGATAGTAAATCCTGCCCCTGAGAATCCTCTCCAATAGTTTGCCCACTACTGTCGTAAGACTCACTCGTCTATAATTCCTAGGATTCTCTCTATTATAATTTTTAAACAAGGGGACCACATTTGCCATTCTCCAAACCTCCAGTACCTTCCCTGTGGCCAGGAGGACACAAAGATCATTTATCAATGCCCCAGCAATATCTTCCATCTCTTCCTATAGCAACCTGGGATACAATATATCTCATTTGGTCCTAGGGACATCAACCCTAATGTTTTTTAAGAAAATCCAGCGTGTCCTCCTTCTTAACCTTAACATACTCCAGCACATAAGCTTGTTCTATACTGACCTCACATTGACCAAAGTCTCTCTCTGGTGAACACTGAAGCAAAGTATTCATTTAGAACCTCCCCTACCTCCTCTGCCTCCAGGCACATTTTACCATTTTTTAATCCTTCAGTAGCCCTACCTTCACTTTCAACATCCTTCTGCTCTTCGTGTATGTATCAAATGATTTTGGTTTTTCCTTCATCTTACTTGCCAAGTCCTTCTCATGGCCCATTCTAGCTCTTCCAAGTCCTTAAGTTCCTTCCTGGCTACCACATATTTGTCATGAGCCCTTCCTGTTTTTTGCTTCGTAAACCTTCTGTATGCTTTGTTCTTTTAACTAGCTGATATACTGTTTTTGTCAACCACAGTTCCCTTATCCTACCATCTTTTTCCTATCTCAGTGGGACAAACTTATCCAGAACCCTGCCTAAGTGGTCCCTAATCATCCTCCACATTACTTCTGTGCTTTTCCCAGAGAACATCTGTTCTCAATTTACTCTCCCTAGTTCCATCATTAGTCCTTCCTCAATTAAATACATTACCATTTAGTTTACTCCTATCCTTGTCCTCAGGTATGCTAAAGGAGTTGTGATCATTTTCACTGAAATGCTCCCCTACTGAGAGGACTGC
Source organism: Narcine bancroftii (assembly GCF_036971445.1). NCBI lineage: Eukaryota > Metazoa > Chordata > Chondrichthyes > Torpediniformes > Narcinidae > Narcine > Narcine bancroftii. Next base: position 124,364,329 of record NC_091472.1, read on the forward strand.
CACCTGACCAGGTTCATTACCCAGTACTAGATCCAGTCCTCTAGTCGACTTGTCCATATACCACGTCAGGAATCCTTGGACACAACTGACAAATTCTGCCCCATCATTCCCTTTTGCAGTAAGGAGGTATCAGTTAATATTTGGGAAATTAAAGCCTTCCGTAACAACCACCCTGTTATGATTCACACTCAGACCACAAGTGCAGTCCTGAGCTTCCTGATGCACTTCACATTAATTCTTATTCCCAATTTTTAAAACACTGCTAATAGTGAGTACTTGTAAATACCAGAGGATATTTGTTTTAAGGTGAGTGGAGGGAAGATGTCAGTAATTGGGTGGTGGGTGCCTGGAATACATTGCTGAGGATGGTAGTGGAACTGGTACAAAAGGGACATTCAAAATACTCTGAGACAAATGGATGTAAAAAATATAGAGGGTTATGGTGTGAGTTAGGGAAGGATTAGATTGTTCTGGAGTACATTTATGTAGGCTGGTACAACATCATGGGCTAAAGGGCTTTTACAGCTAAATTCCTGCTATCCAGAATTCAAGCCATTGGAACCCCTCCCCCACAAAAAAAAATTGTGGAAAATAAATAAGTAAAAAATATGAAAGTTTAAAATTGACACCACCCCTAACATCCGGCATCTACCAATCCCCATAAGTACCAGATACAAGGGGTTTTACTGTTGTAATGTTCCATGTACATGTTCTTTATCACCTGACTTGCCCTAACCTATCTCAAAATAGGCTTTCGTTTTACACCTCACTTCTCTCCCAGCTCTGCTTTGAAAACTGTAAAACTTCCCTCTTCCCCTGTGTAGCACGAATAAAAGCTCTCACGATTGGAGGGAGAAGACACACTTTTTTTTAAAGCTTGTAAGAAAGGGAAGGGTCTTGCAATGATCTTCAGTAGGGCTCTGGTTTTAGGCAGGAAACCTGAAGTGGAGCCTGGGGGAGGAGCCAGCCATCTGCACAACCCATCACCAGTGAATCTCAGTTCACTGCACTCTTGCTTTGGGGAAGCATGGCTGACCCAAAATATTGACTGCTCCCTTTTCACCTTTGTTGCTTGACTGACTGAGTTCTTTCAGCATTTCTATTTTTAAATCTGAAGTTCTATTTGTTGGCCATGGATCTAATCGCAATATAATTGAATATAATGGTATCACTTACTGTACATGCACTAATAAAATATAGCTCAGAATATATGCTTGAGGTCAAATAAATAGTTGAGTGATAAATTCATCAGTTAGGGATCTCAAGGGAACTGATTTATCATATCACAATGCACCAACACCGATGAACCATCAACGTACCGTAATTTTGCAAGTATTTGTCTTAATTGTTAAGTATGTAATGCCTCAACTGTTAGAGCAAATGTAAAATAATGAATTAGCATTATTTGTTAATGAGAGATCAAAAGTTATACCTCAGAGGCAAGGTGTGGAAATTTTAAAATTAAATTTTAAAATTAAAAGTTTTCATTTTGAAAGATATGCTACTTAAAGAATGTAATTTCAAGGGGAGGTTTAGGGCAACCACTTTAAAAATGACAGTGTAGCAACAGCTATTGGACACAAGGGAAAGTTGGAAAAACCCCTTACATTTAAATAATGGCAATAAAAACAATTAAAAGAATACGATCTATTTAATTCAATGCTACGACTGATCCATAAGGGTTGTTCAGTAAATGATGATTTTACCTCTAGAGCAGCCATGCGTACCACCTGGTTGCCATGATAGAAAAAACTCGGAAGAACATCAAAGATAGAAGTTTCTGAGAGGATCAATTTCTAAAAACAAGCAAAAAAGAAAAATCAGCCTATTTCAATATTTAACTCAGTGGTTCTCAAACTTTTTCTTTCCACTCCCAGACCACTAAGTATTCCCTCTACCATAGGTGCTCTGTAATTAGTAAGGGATTGCTTAAGGTGGTCTGGGAATGGAAAGAAACAGTTTGAGAACCACTGTTCTAATCGTACTTAATTGACTCGTTATGTGGATGGTTTCATAACTCCAAAGGAAATGAGTGGAAAGAAAAAGGTGAACTACTGATTTAACTGTTGACACCCTAGACCAAGTTAATTTTAAAACCCACATCCCTTCATTCCATTCACCTCTATCCTAAATATACTTGTGTATCAGGCAACTGCAGTTCTTTGAGTTAGAGATTTCCAAAACTTACTCCTCTCTGAATGATGAAACCTCTCTGAATGATCAAACCTCTCTTCAATTCAGTCATAAATGGTTCACTCTTTGTCTGGATAAAATAATTCCCCCCCCCCCCAACAAAAAAAAGATGGAAATTCCCCTCCTAACTAATTGTTATATAGAAGACCAATTTTTTTTGTAATGTATAAGGCTCCTGACATTGCTCTGAATTTATTAGTCACATCTTCTGAAGACAGTCTGCCTTCCTATTCATCCTATAAAAAGAGGTCCAGATGGGCTAATGCCTCAAGCTTCTATGGATTAATTAACAAGATTTTCTGTAATAGCTTATCAAATACCTTCTGAAAATCCATATGTATTGCATCCACTGGTTCTATTTTATATTCTCTGCCAGTTACACTCCCAATCACAATTTGCTTTCATAATACCTTAAAGCTCTGCTTAAGCACAATGCTGTGCATTCACACTCCTTGGCCATCCTGCTGATTGATTCCTTCAGTGAATGGAGGCTATGGTAGAGAATTGGGAATTCTGGAGAGAAAGTCCCCAGTTCATACGTGGATTTCTTTCCAGAGATTTTTTGTTCGTAAGCTGAATTTTAAGTAGATTGGAAATTTTCCAATTTTCTAAAGCCACTTATGTTGTTTACTTTCTATGATTCTTACATTTCATGTAATAATTACCCCAATACTTCTCCATTATTAAACTAATGCAATATATACTGTAAAGAGTAATTAAAATATCATGAGACTTTTTATTATTCTATTATTACTATCTTGAAGAATAATTAAAAAAATATATGGGAGAATTTGTGAAAAATTGGATTTATGTAAATCAGGTCATTTGTAACCCAGGGAACCTCTGTATTCCTTTCTTACTTTATAAAATTCACTGGGCGTATGAAGAAAAGTGAAAATGGGATGAGAAAAATCAGTAAGGCTTTAATGTAGATTCCCACTTGTTTAAAGATATAATGACTCACGCTATAGCCTAACACAATGGATTCATGAAAAGGGACCATCAACTTGTGATGCTCAACTTGTGGAGGGGTTTTCCTCTCAAGCAATGTACACAATTTTTAAAAATACCTTCCAGTTGTTCGAAAATAGATATTATGAGAGAATTGGTTAAGCTGCAAATGAAGCACAATGCCATAGTCATGGACGTACCTTGAGATTATCGGGGCAGAACTGATGCCCGTACATATCAATAGCGGACAAGAACAGGGACTCCACCTGATTATGTCGCAGCTCATAGGAGGGTAAATGTGATGCAATCAGAACCTAAAAATATTGAAAAAAGTTACTTTGGAATGAAGCTGGCTAGATAACCAGCTAAAGTCAAAGTGGAATACTGCAATTCATCATTGAGAACTAGAATTAATCGAAGTATACTGTAGATGAAAAGGAAAGAGGTATAAATGAGTAAGGTTTACTCTTTGAAGATTATCCAATACTAATTGCTGAAAGATCTGAGGTTTTGATACTTAGCAAGAGGTTATTCAGGTTAAAGTATGATGTCCAGATGATTAATCTGCTTCTTCTCATTGTCCATAACTACAGATTCAAAATGTTTTGAAAATTCATATTCGCTCAAGACTCTGACACAAGAGAAAGTGGGTTAATTAATGTTGATACTGATCATAGACTGCTCTGACATCACACAAGGACTATCTACATTATTGCAAATCTTTTTTTGGCACCAAGATTACCGTGAACAACTTTTGTATTTATAGTCCCTGTTAATTTTATTCAATTAGTCTATGATTATGGTTTTTCTTTACAAGTACTTATTCAGCTGCAGCAAGTGAGAATTTTGGAACCTATGTACATTGTACAATGTGTATGAAAATTAACTCATTGTCATTAGAGTGTAGATAAAAATAGCATGCTGAAAGCTCCCCCCCCCCCCACAATTTAATTGTCACTAATAAACAGCCTACTTAGAATAAACATATGGGAACAAACTTACAACAACAAAATCAGACTTAAAAGTCCACTTGGAAAAAAAAAATGAAACAAGCAAGATGAAGAGCAAATGCATCAGGCTTGACACCTTTTCAACTCACTTCAAGATCACACCTGTAACAAGCAGAAAAACTGAGTGAAAGTAGGAGGCAATCAGACCTTGGTAGTTTTTGGTGCATCTTAATTGCTGGTAATAGGTGATAATAGGACAGCAGGAGCTGTCATCTGGGAAGTAGATGTTTTCTTCTGCTTTCTTGATTATCCTGCATGCCCTGGATTTCCACATTTTGGAAAACAATCTGAACTATTTCTCAGTACTCACCTGCCTGGATCGCAGAGCAACCTTGGAGTTCTCCATTTTGCTGAGTTGTGTTAGTTCATTTAAAATCACCATCAGCTCATCTGTCAGGGTGGGATCTCGTGAACAAAGTTGATCCTAAATTTAACAAGTGAAATAAAATGTACAAATAAAATGTTTGCTTACAGAAAACAGTTATATTATGTAGTTTTATTTTTCCTCTCAGCGTGAAAGTTGCAAAATCAAACACATTAGTGGAAATAGCGCCTATCGCTGACCTTGAAGGAAAGTACTCATAAAGGTATCCATGTCAGTTCTAGAGGATTTCAGATATCGAACAACAATTGTATCATCATATCAGATGAACATCCAATTACATTGAAAAATTCTCACATACAGGAAAGCAGGAGGAAAATTAAACACAGTTAAATTAACTTTTTAAATATTTTATGGAGCAAATAAAGTGATGAAACCATTGAGGTGAAATTTGAACCATCAAATATTTGAAAACAAAATCAATGGAATTTCAGCGAAGGAAACAACAAACCATATGTGAACTTGGTTTCTTAAAAGACTTTGAAAGGTTGTCAAGAATAGGTCATTAATCATGGCTTGGTATCCCGTCAAGATCTTACTTACAACTCACAAAATAAAATAAAACTGCCTTGGTACTAGGAGGCAAGCTAAGAATGGTAGTGGAGGTTTAATACACAAAGGTGCTGGAAAAAACTCAGCAGGTCACTCAGCGTTCATAGGAAGCAAAGATTTATAAACCAACATTTTAGACCTGAACCCAAGGATTGATTTTCAGAAAGAAGGCTTGTGTCTAGTTTTATGATGCAGAGATTGGTGCTTAGAAATTATTTTTTTCATATTCTTTTATGATTTTGATGAGAATGTAGGCAGCATGGTTTGTGATATTGCATTTGACACTAAAATTGGTGGTCTAGTGTCAGGTTACAACAGGTCAATTGGGAAAGAGGATAAAGAATGTCAGATGGTATTTAATTCATTCAGATGTTACAGTCTTTAGACCAGGAGGCATCTCCATCCATTGATCAGGGAATCCTCATGAAGAACTAAGATTATGGATAAAATTATAATCAAGTTGTTCATTTGGGAATACTCACAATTAACATGATGACAAGGGCATTTTTCTTGGCCACCTGAGCATGAGAGAAGATGCAGTCAAGCACCAGTGTCATGTTGGGTTTGAACTGTTCCCTCAGGTTGATCACACATTTGTCATAATGAGCTGAAACATGAGCATTTGAAAACACGAGGTTACCGTTTGTCAAAAGAAAATCAAGTTACACGATTTGAGACAAGACATGGGGAATCATTTTAAAACTAAAAACATCTCCCCAAAATGGTTCCAACTTTTTCAGAAAATAGCCTTGTTCAATGCGTCCAGGTGTATTTCTTCAGCCCTACTTCATTTGTTTCTATAATTGCTTAAAGTGTGTTAAGTGTATGATTTTAACACGCAGAATGATTGTCAAATCTGAACAAATCTGTCAGGTAAAAGCAAGTGAGATATTAATGTTAGCTCGATCACCTCACTTGCTATCGTTCAGCTCCCGCGATCTGGCTGCAGAGCAATATTGGCTAACCTCCTGAAATGGGGGTTTCTACTCCTCGTGGGTCTCGTCTCCAGAATGGAGGACCATCGCCTTCCCAAGATCGTGTTATATGGCGAGCTCTCCACTGGCCACCATGACAGAGGTGCACCAAAGAAAAGGTACAAGGACTGCCTAAAGAAATCTCTTGGTGCCTGCCACATTGACCACCGCCAGTGGGCTGATAACGCCTCAAACCGTGCATCTTGGCGCCTCACAGTTTGGCGGGCAGCAACCTCCTTTGAAGAAGACCGCAGAGCCCACCTCACTGACAAAAGGCAAAGGAGAAAAAACCTAACACCCAACCCCAACCAACCAATTTTCCCCTGCAACCATGTCTGCCTGTCCCGCATCGGACTTGTCAGCCACAAACGAGCCTGCAGCTGACGTGGACATTTACCCCCTCCATAAATCTTCATCCGCGAAGCCAAGCCAAAGAAGAAAACCAATGAATTACCCATTACTGGATGGGAGAAATGAAAAAAAGACAACAAATTCTGAATACATTTTAATACAGTATATCTCAATAAATAATGCAAGACACTATCAGAGAATGCTGGAAACAATGAACTAAGTGAATTCAGGAAATGTTTACTGATCTTTAACTCCTGGCAGAATTGTTCTCAAATCTTTTGAGGGGGTGTGAGTAGGAAGGCAAATACATGAGAATAGTATCCACCACAGCACATTTCATAATTAAAACAAAGTACACAAACAATTAGTCTGGTTTCAATCTGCAATACACTACATATTCATCTACTCAGTCCTTTGATGCCAAAATTTATTTTCATTTAAAATTAATGGTTTTTTTTACCTTGCTGGAACTGTGTTTCAACATTCAGATACTTCCTCAACAGGCCTAGAACGACTGACTTCATGTGGCCATGAATCCCACTTCGATAACTACCACAGAAAAAGAAACAAACCAATTCACATTTCTTAAAATGTTGGTAAGCTGTCAATCAGTTCCAAACCATCCAAGAACTTAATCATCAGTTGCAAAAATCCATATATCTGATGATAAATTATAGGGTGGAGATCAAGTTCAAGTTTATTATCATCTGATCGTACATGAACAACTCAATGAAACAGCGTCTCCGATCCTTGGTAGAAAAACAAGCAAACACACATCCAAACAAATGATACATATGCAGTACATATATAAAAATAAATAAATATTGTTTGTTAAATAGTAGAGTCTTGGTGGGTATCTATGACCACTTCATTCAGTGTCTAGCAGTCTCACTGCCTGTGGGAAGAAGCCATTTCTCAGCCTGGTGGTTCTGGCTCCGATATTCCTGCATCTCTTTCCAGACGGGAGTAGCTGAAAGGTGCTGTCTGCGGGGTGGTATTGTCCACAATGATTTTGTAAGCCTTCTTCAAATAACGATCCTGGTAAATCACATCGATGAGGGAGAGAGAGACCTCAGTTATCTTCTTATGGACCTGTGGATTGACCTCTGATCTAATGCTCTACTGCAACCGTACTACACTCTGATGCAGCCAGCCAAGATGCTCTTGACACAGCTCCTGTAGAAAGTTGACAGAATGGTAGCTGGTAGCCTTGCAGCCTCAGTCTTCTCAGAAAGTGCAGTCGATGTTGTGCCATCCTGACAAGTGAGGAGACATTGAATGTCCAGGATAGGTCACTTCTTAAGTGGGCTCCAAGGAATTTGCTGCTCTCTACTCTCTTTACTACTGAGCTACTGAGGTGGAGGGTGGTCATTGCTTGAAGTCCACAATCATCTCCTTTGTCTTGTCCTCATTGAGACACAGGTTGTTATTCTTGAACCATATCAGGAGATTTTCCACCTCTTCTCTGTAATGCAACTTATTGTTGTTGCTGATGAGGCCAACTACTGTCATGTCATCTGCAAACTTGTTGGAGCTGGATCTGGTGATGCATTCATGGGTCAATAGTGTGGGCTGATCACACAGCCCTGAGATGAACTAGTGCTTAGTATGATGGCGCTCGATATTCTGCTCCCAACCTGAACAGACTGTTAGGAAGTTCATAATTCAGTTACAGAGAGGGGTGTTGAGTCACACCAAGGACAGCTTCTCCATCAGCCACTGGGGAATGAATGTATTAAATGCCAAGCTGAAGTTGATGAACCACAGTCTGGCATATGAGGTGTCATTCTCCAGATGGGTCAGGACAGAGGGACAAGGCTATAAAGTCATTAGTGGAAAGGTTCCATTTGTAGGAGCCTACAGAAATTGGCAAACAACAAATCAGACCAGCAACTATGTACCATATCACAAACTACCTTTAGAATAACTCCTTAGGAGAAAATCTACAACATGTTTAAGAATTTGGGAATGAGTTGGCATCTAGAATCTAGACAAAGAGTTTAGAAGACACCAGTGAAGAGCAATGCCATAGTAAAAGTGACTAATTTAAGCAATTCATATCATATCAAAGTCAGGCAGTTTATAGAGAAACAGAACACTTACAGCAGACTGGTCCTCTGCAATCCCTTCTAAAATATAGTGAGCAGTGTGGTATACAGAATTCATACCCACCGTTGTATCAACTGGACAACAGTCTGTGTGTTCATAAAGAAGACCTCCCTGTCTGCTTTCCGCTGAAGCGTGGCAGCATGGCTATCCAGGATATCTGCAATCTTAAATTTAAAAAATTATGGAAGTGTAGGAATAACAGTTGGTATCATTCTCTTTAAATCTCACTGAATTTCCTGTCAGATATTGAGTTATTTCACACCAAGAAAAATGTGCAATGCATTTGTAACAAAGTAAACATGTGAAACAAACAAAATTGTTCACTGATAACTTACAAGGAACAAGCCAACTATCCTTTCCGATGTATGTAAATTACTTTCAATGCCCTTTATAGTTCCCCAAATTCAATGATGTGAAATTATCAGGAAATTCTTATCTGTAGTGTTTAGGAACATTAAGGGAATAAAGCCAGGTAGAGTACAACCTGATTGATCCTACAGTTCTCAAAGCCAAAATGTGGGGGTGGGTGACCCATATGGAAACAATGGATCTCAATATTAATTAAACAGCAGTTCAACACAGATAAATATAAGACATTTCAAATACATAAATTGCCAGCCTTTAGTTATCCTTCACTAGCCACAGAATATATCCAATAAAAGTGAGCTATAAATATACACAGCCAATTGAAATGATATTTAGTGATTTCCTCCCACAGTTCATTAACAGCACAGTTAGCGTAGCGATTAGCGCAACATTGCTACAGTGCCAACAATTGGGACTAGGGTTTGAATCCAGCACAATCTGGCCGGAATTTGTACATTCTTTCTGTGTCTGCATGGGTTTCCTCTAGGGGCTCCGTTTTCCTCCTCACCCTTCAAAATGTACCGGTGGGTGGGGTTTAGGTCAATTGGGTGGCATGGGCTCGTGGGCTGAAAGGCCTTGTTACCGTGTTGGATGTCTAAATTTAAAATTTAAATTTAAAAATTCCTCAAGAGATCCACTGATGCTTGTGTAGTGCACATCGAAAGAATCAAAGACTTGTTGATCCGAACCAAGGCTTTTGTAAACCAAAAGACTGGAGCATATCACATGTAAGTCAACCAGTCCAGAATGATCTGGGTCTGGCTAGGAGCAACCCTTTAACACCTGCCAGTAGGCGTGGCTATGTTCTCAGCCAATCACAGCCATCCTATACTACAATAGACACATATATAGATTGGTGACAGAATCCGTACTATCACATTCATCCCTTCTTTGAGAACTGACCCCGGGGTGAATGGAGGGCTCTAAAAAAATTTTTAAAAAGATGGGGAGAGAAAGAGAGAGACTGGTGGGAGGTTAGCGGCTGTAATGGTCATGGGTCCTGATCGTCTGGTGTGACCGCCGTGGTGCTGGGATTGGTGCCGCTGGAGTCGTGTCGCTGGCGGACTCATTGGGTGCGTACACCGCCTCGCTCAATTCCCCAACAGAGTTGTCGACAGGCTGGCCTGCGTTTTTGCACTGCTGCTGGTGGGGTGGTGCTGATCCCTCTGTTCAAGTACGTGACCTAGGGGAGAAGGATTTGGAGGAGGTTGGGTTGGGGGGAATCCCGGGTCCAAATCGGCTTGGGCTAGGTCCTTTACTGAGATAGAGTCCTCTCGCCCGTCCGGGTACTCAATGTGTGCATAATGCGGGTTCGCTTGGAGCAGTGTCACTCGGTCAACCAAAGGGTTGTTATTTGAGTACTGGAGGTGGCGTCGCAGGAGAACAGGTCTGGGAATCGTGAGCCACGCTGGCGTGGTTGTTCCCGATTCGGATTTCCTCAGGAAAGAGAACATCCTTTCATGGGGAGTGGCGTTCGTCACGGTGCATAGGAAGGAGCGGATGGAGTGTAGGGTGCTAGTGAGTACGTCCTGCCAGCGAGCAGTGACCGCTTTCCAGACGGTGGCATTCTCTCTTTCAACCTTCCCCTTACCATGTGGTTTATAGCTGGTGGTCCTGCTCGAAGCAATACCATGCTCCAGGAGGTACTGCTGCAGCTTAGCGCTCATAAACAAGGATCCCCGGTCCCCCTGTAGATGTAACTGGGGTACCCGAAGATGGTGAAGATGCAGTGCAAGGCCTCTATGACTGAGGAGGTGGTCATGTCTGAGCAGGGCACAGCGAACGGGAAGCAAGAATACTCGTCGATCACCATAAGAATGTAGGTTGAACGGTTGGTTGACAGTAGGGGCCCCTTGAAGTCCACGCTTAGATGTTCAAATGATGACTTTGATGATGTGGGTGTTCTCCGGGCAGAAGTGGGGATTGCACTCAGCGCACACTGGGCAGGCTCGGGTCATGGAACGAATCTCCTCGACTGTGTAGGGCAGGTTGTGGGGCTTAACGAAGTGCGCGAACCTAGTGACCCCCAGATGACAGAGCTCCTCGTGGAGTTTCTGCAGCCTGTCCAGTTGTATGTTGGCGCAAGTCCCCCTGGAGACCGTGTCTGGAGGTTGTTGAGCTTACCAGGCTGGTACAGTATGTTGTAATTGAAGGTGGAGAATTTGATTTTCCACCTAGCAATCTTATCATTCTTGATCTTACCTCGCTGGGTGTTGCTAAATATGAACGAGACCTCACGTTGATCAATCAGCAGGGTAAAGCACCTGCCAGTGAGGTAGTGCCTCCAACAACGTATTGCTTCGACTATATCCTAAGCCTCCTTCTCGACAGAGGAGTGTCGCTCTCAGGGCCCTGGAGGGTTCCTGGGAAAGAAGGCAACTGGCTGGCCGGCCTGGTTCAAAGTGGCCGCCAGTGCAAAATCGGATGCATCGCTCTCTACTTGGAACAGAATGGACTCATCGATGGCGTGCATCGTTGCAGCGGCAACGTCCGATTCGATGCAGTCAAAGGCCACTCTGGCTTCAGTTGACGGGGTGAGGATGTGGTCTTGACAAGTGACTGTGCCTTGTTGGCGTAGTGTGAAACCCATTGGGTGTAGTACGAAAAGAAGCCCAGGCAGCTTTTGGGTGTGGGGGGGTGATGGCAGGTCCATGAGGGGATGCATGCGGTCAGGGTCCGGCATTACCACCCCGTTCTCCACCACGTAACCTAGAATTGCAAGTCGAGTGTTCCAGAAGACACACTTGTCGAAATTGTAGGTTAAGTTCAGCCGAATCACTGTCTGAAAAAATTTCTCGAGGTTGGCATCATGATCCTGCGTGTCATGGCCGCAGATGGTGACAGTGTCCAGATACAGGAAAGTAGCTGTTAGCCTGTTCTGGTTTACCATCTGGACCATTTCCCGTTGGAAAACCACGACGCCATTCGTGACCCCAAAGGGGACCCTGAGGAATTGGTACAGCCGCCCATTCACTTCGAAGGCCGTGAAAGGCCTTCTTGGTGGATCAGGAGCTGGTGATAGGCTGAACGTAGGTCAATGGTGGAGAACACACAGTATTGGGTGATCTGATTCACCACAACCGTGGGAGGGGGTACGCATCCAGAAGTGTGAAGCGGTTGATTGTCTGGCTGTAGTCAACCACCATGCGCAGCTTCTCCCCGTTTTTAACAACCACCACCTGAGCCCTCCAGGGACTTGAGCTGGGATCAATAATGCCCTCGTCCATCAGTTCACACACCTCGCTTGTGATGAATTTCCTGTCTTCATTACTGTACTGCCGGCTTTTGGTGGCCACTGGTTTCCAGCCAGGGGTGAGGTTTGCGAAGAGTGCTAGAGGAGCAACCCGGAGGGTGGAGAGGCTACACGTGGAGCACGGGGGCGGGTAGTGTGGACTGTCACTGGCAGGAGGCCTCCGGGGTGGAGTGGTTACAGACAGAGAGTGGGGCATGGGGGCCCCCCCATAGTACAGGGAAACAGTTCAGAACTGGCACTGAAAATCCAATCCCAGCAATACGGGAGTGCACAGTTGGGGGAGGACTAACAGTTTAAAATCAGTAAATATGATGCCCTGGACTTTCAGGGTCACGACGCAATATCCCTTTACCCCAGTCGAGTGTGATCTGGCCGCCAATGAAATCTTTTGGTCAGTGGGGAGAATGGCCAGTCCGCAACGTTGGGCCAGGTCTGGACGGATAAAACTCTCAGTTGACCCCGAGTCAAATAATGAGTACAGTGTTGGTGCACTTAATCAATTCCATCCCTTTTGTGAGGGGATGGGGGCAGTCCTGGTCCAGGGACACTGATGCAGCGACCTGTGTTGGGGACTGTGGAGTCTTGCATGATGACGTCACGCAGTGTCGGGCCTGGAGTGCATTACGTGTGCATGGTGATGTTATTGGAGCAGTCGGGCTGGAGCTGTCGGTGGCGAGTGGCTGGGGCTGCTGCTTGCAGCTGGCTGGGGCCGTCAGGCTGCCAACGGTAAGTGCTGGGAGCTGCTGATTGTAGTCGGCGGTGGGACGGTCGGTCAGGCAGTCGTCGGCGGTAGCGGCGGTGGGTACTGGGTTGGTAACGGCGGGTACCTGACTGGCAGCGTCGGCGGCGGCAGTAGGTTCCTGGTCAGCATCGGCGGTAGTGGTGGTGGGTACCTGGTCAGTGATGTCGGTGATGGCAGCGGGTACCTGTTTGGTGGCGGCGGTAGTGGTGGCAGCAGTTATCTGGTCGGCGGCAGCAGTCGCTGAAGTTAGGACTGTGGTCGGAGTTGAGGCGGTCGTCACCGGAGTCAGGGCTGAGGTGACCGTCACTGAGGTCACTTGAGACGGAGTTGGGGCCGGGGCCTGGGCAGCCGTTGCTCTGTGTTGCTCCAAGCGGGCCAACGTCATCGCAGCGAGGGTGGAGTGTCCCTTCCTCACTTGGCGTCTGCCCCGTGACGTCAGGCACTGCCGCTTGATAGAGCCCTCGCTCTCATTGGACGAGAGCTCTGATGAAGAGAGGTTTGAATGTGGGGATGGTGGTTGGGCCTCACACGAGGCACTGTGTTTGGCGGTGGCCATTTTGGAGTGACAGACTCACGCAAAGTGGTTGTTTTTAAGGCACTTCTGGCACCTGGCTTTCCTTGCAGGACAGTGGGGCATGCTGTGCTTGTCCCTCCCGCAGAAGTAGTACTTCGGGGTTGCATCAGGCAGGGTAGCGGTGGCAGACAGGCCATCGGTGGACCGTGGGGTAGTAGGGTTAAGAGCAGGCATCCTACTCACTTCAAAGCGTGGGGTCCAGCACCGAGAGTAAGTGTCCATACAAGACCGCAGCCTCCATCGTCTCTGTGATCCGGGTCACGTCCTCTAGGTTTTCTCCCCCGTGCTCTAGTAGGCACTGCCTCACCTCATTCGATTGGACCCCGGCCACATAAGCATCCCGAATAAGATCATCAGTGATCTCAGCTGCAGTTCTGTCTGTGCAGTCACAGGCTCTGCCCAGTACCCTTAGTGCTTGGAGGTAAGCTCTACTGGACTCACTGGGCAGTTGCCTCCTGGTCGCTAGCTTGTACTGGGCATAGACCCTGTTCACAGGTCACTCGTTGAGTCCTTTCAGCACCTTCATGGTTGCTGTATAGGTGGCTGGATGCTCTCGTAGACCCTCAGGTACACCATAGACATCAATACTAGCAGCTGATGGCCCGTCCTCCTCCACAGCAGGGTCAGAGAGTTGTAGGTCAGCCTCGAAACACCTCACTCAGTGCTTGAAGTCATTCGGGGCAGTAGCTGACTGCGGGTTGATGTTGAAGTGTTCCGGTCGCAGCATACGCTCTATCCCTAGAAAACTTTTGGTTAATAAAATTGTAGTGCACGTCGAAAGAATCAAAGACTTGTTGATCTGAACAAAGGCTTTTATTAACCAAAAGACTGGAGCGTATTACATGTAGGTCGACCAGTCCAGAATGATCTGAACCTGCCAGTAGGCATGGCTATGCTCTCAGCCATCCTATACTACTATATATATATATATATATATCTATATATACATACACATTGGTGAAAGATATATCACAGCTTGTTAATGTTATGCCCCACTTAGAGAAAGATGTGAGAAAAAACAGAAGTGAAGGTTTCACTCTGTAAATGTCAAAGACCAAAGCTAGTTGTCCCACCATCACTAGAGACTTAATGAACACAACTAGTAAACTGGGACTGTATTAAAATTATGAAGAACATGAGGAAATAAGAGATAATATCTTATTTTCACCAAGTTCTGACCAGTGCAGTGCCACTATGAAGCTGAAATTCTTCCTTGAAAAATAATGATCCTGTATTCAGTGAAACATCACCACCTGCTAAGAACTATGAAATAAAAACTGATTTGTAGCCTGAATTCTGTGTGCACAGGAGATATTGCAGGCCATTATGGGGATGTGCGAAAATGCTGAAACCTGCAACTTCATAGCTTAGTTCACTCCTCAATCAACACCAACATACAAGCACCAACTGGTTCAAATTGTGATGTAAAATGTTGTTTCAAAAACAGCACCTGGGAATCAGGTGAAAACTAATGAAAGATTTCTGGGAAATGAATTCCTGCTCGTATCTTGTTCTTTGGGGGTTGTGGGAGAGGAGTAATGCACAGAGAAGGAAGGCTAGAGCAATTAATCCATTTTATTATTTTAAACTATTTTTTAAAAACAGCATAGTGTTGGGCTGATATAATAACCTACTCTCCCAACTGTCTAGAGGTTCTCTACTGTATAGCCCTCCATTTATCCCTATTCCATGAACCTATCGAATAGTCTTTTAAAAGATCCTTTTGTACTTGCCTCCACCACCATTGCCGACAGCACTTTCCACACATCCTCCATTCTGAGTGAAGAAACTTGCCTCTTATATCCTGAACTTTAATCTATTACCCCTCACGTTAGCCATTTCAGCCCTGGGAAAATGCCTCTGGCCATCCACATGATCAATGCCTCTCATGATCTATCAGGTCACTCCTGTAATGATAGAGTGCAAGTGAAAATCCTGACCACTAGCAGGAATCGGAGATGAGTTGTTACAGCCAGGAGTAGATCCAAACATGAATACTGTAGCTTATAAAGTATAGTTGTGAAAAAAGAACCTAAGTTTCAATAAAAGAAACACCACACGGTACCAGGAGTGGAAGAAACACCAAGAGTGTGCTGAGTGAGAATCAGTCAAGAGCAGTAGAAAACAGAGAATGTAAAGGCTCCTGACACTGTAAATTGGACTGGAAATGTCAACCACGAGTGAAGGTTGTTCAAACAACAGTTCACGTTGTATCTTCAAGCTGCTGGACTCAGTAGCAAACCAGATGCATGGAAGATTGCACTGCTACTTACCGTGGGGTTAACTCAAGCACTAGAGGTTTTCAGCACGTTCTTTTTTGCCGAAGCAGAAGACGAGGGGAAGTTTGACAAGGTTATCGAGATGTTTGATGAACACGGCTCACCAAAGAATAATGAAACGTTCAAGAGGTATGTGTTTCGCGCTCACATGCAGCTGCAGGCAAAGAGCTTCGATACTTTCTTAACTGACTTAAAACTAAAAGCAAAAACATGTAATTTTGGATCACTGCAAGATTCAATGGTCCGTGATCAAACTGTGCTTGGAATTACTGATAAGAATGTGAGAGAGAAGTTGCTGCGAGAGACAGAGCTTGCTTTAGCTGGAGCTGTGAAGTTATGCCACACCAGTAAAATAGCTCTGCAGCACGCAAAAAAAATTTGGTGATGGTGCAAAAGCCAGTGAAAATGAAGGCATAGTCATTGCCGTAGTATCTGGACACACACTCAAACAAAAAATGAGATATAGAAAACAACAAAAAGGTGGAGAGACAATGTGGCACTCAACATGCCTAGCCTATGTAAAAGTCTGTAGTAAGTGCAAAGGGTAGAATCATTATACAGAGCAATGTTTTACCAAAGGGAAACAAAACAGAAGTGAAAGCATGCACACTGTACACTCTATAGAAGAAACTGGTCCAGTGGTGCACTCTTTGTTGCTTGGTAGTGCAGAAAGACTATAAACCAACAGACACTGAGGAGCCAAGCATGAGCAGAGTTGAGCAGAATAAATGGACTGAGTCATTGCATGGAACAATTTTTTTTTCAAGATGGACACAGGGGCAAAGGTCAATTTGATTTGTGAGTGCGACATCAGCGCAATGAAGATAAAGACATACATCTAGGCAAATCCTGTGCAGCTCAAAGTCTACCATGGACAGACCACTGACGTGAAGGGTACATGTAAACTCAGGGTGAAAGTTAAAGAGCACTACCTCAGGTTCACAGTAGTTCCAGATGGACATGAATCACTGCTTGGTGACAAAGCATGTGAAAACTTAAGCCTAGTCAAAAGGATGTACAGGTACACGATCCTTTATCCGGAAACCTTGGGGGACAGTGTGTTCCAAATTTTGGATTTTTCCAGATTTCAGAAAGCCCACCCGAATTGTGCTGCAGTATCCACCCCCACCCCCTTTCAATCGCCCGGCCCGCCTCCCCCAACCACAGTCCCTCGGCTGCCAGGACATCTACCCCAGTCCCCGGACCCTCGGCCACCCGGCAGTCTCCCTCTTCCCCCAATCGCTGGTCCCCATGCCGGATTTTGGAGCTTTCCGGATTTTAGATGTCCGGATAAAGGATCGTGTACCTGTACTACATTAACAGTGACAGTGTAGAGGAAATACTGGATCAGTTTCCAGATATGTTCAAGGAGTTTGGAGATCTACCATTCACTTACAAGATACAGTTAAAAGAAGATGGACAGCCAGTAGTGCAAGCTCTGAGGTGGGTTTCAGCGCCACTAAAAGGAAAGATCAAGCAGGAACCTGACTGAATGTCTGCACTAGGGGCCATAAAGAAAGTAGAGGAGAAGGGTGAATTCAATGATGTGTGACAAAAAGAATGGTGACCTATGCGTGTACATGGACCCAAAAGACTTGATGCCAATATAAAGAGAAAATATTATCAGATTACAACCAGGGATGAAATTATAAGTGAGATGGCCAGTGCAAAGTTTTTCCCTAAATTGGATGCATCACAGGACTTCTGGCAAATAAAACTTTATGAAGATAGCACAAAATATTGTACATTTAATACACCGTTTGGCTGATACTGCAGTCTGAGGATGCCTTTTGGAATTTCCTCAACTCCAAAAGTGTTTCACAGGACAATGAAGCACATCATAGAAGGGATAAATGGGATGCATGTGTACATGGATGACATGGTCCTATGAGGATCCACACAAGAATAACACAACGAGAGGCTCATCAAAGTGCTACAATGCATCCAGAAGTATGGATTAAAGTTAAACAAAAAAATGTCAGTTTGATGTGAAGGAAATCACTTTTCTGGGAGATAAACTGACAGGTGTAGAGCCAGACAAGAGCAAGGTAAAAGCAATTTTAGAGATAACTAGACCCACTGACAAAAAAGACATACTGAGAGTGCTGAGTGCTGGGAATTATCAATTTCTTTGGTCAATTCATACCAAACCTGTCTTCCAAAACAATGTACCTAAGGAAGATGTTACAGGACAAATGTAAATACAAGTGGATAGACAACAACAAGGAAGAATGATGATGACTGAAGGATGAAAATATCTATGAATGCTTCAAAAGATGGAATAGGTGCCATACTACTTCAGCCTGTGGGAGAAGATTGGAGGCCAGTAGCACATGCATCAAGGACAATGACAACATCTGAATGTTGAAGTGCACAGATTGAGGAAGAGTGTCTAGGTCTAGTCTATCAACTTGACAAATTCCAGTTATGTGTATGGTCCACCAACGTTCATGGCAGAGACTGAGCACGAGCCATTAATAGCCATAATCAAGAAAAATCTCAGTGAAATGTCACCGCGAATCCAAAGACTGATGATAAAGCTATGACATTATGACTTTGAATTGATGTATACAGCAGAGAAACTTGTGTCAGCGGATGTGTTATCCAGGGCAAAGAAGCAGAGTGAAGCACACAATGAGAGTTCCACAGAATCTCCATGTGAACCTTATCACTGAATCTCCTCCTGTATCTGACAAGAAATCCAAGCAGATGCCAGCTGAAACAGAAAAGGACACAGTTCTACAGAAGGTCATCAAGAATCTGAATGAAAAATGGCCTAGAGGTGAATGTCAGCCACACTACAACATCAAAGCTGAGCTGAGTGTTGTCAATGGGCTTCAACTCAGAGCAGAATTGTCATTCCTCAATCACTGCAACAAGAGATGATGAAAAGGGTGCATGAGGGGCATCTTGGAATAGAAAAATGCGAAAGGCCCAGAACTGCTGTTTATTGGCCAGGGATAAACACTGACATTGACAGAATTGTTTCAAGCCGTGAGACATGTTTAAAAACATCATGCAAACCAGACAAAGGAACCCATGATCATAACTGACTTACCAGCGGAACCATGGCAGAAAGTTGAGACTGATCTGTCCTACATGGATAGAAATAATTACTTGCTGGTTATCGATTATCTATCGAACTGTCTGGAGATTGTGCTGTTTCCTAATATGTCTGCTGCTTGTGTGATCAAATATATGAAATTGATCTTTGCAAGACATGGAATTCCCCAAATTGTCTACAGTGACAATGGAGCATTCCAGAACTTTCTAAAAGAGTATGATTTTCGACATGCGAATTCAAGTCCTTTGCATTCACAGTCAAACAATAAAGTAGAGAAAGGAATTCACATAGATTAACAGTTGCTCTAGACAGTGGATCAGATCCTTACCTAGCTCTATTGAATTACCAAGCTTCACGACTTGATCATGGTGTAACAGATTTGTGTTAATCTTTAGTATAATGTTATAACTGTATTTTATCTCGATTGTGGTTTAATAAGTTAGTTGTGGGCTGGTACAGGGTCACACACAGGTCACAGCACATTTACAGATACACAATTGTACTCAGAGAAGAGTGTTCATTCTCTGAGTCGCAGTGTTTTGGATAGACAGAGCTAATGGATTTCAAGTGGGTCTTAATTATTCAAGAATTGCTGAAGGAAGCCATCTGTTTTTAGTCAAAGCTACTCAAGCCTCTTGAGGAGAGATGAGACCAGAGGTTGTTATAGATATGGAATGGCTTTGAAAAAGGAACATAATTTTGGGAGAAATAAAACTGATGATCATGTAGTTTCCAAGAATTGGAATTCACCTTGGTGATGATGTGACAGTCACATGAGTTGGAGAAATATATTACTGAATTCAGACATTTTGAGTTTAGTTTGGAGAGTACAGAAGCCAAAAACCTGTGACACACTAGTTGAAACCTTTGTGAAAGAAAGGGTTGAGTTACAGTAACCAGAATTGGCGCTGTTGTGTGTTACTCCTAGGTAAAGGGGAACACAGAATCAGTGGGTTTTGAAATAAGGAAGACCATTTTGCTGTCTCTTTGGAAAAGAGGACAGATTTCTACTGGGTCTATTTTTGTATGGTCACTTCATTTAACCCTTGTCTGTGTTTGTGAATTCATCATGGAAGAAAATAGCCACATTGTGGGTAAAGAGGCCTGAAGATATAATGTACAAAAATACTTTATAATTATTTCTGAACTGAGAATTTAAGACCTTCAAGCAAAACTAAAATGATGCTGAACTTTTAAAGATTTACTTTTCAGAATGGGACTTCAATTTTATACACACACACACCCTCACTCTTAAATTTGTGCTTTGAGGGGTCACGTTTAAAGTCTAGAGATAAGTAAGAAATGTTATATTATTAATAGTTTAATTAAAAAAAACTATCATTTTGAATTTACTATTGTCTGGAGAATTTTCCATTGCTGTTCCTGAGTTAGTCCCAAAATTAATTGAAAGGGTGTAGTTTATAACAATGGCATGTCACTTGCTGAGCTCCTGATGAGACATAGATTATGCACCACACTTCCCTACTCTGCAGATTCAAACAAGAACAGAGATGTCAAATGGAAACAAGAGTCTGCAATGGAGACAAAAAACAAACTGTGACAAGTCAGCAAGAAGCTTAGGGCCACTGGCACCACAGGACACAGAGAGAGTCAGAGATTCCAACACTTGGGACAAAAAGGCCACTGTTCTGGACGAAGTAAATTCAAGATCCTACACTGTCAGAACAGAGGAAGGTCAAAACTGAGGAGGAATCAAAAGAGCCTGCAGACACTACAGAAACAAACAAATGCAGAAGATCCAGCCTGCACAGCAGCAGAGGAAACACCACCAGTGCTAGACAGTAGTGGACCAGCAGAGTTGACACAAGCACCTGTGTTAAGAAGATCCACGTGCGTTATCAAAGCACTTGACAGACTGAATCTCTAAAAGAGAAAGAACTGCACACTTTAAAAGTTTGTGTTGCTGATGTTTGTGATTACGTTTGTGTTAAACTTTAAATGAAATGAATACAGGAAGTTCCCAGGTTAAATAGGCATTCTGTTCCCAAGGTCTGTCTTTAACTTGAATTTGTATTTAAGTCAGAACAAGTACATATGGTCTTTATTTAGCATCAGTTAGGCAAATGTTTATCTTACTACATTAGCATATTTAGTATATATATATTTTAAACTTTCAATGCATATAAAACATTTCCCAACACTAAAACATCTTAAATATAATACAGTATATAATGAAGTAATGTGCATAAGCAAATCCAAGATTGATCTCCAAGCAAAATAGATTAGAGTTCTATAGCCAATCTTTGCCTATCATAGCAATGTCATAAAGTAAAAATAATAAATCACATCAGTTTTATTGGCAATTCAGCACCCACTTCGTGTCATTAAGCGCTGAAAGTCTCAGTATAAAGGATTACTTTGGGAAGGGGGTGGGAAGTGACTAGATGGCAGCCAGTATTCTTGGAATGGCATACTGGTAGCAAAAGAAAACCAAGAGGAAAACATTTTAAATTCAACACCCATCAGCAAATGCTATCACTTTGAGTTTTAACAATGCTAGTTTGGAATACAAGTTTTCATCTCTCAAAGGTGCTAGCTACCAAAATTAGCAGATAGGTCTTTCATTTGGGTGATTTACAACATGGATAACAGGAACCAACTTTTTCATCTGATTCAGTGAGGGGGAGGTCAGAGCAGCAAGAGGGGGTGGGGGGGGTAGGGGTGGGAACCGCTTTGGAGTGAGTGGGGGGAAGGTACAACTTTTGAATTTAAATTATACTCAACCACACTTGAAATGGAAGTTGACGCCATTCTACTTCCAGTCGGCTTGTCAGTTCGTAACTATGGGATATTTGTAAATTGGACATCTTCAACCTGGAAACTGCCTGTACTGTATTAGTGTATCATGTGGTTAGAGAAAATATCTCAAGCAAAGGGGATGAAATGATAGAGTGCTAGTGATAATCCTGACTACTAGAGGGAGCTGGAGACAAGTTGTTGCAGCCTGGAATAGATTCAAAATGGATGCCTCCATGAGGTCATGAATACTGCAGCTAATAAAGAATAGTTGTGAAAAAATAACCCAAGTTTCTTTATTACAATAAAAGAAACATCACAACTCCACATCCTCTGTTGCTCCAAGGAAAAAAAAAAACAAGTTTACTCAATCTATCTTCATAAGACATGCTTTCCAATCCAGGCAACATCCCTGTAAATCTCCTCTGCACCCTCTCTATATCATTCACACCTTTCCTGGAAATTAAATGAGCAGAAATTAACACAATATTCCAAATGGGTTAATCACAGTCTTGTGTAGCTGTAACATTACTTCACTGTTCTCGAACTCTATCTCATGTTTAATGAAGACCAACACACCATATTTCTTCTTAACATGTGCAGCAGCTTTGAGTGATCTATGGACATGGACCCCAAGATCTCTCAGTTCGTACATATTGTTCAGAATTTATAAAAATCACATTTATAAAAATCACGAAGTGAATGGTCCCAGAACAGATCCTTTCAGAACACCACTGGTCACCAACCTCCAAGCAGAATAAGAACCATTGACAACCACCCTCTGCCTTCGCCAATTCTATATCCACAAAATAAGGCCTCATTGGATTCATGCCTCCATACTTTCTGAGTGAAAGAATATTATTTCAAAGATTTATTTATTCCTAGAAATGAACATGAACATTAAAATTAGAATATAATAATTTTCTTCTTTTATGTCTGGTTTTCTGACAACCCATTAAGTTTTAGCATTTTCTTAAAACAATGCAACTCATTCAGAGCAAAGAATTGGCTTACCTGTTGGCTTGGGAACTGACAGAGCACAGATGTGATGTTACTGGCATACTGAGCCATCACTTTTCGAATGGCCTTCTCCACACTCACAGGGATCCTACCTGAGACACTGGTCATAATATCTTGCAACTCAAGAAGGGGCAGGGAAGGATCTTGGAGAATTGTCATCAGCTTTGTGATCCATTTATTAACCTAGGGAAAGAAAATTGAAAATCCTAAGTTAGCACAAGTATTCCTTAAAAGGAGTCAAATAATAAGACATTGTAGCAACTGTGTCACAGAGCAAAATGAAGAATGAGAAAATGATCAGACATAGTCGAGTTGAAGTTCAGTAAAAGTCATTAACTCAAGCAGTTAAGCACAGCTTTTTAAAACCCTCCGTATTCCAAATGAAATCATCGCATTGTGACGTCACTCGGAACCTCTTGATCCAGTTCGATTAAGCCTCTGGTGAAGCTACATGCCCCCCACCCCCAAAACTAGCGCTAGATAGAGTAAACCTCTAGTGCCATTACTGTCCACCGCTCTTGGGCAATCGTCAGAGCAGCAAGAGGGGGCGGGTGGGGTAGAGGATGAGCGGGTTTAGTCGGTCAATCATAAATATCTCTGGATGACCCCCAACGTCCAGTACACAAGTAGTATGATTGTTTCATAGCACTCTGAAGGGGCCCTCATACAGCCTCTGAAAGGGTGGCCTGTGTGCACCTATACGCACAAACACAAACTCACAGTCCCGGAGTTCCTTTGGGATGTATTGTTGGAACTGAGGTAAATTTTCCAAACTGTTCCAGCAGTCTGGTTAAGAATTCAATCGGTGGCACCTCCTGTCCACGTGCTGTGGGCATGAACTCCCCAGATACAATGAGCAGGGGGTCCATAAACCAACTCAGCCAATGAGGAGTTGAGATCCTCCTTGGGTGCCATTCTTATTCCCAGGAGGATCCAGGACAGCTTGACCACTCAGTCAGATCCCTGGCGACGGGCCATCTGTGCAACCTTCATGTGCCCATGGAACCGCTCCACCAGCCTATTCAACTGCGGATAGTAGGCCGTTGTGTGGTGGAGCTGCATTCCCAGTAGTCACGACAAATCGTCCCAGAGCATGGAGGTAAACTGTAGGCCTCTGCCGGAGGTGACATGTGTGGGCAGGCTGAACTGAGATACCCTGGCAGAAATAAAAGCTCTGGCTCAATGAGTCTGTCATAGAAACCGCCTCCAGCCACCTAATGAATCTGTTAATGACCGTTAACAAATACCGAGACGCTCGTGATGTGGTTGAATCTGCGCTGCGGTGGCTGGAAAGGCTGAAGCGGTGCCTTCACATGCCTTTGCACTTTTGCAGATTGGCAGTCCATGAATGTCTTTGCCCATTATGTGACCTGCTTTTTGAGTTCACACCATACAGACTTGTCAGCTATCAGGCAGACCATTGCTCGAAATGAGGGGTGGGACAGTCTGTGAATGGGATCAAAAATACAACATCTCCACACAGCAGGGACAATAGGGTGAGGCTGACCTGTGGAAGCATCGTACAAGACTGTGGTACCTTGCAACCCAAAGGCTACATCTTGAGTTTCCAGCTCGTGCCAGCAGATTTAAGCCGGGAGTTCATTGTCCTGGCACCGAGCTTTGGCAAGCACCATGTAATCTACACCTGGAGAGAGGGCACATACTGCTTGAACAAAGGAGCGAGACAAGGTATCAGCCACCACATTACTCTTACCGGAGATATGTTTAATCCTGGTTGAAAACTCAGATACGTAAGATAGGTGGTGTTGCTGGAGGGCTGACCAGGGATCTGATGCCTTCGTGAAGGTAAATGTTAGCAGTTTGTGGTCAGTAAAAACCGTGAAGTCCCTGCCTTCCAAAAAATAGCATAAGTGTCTGACTGCTAGGTACAGCACAAGCTGGTAATCATGTTGGGGAGCTGGCTGATGGAGGACCTCAGTTTTCTTCAGGCTGGCTTCCAGGCCAAACATTTTGGCAGTTTCCACAAAGCAGGACGTCAAGCGCTGAAGAGCTGGCTCTGAATGGGCCAGCTCTGAATGTCCTGCTTTGCGGAAACTGCCAAAATGTTTGGCCTGGAAGTCAGCCTGAAGAAAACTGAGGTCCTCCATCAGCCAGCTCCCCAACATGATTACCAGCCCCCCCACATCTCCATCGGGCACACAAAACTCAAAACGGTCAACCAGTTTACCTATCTCGGCTGCACCATTTCATCAGATGCAAGGATCGACAATGAGATAGACAACAGACTCGCCAAGGCAAATAGCGCCTTTGGAAGACTACACAAAAGAGTCTGGAAAAACAACCAACTGAAAAACCTCACAAAGATAAGCGTATACAGAGCCGTTGTCATACCCACACTCCTGTTCGGCTCCGAATCATGGGTCCACTACCGGCACCACCTACGGCTCCTAGAACGCTTCCACCAGCGTTGTCTCCGCTCCATCCTCAACATCCATTGGAGCGCTTACATCCCTAACGTCGAAGTACTCGAGATGGCAGAGGTCGACAGCATCGAGTCCACGCTGCTGAAGATCCAGCTGCGCTGGATGGGTCACGTCTCCAGAATGGAGGACCATCGCCTTCCCAAGATCGTGTTATATGGCGAGCTCTCCACTGGCCACCGTGAGAGAGGTGCACCAAAGAAAAGGTACAAGGACTGCCTAAAGAAATCTCTTGGTGCCTGCCACATTGACCACCGCCAGTGGGCTGATAACGCCTCAAACCGTGCATCTTGGCGCCTCACAGTTTGGCGGGCAGCAACCTCCTTTGAAGAAGACCGCAGAGCCCACCTCACTGACAAAAGGCAAAGGAGGAAAAACCCAACACCCAACCCCAACCAACCAATTTTCCCCTGCAACCGCTGCAATCGTGTCTACCTGTCCCGCATCGGACTTGTCAGCCACAAACGAGCCTGCAGCTGACGTGGACGTTTTACCCCCTCCATAAATCTTCGTCCGCGAAGCCAAGCCAAAGAGAACAGCACAAGCAGTTGCCCATTGAATGTGCTGTATTTCGTTTCCCGAGGGTGGAGGTGCCTACTAAAAAACGCTATATGCTTCAATTGTCCATTGGTGTACTGTTCCAAAACCCCGCTTACTGCCGCGTCAGACGGGACTATCGTCAAGTTGGTTGGTGCATCCATTTGTGGATGGATCAGCAATGTTGCCTTCGCTAGAGCATCTTTGGATTGTCGGAATGCTACCGTCGTCTCCTTTGTCCACTCAAGTTCTTTGACATTGGTGGACATGAGGTTGAAGAGAAGTTTCATAATATGTGCTGCAGAGGGAAGAAAGCGACAATAGAAATTGACCATCCCCACAAATACCTGGAGTCCTTTAATGGTTTCGGGCCTCGCGAATTTGAGGATGGGTTCCACCTTGCTAGGCAATGGAACGACACTCTGTCTACTGATGATGTCCCAGGAACTCAATAGAGGACTGCCCGAATTTGAACTTGGCAAAGTTCACAGTTAGCCCAAACACCTGTAGATGGCGGCAGAGTAAACGCAGATGCTGCACATGCTCTTTGTGGGAGTAGCTGGCGACAAGTATGTCGTCCAAGTATACGAAAAGGAAGTCCATGCCATGCCCCACTATGTCCATTAGTCGCTGGAATGTTTGTGCAGCATTTTTGACCCCAAAAGGCGTTCTCAAAAATTCGAAGAGGCTGAACAGTGTTATGATGGCAATCTTGGGCACATCCTCTGGGTTACAGGTACCCATGCACCATCAACTTTAGAAAATATCCTGGTCCCATGAAGATTAGCTGTAAAGTCCTGTATATGGGACACAGGATAGCAGTCTGCAGTGGTAGCATTGTTGAGACTCCAATAATCCCCGTAACGTCTTCAGCCTCCTGTGACTTTGAGCACCATATTTAGTGGAGAAGCCCACAGGCTATCAGACCTATGAATGATTCCAAGATCCTCCATTTTGTGGAATTCTTGTTTTGCAAGCCGTAACTTGTTAGGCAGCAGGTGTCAGGCTCGGTTGAGTAGAGGATGTGATGTGTGATGCCATAATTGGGTGTGGTAATGGAGAACTGGGGAGTGAAAATGTCTAGAAACTCTACAAGAAGTTTGGCAAATTTGTTTTGAGTACTCCACAGCATCTAGGTGCGGGGTGAGTAGTTTGGCTTTTCCAAAGCAGAAAGTCTGGAATGTTGCCGTGTTCACCATCCAGTGCCATTTTAAGTCCACCATCAGTGAGTGGATTCTGAAGAAGTCGGCCCCAGCAACATCCAGGACACAGCAGCAAGAATTAACTTCCAAGTACATATTGTTGCCGAATTTCATGGGTATAGTTCGTGTACCATATGTATGAATTGAACCGTTATTCACTGCAGTGAGCGTCAGACTATATTCCCGGTACGGGTGTCAAAACCCAAAGGAGAAAGGACACTAACTTCCACACCCACGTGAACTAGAAATTTGCGCTGGGGGAGTTCATCCCAGATGTAGAGTAGGCTGTTACAGTGGCCAGCCACCATAGCCATTGTCACGAAATCATGCTTATCCAGGGCAATATGTGCCCTTGCTGCTGGTACTCATGGAGCCTGGGCCTTTGGATGTGACGCAGCACTAATTTCTGTGGGCCTTGCACCTTGCTGTTTCGCATGTCACAGAATGTTGTACGGGTGGCCACTGTTCGAGGGTTATCAAAGTCCTTGTCAGCCAACATGAGGTGGATATCTTCCAGCATATGCTCTAAAAACAACTGCTTGAAAAGCAACAAAGGCCTATGGCCATCTGCCATTGCCAACCATTCATTAACTCCGAAGGGCTACGGTCCCACAGGCCATTGATATGGAGGAGCTGTGCAGCTCACTCGCATTGTGAGAGACCATAAATCTGGAGAAGGAGGGCTTTTAGGGCTTCGTACTTGCCGAGAGCAAGTCCACTACTTGACCGGCCACGTCCTGGTCAAGGGTGCTTACGACATGATAGCACTTAGTCCAGTTCTGTCTTGCGAATGTGGAATGCACCTCAGCCTGTCCGAACCTAACTTCAGGGTGAGTGATCTAAAAGACAGGCAGTCTGAGCAGAACCGCTGTGTTGTCCATGTTGGGTCCAAAATCCGTTTGGGTCTGTCAGGGTCACCAATGTAGTTACTGTGTCGCAGTGCAAAATGAAGAACGAGAAAATGATCAGATGTAGTCGAGTCGAAGCTCAATAAAAGTCATTTACTCAAACAGTCATGAGCAGCTTTTTAAAACCCCTGCATTCCAAATGATGTCATCGCGTTGTGACATCATGACGTCACTCGGAATCTCCCAGGCCAGTTTGATTAATCCTCTTCAATATAGAGGAGCAGCCACTTCAATGATACAGAATGCTCATGGGACAAAGCAGTTTCAAAGTGCTCAACAACTGTTCTTTTTAATATAAATAAATTTTCCCAAGGCACTCATAATGGAAATACAGGAATTAATGCGGAACCATGGAATGCAAAGGGGCGACTAAAATAATAGCCAAAGAATGGGCTTCAGTATTATCAAAAGGGATGTTGAATTGTTGTAATCCCGTGCTGTCCATAAGGAGCTTGTACGTTCTCCCTGTTTCTGCATGAGTTTTCCCTGGGGATTCCGGTTTCTTCCCACCATGCAAAACGTACCTGGGGTGTAGGTTAATGGGGTGGCAAAGACTCATGGGCCAAAATGACCTGTTACTGTGCTGTATGTCTAAATTTAAATTTAAAATCTAAAAAGCTGAGAAGTAATTGAAAAAGGGCATTAAAGGAAGTTGAATTTTATCTGAAGGTTTTTATTTGGAATAGGTCAGGGATGTGGAGAGGCAATAAGGAAAAATTCTGTGGGTTCACATGCAGTCAATTCATAATGTTTCCATCAGTAAAAAGTAAATCATCATGTTGGTGAGTTTTAATGTGTGTTTTGAATAACCCCATGCCATAAATGATTATGAAAAAATATCTGCTGTGCAAGAAAGGTTATATAGATAACTTTTTTTACTAGAGGCATAAAGAAAAAATGGTAAATCCAAACAAATAAACCAAGCTGGGGCACAGTTTAACGTAATGTAAAATTTGCAGCAACCCTAAAATTAAACTTTTATTTGCTTCTATCTACCTGCAAAATACCACAAGAAATTAATAGCTTAATCCTTCTAATTAGCTAACCTTAATTATATTTAGAATGATTACCCGGTGGAAAATGGGATGTTGTTTGTGTAACACGACTAACCTTATTGCTAAAGTAGGGCTCAGGCAAGCAGTAACCATTCATGAGGTTGATTAGGTTTTCCAGCATATGATGAAAGACCTGGTGTTGTTTCTCACCAACAGTAGATAGCAATTGCTGTGGCTCAAAGACTCCGGTGTATAATTGGGCCTAGAGAACAAGATACAGAACAGTGAAGGATGCATATTAATAATATCTTTAAGGTGACATTAACAGCTAAAAGTACAGGTTATTCAGAGGTTGTTAATCGTGTCTTCCTCCTAAGTTCAGGTGGCATCATTAGCTGGCAAAAGGACCAGAGATTATACAATGAAAAGTGCCTTTATACACAGGATGGCTTGCTGTTATCTGGAATGTACTGGCTAAGATTCAATGAAAATGGAATTGGTAAAATGCCTGAAGGGAAAAGAAATTTACGCCTATGAGTAACGATTAAAGGAATAAGATTAATTTGATAAAACCATAATGTTCATTATAAAACTTTCTTCTCCACTTTAAGCTTTTATGATTCCTTGGATTTATGAAAAAAAATTGGCAAAGACATGATGAGTGGATTCTGATCTTGATCATTTAATGATTCTATGTGAAGAGGGTCAACAAATTAGCACGTAATAGGAAGGAAACTGAAATAGGAAAGAGAATGATTACAAAAATCCAACTTCATTTGGGGCAGGAAATTTGTCACTTTAATTTGTAAATATTGAACCTCAACACAGTAAAAAATACTTTGAAAAGACTAGAGGGGTACCACAGGAATCATGACTTGCTCCAGTATTGGCAGTTCATACCAACAATTGGGCTAAAGGCACCAGATGTCATCTTATCAAGTTTGCAAATTATACAACTCTGGGTGGATTGCGAGTCAGGAGGAGAACAGAAAAGGTTTCAAAGTGGCATAGGAAAATGGAGTGAGTAAGCAAGAACATTAGAGATGTGGAAATATTTGGAAGTTTACACTACGCTGCACAATACTGAAAAGGAGAGTACTCCTTTAAATGCTGGTAGACCTGTTAGTGTTGATGACTTTGGTTTTCTTGTACACAAGTCACTGAGGGCCAACATTTATGTGCAATAAGTAGGAAGAGGAAGGAAATGGTATACTGACATATAAAAATAATTTGAGTGATGGAATAAAGAAATCTTAATCAATTGCACAGGGCCTTGGTAAGACTAAATCCAGGATAAAATTTGTAATCCTTACTTAAGAAAGAATATACTTGCATCAAGAGAGTGCAGTGAAGATTTATTGGACTAGTTCTATATATGGAAAGTTTGCCTTCTGAGGAGAGATTAAGTAGGCTAGGCATGTATTCTCTTTAGTTTAGAAGAATGAGAGAGATTTCATTGTAACCCCCACTCTTCTCACTTTACACTTCTGACTGTGTGGCTCAGTACGTCAACAACACCATCTATAAACTAGATGACAATATCAAAGCAGTGGGTTGTATAAATAGGGGAAATACCGGAAGGAGATTGAAAACTTGGCTGAATGGTCTACAAACCACAACCTCGCACTCACCATCACCAAAACCAAAGAGCTAATTATGGACTTTAGGAAGGGAAACCTAGCGGTGCACGATCCAGTGATCATTGGAAGATCAGAGGTGGAGAGGGTGAGCAAATTTAAATCTGAGTCATTATCTCAGAGGACTATTCCTGGACCCAACATACTAATGTCATTGTTAAAAAAAATCACATTAGGCCCTCTACTTCCTCAAGAGTTTGCGGAGATTTGGTAGGACATTGGAAACCTTCTCAAATATCTACAGATGTGTAGTGCATGGTGTGCTGATCAGCTTGGTATGGGAGCACATAAAGCTCTGCAAAAGCCAGTGAACACAGTCCAGTACATCACAGGCAAATCTCTCCCCACCATTGAGAGCATCTACATGGAATCCTGCCGTCAGACAGCAGCAATAATCATCAAGGATTCACACCACTCTGGACATTCTCACTGCTGTCATCAAGAAGGAGGTACAGGTGCTACAAGAATTGTATCACTAGGTTCAGGAACAGGTGCTACTCTTCCAGTATCAGACACTTAAATAACACTTAGAGGCTTGTTAAAGGACTCTTACTTTGCACATTAATTATGAGTGAATATTTTTTTCTGCATTGAATAGTCAGTTTGTTTAGAACCATAGAACGCTACAGCACAGAAAACAGGCCATTTAGCCCCTCTAAACTGTGCCAACTGTCATCTCCCTAGTCCCACTGATCTACTCCCATACTATGTCCTCTGACATTCATGTATCTATCCAATTTACTCTTAAAACACATGATTGAGCCTGCATTCACCACATCAGATGGCAGCTCATTCCACACTCCCACCACCCTCCAAGTAAAGAACTTTCCTCCAATGTTCCCCCTAAACCTCTCCTCCTTCATCTTAAAACTATGACCTCTCATATTTATCTCCCCAATCTGTGGAAAAAAGCCTATTTGCATCCACTCTGTCTATACCTCTCATAATCTTGTTAACCTCAATCAAATCTCTCCTTATTCTTCTTTGCTCCAAGGAATAAAGTCCTAACATATACAATCTTTCTCCGTAACTCAACACCTGAAGACCCCAGCAACATTCTAGTTAATCTTCTATTCACCCTTTCAATATTATAGATATCCTTCCTGTAGTTAGGCACCCAAAACTGCATATAATGTTCCAAATTTGGCCTTACCAATGTCTTAAACAACTTCAACATAACATCCCAACTCCTATACTCAATACTTTGATTTATAAAAGCTAAGATACAAAAAGCTTTCTTTACAAGCCTGACAATATGTGATGCCACCATCAGGGAACAGCGTATCTGCACTCCTAGACCTTTCTGCTCCTCCATACCTCTTAGTGCCTTATTATTTACTGTATATCTCCTACCTTAGTTTACCCTTTCAAAATGCAACAACTCACACTTGTCTGCATTAAACTGCATTTGCCACTTTCTGGCCCATTCTCCTAACTGGTCCAGATCCCTCTGCAAGTTTTGATAACATTTTTCGTGGTCCATAATGCCTCCTATCTTTATATCATCAGCAAATTTGCTGATCCAATTCACAACATTATCATCCAGATAAATGATATTGATAACAAACCCAGTACAGATCCCTGAGGCACACTGCTGGTCATAGGCCTCCAATCTGAGAAGCAACAATCCATTACCACCTTTTCCTACACAGCCAATTTCGAATCCAGTTTACCACCTCTCCTTAAGTACCTCGTGTCATAACTTTCTGAACTAACTTCCCATGTTGGATCTTGTCAAAGGCTTTATTAAAGTAGACAACATCCACAACCTTTCTTTCATCCACCTTCATGGTAACCTGAAAACCACAAGATTTGTTAAACACAGCCTACCATGCACAAAGCCATGCTGACTATCCTTAATCAGCCCATGACTGTCCAAATACCTATATATCCTGTTTCTCAAAACTCCTTCCAATAATTTACCAACTACAGACATCAGGGTCACTGGCCTATAATTATCTGATTTATTTTTGGAGCCTTTTTTAAAAAACAGGACAAGATGAGCAACCCTCCAATCCTCACCCATGGCTAAAGAAATCTTGAATATATCAGCCAGGGCCTCTGAAATTCCTACACTAGTCACCCTCAAGGTCTGAGGGAATATCATATCTGGCCCAAGTGATTATCTACCTTTATTCACTGTGTGTCAGATTATGTTATATTTTATATTATAATAGATATGTTTTAAAGGAGATAAATTATGTGGGTTTTTTTTTTACTGTAGGTTATGTACAAACACTTCAAAACAGATCTCATTTAAAATGCCAGAGCTCTGGTCAAGCCAGGTGTTAATTGGACATGCTGTGGAGTAATGAATTATTGTTTTGGAAAGAAATAGATGAATGAACTCAGAAGTTTTGATCTGGAGCTGCAATCTGAGCGCAGTTGGCTGCTCTAAGAGGGTCATGTGGTTTTTATATGAGAAAGGAGAGAGAGAGAGGAGAGAGAGAGAGAATTCAGTTCTACAGTTCAGCAGCAGCAGCTGGGACTGGAACAGGACAAGCTGGCAAGCTTGGGAAAAACCCCATTTTGAAGACTGGTTGTGAGTTCTTAGTTCAGCCTGGTCAAAGCATTTGTAGTCCAGACAAGAGGAAATGGCTGGCTACATAATGTTTCACTTGAAATAAGGGAAACAAAAAGGAACTCTGTAGTGACCTGAAAGAAAGAGATTATCATCTGAAAAACCTTGATGGGGAAAGTTTTTTCGGCAAGACACTGAAGTGGCTGATCTAAAGGGATCAGTTGTGAGAGTCCAACGAGCAACAATCTCTTCTGAAAACCGACAAGAACCTTCCTGAGTGGTAACCATTTACCTTTCAAGCACCAAAGCCTGGTGAACATTGTAAATGTTAAATTCCGTGCCTGCAACCAGTGAACTTGGAGGAGTGAGAAGTGTGAATTAAAGAACTTTTCTGAACTTACACAAACATTACATACACGTGTGCTTCGAATTAGAACTAAGTTAGTTAATAGTGATAAGATAAAGTGTGATTCAGTTTTCATGTTTAAAGATAATTAAAAGCAACTTTTGTTTAAGTAACCATTTGTCTTGGTGAATTTCTATTGCTGCTGAGTTTTGGGGTCCTCTGGGCTCATAACAGCAAGCACCTCTTTCTCCTTAATCTCCATCTGTTCCACGACTTTTCCTTTTCTTTCCCTTCCTTCCTTATCCACTATGCCAATTTCCTGAGTAAATACTGATGCAAAAAATCTATTTAAGATCTTCCCCATTTCTTGAGACTCCATATATACTTCACCAATCTGATCTGCTAAGGGACCAATTTTGTCCCTTACTATCCTTTTACTCTTAATATACATATAGAACCCCTTCAGGATTGCCTTCATGTTATCTGCTAGACCAACCTCATTTCTTCTTTTTGCCTTCCTGATTTTTTTCTTGGTTCTTGATCCTCCAAAATATTCCAGATGGAATTTAAACTAGAAGTTGGGGGAGGTTGTGGTTAAGGAGGAGATTTTTGAAGAAGGATGGCCTTAAATTTAATTGGGTCTGGTTGTGTAAGTATGGTAGGGGAAGATTATTCCATGCTTTAATTGTACAGGGGAAGAATGAATTGCTATACACATCATTCTTGGAAGATGGCACTCCAAATTGGGTTGTGTGCTGTTGTCTGCTCCTAGCAGGATTGGGTTCAGTGTAGGATTGGTAGTCTGTATCAAGATGGCAGTTTAGCATTTTGTAAAAACAGGTCAGGTGGTGTGCTTCACTCTGCCTTGGAGAGAGCTCCACTTTAATGAATCCAAGAGCTTTATAACACTTGCTTCTCTTCCTATGCATTTGTGACAAATACGGACTGTCTTTGGACTCATTCAATGGTAGTAGTGTTTTTGTTTATGTATGGGTCCCCTGCAGCTACTGCATATCCAAATGTGGTCTGATGAGGGTGAGGTACAACTTCTCCTTGACGGAAGTTGAACAATGATGGAAGTTGCAATACAGAAAATTTAGGGCTCCTGTTGCCTTCACCATTGTATGATACATCGGATCGTTTCCAACACAGTTTGTTCTGGACTTTGATGCCAAGGTATTTGGCTTGCTTGGTTTCATCAAGGGTGACACCCAAGATTTTGTATGATGTTTTGCCTGGTTTTCTCTTCCTGGTTATCCACATGGTTTTGCATTTAGAAGGATTGAACTGCATGCCCCATTTTTGTGATCATTCTACCATACAATCAAGATCTTTTTGGAGAGCATCCTCAACATTAGCAGACTGAATTGGTCGGTATACCAAACAGTCATCCACGAACAGTGTAGTGGGGCTTGTGACTTTTCCATGAATGTCATTGATGAAGAGTAAAAACAAATGTGGGCCTAACACTGTGCCCTGTGGTGTACCACCTAACAGTGGATGCCGTTCAGAGCTTTTTCCATTCAGGTACACCTGCTGGAGATGTTTCATCAGGAAACAGGAAATCCATCTTTTAGTGTTGGAGCGAATACCATAGTAGTCGAGCTTCTTAAGTAATCTTTGGTGGGGAATGACATCAAATGCTTTGGAGAAGTCAAGCACCACTAAATCCGTGGTGACATTGTTATCGAAGCTTTCGGCCAGATTATTGTCAGGATAATCTGGGACTCGCATCATTTATGCTTCTTAAATGCATGCTGATTATCAGCAAGAATATTGTGACTGCTAAGATTCCTCATCAGGTTGCTGTCTATTATGTGCTCCAGGAGTTTGCAAATGGAGTTTTAACGAAACAGGGTGATAATTTTCCGGGTTGGTGGTTGAGCCCTTCTTGAAGAGGGGAGTGATATTTGTCTTTCTCCAATCCAGGGGAAGGTCACCTGAGTCGAGCAACTGCTGGAAGATAAACTGCAGGACAGGAGCTAGTTCTTCAGCTGCAATCTTGAGGGCTTGATTCTGAATCTGGTCTGGCCCAATAACCTTTGCCGTTAAGCATTAACTTTTTGACACCTTCAACTTCAATTGTGATAGGAAGCATGTGTCTATATGGGCTGGGTGGTAGATCAGGAAAGGATGAAGGATCCGTATCTTCCTGGGTGAAGACATTTTGGAATTGGTTTGCAAGAGCTTCTGATTTTTCCTGGTCCTCGGTGATCTGACAGTTATTCACCTTAAGTGTCTGGACACCAAATGTTGTCTGTCCGTCTGGATTTCACGTATCTCCAAAAATCCTTAGGATGCTCTCCTTCAAGGATTGTAGAAACATGTGGTCTATGGGCACTCCAAATAGTACTATCAACTTGCTTTCATACTCTGGTAAATTTGTCCCAGTCCGATATTGTACTACTTTTCTCGACACAGATGTAAAATGTCTCTTTCTTACAGCAGAGATGTTTTAGTTTTGCAGAAAACCAAGGAGGATGCAGCCCTCAATAAGTTTGATTTGTGACGATATCATTTAGTGAGTCTCAATGGACTTTTTGTCTGGTTGCAAATTGAAGAAATTTTTCCCAAGTTGTTTTGCTAAAACTTAGAATTCCTCACCATTCACCCTTCTCTGAAGGAGATTTTACAAGGTGATTTAGAAGGGATTTTAGCCTTTGTGTACAGTTTTGCTTGGATGATAAAGTGATCACTAATTCTACCCCTAGCTGAGACTTCTGAAATTAAGTATGGATGTGTCGTTAGTAATAAGTCTAAGGTGTTTTCATCATGTCTGGTAGGGAAAGTAAATTTCTGGAACAAGTGATTATTCAGAATCATATCAGCCAGGGCTTCTTGGAGAGCACCTTTTGGTTCTCTTTGTTTGCTCTATATCTTGAGTATTTTCTTGCTTTTTTTGCACTTTTCAAGTACCTCATAAGCTCCTTGTTTCCTAATCTTGCTATACATCTCCCTCTTTTTCTTAACCAGATCACCAATATCCCTTGAAAACCAGGTTCCCTATGCCTAGTAACTTTGCCTTTAATCTGAACAGGAATATGCAAACTCTTCATTCTCAAAATTTCACCCTTGAAGGCCAATCATTTTCCTAACACACCTTGCCATAAAACAACATATCCTAATCTTCTTGTAAATCCTTTCTCATTTCCACAAAATTTGCCTTCTTCCAATTTAAAATCTCAACATGAGGACCAGACTTACCCTTTTCCATAAATAACTTGAAGCCAAGGATATTATGGTCATTGGTGCCAAAATGTTCACCAACACATATATCTGGCACTTAACCTGCCTTGTTCACTAATAGGAGATCAAGTACTGCATCCTTTCCTATTTGCACCTCTATGTATTGAATTAGAAAACTTTCTTGAACACATCTAACAAACTCCAAGCCATCCATCCCTTTTACAGAATGACATTCCCAGTCAATATTTTGGAAGTTAAAATCTCCTTCTATCAAAACGTTCTGCTTCCTACATCAATTTTCTATCTCTCTACAGATTTGTTTACATGTCCTTCTTTGTTTACATTCTCTTTTGTACACAATCTTTTTGCTTAGTATCTCATGGTTGTATGTAGTGTTTTGCATGTACTCTGACAATAAATTTGAACTTTAAACTTACAAAATATCTTAGAGGATTCAACAGGCTGAACACAGGGAGGAAGTCTCTCCTGGCTGAGAAACATAGAACTAGTGTTACAGATTCAGAATAAGGGGTAGGCTATTGAGCACTGACATGAGGAAACAATGGTGAACCTTTAGAATTCAATAACGCATAGGAGAAGGTCAGTTTACCAAGTTCATTAAAAACAGATATCAATATATTTCTGTTTATTAAGGGAATCAGGGAATGTGGGGATAAATAGAAGAATTACATTGAGGCAAAAGATCACCCATGATCTTGATGATTAATGGAGGAGCCTTAAAAGCTCAATCGTCTCAATTTTTCATGCTTTTATTTTCTCTGACTTTATGTTTTTTAAATGCAATGTTTTTATTATACTGAAGTAGATAGAAAATAACTCACTGGATGAAGTTTCCCCAAGTCATCTAGTTCCATTTTAGCTACTGTACAGCCCTGCTCCAGACAGGCACCTGGTCTCTTTACATAATGCACACATCCTGACTCCTCCACAGTCAAGGCCATGACCATTTTCATCACCTGTATGGAAACAAGTTAAGTCAAGTCAGAGTTTAGAAGAACTTCATACAAATGTCATCAACTACTGAAAACTTCACAATGCCCTCATCCATGTCGTGAATTTAAGAAGCATCTTCCTACTCAGAGTCCTTTTTCCATCTTTAGTGACAAAACATGAACTGTAATTTTGAAGTCCTAATTATTAATAAAATTAATTATTACAACATCCACAAACTGGCAGTCACATAAGGATCTTCCCAATGAACAGCAAACTAAGCTGAAAGAGAGGACATTCGAATGGAAATGGTGTCAGTCCGTAATAAATGCTTGCCTAATAACTCACTTGATGTTTCTGTAGCTCAAATCATATTAAAGCCCCATGTTCGGCAGCTGAATGACATAGTAGATAGTGCTACCTCCACACAGTTACAGCAACTATAATTAAATTCTGGAGCGAAGATTAAACCACTATTGCAGTCAGTGGATCAAGCAGCATTTGTTGGCAGGATATGGGGGAAGGGATGGTAGGTGGGAGCAACTGTTGATGTTTGGGCTCAATGCCCTGTATTAGAATCCTGCATCAGGATCCAAAACTGGGGTTCAGTTCTGACCCAAAGTTCTGGCTCTTTTGAATTGCATGTTCTTTGTGGATACCTGGCTACTCCCATTTTCTACAGATTTCTTGGTTGGCAGATTAATTGATTACTGTAATTTACCTCCAATGAAAATGACTGACAGGAAAATTGGGGTGAATTTGTGAACATGAGCAAGGAAATTGGCTGCAGGGAAATGAATGGCGGAGGGAGGAGTAGACTATTGAGAATGCTTAAAGAGCTAAATATAGATTTAAAAGACTGAATGGCATTGTTCAAATTCACAAAAATAAACTTTAGTACATTCATCTAATGAGCTAGCTCATCTCAACTAGAGCAAATCTGGCAGGCTTACCCGAACTTGGCATGGAGTAGGGGGAATTTGCAAAGATATATGCTTAACACTGCCAGCAAGCTTGGTTTAAACTGCACATATTTGGACATCAGATAGATCTGCATATGACATTCTCCTACTATCTGGTAAATCTCTGGATTTGTCAGAATGTGACCTTTAATTATTAAAGCAGGGCTTCAAGAGATTAATTCTGATCACTGAAAGTAAAACTTGATATGACTGGTGCTCAGTAGAAGGCCATTGATTTGTTCTGAGGAGTATATAAAATATGAATTCCAGAAAGATTGAGGGGAAATCTGCTTGAATAGTGCAATTTTCTGGCGTGCACTAACTAGGCCCAGAAAGGAATGTAGTGGAGAATTCATCACCTTGTGAACCAGATGGCAAACCTTTGGGATTTCATAACAGCAGCTCATCGGAGTTTCATACTGATTTTAAAGTATTACTAAACCACTCATTCCATGACTATTCATTATTAGCAAGTTCATTATTATGAATTCTTTGAAGGGATTCCATGGAGTGATGGATCCTTCAACCAAAAAAGGTTTGGAAATCACTCCGATGTATCTCTTGTTTTCTGATTTGACCCCTGGACGAAGTATAGTGCCCCAGTATAGCAATAAATTAATAAGCTCAGAGCCAAGAAAACTCACCCCCATATCTACTGGTGGGTGATCAGTGTTCAAACTATCTGCTGGCATGAAATGCAAGAGTCTTTCTACTCATGTACACACCTAAGGGAAATGTGAACAGTCTTCCATCCTGTGTGCCCTCCACCCACCTATTGCTCCACATGTGTACCTGATATTGTCATCAGACGTATGCTTCACTGGTCTGAAGGGCCTGAAATCCAGTTAAGTGCAAAAGTTATCATTCATCCCAATGACATTCAAGCCTCATTTAAAAAAAATATTCAGCTAGCTGAAGATTAAACAGCTTTGGAGGAGAACATAAATTGTCACCCAATCAACACACCTCAATCTCTGCATAGCAGTGTCCTGCAAAGACATGACCTTCATCTTCAACGAGGTACTGCAGTAGTTTGCCTGCAGAGGGAGACCGCAGAACAGTAGGATCCTTCTCCTTTTCAAACACACATGTCTTGTTATCAATCGTGATCCGATATCTGCCATGTCAATTAAGCAATTGCTTACGTTACCGGGACTCAGAATTGTTTGGCACATTATCTTTTGCATTAAAGCATTACTAAAGAGAACTCTTACTTGTCTACCTCCTCCTTCATGTAGGTCGTGTAACTATTGCCATCATAGGACAGTAAGAGACCTCCGTCACTTAACCGGTGGACATCAATCTCAATGTGCGATTCATTCATTATAACAATATAGAGAGTTTGTGACTGACGAGCCACCTGTGCAATGGAAGTGAAAACATGAAAACTAAATTAATAGAGCCAATAAGAATAATTGTTCTAAAGTAGAGAGAGAAAATAAATGTCAAGGAGTTAAAAATAGCCATCTTGATAGGCTACAACTTCTCAGTCAAATCCACAAATGCAGTGCTCATGTACAGTAAAATAATAAAATACCAGAAATAGTTTGATAAGAGTTAACAGTTTGCATCAGGAAGCGTCATCTGCAAGTTTGTTCCTCGATGGGGCCTCATTTTTGTAAGTGGCACTGGACAAAGTGGCAACTCTCTGTCTTCCTTACAGTAGACAAAGTTAAAGAATTTCATGTATGTTATATTCTAAAAGTAGTATTACGTGACGAATATGGAAGCTTTGCCTTTACTCATTCAAACCCAGTCTTACATTAGAGGGTAAAATGTCCTGCTGCCTGGAAAATCGTGCATAATATTTGGCTGTTGCAATTAAGGTGTGATTACATGTAAACAATAGTGTACACTAAAAAGTGGTCAGTAATTCAAAATTACGTGAATGTTTTTGGAGTTATAAGGTGATTATACCATGGCACTTAACTAATCAATCAGCATCCTTGTGTAGTTGAACTCCATAGTTCACTCAAGCACAATTATTCTTTAAATATGTTTTTAATGGGAAAATAATTAAATGACATGAAACAGGAAAACCTTCACTAATTCCCCTACCTGCAAGGAGTATTTAGTTTCTTCATAAATGAGCTGCACATTCACTGTGTTTAGCAGGCTGCTTGCTGGAAGAACCTGACCTCTGTGAAATAGGAGAATAAATAAAGCATTATAACTTTCTTCAAGTTAAAGGAACTTTTATTATAATTTAGCATTGTTTTAACCTCTTTCTTCCAAGAAACGTTGCTTTCTTTGAGTGTTAGTAAATTTTTAGTGTTAGTGTCTTGCTCAGTTTCTTTTCTTAAAAGTATATCTCTTCCCTTCTGAATTCCACACCATTTCCTTGAATAGAAATAAAGAAACCTTTTATTCCAGGTACTTTTTGGCTCTCTCTGCTTCAAGAGGTTGTAGAGCTCGTCGAAAGAACCAAAGACTTGTTGATCCAAACCAAGGCTTTTATTAGCAAAAGACCGGAGCTCTTCACAGGTGGCCGACCAGTCCGGAATGATCCGACCTGGCTAGGGACACAACCCTTTAAGGCCCAGACAGTAGGCGTGGCTAAGCTCTCAGCCAATCGCTGTAAGCACAGTCTAGATACAGTAACTATATACACTATGTACATTGGTGATAGATCTGTACTATCACAGAGGTATCAACCCATTCTGCATGGTGATACTGATGAGGACTCAGCAATTTCCAATATCTTTGAACCTTTAGAGTTTGGCAGAATGATTTGGCTGCTGAAAATTAGAATTCAAATTTTAAAAGTATTTCATTCTCATGAATGTTTGCATTCAGGTGTATGTATATGTTTCAAAGGCATCATAAACCATGCTTGCAAGGGATATCTACTGTCTCCAATCACCTTAATAAAGGTGAATATTGTGAATTGTTGCACTAAAATTGAGTATCAATGTGCATGCAAGGTTATTGATGGCAGACATTAGCTAGACTCTAATTGAACAACTTGATTCATTGAATAGATAAAACTCGTAGAGCCACAAACAACTATCTGTCACCCTTCGTACAATGCACCTATGGGAATCATACCAGTCTAGAGAATTTGACTGTCCAGTTGCTTGATGTGTTCCTTGAAAAAAAGTAATAGAGTGTGGTGACCCATTTACCAGCAAGGAAAATGGCTCCCAAAATGGCAGAAATGCTGTGGAAAATGTGGGAAGTTGACTTGCATCCAACACAGGTTCTTATCTGGGCCGGTGACATCACTTCCTGTCCACATGCCAGAAACTGTGATGCATAAGCCCAGCATGCAAATCCTGGAGGTGTCAGTCTTGCACTAGATGCCACAGTGTGTATATTGACTTCATAGCATATGCATCAACTTGACAATATGTACAGCAATTCCACAATGTGTACACCAATGCCTATAGTAGCACAGTATAGAATACTTCGCTACATTGGTGACCCTGACATGGAAAATTTTTCTTCGATACATGCCATGGCTCTGAAACTGCCAACGTTTTGGACTTCACAACCACATGTATGGTTTGACCAAGCAGTAGCCCAATTCCAGTTGAGGCAGATAACATCTGATTCCACGCAGTACTACTATGTAGTAAGTGCCCTGGATTAAGAGACGGCATGCCAAGTTTCTGATTTTCTGCAACAGCCTCCGGAGGAGGGAAAGTATATGGCACTCAAGAGTCTGCTCATCCATACCTTTGGCCTCTCATGATGTGAATGAGCGGCCCATTTTCTTCACTTGGATGGCTTGGGAGACAGGACCCCTTTTGTGCTCATAAATGAAATGCTGGCACTAGCAGAAGGGCATAGGCCCTGCCTCATGTTCGAGCAGGCTTTCTTGGAGCAGTTGCTAAAAGATATCCAAATGCTGTTTGTTGTGTATGCACTCACACAATTAAGACTCGGAGATGTGATGCTTTATCATCCTTTACTTCTATTAGACTAACATGGCTACTCACACACACACACACACACACACATATATATATATAGATATATAAGGGTGACATCATCATCATGAGATGGGCGTCATGATGTCCAGCAGAGGGCGGGCTTATACGCAACACTGTTGGCCAATGAGGATTTCAGTGACCTATGGAAAGTTGCAGTCCATGCAGACATTCTATGGCAGGATAAGCAAGAAAGCGTGACATCTGTAGGACAGGTCACCAGATCCCATTCACAGCAGCAGGACCATGCAACTCCAACATTCGACTGGCAGCAGGGTCAAACAAATCCATTGTCAGACTGCTGGTCAGCCAGAAGACAACGGGGCAGTGATAGCACCCATTGGTATTTCTACCAACAACGAAGGTTTCCACTGCCGATCTCCCTGTGCATTTCAGTGAAACTCTGGGATTGGCTGTGGGATTGGCTCTGGGAATGGCTGTGGCGACTGGACATTGAGACAGCTGTTTATATGTCTGGGATAGACATTCTGGCTGGCGTTTCTTGGTGGATACAGGGGCTGAGATCAGCGGGCTTCCCCCTTCGGGGCGTGACACATGTAGCAGAAAACATGGGCCATCTCTGAAAGCCACAAACTGCAGTACTCTCCAGATATTTGGCACACGTAGGATCCCACTTCAGTTCGGTGATACTAAGTTCACGTGGACGTTCACGTTGGCTAGGGTCACCCACAACCGTAACTGGGAGCTGATTTTCTCAGAGCATGTGGGCTGCTGGTTGATCTAGAAGAATGAAGGCTTTCCAGACCTTTGCCCTAGGTGAGGCCAAGCTGCCAGCCCCGCATTTAGACTCCATTATTCTTTTGGAGGATGAGTTCACCAGGTTGTTGGCGGAATTCCCTGCAATAATTACGCCACAATTCACCTTGGCAATGACAAAACATGGGATGCAGCACCACATACCAACCAAATGGCCACTGCTGCATGCCTGAGCTCACAGGCTCTCACTAGATGAACATCATCTGGCCAAAGAGGAGTTTAAAAGGATGCAGGACATGGGTATTGTATAACGTTCCGATAGCTCCTGGGCCTCCCTGCTCCACATGGTACCCACAGTTAAAGGCCTCCAGGAGTTCTTGGAATGGTGAACTTTTATTGTCGACATCAACCATCAGCAGCACACATCATGCACCCCTTTTTTTCCCTGGTGTCAGGCAAGGCAAAAGACATCACTTGGGATGAATACATGTGGGCAGCATTTGAAAATGCCAAGAAAGCACTGGCTAATGCTACATTGTTGGTCCACCCAAGAATGGATGTTTCACCAGCCCTGACCGTGGATGCATCTAGTAGGGCAGTAGGAGGGGTGCTTGAACAGTACATTGATGGACATTGGAAACTATTGGCTTTCTTTAGGAAGCAGCTGAGATCACCAGAACTCAAGTATAGTGCTTTTGATTGAGAATTGTTGGCACTGTACCTAGCTATCAGACATTTCAGATATTTTCTAGAAGGCAGGCATTTCACAACTTTTACAGACAACATTTGCCTTCACTAAGGCATCAAATCCATGGTGGGCTTATCAACAGAGACATTTATCATATTTTCTGAGTTCACGACGGCCATCAAACACATCTCAGTAAAGGATACTGTAGCGGCAGATGCGCTGTCTCGCCTGGCCATACAATCTGTGCAGACCTTCGCCCAAGCGCAACAGGCAGACAAAAAAATTAAATGTTATGGAACAGTAGACTCGAAGCTGCAGCGAGAAGAAATTCCAATAGGTCCAGGGGAGCTCAAACTCCTGTGTGGCGTATCTACAGGTCATCCTTACTCAATCGTTCCAGTGGCCTGGAGGTGGCAGGTATTTGACGAGGTACACGGGTTGGCACATCCATCGATCACAATGACTGATTTTTGTTTTATGGCCTTTGAAAACAGGCCAGCAATTGGGTGAAGACATGCATTCATTGCAAGACATTCAAAGTCCAACAACACACGAAAGCCCCAGTACAATCTTTTGAGCCGATGCATCAGAGGTTTAACTATGTACACGTGGACATTGTCGGTCCCCTCCTGGTGTCACGTGGTTCCCGTTTTCTTCTCACTATAGTGGATCAGGCCACACGGTGGCCAGAAGCAGTTCTACTGGCAGACATGACTACCAACACCTCCGCCAGGGCCCTCATTTCTAACTGAATAGCACATTTCGGTCTACCAGCACACTTCACATCTGAACGGGGCACCCAATTAATGTCAAACCGTGGTCAGCAATGGCCACCCTGCTTGGAACTAAATTGCACCACACAACTGCATACCATCCACAATCCAATGGACTAGTAGAAAGGTGCCACAGGCATTTGAAATCAGCCCTTATGGCACATCTGCAGGGTAACTGGGTTGATGAATTGCCATGGGTACTCTTGGACATACGAAC
This sequence comes from Narcine bancroftii, assembly GCF_036971445.1. NCBI lineage: Eukaryota > Metazoa > Chordata > Chondrichthyes > Torpediniformes > Narcinidae > Narcine > Narcine bancroftii. Next base: position 124,408,919 of record NC_091472.1, read on the forward strand.
GGCACCTAAGGATAATACAGGTGCCTCTTCACAAAGCTGATCTACGGTGCACCCCTGATCGGTAAAAAGAAAAGCCCAAACTGAAATAAGAACTAATCCATTGAGATATATGGACTCATTGTGAACTGTAAGGTATTCGAGTGTTTAAGTAAAAAGAAGTTATGAGAAATGAGGCTATGACAAATGGAAGTGAACATTACAACTGTAATTTTTTTTTGTTTGGAAGTGCGGGAGACTGAGGGAGGAGATGATGAATGCGAATTGCACAACCTACTGTTGGAGGAGGGGTGGTGACAACCGATGGGAGATGGTCACTGTCCAAGGTGGAGGAGGGTGGGTATAGCATGGGGCAAAAGCTTCGATGGAAGTGCAATAAGGGACTGAACAAATATATGATTATAAATGGTGTTTGTGTTTCTCTTTATTTTCTTTTGGTTAGTTACCTTAGTTTTTACCTTAGTCCTTGTTTCTTATTAGTGAAACATGTCATCCTAAGTTATATATGTGTCTTCCTTTTCTATTTCAGTGTGGTTAATTATTTTGGTTTTAGTTTTCATCATCTGAGAAATAATCATGCTGCGAACCATTCCAGCATCCGTGTGAGGGTCCCTTCAAGGTACTAAAATGCAATGGTTTGACATACACGTAGAGGAAGCGTTTGCAATTGAACGCCTCAAACCTGCCCATCTGGATCTGGTCCAGGCACCTCTGCTGAGAGAAAGGCTGTCCAAACAAAAAAGATATACAGATTTTTGGGTCCGCAGCAGGATTGCCGATTCTGGTGGGGGGGGTTGGGAGGTGTCATGTGGCGACCTACTTACCAGCAAGCGAATTGGCTCCCAAAAATGGCGGCCGTGCTGTGGAAAATGCATGAAATTGACCTTCATCCAACATCACTGATCACATCACTTTCTGTCCATGTGACAGAAGCAGTGATGTATATAAGCCCAGCATGAAAACCTGCAGGTGTCAGTCTTGTGTATACATTGACTTCCTAGTGTATACATCAACTCGACAACGTGTACAACGATTCCACAACGTGTACACCAACATCTATAGTAGCTCAATATAGAATACTTTGCATCAAGAGTATAAATTTTAATGCAACAGTGCATTGCAACAAAAGTTCCAAAGTAGACTAGTAGCAACCAGTTCCAAAAACTCAAGTCAGTGGTTACTTTGCATAGACTCTGATGCAGTTATGTAGAATAGGGGTCTGCCTATCCCTGCTGGGGTAAATTCTAGATGGACTGGACTGAACTGCTCTGATACCTCGCCTCATGTTTTAATACTAATCAACAGCACTTTGAGCATGTGCCTTTGAATTTTTCATGAGAAATGAGGTCATCAATTATTGGGAGAGAATTGTGACAGCCACAATTTTTACCATTAGAAAATGGTATAGATTAGCAATAAAGCAAAATGTCATTATTGCTCATTGAATTGGAACTGCAACAAGTAAACCTCCCCCCCCCACTATTATGCTAGTGGGTGAGAGGTATGCTGGTATTTTCCAAGAAGGACATGCTACTGATATTGCAGCAGAATTTCAAAGAAAGTAATAGTCCAATTCTAAAACCATTATTTTTGAAAAACACATTCTTGTTCTCACAAAATAAACAGTATATTACAATATATTATGCAATACAATTGCAAAATATTTATTCTGAACCACCAGTATAAATGACATAATACAAAAAGGACAAGGAAATAAGATCAATTGGAGACAATAGGAGAATGCCAATGTTGCCATCTAGAGCAAAACACAAGCTATTGGAGGAACTCCATGGGTCAGGCAATACCTGTGGAAGTAAAGTGGTAGTTGACATGAGTTGCCCTGATGCAGGGATTCAACCTGAAATGCCAACTATCCCTTTTCCTCCACAGATGTTGCCTGACCCATGGAGTTCCTTCATCAGCTTGTTTTTCACAAGTGGACAAATTGAAACAATAGTCAAGTGAACCTGAAACAAATATCAAAGTTTAATCATGGTAAGAACATTTGGTTTTATTCCAATATCTCCCAACCCTGGGAATTGACATTAATGCTTTCAATGCATGCTCCTTTAAAGAAGTCCTCCCTGTTTTTCCACGTTTCTACTCTTTATTAATTAATTGGCTTTCACTCATCCTCGTGGACTACAAAATCTTATTCCTCAAAAACCTACCTTTCCAGAGAGTTCAGGAAATTGGTCATGCTTGTTTGAAAGGCTGAATCTGCCACATGTAAAGCACCACACACCACTCCAAGTACTGTATCTGGCCTTTCTGCCTAGAAAAATTAAGAACATGTTTTTTTTTGGTAAAATATTATTTCATTACATAAAAGTATGCATAGCAATGTGCTGATATTTGTACCTGAGGTAACCTGTATGAATCTGTGGTCAGTTCCTGGAGGCAATTTCCTTTTAAACGTTTGGCCAAACATAGATTGGGTGACCTTCATTCAATCCACAGTGCAACCCTTAAGTTTCAGTTGTCTGCCAAATTAATTCTCCAAATCACTCCTCTTCTGATCTGTTGTCTATGGCTTTCCACACTCCTATAATGTGACTCAATGCAAACTTGAGGAACACTGGGCATGTTGCAGCTTTTGGAACTCAATGTTGGAGTCAGTAATCTCAGCCATTCATTTTCTCTGACGCAGAATTGGTCATTCAGTCGTTATGTCATCTATCTTCAATATCTACATGACAGTATCTGATCTGCTGAGCATTTTCCAAAATTCAGAACTGCATTTCATAGCTTTTACATATAATTTTGTTTGCTTTCTTTCTCTCTAACTTAGTATATTAATCTGTCAGCCAGACACCTTCCTCAGCCTTGTATCACCATGGGAAATTTACCCCATCATGGGACGAAATGGCAGTGCTGCCAGAGCTGCTATAATCACAGCACAGTCACTGGTGCGGACCCGGGAGAGCAGAGACACAGCATTGATCCAAAAGGTTCATTTAGTAGGTCCCAATGCTTGCAGCTCCATACAGGCTTTAAATGGCCTGTTAAAGGAGCCGACAGTGTTGGTAAATAAAATCCTGCAACCGTGGGATCTGTGCCCAAGATGGCGGAGCCAATGCTCAGCAGTGGCCACAAGGGGTTGCAGATTCCAGGGAGTAGCGGACTGGCACAGGGCACCAGAAATGGGTAGAACACACTGTATTGAGAAGGAGAAGTATAGGAGATTACGCTACAGGATGGCGATCACAACAGCAGATCAGCAAGGACCTCAGTGGCTGATGGAGCCGCACAGGCTGTGGGCAACTTGCAGTCGGGAACCTGCACAAGCTGCGGGTGACTGGCCTGTGGAAATTAGGTATTGGAACTAGGATTCAAGAGGTTGCTGAGGGCATGAAGGACTCCTGAAAGGCCTTGGCATGAAGGTTTCCTGATCGTGTCAGAGGCTTGGATCTAGAGCTCGGGTGGCCGATGGATTGAACAGGAGTTTGTGCTCTGCAGATGCTGCAAAACTGCTGGACATAAATCTATGAACACTCAGTGACACTGAAGGGACTCTCCTTTGCTTCTCTTTCTCTTATATTGTAAGGCACTGGGTGACACAAATGGTAACTCTTAGTCTGGCTTACGGAAGGCAGTAGGCAATTTCATGTAATATTTCTTCTTTTGTACTATTACTTGACAATAAGGGAATCTTGAAATATTTTAATGCCCTTATCCATCCTTTACCCAACTCTCTGCAATTGAAAAGAAATATGTTTGCTCTCTATTTTAATTCTGAGAGAATTAAACATTAACTCTATTTCTCTATCGACAGATGCTGCCTTATCTGCTGAATGTTTTCAACATTTTCTGCTTCTACTTCCATTTTTAGCATCTGTATTTTTTTTTTACTTCCAGCATCTGCATTTCTTATCATTTTATAGTCCATCGACCAAACTGTGTTGATTAATTCTCCAACTTCCCTGTCTTTATGACAGAATCTTTCTCACACTTTCCTCTCTTAACAATAACCAAGATCAGAATAATTCTATTTGGGTCATGGTCAATGGTCAAATTCCTTTACCCTGTACTTGCACGTTGCACCTCACAGTGTTGACTATCTATACTTATGGAGCAGACAATTTATAATCTGCAGATCTGTTGTGACACAATGCTTCCCAGTCAGAAGGTGGGGAATTCAAGCCATAAATCCCAGTATACAATAATACTACATGAGGAACTGTTTTATTGTCTGCTGTTAAAATGGTTATAAGAAAAATGAGGGACCTAACCCTAATGTCCTCCCAATACTTATCTCTAAAGAAATGACATGCCACCATTATGTATGAAATGGACTGTGACATTTTTTATATTAAAATAATGAGAACACATCAAAAGATATTATTTTATTGGTGCTAAGACATTTTTGGATGCCCAAAGGTTGTAAATGTGTGCATTCAATTCCCTTTCCTTCTCTTTTTTTTCAAGCCAATGAACATTTTTTTATACCCAATTACTAATTAACTTGAACAGAAACTAATATCAAATATTCATATCCAATACAGGGATACCCTGTTTTACGAATACTCACTTTTACGGAGAAAGCTGCGTTTGCTTTTACAAAGGATTTGAATGGGCTTTTACTTTTTAAAAAATAGCCTTCAATAGTAGTGAATGGCTCTTTCCTTTATGCCATTTTGGCTTACAAAAGGTTTTATAAGAACATTCTAGTTTGTAAAGAGGGGTATACCTGTACTTATAAAAACTAAATCTTATTCAACTTTCCTGGATTTCACTTTATTGTTCACATGCACAAGTAATGCTACATCTTTACCTGAACTTTGTCTGCAATGAGGTGGTCAAGCCAGCTAGTATCAATGGTGTTGCATTGAAAACTTTCCGTTTCCAGAAGCTTGATCAAATACTCAACTGTAGTTCTAAAGTCCCCACGGATTGAGAGTTCTTTAAGAGCTAAAACCAAATTCCTAAAAGGAAAATAAGAGTCAATACAACATCAAATTGCAGTTATAATACTAATTATTTTATAGGATTTTTAAAAAATTTCTTTTGAATCCCCAAAACTACATTAATAATCTGTTCAGGTTATTTTTACTCTCCTAATGTTATGTGATGAGATGCTGACATTAAGCAAAGGGAAGGGGAGAGGCAAAAGGTTACTGCAGGTAGACTGGAATGTGAAATTCAGATTATCAAATCTTCCATGATTGTAAAAATGGCAGAACAAGCATGAAGATGGGAGTGATCTGCTCCTGCTTTGCTATTAAACTCAGAAAAATGTAAAAAGGGAAAAATTAGTTTTTTTGCAAAATAAATACATTACATATCTCAAAATCTTTCATGGACAAAATTCAATCAATCTTCTTCCTCGTATACTCTGCAATAATTAATTGCAATATTTTAATGTTACTTCAAGCAATAATGAGAATAATTTCCACATTTAATATCAATCCATATATGGCTTGATGGAAACCATCTTTGTGCAGACCTTGAAGTAACAGGATAACAGAAGTAAGGTGGTATAATTGGTACTAACGAGATAGCTTCCTCACGGTTTTCTCCCCAGGAGAAACAGTGGCCAAATTGGGAATCAGCAAACTCATGCAGGCCACCAGCAGCTGCTACGCTGAAGTATCCCCAGACATTTTTGTTGCTACGGAAGTTCAGCTCCTGGACTGTTCCTGGGCTAGGCTTAAATCCCTAGATGATAGAAAAAAATTACAAGATAGAGTTACTTTGGGGGTTGATCAACATCAAGCAGATTGTGAAAATGTCATCAGAACATTCCATTTATCAATCTATTTTTAATGGAAAACATCAACGTTAGACAAATCATAGTCAACAGATATTTAATTCAATAGGCAGGTGTAAATCCACAGTATTACCATCACATTTTTGGCAATAGACATCTTCTCTTTCTCTCTCATAATGTCATTATATGGACACTGCTTTACTGATGATGTGGCAGTTGTTCCAACTTTCTTACTTCCTCAAGTATCATTAATTTGGCTCAGTCATGTCTTGGGATAGAAGAAAATTCAAATAATGGCCCACAAGAGGCTGTTTAACTTTCAGAAGGATGAAGATTAGATGAAGTATCAAAAATGGTAAATTTGCAGCAAACTTTATTTAGTCTTTTGGGTTATTTGCACTTGACAATCTCAGTAGCCACTTGGGTAAGTGGAGGCCAGTGAGCAGGTCTGCATTTTCTGGAGTATCAGTCAAGAGGGCCCACCTTCTTCAACTTTTAACATTCGAGAAATCAATAAGTATGCAGTTTATATCTTGAATGTGTTAAGGAATAAGTTAATACAATTATAGAATGAAATACATCTTAAGGGGTAAGGTTAGATTGTGGGGGTTTAGGTATTAGTTTTCTGCATTTTTCTTGGAGCTGTCTGAGGGCAAAGACCATGTCAGTGGTTCCTCTGTTTGCGCGAAAGCCGCACTGTGATTCTGGGAGAATATTCTCGGCGACACTAGGTATTATTCTATTTAGTAGAATCCTAGCGAAGATTTTGCCTGCAATGGAGAGCAACGTGATTCCCCTGTAGTTTGAGCAGTCTGATTTCTCGCCTTTGTTTTTGTACAGGGTGATGATGGTGGCATCACGAAGATCCTGAGGCAGTTTACCTTGGTCCCAACAAAGCTTGAAAAACTCATGCAGTTTGGCATGCAGAGTTTTGCCGCCAGCCTTCCAGACTTCTGGGGGGATTCCATCCATACCTGCTGCTTTGCCACTTTTCAGTTGTTCGATTGCCTTATATGTCTCATCCAGGGTGGGAACCTCATCCAGCTCTAGCCTTAGGGGCTGTTGAGGGAGCTGGAGCAGGGCGGAATCTTGGACTGAGCGGTTGGTACTGAAAAGAGATTGGAAGTGTTCTGACCATCGGTTGAGGATGGAGATCTTGTCGCTGAGGAGGACTTTGCCGTCTGAGCTGCGCAGCGGGCTTTGGACTTGGGGTGAGGGGCCGTACACAGCCTTTAGAGCCTCGTAGAAACCCCTGAAGTCGCCAATGTCCGCGCTGAGCTGTGTTCGTTTGGCGAGGCTAGTCCACCACTCATTTTGGATCTCCCGGAGTTTGCGCTGAAGATGGCTGCATGCGCGACGGAAGGCTTGTTTTTTCTCTGGACAGGACGACTTTGTAAGGTGAGCCTGGTGGGCAGCTCGCTTCTTTGCCAGCAGCTCCTGGATTTCCTGGCTGTTTTCGTCAAACCAGTCCTTGTTTTTCCTGGAGGAGAAGCCCAGTACCTCTTCAGTGGATTGCAGTATGGTAGTCTTCAACTGATCCCAGAGGGTTTCAGGGCTTTGGCAAATACTAGAGCGCATCGGATGTCCCCCAAAGTTCCTCAACATGATTATCCAACTGCACGAAAACCAACAAGGTCGGGTCAGATACAGCAATGAGCTCTCTGAACCCTTCTCCATTAACAATGGCGTGAAGCAAGGCTGTGTTCTCGCACCAACCCTCTTTTCAATCTTCTTCAGCATGATGCTGAACCAAGCCATGAAAGACCCCAACAATGAAGACGCTGTTTACATCCGGTACCGCACGGATGGCAGTCTCTTCAATCTGAGGCGCCTGCAAGCTCACACCAAGACACAAGAGAAACTTGTCCGTGAACTACTCTTTGCAGATGATGCCGCTTTAGTTGCCCATTCAGAGCCAGCTCTTCAGCGCTTGACGTCCTGCTTTGCGGAAACTGCCAAAATGTTTGGCCTGGAAGTCAGCCTGAAGAAAACTGAGGTCCTCCATCAGCCAGCTCCCCACCATGACTACCAGCCCCCCCACATCTCCATCGGGCACACAAAACTCAAAACGGTCAACCAGTTTACCTATCTCGGCTGCACCATTTCATCAGATGCAAGGATCGACAATGAGATAGACAACAGACTCGCCAAGGCAAATAGCGCCTTTGGAAGACTACACAAAAGAGTCTGGAAAAACAACCAACTGAAAAACCTCACAAAGATAAGCGTATACAGAGCCGTTGTCATACCCACACTCCTGTTCGGCTCCGAATCATGGGTCCTCTACCGGCACCACCTACGGCTCCTAGAACGCTTCCACCAGCGTTGTCTCCGCTCCATCCTCAACATCCATTGGAGCGCTCACACCCCTAACGTCGAGGTACTCGAGATGGCAGAGGTCGACAGCATCGAGTCCACGCTGCTGAAGATCCAGCTGCGCTGGATGGGTCACGTCTCCAGAATGGAGGACCATCGCCTTCCCAAGATCGTATTATATGGCGAGCTCTCCACTGGCCACCGTGACAGAGGTGCACCAAAGAAAAGGTACAAGGATTGCCTAAAGAAATCTCTTGGTGCCTGCCACATTGACCACCGCCAGTGGGCTGATAACGCCTCAAACCGTGCATCTTGGCGCCTCACAGTTTGGCGGGCAGCAGCCTCCTTTGAAGAAGACCGCAGAGCCCACCTCACTGACAAAAGGCAAAGGAGGAAAAACCCAACACCCAACCCCAACCAACCAATTTTCCCTTGCAACCGCTGCAATCGTGTCTGCCTGTCCCGCATCGGACTTGTCAGCCACAAACGAGCCTGCAGCTGACGTGGACTTTTTACCCCCTCCATAAATCTTCGTCCGCGAAGCCAAGCCAAAGAAAGAAAGAAAAGGTATTAGTTTACATTCAACAAGAGACATTAACATTTCACAAAGGATATCACATATAAAATGCAAGAGCTATGCTTAAGGGTGGACTCTATGTCTGCCATTGATTTTATAGAAACCATTAAGAGTGCCTGTGAAGACTTCACAAGTAGATGTTAATTGAACTGATGTTGTAGTATTGAAATGGAGTATAGTCTTGAAAAGGAACATGTTAGAACAAGTAGCAAGCTCAAGAACCGAAAATCTGTTGCTATTAAGACTGGTGCCAGAAGTTTAAATTGCTGGTTGAAGGTTGCTATTTTAAGATAGGATTCCATTTGAAGACAGGTTCTGAGTTCAGCCTATTCTAAACACTTGTAGTCAATTACAAGAGAATGTGGGTAGTTAATGTGTTTCTCGTGAATAGGGGAAAAAGAAAAACTCTTTGTGGAAACCTGGAAGAAGAGGTTATCTTTTGGAAAAACCCACAGGGAGCAAGTGACTTTGTCAAGGCACTGAAGTGGATGATTGAAGGATTTGAGTTTGTGTGTGTCCAACGAACAACAATATCTCTCTCTGAAACCAATAAAGGACTTCCTTTGTGGTAACAATTTAAGTTAAAGCACCAGAGCCTGGTGAAGATCATAAATGTTAAATTCTGTGCACAGTGTGGAAAATTGCCTGATACCAGTGAAAAGTGAATGGTTGGACAATGAAACAAAGAACTTGACTAAATACATAAACAAAACATACACGTGTGCTTAGAATTAGAAGGGTGTTAAGTAATAATAAGTTAAATATTAATCTTGTTATTATGTATAAATAAAATTAAAAACATTTTTGTTTAAGTAACCATTGTTCTTGGTGAATTTCTATTGTTGCTGGTTTTTAGAGTCCTCTGAGCTCATAACAAATGATACTTGGACAATAACCTTGGCTCTGACATAAATGGGTATGATGCAGCAACAGCTGACAGATTTCCAACTGATGAAAAAATTCCATGTCAACAAGAGTATTGAGACAAGCATGAAACTATTTCTTTTTAAAAAGTCAGCTGCGTACCTATCAGATGATGATCACAGATCAACTGTGAATGAAATAAATTCTATCACTAAAATAATAAGATACAGCCAAGACAAATTCAGATATTCAAAATTGAATTTGTATGATCCAAAAATCTAACCATAGAGACCAAAAATGAATTCCAACATGAAACATTAAAAAAAAGTAACTAAAAAAAAACGCTTTATGATGGGCATGGTCTTCCCTGGAATAGGATTTCAGAAGCACATGTATATAAAAAAAATCATAGATCATAGAAGAACTGTAAATTATAGAGACTGACACATCAACACCAAGGACATCTGGTGGAACAAACTTTTAGAAAGGCAAACACTATCTGCTGGAGGATCTCAGTAGATATTCCCAGTCTCAAGAAAGGGTTTCAGCTCAGAACTCCAATTATTCCTTTTAAGCGATAATGTAGCTTGATCCATTGAGTTCCTCCAACAGATTGTGTTTGGATTCAGGTTCCGGCATCTGCAGTCTCCATCTTTTTATAAATTCTGCTTCAAAATGCAAGATTATGTGCATTCCATTTGTTTTTATATTAATTCTCTTTCACTTTATTGGTTTATTTCATTTCTAGTGTGAAGTACAGTATTAAAATGTTCATTAAAACACATGGTTAAAAAAAGTTCTAACAGTAAGATCACATGAAAAAGAAATGATTACTCATAGATTAAAAACCGATAATTTTTCAGTTGTACCTCATCAGGGTTTTCGCTTGTGATCCTAGCAGCAATAACATGACCTCTAGGACTTGCAATAATTTTTGATTCCTCAAAGTTGATAACCGAGTCAGCCCAAGGAGATTCTCCGTACAGAACTCTTATATTCTTGATCCGGTGCAAGGGAATCCCCATTGCCACCTCAAAAGCAACACAAAATTAATTAGCAATTCAAAATTGCACCAAATTTTAAATTATTTCTGCATTAAGTTTTCAACTTGAATGTAGCTTTAACACTCATTTAGATCTGCGCAAGGTTAAAGAATGAAACATAACCACTTCTTCATATTGATTTGAAATTTACCCCAAACAATTTTATGACCTGTGTATTTCCTCCATTGTATATGAATCAAATTTAAGCAATCTGAACATATTACCTTATGAGGCCTTGCATAAAATTTTTAAGATTTCAACAAAGTGGAGAAATTTTGAAATAAAAACAGAAAATATCTGAAATACACAGGAGATGAGGTAACAGCCTGGATTAAGAACAACTAAATGTTTCCAGATAAATCCCTTTCCTATTTGGTTTCATCTGTCTGTTATCCTTCACCCACTTCAATTCATCTCTCCTTCATAATTATGGTTGAGCTCTGGATAGACAGGATGGTTGTCAAAGGTTTGAGCAGGATTCAAACCAGATTGAAATACAGATAAAGAACTGGCAGGTGGAGTTTAACCTGGAAAAATATGAGATGATGCATTTTGGGAGGCTAAATGTAAGAGATAAACATTCAATGGCAGGAGCCTTCATAGCATTGACATACAGAGGGGATTGTGAAGTGCAAGTCCATAGCTCACATAAAGTGCCAACACAGAAAAGAAAAGAAAGAGTACAGCATAGTTGGCTTCATCAGTTGGGCATTGAGTATAAAAGTCAGGAAGCCAATGTTGCAGCTGTATAAAAGTTTGGTAAGACCACATTTGGAAATCTGTTTACAGTTTTTGGTTATCACATTATAGAAAAGACATGGAGGCTTTGGTGAGGGTGCAGAAGAGGTTCACCAAGAGGATTCCTAGATGAGTCAGTATTAGTTACAAAGGAGGGGTTAACCAAAGTTGGGTTATTTTTCTGGAATGTCAAAAGCTGGAGGGCTGGAGGGCATGTAACATTATGAGAGGCATAGAAAGGGTAGGTAATCCAGAGTGAAATATTAAATATTAGGGGGCATATCTTTAAAATGAGAGGAGGAAAATTTAAAAGAGATTTAAAAACTAGAGTATTTAAAAAAAAAACAGAGAGTGGTAGGTGCTTGGAACAATGACGCAAGGGGAGGTGGTGGAAGCAGAGAGAAAAAATGGTTGTACTGCCAGAACTCCTGTGACAGCAATATTCCCTCTGGTGTGGAGTCAGCTGAGCGGGGAGCAGAGACACAGCACTGCTCCTCAGGGTCCTGTTGCCTGGCTATATTGCCAACAGTTCCATACAGGCTTTAATTGGCATGTTAAAGGAGCCAATTGTGTTTTATTTCAAAATCCTGCAACTGCAGAGGTCTGTGCCTTCGAGAGGTGCTGAGGGCAAAAAAGGACTCCTGGCAGGCCTTGGGTTCTGGATCGAATTGGAGGTTTGGACCTGGAGTTCAGGCTGCCAATGGTTTGAACAGGTGTCTGTGCAGCTGTAAAGGCTGAAGGAGCACAGGAAGTGAATCCATAGACACTTGGTGCCTCTGAAGGGACTCTCTTTCTCTTCCCTGTCTTTTCTTGTTTGGGTCACCAAGCAATGCTCATAGCAAGGCTTCGTTGGCCTTATGGCAGGAAAAAGTTGAAGTCTATCATGTATATTATCTTTTTATATATTAATATGTATAAATAAAAGGAACTTTGAACCTGAGATATGATGGGAATGTTTAAGAGGCAATTAGACTGACACATGTACAGGCAGGGAATGGAGGAATATGGAACACAAGTATGCAGATATGCAGTTTAAGTTGGCAACACAGTCAACATCAACATTTTGAGCCGAAGGGTCTGCTCCTGTACTGTTCAGTTATATGTTCTAAGCTCTATGTTATTTGAAATTGTTGAATGTGATGTTAAATACTGAGGGCTACACTATGTTAAAAGATGAGGCACTGTTCCTCAAGCTAGAGTTGGGCTTGAGTGTAAGAGGTCAAAGATGGAGAGATTCGAGTGGAAGTGCAATGAAGAGTTAAAGTGACTTTCATTCAATCTGCAAAGGTGATCCTGTGGTTTACGTTGTCAAATCCAGCAGCAATAAATGTGCAATTTAAGAAAAAGGGAAACAAAAATAAACAGGATGTCACACAGATACAGGAGATCGTTCTTTACAGTTGCCATGTGCTTGAAAGTAGAATAGAATGTGGATTGTTTTTTACTTTACACTACACCTGACCAGCTTGACAGATATTCTTTCAAATTTTTATATATTACAGTATGTTGCTATATATTAGTGATTTGTATGACTAGTTTTAGAAAATTAAACAATTTGGATTCCACAACATAATTTCCAATGTTTTTGACCAACAGTAAAAACACAAAAATTGCATTTTAACTTGCTGCAGATTTTACCTGCAACTGGGCAGCAGGCAAGTTGACATCTGCGATCATCTCAGTGCAGGGATGCTCCACCTGTAGGCGAGGATTGAGTTCCAGGAAGTAGAAACTGCCATCTGGACTGTAGAGATATTCTACAGTTCCTGCACTGACATATGCAACCATTTTGGCAATACGCACTGCATACTGGAAAACAGTGAATAAATGAAATGCCCACTTTAATTTAGTAATCTTTCAATCCAAAAAAAAATCTCTTTTCCCTTCTTTTCTTTTTGTGCTTATATACCTTTATATACATTTTGTTGAGGGAGGGGATTTTGGGATGGGGTGGAACTATCATGTATATAACTTTCAATTTGATCTTTTGAAACTTATTGTAGTAATTTAGATTACTGCATGTATGGAAATTTTTAAATAAAATATTTTAAATATTAGTAATCTTTATAAATAATTAAATGTTTCTTGGAATCACTGAAAGATGCAGTGGAACAGAAGTTTATTCACCCTTTTGCCTTCATCAAACTTTAGAGGAACTATATAAACAATCCTATTACCCTATCCATTGCACAGCATCCAGCTTTCTTTGTTTAGTACATCGTTGTTCTCTCGCCACAGATGCTCATTATCATCAAGAGCATTTAAAGCACTTCTGTTTAGATTCACATTTCAAGCATCGCACTTTTTGTTTTATTTTCACAGAATCTCAGTTCTTCAGATTTTAATTGTTCTGAATTAAAAAAAATATATAATATTTCAATTGTTTCTGATCACTTTATTCCCGTCTTCACTTTATACACTTGATTTGACATTGAATTAATTGCTACTCTATTCCAATTTTCATTTCCTGTGATTCAGACTGCATGCCTAATTAAGAAGTCTTCAATCTGGATTCAGGACCTAAATAGCTGATTGCTCACTTTAATAGCCAATTGTTATAAAAGAAGCTAGGACTAATTATTTGCTGCTAACTTAAATTCTTGAACAATGTTTTTTAAAAAAAAAATTACCAGAGAATCCATGCACTGTGATATTGATGTAGCAACCGGTTTTCAAAGTATACTGTGAAGCTGTGTTGAAAAACTGTTTATTCTTTAATAAATAACCTCTACTAAACTGCAAATCTTTGCTATTTCTAGTTAACATTCTTCAATCCTTTCCCAAAATTTCATTCACCTGTTCCATATGCTCAATCACCGACTGTGGGGCAACAGTTGCAGGAGCTTCCTCAATTATTTTTTGGTGCCTACGTTGAATGGAACAGTCACGTCCAAACAGAGAGATTGCATTACCATATTGGTCTGCTAGAATTTGTATTTCCAGATGCCGTGCACGCTGGGCAATTTTCATGATGAAAATTGGAGAACCAGGAACCTCAGTCTGAACCTGGAGAAGAAAAACCAAGGAATTATTCCAGTTTAAAGAAATTCAATCCTTGCTATAGTTTATTTCAGCACCATGATGTTATTATTTAAGGATGGTGCACAGCACAAATCCTACAAGGAATGACATAAGCAATCATTTATATGGAAAATGTAAACAAGAAAGCTATTATTATGGAAATCAATTGAGTGTTCAGCATTTATTAGCGTTTTCTAATTTGTAGTCCAGACCTATTTTTCAAAAGAAGTGAAGAAAATGCTGTGAGCCCACAGGTACTCAGCTCACATTAGGATATAGCTAATCAGTTATCCTGAAGGATCAGTAGCAAAACTTGATCACAAAACCTCTGTGGGGAAAATTGTCAACAGCAATCAGTTTACATACTTTTCTATATACAATAGAATCAGAACCAATAACTAGAATAGGAAACATAGGCGATGTTATAAAATGTGGTGTATTGTGTTAATTTAGAATACACTAATAAACAATAAGTATAAACTATGTACTGTAATGAGTCCAGAGGACCCTAAAACCCAGCAGCAATAGATATTCATCAAGACAAATGGTTACTTAAACAATAAATGCTTTTAATTATCCTTAAACATGAAAACATGATCAAACTTTAACTTATTACTATTAACTAACCTGACTTAACCCCCTTCTAATTCTAAGTGCACGTCTATGTAGTGTGTATACAAGTTTAGAAAAGTTATTTAATTCACAGTCCAATCTCACTTCCTCCAAGTTCATAGGTTACAGGCGATTCTTATACCGTGCACAGAATTTAACATTTATGAAGTTCACCAGGCTTTGGTGCTTGAAAGGTAAAAGGTTACCGCTTAGAAAGGTTCTTGTTGGTTTTCAGATAGAGATTTGTTGTTCCTGGACACAAACTGATCCCTTTTAATCAGTCATAGCTGTGTTTTGCCGAAGAAACTTGCCCCATCAGGGTTTTCCAGATGATAACCTCTTTATTTCAGGTCACCACAGAATTCCTTTTTGTTTCCCTTATTTCAAAGGAAACATTGGGCAGCCAGTCCTCTCCTCTTATATGGACCACAAGGGCTTTGACCACACTGAACTATGCACTCACAACCCATCTTCAAAATAGGTTTCCCACAAGCCTGCCAGCTTGTCCTGTTCCAGTCCCAGCTGCTGCTGCTGAACTGTAGAACTGAATTCTCTCTCTCAGACAAAAGCCAATTTTACTCTCTCTGTTTGCAAAACCACCTGACCCTCTTAGAAGAGCAGCCTCCACTCAGACAGACTGCAGCTCCAAATCTAATCCTCCGAGTTCTTTCATCTGTTGCTCTTCAAAACAACAATCCGTTAGTGAAGTCCCTTGGGCACTCTCCAAAGCTTTTGCAAAGGTATTTGGAGCTGGCCTGTCTGGCTTGAGCAGAGCCTTTGTATTTTAAATGAGAACTGTTTTGAAGTGATTGTATGTGACCCACACTAAAAAACATTCCCCAATTTATCTCCCAAAATCATATCTATATACAATATAAAACACAACATATTCTGTCACAGTACCAACACAGTAAGATATTTTGCATAGTAGGGAAATTAAGGGTTATGGGGAATAAGTAGACCCAAATCTATGGCAGATCACCCATAATCATATTGAATGGCAGAGCAGGCTTGACAGTTCAGATGGTCTACTCTGCTATTCTATAGGTTCTTATGTTTTTCTTTGGCTTGGCTTCGCGGACGAAGATTTATGGAGGGGGTAAAAAGTCCACGTCAGCTGCAGGCTCGTTTGTGGCTGACAAGTCCGATGCGGGACAGGCAGACACGATTGCAGCGGTTGCAAGGGAAAATTGGTTGGTTGGGGTTGGGTGTTGGGTTTTTTCTCCTTTGCCTTTTGTCAGTGAGGTGGGCTCTGCGGTCTTCTTCAAAGGTGGTTGCTGCCCGCCAAACTGTGAGGCGCCAAGATGCACGGTTTGAGGCGTTATCAGCCCACTGGCGGTGGTCAATGTGGCAGGCACCAAGAGATTTCTTTAGGCAGTCCTTGTACCTTTTCTTTGGTGCACCTCTCTCACGGTGGCCAGTGGAGAGCTCGCCATATAACACGATCTTGGGAAGGCGATGGTCCTCCATTCTGGAGACGTGACCCATCCAGCGCAGCTGGATCTTCAGCAGCGTGGACTCGATGCTGTCAACCTCTGCCATCTCGAGTACTTCGACGTTAGGGGTGTAAGCGCTCCAATGGATGTTGAGGATGGAGCGGAGACAACGCTGGTGGAAGCGTTCTAGGAGCCGTAGGTGGTGCCGGTAGAGGACCCATGATTCGGAGCCGAACAGGAGTGTGGGTATGACAACGGCTCTGTATACGCTTATCTTTGTGAGGTTTTTCAGTTGGTTGTTTTTCCAGACTCTTTTGTGTAGTCTTCCAAAGGCGCTATTTGCCTTGGCGAGTCTGTTGTCTATCTCATTGTCGATCCTTGCATCTGATGAAATGGTGCAGCCGAGATAGGTAAACTGGTTGACCGTTTTGAGTTTTGTGTGCCCGATGGAGATGTGGGGGGGCTGGTAGTCATGGTGGGGAGCTGGCTGATGGAGGACCTCAGTTTTCTTCAGGCTGACTTCCAGGCCAAACATTTTGGCAGTTTCCGCAAAGCAGGACGTCAAGCGCTGAAGAGCTGGCTCTGAATGGGCAACTAAAGCGGCATCATCTGCAAAGAGTAGTTCACGGACAAGTTTCTCTTGTGTCTTGGTGTGAGCTTGCAGGCGCCTCAGATTGAAGAGACTGCCATCCGTGCGGTACCGGATGTAAACAGCGTCTTCATAGTTGGGGTCTTTCATGGCTTGGTTCAGCATCATGCTGAAGAAGATTGAAAAGAGGGTTGGTGCGAGAACACAGCCTTGCTTCACGCCATTGTTAATGGAGAAGGGTTCAGAGAGCTCATTGCTGTATCTGACCCGACCTTGTTGGTTTTCGTGCAGTTGGATAATCATGTTGAGGAACTTTGGGGGACATCCGATGCGCTCTAGTATTTGCCAAAGCCCTTTCCTGCTCACGGTGTCGAAGGCTTTGGTGAGGTCAACAAAGGTGATGTAGAGTCCTTTGTTTTGTTCTACAAATTTTCATTAGCTCTGTACATTGTGCTTATGTATATGACAATAAATTCTCATCTGTATCATCAACAACAAATATAGGCCCAGCTTCAATGTGATGAGGACAAAAAAAAAATCAGACAGATTATAAATATTGAACTATTTTCATTGGTGGAGAACACAAAGAGCAGGAGAGAAGCAGGATACCAAATCAACATGGGAAAATGGGATCAATGTAAGAACCAATGCTAACACTCAGAAAGGAATGAGTTTGGGACAGGGATTCAGAGAACAAATGTATAATCTTGACAAGGATTGATCACCCTATGTTTTGATAGGTGGCCATACTATGCAAACTGTGATTGCTTATATTCAGTCTTTGCAAATAAGAACTTAAATAAAAATACATATACCTGATGCCACTTGTCAGTAGTGTCTCTAGTATTAGTCCAAACTCAGCTTAGACTGGTAGGATCCAAGAGGGTTAGGTTGAATGGAATGATTTACGAAAAAAATGAAAGTTTTAATCATAAATGGTCGGAGAACAGCAATTTTTGTTTATGTTCTATAGGGTTATGGGTGTGAAGTAGAGAAAAATCAGATTGTTCTGGAGTAGGTTCCATAGGTTGGCACAACATCGTGGGTGGATCGTCTGTGCTGCAATGTTCTATATTCTTGCAGGAGTCAATGGAGGACATAATGACTGATGCATTTGCAGACTAGGTTACAAAATTTGACCATCAGAGTCTGAACAAACTGAAGTTCATAGAGATAATGGAATGGGAAGACAATCAGATAGAACTTGAAAATACATTTGCAGGGAGACGGAAATGAAGATTCTAGGAGCTGAGATGCGGATACAGAGAGCTGTTGTTACAGATGCAAATATAATAGGTTTTATGGTGGACAGCAATTTTGGAAGCAGAAATGCTTTGCGTCAATATTAATTTTGGTAGTTGGTAATTTGTTTTTTTCCTTTCTATGTGAATCTTCTTCCAAATGTTGAGCAGATGGTGCAGTACTGGTGAATTCCCATGTTGCACCAGCTTTTCATCCCACTTATATAGTAAATGTTCAGGTACCTTCGCCCCTATTTTATCTAGCTCTAATCTGGTCCAATCTGATTTTTCCCTTGTTTGATAAAAATCTGATAGGTATCTTAATTGTGCTGGTCTATAATTCTTAAAGTTTGGTAGCTGTAAGCCTCCTTGTTTGTACCATTCTGTTAATTTATCTAGCGCTATCCTCGGTTTCCCCCCTTTCCATAAGAATTCCCTTATTATTTTCTTTAGTTCCTTGAAGAATTTCTCTGTTAGGTGAATTGGTAACGATTGAAATAGGTATTGTATCCTTGAGAAGATATTCATTTTAATGCAATTTACCCTTCCTATCAGTGTTAGTGGTAAGTGTTCTAAGTCATCTTGTAATTTCTTCATTAATGGCTGATAATTTAATTTGTATAGATGGCCTAGATTATTACCTAGTTGAATACCTAGGTATCGGATTGCTTGTGTTTGTCATTTAAATGGTGATTCTTTCTTAAACTTTGTGAAATCCGCATTATTCATTGGCATCGCTTCACTTTTATTTGCGTTGATCTTGTACCCTGATATTTCTCCATATTCCTTCAATTTCTTATGTAATTCTTTTATTGATAATTCTGCTTCTGTTAAGTATACTATGACATCATCTGCAAATAGACTGATTTTATATTCCTTCTCTTTTATTTTTATCCCTCTTATTTTATTTTCTGTTCTTATCAGTTCTGCCAAGGGTTCTATAGCTAACGCAAACAGTGAGGGAGATAGTGGACATCCCTGCCTAGTTGACCTGCTTAATTTAAATTGGTTTGATATGTATCCATTTACTGTCACCTTCGCCAATGGTCCCTTATATAATGCTTTAATCCAATTAATATATTTCTCTGGTAGGTTGAACCTCTGTAGTACTTTGAATAAATAATTCCATTCTACTCTGTCAAAGGCTTTCTCTGTGTCTAAGGCAACCGCCACTGTTGGCGTCTTGTTTCCTTGTACTGCATGGATTACGTTAATGAACTTACAGATATTGTCCATTGTTCGTCTTTTCTTAATAAATCCAGTTTGATCTAGTTTTACTATTTTTGGTACACAGTCAGACAATCTGTTTGCGAATAGTTTAGCTATTATCTTATAATCTGAGTTGAGTAGAGATATTGGTCTATACGATGCTGGTGTTAGTGGATCTTTTCCCATATTTGGTATTACTATAATTATTGCTGTTTTGGATAAATCTGGCATGCTTTTGTTTCTTCAATTTGGTTCATTACTTCCAGGAGAGGAGGAATTAATGTCTTTAAATGTTTTATAGAATTCTATTGGGAGTCTGTCCTCTCCCAGTGTTTTATTGTTCGGTAGTTTTTTTTTAATATATCCTGTATTTCCTCTATTTCAAATTATTCTATTAATTTGTTTTGCTCCTCTTCTTGCAATTTCAGTATTTCAATTTTAGCTAGAAACTCATCTATTTTGTCTTCTTCCCCTTCGTTCTCAGTTCGATATAATTGCTCATAGAATTCCTTGAAGTTTTCATTGATCTCCGTTGGGTTATATGTAATTTGTTCATCCTTTTTCCTTGATGTTTGTTCTGTTTTAAGCTGCCAAGCTAGTATTTTGTGCGTTTTTTTCTCCTAGCTCATGATACTTCTGCTTTGTCTTCATTATGTTCTTCTCCACCATGTATGTTTGTAGTGTTTCCTATTTTATTTTTTTGTCTGCCAATTCTCTTCTTTTTGTTGTATCTTCCCTTGTTGCTAATTCTTTTTCTGTACTTGCTATTTCCCTTTCCAGCTGTTCTATTTCCCAATTGTTGTCCTTCTTCATCTTAGTTCATAACTTATTATCTACCCTCTGATGAAAGCTTTAATTGCATCCCATATTATAAATTTATCTTTCACTGATTCTGTATTTATTTCAAAGTACATTTTAATTTGGCACTCAGTGAATTTTCTAAAATCCTGTCTTTTATGTAGCATGGAGTTTAATCTCCATCTATATGTTCTCGGTGGGATGTCCTCCAGCTCTATTGCCAATAACAGGGGTGAGTGATCCGATAACAATCTAGCTTTATATTCCATTTTTCTAACTCTCCCTTGGATGTGGGCTGACAACAGGAACAGGTCTATCCTTGAGTATGTTTTATGTCTACCTGAATAATATGAGTATTCCTTCTCCTTTGGGTGTTGTCTCCTCCATATATCCAAAAGTTGCATTTCCTGCATCGATTTAACCATAAATTTGGTTACTTTTTTCTTTCTGCTAGTCTTTTTTACAGTCTTATCCATCTTTGAGTCCAAATTAAGGTTAAAGTCCCTTCCTATCAGTATATTCCCCTGCATATCTGCAATCTTCAAAAAGATATCTTGCATAAATTTTTGATCCTCTTCATTAGGTGCATATACATTAAGCAAATTCCAAAATTCTGAATATATCTGACACTTTATCATTACATAACTCCCTGCTGGATCTATTATTTCCTCCTCTATATTGATTGGTACATTTTTATTGATTAATATAGCTACTCCACTGGCTTTTGAATTATATGATGCTGCCGTTACGTGCCCTACCCAGTCTCTCCTTAATTTCTTGTGTTCCACTTCAGTTAGATGTGTTTCCTGCACGAATGCTATATCAGTTTCTTCTTTTTTCAGTAAATTTAACAGCCTCTTCCTTTTGATTTGATTATGTATTCCGTTAATATTTATAGTCATATAGTTCAACATGGCCATTTCATACTTAGTTTACCTCTCATTTCCGCTTCCTCATCACCACCTTTCCTCCATATCCATTTCTGTTTTTTTTTTTTGAACTCACTGTAAGACAACATTTCTAAAACATAATATATTTCCACTATTCCCACATCTAAAATTCCCTTAACCCCAAATGTTCCCCCCCTCACTGAGTTGCCCCTTGTTCCTTGCCGGGCAACCACAACTCCCCTCTCCATTTGGATTGTGAACCCACTCGCAAGCATCAACTGATTTTGCAGTGACTGTTATTCTCTCCCTCCCAACCCCCTCCAGAAAAGACTTTTATCTTCACATATAACAAAGCTCACCCTCTTTATTCCCTCCTTACTTCCTTTCTTCCCTTTTCTTCTCCTCCTTAGATCTTACTTATACATTATTTTTCTTCTTTATATGAAGTTTGTCATCATTCTTTGTTCTTGTTTCATCTCTCTTTCTGTCTTGCAGGCATTCTGCAAATTCTCATGCTTTCTCCGGATCCGAGAACAGTCTGTTTTTCTGCCCCGGGATAACTATTTTAAGCACCGCTGGATATCTTAACATAAATTTATAGCCTTTCTTCCATAGGATCGATTTTGCTGCGTTAAACTCCTTCCTCTTCTTCAGGAGCTCAAAACTTATGTCTGGGTAGAAAAAAAATTTTTGACCTTTGTATTCCAGTGGTTTTTTGTCTTCTCTCATTTTTTTCATTGCCTTCTCCAATATATTTTCTATTGTCGTATATCTCAGGAATTTTACTAAAATGGATCTTGGTTTTTGTTGTGACTGTAGTTTCAGGGCTAATGTTCTGTGTGCTCTTTCTATTTCCATTCCTTCCTGCATTTCTGGCATTCCCAGGACCTTGGGACCATTCTTTTATAAATTCTTTCATATCTTTGCCTTCTTCATCTTCCTTAAGGCCCACTATCTTTATATTGTTTCTCCTATTATAGTTTTCTATTATATCCATCTTCTAAGCTAACAACTCCTGTGTTTCTTTAACTTTTTTATCACTTTCTTCGAATTTTCTTTTTAAGTCGTTCACTTTCATTTCTTTGGCTGTTTCTCGTTCTTCCACCTTATCTAATCTTTTCCCAATTTCTATGACCAGCTCTATTCTACTCACTTTTTCTTCTGTACTTTTCATTTTTCTTTTTATTTCACTAAATTCTCATGTCAGCCATTCTTTTAATGCTTCCATATATTCTTGAAAATTTTTTTATCTATGTACTGTCCATTCATTTTACCTTCTATTTCTCTGTGCAGAGCTTGGTGTTCTCCTTCTTCTTCTTCTTCTTCTGTGTCTACTCTAGGGTTTGTATCTTCTACTTCTCTTCCTTGTGTCTGTGTCTCTTCTGACTTTCTTGTCGGGCTGCTTGTCTCAGTTTGTTGGGTATTTTTTTTATGGTGTCTTGATGTTGGTCCTCTTCTTCTGGGCTGGTTATCTGTTGTGTCTCTGGTTTCCTTTTTTCATTCTCACCCCTCCCTTATTTTCTGTATCTTCCCGCTGGGAGCCCTGCTGTCGGGTCTTTCTCAGCTGTTTGTGCTGTGGAGTTCCACTCCACAGCTGGTCCCCCTTCCCGTCGGTGTTGTCTTTGTCGTGCGCATTGCGCATCTCTGTTTGGGTCCATGAGCCATCTTTGCAGTCCTGCATTCGATGGGTCACGACCCTGCAGGGTCTCCACTGACCTCAGGGAGTGGGCTCCTCTTTCCATGGTGGGTCCCTGCTTCTTCGTACAGGTAAGTCCTTCACTTTTCTCTTCCGGCATCTTTCTTTCTTCTTTTCTTCCCGTTATTTTTGGCTTTTCTTTCTTTAGTGCCATTTTCTCCACATCTTTATTTTTTATTTGTTGTGATTTGTGTGTCTGGGGCTTTGTATTTTGCTCATTTTTTCCCTTCTTTTCTGGAGAGGGCTGGTATTCTCCTACCGGCCACTATTCCATCACGTGACTCCTCGATCGGAAGCAGAAATGCTTGTCATCAAATAAGACAATGAGATTGTAAATAGTTTGGCTCAAACCAAAGGTATTTATCCATGACAGAGATGGACTTGATAAGGGTACATTCATTTTATGATCTAATTTTCCTACCATAAAGATGAAGAAAAATATAATCATCCAAGATTGAACATAAAATAAGCAGTCTGGCAGCATAAACACAGTGGAGGATATTATATAACACAGAAGTAGAATCATATTCCTTTACCTGATAATGATACAACTTTGCAAATCACTGATCTAGCTTTGCACAAAAAGAATGATTAAATTCAACAAGAAATTGAGCCATGGATCTACATCCTTCTATTACCTTCAAAGAAAGAAAACTATGCAAGATGGGAAAGTAACCATCAGAATGATATTTGTGCTGTCTGAAATAGTGTTTTTTTAACCTGAACTTGACCAAGAAAACATTTTAAGGGAAGCGGATTTTTCATCAATTAAATTTTGACAGTCTACTTTCCTTATCTGCCTCGAATTAGAGTCCAATAATAAAAATCTCATCTGAAAGATAAAAGAATTTGTGGCCTACTTTGTATTTGATGTCAATGTGATAATATCCACATCACATTTAACTGTTCAAATTCTACTCCTTTGACAAGATTAAAAATACATTTCAGTTGAAACATTAAATTCCAGGGTGATATTCCTTTTAAATTCAAAATATGCTGTGAGATTACATTTTAAAAACAACAAACAACATCTTTACAGCACATATACATATACAAGGACCAACTCACTTGTCGGAAGAGATTGGGAAAGTCATCTAAACAATCAACTTTGCGAATCCCTTTTCCTCCACCACCTTCAGATGCTTTAATCATTATTGGATAGCCAATCTCTTCTGCAACCTAAACATAAATGTGAGAAAGACAGACTAAACGTTATTAAATAGACTGTTTGCTTTCACAGTTCATGGAAATGTAGTTGCAAAAGAACCCAAATTGAGATCAGCAGGCAGCCCAAAGTCTAATCATCCAATTGAATTTATGCGTCAAAGTCGTCAGACACATGGAATCAGAGCTACACAGACCTGGTGTTCTACTTAAGCTAATTAAAGCCTGTAGTACAGTCTTCTCGAGTTTTGTATTTGTTTCCTGCACCACAGCGCACCATAATTTAATCAGCTTAAAAATTTGAGGACCATGGAGAGATTCCTCGCCTTTGATAGGCTGGACATAGACCCTCAGCCCCTGGATGCTCCAGCATACTTTGAGATCTGGAAGCATAGAATTGAAGCGATCATCCACACTCAAGCAGAGGTCATCAATATGAACCAGAAAAAGCTCATGATCCTACACACCAAGCTGAGCCCCCATGCTTTCTAGACCATCAGAGACTGCAGAGACTTTGAACCTGAAATGGCCACCAAGGAAGCTATGTACTGGCTTCCAACAAACATTCTCTACACCTGTTCAGCATCAAAGTACAGCAGCCAGGTGAGATGGCTGATGCTTACCTGGGGTATCTATGGGAGCTAGCACACCCGTGCACCGTTGAAGCCGGCATGACTGCTGGGGAAGTGGAGCAACTCGTCCGAGATGCATGCATGCAAGGGCTGCGGTCGCGAGCAACCCAACAGAGACTGATGGAGGAGAAAAATGCCTCCCTCATCAGGATCGTGGAAGTGATCCATTCCCAAGAAGCTGCAGCTCACCATGTGGAAGTCTTCAATGCTCACCTCCCCCATTCACCGGCCTGGCCGACGCAGAGGTCAGCAGCAGTTGGTGAAGGGCCCCACAAGGAAGAGACGATCTCCGCGGCCAAGGCCAGCCACTGCTGTAAGTACTGTGTGCCTCAGTGTGGGTCAGACAGGTGCTCCCGCAAGAAGTGTCCCACAAGGAACTCGCACTGCTCCCAATGCGGAAAGAAAGGCCACTTTGCTAAAGTGTGCCTCTTCAAACCCACCGGGAGCACTGTGGTTCTCCACAACCAGCTGGGAGCGCCTCACGACTCTGGGCACCTCCACATGCAAGTGCCAGGTGACACCATTACCCTGCTTGTCGCTTCCACCTGCACTGACGTCACTTCTGGCCTGGCCGTCGAATCACGCTACCGCCTTGTACTCACCATGGGCGCCGCCATCTTTCGCCACCCATCTTCCGCCTACACCAATGACGTTACTTCTGGCTGGACCTCAGCCTTCACTGATGTCACTTCCGGCCGGGCCACCAGGGTCCTGGAGAAAAAGACCATGGGTCTGCCCCCTTGATTGAGGGTGGCAGCGAGGGCAACATTAGAGACATCACACTCCACCTGGAATGTTCACTGAGCAGCACCCCCGTGCTGTGATGGAGTGGACTTGGGACACAAAAGCTGGGTACACTCTGAGTTTCATTGTCCGGACCACATTCAGGTGCACAAAGCTCTCAGTATTACTGCTATCAAACAGGCATTTTGTTATCTTTCCGTTGACAACAATGTCCATCATTGAGCACTGCCATTGAAAAAGTAGCCCAGGTATTCGTGGAAACAGTCCACCACTGATGCCACTATCTGGCAAGCAGGAGGTTTACCCTTCTCACTGACCAGTGTGCGATGGCATTCATGTTCAGCACCACCCACAGAGGCAAGATCAAGAATAACAAGATCTTGCACTGGAGAGTCGAGCTGGCCATGTTATTCTTGGTTAAATATGAATACTCCCGTTTTCCCTTCACCATCCCTTGCCCTGACACCTTCACTGTCTCCATTATCAAGGCACTGGCACAGATTTTCACCATGTTTGGATACCCAGCATTCATCCACAGCAATCCAGTTTCATGAGTAAGGAGATGCACCAGTACCTGGCGGCATGAAGCATTGTGTTTAGTCGTACGACTAGTTATAACCCAAGGGGCAACGGGCAGGTTGAATGCAAAAATGGGGTAATCTGGAAGGCAGTCCTCCTGGCCCCGAGATTGAAAGGATGGTCCATCAACTATTGGCAAGAGGGCCTCCCCGAGGCACTTCACACCATATAGTTGCTCTTGTGCACGGCTACCAATCAGACCCCTCATGAACACCATTTCTCCTTTCCTAGTAAATTGGCGACTGACGTCTCCCTTCCAGCATAGCTGATATCTCTGTAAGCACGCAGGATCCACAAGTCCAACTCCCTGGTCGAGCAGGTGCACCTCCTCCGTGCAAACCAAAACTACGCCTACATCAGGTACTCCAATGGATGGGAGGGCACCATCTCAATCAGGGATTTGGCACCAGCAGGGACCCAGTCCCCCTACCCCAGCTACCCCTGGCCCATCCAAGACCCCCCTGGGGATGATGTCTATCTACTGTCTCTCCACAGTCCCCCACCTCCCGCACCTATACCCCCCACTCAGTCAGACGCCACCCCGCTTGTGCCACTGGCCGTCCTGACCACCCTGAATCCATCCGACTTTCAAGCGCCCCCACCCCCATTGACTAGGAGCCTACCCTGCGATGGTCCTAGCAACAAAGACAACCTCCAGACCACTTGAACTTGTAAATACTCTAAATACCCTAGAACACCCCCGAGGGACTCTTTTATGAAGGGGCCGAATGTGGTGATACAACCACAATTATAGTAGTACTTCTACCAGCCTACTGCAGGGGATAGCTACTGTACCTGGGATGCTCGCCGTCAATCAATGGCCATTTAAAGACTCAAGCCGGCCCCTTCCTAAACCAGTCGGGTTCGTGGAACCAGAAGCTACACAGACCTGGTGTTCTACTTTAAGCTGATTAAATCCTGTAGTACAGTTTTCTCGAGTTTTGTATTTGTTTGCTGCACCACAGCGCACCACACAGAGTACATACATGATATCACATACAACCCTGAGATTAATTTTCCTATGAGCCAGGCAAAATTCCTACTTAACAGTAACTGTAATCTATACTCAAGAGGAAAGATATATATAAATACACAAAAAAGAGAAATGTAAACAAAGAAAGAAATGTAAACGAAATTGACTGCACAAATACAGGAAAAAAAAATCAATATTCAAAATAAGTAATGTGCAAAGGCCTTAAATGAGTCTGATGTTTAGGAGACTGATGATGGAGTGGTCACAACTGTTCTTGAACCTGGTTGTACAATTTTTGAGACACCTATATCTCTTTCCTGATGTCAGCAGCGAGAACAGAGCACGTGCTGGGTGGTGTGGATCTTTGATGATTGCTGCTGCTCTCCAACAGCAGAGTACTATGTAGATATTCTCAATGGTGGGGAGACGTTTGCCTGTGATGTACTGGGCTGCATCCTCTACCTTTTGCAGAGTTTTCTGCTGAGAAATATGGTGCTCCCAAACCAGGTCATGATTCAGCCAGACAGCACACTTTCCACCACCTATCTGTATCAGTTTGCCAAGGTTTCCAATGACATAACAAACCTCAGCAAACTCCTCAGGAAGAAGAGGTAATGATGTGGTTTCCTCATGTACCTCACATTGGTATGTATGATGGGTCCAGAAAAGGTCCCCTGAGATAATGATGCCCAGGTACTTAACTGGAAAGTTATTTGATGGAGCAATTCCTGGGGGAATTTAGTATAAACTTCCAAATAATTTACCATTCTCTGAAGATTTTCACCATCTTCCATTGTAGAAACATTCACCTGATTAGGAGGAGTGAGCTAGGTTTCAAAATTGCTTTCACCCATTGTTTACTGAGAATTGGCCTGGGATTCACAATTGATTGACTGTAGTACTTATCAAAAAGCTGTGGAAATAAAGCAATGGGAAACTTGTTTCTCTGTTCAGTTTCTCTCCTCTCTATCCCTTTATGGAAAACTGCTGGCATTGAACAGAAATTCAATAAAGATGAAATGCACACATTGGCTTATATTCTACATCTGAGTTAGCATCAACTTTTATATCTGGTTTTGTCACAAATCTAAAAGTTCATACCTCTAAACCTTCAGTGACATCTTGCACACACCCGCTCATGTACAGTTCCTTAGGAATACTGATAGTCCTCTTTAATCTCTGATCTTCCTCTGTCCACTCAAGAAACAGACCTGAATTATGATAGAACATAAAATAAATGAAGTCAGTGTCAGTCAGGTTTAGAGGTACCTATAAGCCAGCCATCTAAATATTTGTCTACAACATCTTTTTTGGACAATATATCCTTCCAAAACTAAAATGAAAAGTAAGAAATTAATGTTATGGAATATTGGTTAAAAATAACAGGAAGTGGTTGAGAAGTGTTCTTGCAGGTAATAGATATAATCTTATTCAAATCCTGCTATTCACTCGTTATCTCATGCATCTAACCTGCTCCTCTTATGAATTCAATGTCTATAGGTAGCCAAGGCCTAGAAAAGGGCATCTCTCAGGCCTGTAGTTCCAGCAATTGCTCCTTTGCTCCCTGATCATGTGACCTGGGTTCAATTCTGCCCTCAAGTGCTTTCCATGTAGAGTTTGCATATTTTTTCAGTGACAGTGTGGATTTTTCACATGCACTCCAGTGTCCTCCCATATCCCAAAGACATGTGGATTGGCAGGTTAAGTGGTCATAGTAAATTGTGTAGGTAAGTAGTAGATTCTTGGGGGGAACTGATGGAAATGAGAAAGAAAAAAATTAGCTTGAGTATAGCTTTAGTGAAGATTGGCACTTGATAGTTAGTGAAGTCTTGCTGAAGAACCATTTTTTATACTATATTATTCTATGACTCAAAAAAATGGGGCTCATCACCTTACCATTTCCACTCCAAGGCAATGTTGGTATGCCTGCAGTTTGTGCTACAATGGTAGAGGCCACTTTATCTCCTAATGACCACATTGCCTGGCTTGAAGGGCCTACAGGAAATATAATGAACAAAAACAATTGGAGACAAGAGTGAGAAAACATAACAGTTCTTACTGAAGTCAACAGGAGAAGAATTCATTATTAGTCACTTTCAAGATAGTGGTGGCTGGGCATTGCACCATTCTATTAAAATTTAGTCACATTAGTTCAACAAAAGTACAATCCTTTGATTTTCTAAAACTTTGGGGTAAATTAGTGATTGGAAAACTAGGGGATGAAATGGAATGATTTCTATAGAATCTAAGTCTGATTTATAGAATGGCAATATGTCACGTTACACAACTTATCCATGTTAATGTTATCGTAAACCATTTGAACCTTCTTTTATTACATTCACAGCATTTGCAGAATTTCATATTTCAAGCTTGTTTTAAATCTTTCTTCAAAGCATCCCTTATTATGGCAGAAATTGCAGTTTGTGCAAGTCTAAAACATTTTCAGTTAAAAGCAACTTTGGATTATCTGGAGGTTGAGCCCCAGAATAAAATCTGATGATTCCTTGTTGAAAAATATCTTACCTAAAAATGCAATGTTGTGTTTCTGAAGGAGCTCTGGAAGTTTGGGGTTCTCCGAAGCATGTCCCCAGCCAGCCCATACAGCCTAACAAAACATGTCAATGGCAATTTCATAAATGTTGATTTTTGTTCTGTGATAATACTCCTAAAGAGATTTTAAATTAATAAATTCAAATACAGGTGTTAAATATTCACACTTCATTTTGCTTCTTTACTGGTCTTCAATAGTTTTTCATCTGCTTCTCTTATTTTGATCTGTTCTCTCATCTTAATTATATTTTGTACAGTCAAATATAAATCTTAAAAGTGAAAAATTCATTCCAATCAACTTCATCTTTTGTCTGAACTATATGTTTGGATTGGTTAAAGTCTTCTTTGTAATGTATGCTATCATGAATCGATCATTTAAAGGCAAGGTGCCAAATGAAACTAAAGCCTCATCTGATGAAGAGTTTACCTTCACATTTTGTTAACAAGCTGAAGAGTAAATTGAAATGGTAATACCAATGTATCCACACCAGTCAGCACATGCTCTGTTCTCGCTGCTCTCATCAGGAAAGAGGTATAGGTGCCACAAAACATGCACGACCAGATTCAGGAATAGTTGCTATCCCTCCACCATCCGACTTCTCAACAACTAACTCAATCATAAAATCATTTAACTTGTGCACTTCATTGATTTTTTTATTCTCTCTGTTTATATTTGTTATCTGTTTACAGTTCTTTATTTGTTTACATGCATACACAGTGTAGAATTTTTTTTGTACTGCCAATAAGTGATAATTCTGACTCGCCCACAGGAAAAAGAATCTCATGGTTGTATGTGATGTCATGTATGTACTCTGGCAATAAATCTGAAATCTGAAATGTACACCATTTTGGCAGCATATGGTAATTGACAATAAATCATGCACTCAATTGCAGGTTAATAAAATATATCTGGAAATAGATGAAGACACAAAGACTCATGGGAGAGCAACAAGAACTCAGTGGCACTTGTATGGCAATAATAGTACATATAATTAGCTTAAAGTTCACAAAGATTTGCATATTTGTTAATCTCTTCATCAATCTTAAAACAGTGGTGGCATCTCTGATTAATAATTATGGAGCAACTATGTAATTTAAAAAGTGCATACCGTTGCATTGCAATATTGAAGTAATCACAAAGAAAGGTTTATAATGGATGGGAAGGAACATATGCATGCATGTATCCTAGTTAAAAACAAACATTCCATTTATTTAATAGTCTGGGATGGAGTGAGTATGGAAAAGAAAAAAAGTCCAACAAAATAAAAATATCAAATCATCATTTATATTTCAAAAAATCCAATTCTGTTTTTGTGGTTACCCCACTCTGTTATACATTTTGTAACAGATTGATTTACCTGCACTGGAATTCTTTTTGCAATGTCCACAATCAATTCTACATTTGCATAATTGTTGTTGTTAGATCCTCCAGTTACTGGAACATAGTGATCTGCCATTTTGATGTATTCTAAGTGGACATAATTACATGGCAATGAAGACATAATTTGTAGAAATATTAAAATGAAAGATTTGCAGTGACAGATTTAGTTCAAAAACATCAATTACAAATTTTACACAAAGGACTTTGCACACTGCATACCTGCATTGGCTTTCAGATCTTCGGGTGTTACCATAACTACAAACCGAATTGCTTTATCATTCCGAAACATTTCATAGGACCATCTCCGGATAGACCTTATACATTTCACAGCTGCAATGCCATTGTTAGCAATTAAAACCTGGCCAAGAATAATGTGACATGTCAAAAGGGTAAGAATAGAGCATGTTCCCACACTCTTGAAGATGCAAAAAGATATTTTCTAGATATTTTTACTTTTTCTTTTAATTTGGAAAGTAAATGATCTGGTGTGTTGAGATTACAAATTATCTCAGTAACCTTGAGCCGAAAGATCATTTTTTTTTCCTGATGGCTATCCAAAATGAATATAGAATAAAAACTATTTTTTAATACCAAAGTAAAGTAGGTTTAGAAATTGCTGAGGAGCTCTGGATGTTGATTTAACCTCCTGCCAATCTTGCACCTTTGAACTGACAAATCATTGTAACTTAGTTGTGTGATGTTTATATTTTCCATAAATGGAATATAGCTTCTTTTAAGTTTTGAAGTGAATGAAATTGACCCCTTTCAAAATTAACCACATTGCATTTTCCAAGATTATGATATTAACTGGCTCTTTGCAATATAGAAAATGGTTTAGCAACTGCTACACACAGAAAGCACCACTAGACTCTGTGGGAATTCCAGTAGAATTGTTTATTTGAATTTTGCATGCGTCCCTTTAAGGCCAACAGGAGCTCCACCCCATGCAGCGGTGACGGCATCACGTAGCCTAAGCCACGAGGCAGTGAGCAAGCCCTGATGATGCCATTTTTGGCAGCTGCCCCGTCAGCGCAGCAGTACAAACAGGGCCGGTTCACTCACAGAGATGTGCGTCGACACACAACCCACCCCCCCTATCAGAACCGGCTTACGTGTTCTGCCACTTGGGCAGCCGGCCCCTCAGTTTGGGTTGTGCCGTCTGCATGGGCTGGTTTAAGTCCATGTGTGCCGGCTTTAGCCGGTCGAATGTGAAAAGTTCCTCCCTGTCCCCAATGTCTAGAGCAAAGGCTTTCCCCGATTGCTGGAGGACTTTGTATGGGCCCTCATATGGGTGCTGCAGGGGGACCAGGTGTGGGCCATGCCAGACGAACACGAACTCCACTGAGTCCAGCTCTCTGGGGACATTCATCAGGTGCTTGCCATGGTGGGTTGGTGGGGGTGTTAACGAGGCGAGCTTGCTGTGGAGGTCCACGAGTAGTGTCGGGGTCTCACCTCCAGGCTCGCATCTGCTTCGAAAAATTCCCCTGGTAGCAACAGCGGTGTGTCGAAGATGAGTTCCATGGATGAAACTTGGAGGTCTTCCTTTGGAGCCATTCAAATGCCAAGCAGGATTGGGCCTCATGCTCTCGTGCGGGTCTCAAGGGTGGTCGGGGGTAGCACACTCAACTCTGCTCTTGTGTCTACCAGGAAACACCGACGGTTAGTCTTGTCCACCACGTGTAAGAGGCTGTTTGTGTGTCCAGCTGTTGCAGCCATCAGCGGCTGCTATCCCGGTCATTTCCCTGGTATGAACAGGGTTGGCGGCATTTGCAGGCTTGTGCTCCCCAGTGTTGGTGATAGAAGCACCAGGTCGACTGGTGCTCTTCCATCTTCTGTCTGGGAGCAGGCTGTGGTCGGCTGGGTGCAGGGCAGGCAACCTGGTTCATGGTGGCCTTGTTCTCTCTCTTCATCCGCCATAGCACGTCAGTGCGGACTGCGACCTTCCTAAGGTCTAAGAAGTCCTCGTCCACTAGCAGGAGCAGGATATCCTCTGGCATTTGTTTGAGGAAGGTTTGCTTAAACATCAGGCAGGGTTTGTGATCCTCTGCCAGTGCGAGCATCTCATCCATCAAGGCAGACGGGGCTCTGTCTCCCAGGACATCGAGGTGCATCAGCCTGGCTGTGTGCTGCCGAAGGGAGAATCTGAAGGTGCTGAAGAGGAGGGTTTTGAGGGTGATGTACTTGTCCTCCTCAGGAGGATCGTGGATCAGGTCATCCACTCTGGCTGCCATTTCGTCATCGAGGACACTCACCACGTTGTAGAATATAGTGGAGTCCGAGGTGATCTGTCAGAGTTGAAACTGTGCCTCCACCTGCCCAAACCACGTGCAGGGCTGGTGGGTCCAGAAAGGTGGGGTGGGGGGGTGGCTTCACGGAGACAGCGCTGATCGCCAATGAATCCATGTTTCAAGTCCAGATATTGTCTGGGCTTGTCGGGGTCACCAATGTGGTGGCTGCTACACATAGA
Source organism: Narcine bancroftii (assembly GCF_036971445.1). Taxonomy (NCBI): domain Eukaryota; kingdom Metazoa; phylum Chordata; class Chondrichthyes; order Torpediniformes; family Narcinidae; genus Narcine; species Narcine bancroftii. Next base: position 124,442,146 of record NC_091472.1, read on the forward strand.
AAACATCACTAGACTCAGTGGGGTTTCCAGTAGAACTGTTTATTTGAATATCACGCACACCCCTTTAAGGCCAACGGGAGTTCCGCCCTGCGCAGCAGTGACATCATCACGTGGCCTGGGGTACGAACTGTGGCCTAAGCTATGAGGCAGTGATCAAGCCCTGACAGCACCATCTTCTGCAGCTGCCCTGCCAGTGTGGCAGTACAAAAGGGGCCAGTCCACTCACAGAGATGTGCGCTGCCACAATGGCTCATATATCAGGGGATACGAAGGATAATTTTAAATAAGTTAGGATGGGGAAGAATATTTTCAACACCAAGATAACCTACTATCTATTAAAGTTGGTAATACAGACACTATAGATTCAAAGCAGCAACTGGTTGTATCTAAATGAATGAATTAAATGCATTTTAATGGATGGAAAAGCAGAACTAGGCCCTAAATATACAATTCTTAGGGTTGTTTTGCTAAATTTCTCGTGTTTACCACTTTTCCGTTTTCTACATATGCATTCCTTTCTCTATGTTTGAGTACAATTTTAAAAAGTATCCTCTTCTATCTCTGACTAGATGTTCTGGAGAGAAATACATCCAGGTCTGGTCTATGTGGCCTCCAATCTAATGCACTTCTAAGGATATTTCATGTAATAAATCAGTTTAACAAACCAGATACAGTTTATACCTTTTTTTTTTAACCAAAATTGTGGGAAGTTAAAGGGGAGTTTATACCTTTTCAATAACCTGATTTCCTCCAAACCGGGTGACAAACTCAGCAGGAGAGGCCACGGTGAAATCCCGATGAAGATCCAGCCTTTGCTCCATCTTGCCCTTCTTTGTTAGGTGAAAACCTAACATACTCGTGCTAGAACAAAAGTAATGCTGAAGATGTAGTCATTAAAATTGCAGTAATTCTCTTCATCATCCTTCGATCTTTTCCTTGAGAGTCTACCCTCCTCAAGCCCCCAAACATGCTCCACCTTGCAACATTCTTCAGATCTCAGCTCAGAGTGCTGATAGGCTGCATCATGGTCTGATGTCAGAAGATCATTCAAGAGGGTGAACCCTCACAAGGCGTCAGGCCTTGACAGCGTACCTGTCAGAGTACTGAAAATCTGTGCTAACCAACTAGCCTGAGCGTTCATAGACATTTTCTTTCTTTTTAAAATATTTTATTGAGTTTAACATATAAGTACTACATCTTTGGCTTGGCTTCGCGGACGAAGATTTATGGAGGGGGTAAAAAAAGTCCACGTCAGCTGCAGGCTCGTTTGTGGCTGACCAGTCCGATGCGGGACAGGCAGACACGATTGCAGCGGTTGCAAGGGAAAATTGGTTGGTTGGGGTTGGGTGTTGGGTTTTTCCTCCTTTGCCTTTTGTCAGTGAGGTGGGCTCTGCGGTCTTCTTCAAAGGAGGCTGCTGCCCGCCAAACTGTGAGGCGCCAAGATGCACGGTTTGAGGCGTTATCAGCCCACTGGCGGTGGTCAATGTGGCAGGCACCAAGAGATTTCTTTAGGCAGTCCTTGTACCTTTTCTTTGGTGCACCTCTGTCACGGTGGCCAGTGGAGAGCTCGCCATATAATACGATCTTGGGAAGGCGATGGTCCTCCATTCTGGAGACGTGACCCATCCAGCGCAGCTGGATCTTCAGCAGCGTGGACTCGATGCTGTCGACCTCTGCCATCTCGAGTACCTCGACGTTAGGGGTGTGAGCGCTCCAATGGATGTTGAGGATGGAGCGGAGACAACGCTGGTGGAAGCGTTCTAGGAGCCGTAGGTGGTGCCGGTAGAGGACCCATGATTCGGAGCCGAACAGGAGTGTGGGTATGACAACGGCTCTGTATACGCTTATCTTTGTGAGGTATTTCAGTTGGTTGTTTTTCCAGACTCTTTTGTGTAGTCTTCCAAAGGCACTATTTGCCTTGGCGAGTCTGTTGTCTATCTCATTGTCGATCCTTGCATCTGATGAAATGGTGCAGCCGAGATAGGTAAACTGGTTGACCGTTTTGAGTTTTGTGTGCCCGATGGAGATGTGGGGGGGCTGGTAGTCATGGTGGGGAGCTGGCTGATGGAGGACCTCAGTTTTCTTCAGGCTGACTTCCAGGCCAAACATTTTGGCAGTTTCCGCAAAGCAGGATGTCAAGCGCTGAAGAGCTGGCTCTGAATGGGCAACAATGGGCAATAAGTACTACATACCAATTCATCTAATGTAGTAGACAACAGGTCATATCATATATGTATCATAAACATACAATGTAAATCAAAAACTTATCCTTAATTGTTTATTTAACTTATTTCTTTAAAACATCAAATTATATCAATATGGTAATTAACAGTTTATCCCTTTCTCTTAATATAACCCAATTTAGTTCTGGATAAAAAAATAGATAGGACTAAAATTAAACAATGCCTTTACATGAACAAAGGGTAAATTTTATCTGAATTAATGATATGATCCATGACAACCAGGTTTAAAAACATATTTGACTAATTAGTCTAAAAAAAGAAAAAGAAAACAAAAATCCTCTGTCTAACCTAGCCCCTCCCTCTAATCAAGGTTAATTTGTAAAATTGTAAAGATATGGATCGAATAGCAACCTTCAACACTAGACAGAGTCTCTCTGGAACATCCAGACTTCTTAAATCTTCCAATTATGATTTATTAATGGGCCCCCACATCTTGTCAAACTGAAATTTTACATCTTTAATGTTGTATCTAATTTTCTCCAAGCTTAAACAGGACATAACATTCACTGGACATGAGTAGGTGGAGAGTCATCCTTCCTTTTCATTAATATTGCTTGTCTAGCTATCAATGAGGTGAAGGATAAAATGTTCTCATGGTTTGAAGTAAAGAGTATATCCTATGGACATTTTCAATCTCTCATTGTTGCAGTCAGAGGTTCCCACCTCAAAAGGGCATCAATCATCCCGGTGCCCGAGAAGAGCAGAGTGAGCTGCCTCAACGACTATCATCCAATCCTTTGAGAGACTGGTCACGGCCAGAATTAACATGTTCCTAAGCAAAGGACTGGACCAACTGCAATATTCCTGTAGTCACAATCGCTCCACAGCAGATGCAATATCACTGGCTCACCATTCAGCTCTGGATCACCTAGAAAACAGCAACTCATATATACGGCTGCTCTTCATTGACTGCAACTCAGGCTTCAACAACCTGTTCAATAACCTACAAACTCTGGGCCTCTGCACCCCCTCCTGCAACTGGATCCTTAACTTCTTTATTGGGAGACCACAGTCAGTACGAATTAGAAACAACATCTCCTCCTCACTCACTCTCAACACAGGTGCACCTCAAGGATGCATGATTTGCTGATGACAAATTTGTTGGCAGAACCTCAAACAGGAATGAGGAAGTATACAGGAGGGAGATAGATCAGCTTGTTGAGTGGGTGTCTCACCAATAACCTTGCACTCAATGTTAGCAAAACCAAGGAAATGATTGTGGACTTCAGAAGTAAGTCAGGAGAACACAAACCAGTCCTTGATGAGGGCTCAGTAGTGGAGAGGGTCAAAACTTCAAATTCTTGGGTGTCAATATTTCTGAAGATCTGTCCTGGAGCCATTTCAATGCATTCATGAAGAAGGCTCACCAGCAGCTATACTTTGTGAAGTGTTTGAGGAGATTCGGTATGTCATTAAAGTCTCTTGAAAACTTCTACAGCTGTATCATAGAGAGAATTTTGGCTGGTTGCATCACTGTCTGGTATGGAGCTGTCATCGTTCAGGACCAGAAAAAAACTCCAGAGGGTTGTTAATTCGGCGTTTGACATCATGGGCATCAGTCTTCACGTCATTGAGCACATCTACAAGAGGCGGTGCCTTAAGAATGCAGCTTCTATCCTCAAGGACGCCCACCATCCAGGCCATGCCCTCTTCACTCTGCTACCATTGAGAAAAGGTACAGGGGCTTGAAGACAAACACTCAGCGGTACAGCTCTTTCCCGCTGCCATCAGATTCCCGAATGATCAATGAACTAAAGATACTGCCTTGACTTTTTGTGGTTTATTTTTATTTATATTGTTCAGTGGTTTTTATATAAATGTGATGCTGCTGCAAAACTGATTCAGATTCTGGTATGAGGACACCAATTCTCCCGAGCATAAAGCCCTCTAAAAAGGTACTGGACACAGCGCAGGACATTACAGGCAAGATACTTCCCACCATCAAGAGCATCTACAAAGCACAATGCCAGTGGAGAGCAGCAGCAATCATCAAGGATTCATGTCACACAGAACACGCTCTGTTCTTACCGTTACCATCAGGAAAAAGGTATAGGTGCCACAGGACTCACACCACCAGGTTCAGAAGCAGCTGCTACCCTTCCACTATCAGGCTCCTTAATAATAAACTCAATCAGGGACTAATTTAAGGACTGATGAAGAGAATTACTGCAATTTTTCTCTCTGTATTGTAGTTTATTTACATTTCTTTATTTGTGTATGTTGTGTACAATTTTATTTTCACTACCAGTAAGTGGTAATTCTGCCTGGCCCGCAGGAGAAAGAATCTTAGAGTGTTACGTGTGTGTACTCTGACAATAAATCGAAATCTGAAATATTAGATCCAATTCAGAAACTTCTGTACCTTAAATTTGTCTGATCCTCATTAATACGCCAACTTACAAAAGTCAGAAAGCTGATGGGTAGCTTCAAATAAAATATAAAAAACCTAAAACATAAGTTGTGAAAGAGAAAAATCATCGAGTTAAAAGCTTTGAACAAGTCCCTGTCTGCAGTAGTTTCAGAATTGATTGCTTTGATAACAATTTTTCCAAATCAATTTTTCTATGCCACCTAACTCACGGTGATAAATAAAGTGCAGAGAGGTATACATTTTTCTTTATTTGAGCTACAACTGTTCTCAATATTTCCATATTTGTAAAATAGAAAGCATATTGAGCTCATGTAAATAGTTTGCAAATTGTGGCTTCAAATTTATAAATAAGGGCAATTTAACATGTGGAATAAAAATTATTTCTTTGGGGAAACCCCGCCATCTACATATGAAATTTTATCTTATTTAAATACCCTGACTTTTTGTTTGGCAGTTTGGAAGATACTGAGAAGCAAGGGAACAGAGACAGGAGGAGAAAATGGTTGCATGATATGGGAGCAACACTGGTCAAGGGATTGTTTCTCATGTGATGGAAGACTTAGAATGGTCCATATCAAACTACATAATTCCTAGCAGTGAAATGCTTACAGTTTTTTTTGTGCTAGGGAGTTGAGAACGGTGAAAAAAAATATTTTACATTGTTCAGAAATTAATTCCCATTAATGTGAGATGCAAGGACAATCCCCAGGCTGTTTTTAAAAATCTTAATAGAGATTCCATTAGGGGAAAAAATGAATTAGAACTCTTATTACCATGTCAAAAGAAAGGAGTAATAAAATTTTATCCAAAGAGATAAATTTTCAAGAGCATCTTGAAGAGTAGCGAGTGCAGATACAAGATTGGCTTAGACTACTGAAAGTTCAACCGACAATAGTGTAGATATAAAGAGAAATAGTTCTCAGGACTGCTTAGAATCAGGAATAGTGTAATTTTTAAATTTTGACATACAAGACAGTAACAGGCCATTTCAACCCAAGAGCCTGTGCAGCCAAATTACACCCAATTGACCTACAACCCCGGTACATTTTGAACGGTGAGTGGAAACTGGAGCACATGGGGAAAACCCACACAGATATAGGGAGAACGTACAACTCCTTACAAACAGCGCCGGATTCGAACCCCAGTTGCTGGTGCTGTAACAGTATTGCACTAACTGCTAATGCTAACCATACCACCATTTAATCTCGGTTAGTTGAGACCAGAGTAATTCTAAAACTATAACCATGGACCTAATCTGCCTTGAACTTGCACACTTCCAGCCTTAATCAAGGAATCACAATGGGAAAGCAATATGAATATAAACAAAGAAACATTTAGTTAAAAATACTGAAGAACCTAACAACACATTGCAGCAAGGAGGGGAAAATTAGAGAACAACAACTTTGCGCAGAAGTTATCATGAGCGAGTTCCTACCAAGAACAGACTTAGAGAGGGTAATTCCAATGGTAACCATGAATTGATGGGAACTTAATGACAGAAGGGATAATGTATTCTATTTCACTATTGATACCAGCCTGATTGCGGTGTCATCTGAAAATTTGAAGATGGAGTTGCAACAGCATTTGTGTAGAGGGAGTAAAACAGAGGGCTGAGTGTGCATCTTTGAGGAGAGCCGGTGTTGAGTGTGATCATGGAAGAGATGTTTCTTCCCATCTTCAGTGAGAATTTTCCCATTAATCTTAGTTTTATTTTCTTGGAAGAGCACTTCATAAACTATTATAATATGAGGCAACTCTACAAGCCTAATGATTCCCAACAAGACTGCAGCTCTCCAATGAACCCCATGTGGAGACCAGTAACATCTTTCTGGAAAAGAGGCAGTAATACCATTACTTTTTCCTAGCCATAATGAAATTGACAACAAAACTGAGGACAATTGAGCAGTAGTTTTCACACTGCCCCCCCCCCCCCCACCCAAACTCACATCCCATCTTAAGCAATACCTATGCCATAAGTGCTCTGTGATTGGTAAGGGATTGCTTAAGGTGGTATATGAGTGGGAAGGGAAGGTTGAGAGGTCACTGCTCTAGACCCAATTGTTACTAAAATATTTTGCTTGAGAAAGATTGTCACTGGCCCATTTCCTTTGAAGCTATGAAACTGTACACAGAACGAATTAATTAGGTATGATTTTAGTGATTTTCAAATGTTTTCTTTCCACTCACATACAACCTTAAGCAATCCCTTACTAATCATTGATCACTTATGGCATAGGAATTGCTTAAGGTGGAATGTGAGATTTTTTAAAAAAGATTGCCTACCCCTGATCTAGCCCTCAAGAAGGCATGGCTAAAAACGGCACAAACAGTAGATCTTAAAAAGTTTCTTAAATGTAGACAGCCGCTCCTATTGGCTGTCTGCACATGCTGCAGCCACTGTACTCGCCACGATGCTAATGTGCATGCACAATTCTCTGCAAAGCACGCTAGTTAAAAAGAAGAAACGGAGCTTGGCTGGTGGCGGACGCCATTTCCAGGGGCTCCCGTTATACATTGTATAACAGTAAAGCATTCGTCAGAGATTGCTACTTTGTGTTGTCTGGCACAGATTTAATACCAGAAACCAGAGGCTTGGCAAGTCGATTCACTCATATGTCAGTGACATAAAAATCAGGGCAAGGACCTGTGACTTCAGAGCACTCTGTAAAGAGTTTATTAAAGACAGGAAGGTTTGCGACATCTGAGACGAAGGCATAAGACAATGAACTAACGCTTGCAAAAGCCATTTCCACGTGTCTGGCTTACGAAACCATGGAAGAGAACAGCAGAAAGCTAGCTCCTCTGCAGCAGCAAGGTGCAAGCATAGACGCAGTCCAGGCAGGACCTGAGAACAGGCAGTGGCTGGAAGCCAGAAGAAGACAAAACCAACCAAGACCTGTATGGAGTGTGGCAACTGCGGTGGTGACCATGTGACAAGACAAGAGATGTGCCCAGCATTCGGCCAGCAGAGCAGAGTCTGCTAGAAATGAAACCACTTTAGCAGATGCTGCAGAGCGAGGCACCAACTCACCCTGAGACCCAGACACAGAAGGATGATTAACCAGTTGGAACTTGAGCAAGGACAAACCAACTTGGATGACGAGCATTACGTTAATGGATTGGATCTGCAGATGGCAGGAGACCCAACAAGAATCAGAATCACAAGGAATAACAAAGCATTTGTAACAATGAAGATCAATGGTAAAGCAACAGACAAGAAAGTTGACACTGGAGCCAAGTGCCACGTCATGTCACAATGAACGTTCAACCTACTGAGGAAGTCAGAACAGGTCATACTGTGTTCCAAGTCCACAAGTCTAGTGGCATACTGGGGCAGTAAAATTAGAACCAATGGCATAGTGCGACTGCGGTGCTTCGTTCAAGGACAACTGCACACACTAACTTTTTTCATAGTCCAAGAGAACGTCCTGCCTCTGCTGGGCCTGAGCACAAGCATGGACATAAGTCTTGTTTCGTTCAGCAGAGAGGCGAACCAGATGAGTCTGGCCTAAGATGATCTGATGCACAGGATCTTTTGAGTACAGTGACAGGATGCAGGACATGGGCGTGATTACACCAGTCTTCGAGCCCACCGAGTGGGTGTCCTCCATGGTGGCTGCTAAGTTAAAAGATGGACAGGAGATCTGGATCTGCATTGACCCGAGAGACCTCAATACAGCTTTAAAATGACCAAACCATCCAATGCGTACTGCGGAGGAAGTTGCTGCGCAGATGGCCGACGTGACCGTTTTTTTCAGTTTTGGGCACAAAGAATTCTTTCTGGCAAATCAAACTTGACTACAAGTCATCACTGCTGACCACATTCAGCATGAGTTTTGGCTGATACAGATTCCTGTGAATGCCATTTGGAATCAATTCAAAGTGAAGTATTTCAAAGATCAATAGAGCAAATTTGTGTGTGGTATCCCTATGCCATCGTTGTCGATGACATACTTAGGTGGAAAAGACTTGAAAGAATACGAAGCAAATTTTAAAAAGATACTTGACAGAGCCCGGAAGGTTAATCTTAAGCTCAACCCCATTAAGTGAAGATTTCGGCTGAACCAGGTTGGTTATGTAGGCCATGTTTTCACAGAAGGCCTGAAGGTGAACCCTTCAAAAACTAGAGCAATCAGTGAAATGCTGGTACCAACAGATGTGACAGCACTACAACATTTCCTTGGTATGGTCAACTACCTGAGCAAGTTCATTCGAACACCAGTGATCTTACTGCCTCGCTATGCCAGTTGATGCACAAAGATGTGGTTTGGTCCTGGCAAGAGTAACAACAAAATGCATTTCACACATTAAAAAGGCATAAGTCATGCCCACCTGTTCTATTGTACTACAACGTACAAAGACCAGTCATGCTAACTTGTGATGCATCACAGTACGGACTGGGTGCATCATACCTGCAGGATGGAAAACCAGTGGCCTATGCATCTAGGTCATTCACCACCATGGAGACCAGATATGCCCAAATTAGAAAAGGAGTTGTTGGCAGTAGTTTACACCTGCTCAAAATTCAACAACTACATTTATGGCAAACCAGTGACCATAGAGACTGACCACTTACCTCTGATCACAATTCTGAAAAAGCCAATCCATGCCTTCCCTGCATGATTACAGAGAATGATGTTCAGGCTTCAGAAATACAACACAACTTTAGTTTACGTGTGGAAAAGAAATGCACTTAGCCGATGTGCTCCCAGGAAATGCACGATCCAACATGCTGAGGAAGAGGACACGTTTGATATAATTACAGGAATGCACATCTCCTCCTCCCGGTTAGAGGAACTAAGACAGCACACGGCTGAAGATACAACTTTGAGGACCCTGAGCACTTCTATCAAGGGTGACTGGTCCGACAACAAGTGTAGCCTACCATCTGAAGTGCAACCCTACTTCCCGTTCAGGGACAAATTACTCATCGATGACGGAATCATAACGAAAGTCCTGAGAGCAGTAGTTCCGAGTTCACTCCAAAACATTTATGTCAATATCCTGCACAGAGGGTACCCAGGGGCAGAAGGAACCAAACACAGGGCTCGAGACATAAGTTTTTTGGCCAGGGATGACCGAGAACATAGACCAGGAAGTACAAGATTGCTCAGTGTGCAACAGCACCAGGCTGCACCAACAGAAAGAGCCGCTGCAGCTTCACATGGTGCCGGATCTCCACTGGCCAACCATGGCAACAGACCGCGAAACAACTCATGGAGAAGTCTCACAAGGAAAATATGGATGTGTTCCTAAACCTAAAGAACAGTGACGCCATATTGAGCTCTCTGGTGCAACGACTCATGTCCGGGCAGACACGAACGACTCTGCCTGTGGCAAAGAGACTCTTGGAGCCTCAGCTAAAGAACCCACAAAAAATTAAATTCCAACTGCTGAACAGGAGGCTAATGCAGAAAAAGTACTATGACAGAAACAGCCAGCCGCTTTTGCTATTAGCAGAAGGGCAAGTCATAAGAATGCAAACTCCACACGGCTATGACCATGGGGCATAGTTGAAAGAAGCTGCCAGGAGCCCAGGTCATACCTGGTAAAATCAGAAGGATGAGTGTATCGGAGAAACCGTCGACACACCCTACCCGTAAGGGATCCACCCCCATCCCGAATCATTCCTGATGAAACTACAAACCAGCCACCCCCATCCCGAACCATTCCTGATGAAACTATAAACCAGGATCTGGAACATGAACCCGGGGTAGGCGGAACTCCCTCAGTAACAACCCATGAAATAAATGACAGCAACCCTGAGACCATGGATGGCACATCCTTTTAAGCTGAAGCACCCCAGGCAGGACCTCATGTACGCACTTCCACCAAGGACTACTACATAATACGCTTCGGGCATACTTGTAAGCCAACACAAAATATCAGGATTACACTGGGCTGACTGTTCACTGCTGAACTATAATTATTGTAATGTACAACACCTACATGGATTGAGGTCTGTGAAGGGGGTTGCCCAAGAAAGGGAATGCAGACAGCTGCTCCTATTGGCTGTCTGCACCCGCTGAAGCCACTGTACTCGCCACGATGCTATTGCGCATGCGCAAGTCCCTGCAAAGCACGCTGGTTAAAAAGAAGAAAGGGAGCTTGGCTGGTGACGGATGCCATTTCCAGGGGATCTTATACATTGTATTGTTGAATATAACAGTAAAGCATTCGTCAGAGGTTGCCACTTTGTGTTGTCTGGTTATTCGATGTAACAACAAATATTAAATAAGATATAAAAGATACAGGAAGATGTGAAAAGAGGATTCCAGAATTTGCAGTATGTTATACAGCAGAAAATGGTGAAGCAAAGTGAGTCTTAAGAAGCTGCATTTGGAGGAGAACACGGACTGTATTATTGGAGAGAATTCAAAAGAAAAGGAAGAGGTCCCAGAAAGGGATTTTGAGTATAGTGCAGAATCAAACAAGCATCAAAGACAAATACACTTTCCTTTGAGAGAGAAATGCACACAAAGGATTCGTTTAAACCAGTGGTTTTCAAACTGCCCACCTAAGTGCTAGGATTAGGAAGGGATTGCTTAAGGTGGAATGTGAGTTTAAGAGGGAGCAGTTTGAAAACCACTGGTCTAAAAGCAAAACTTTTGGTAGTGTTAGGTCTGCTTTGTTCATGAATGAGTGAGTCAAACACCAGACTGAGTCGAAATCAAGGTTCTTTGTTCTTTATTGCCGGATTGTAACACTTGCAACTAACAGTGTTAGTTGGAGAAGGCGCATTCTGCCGTTATCAGCAAGTGGTGTTTTTTTATACCTTAGGATACGTACTTAGTAAATTATCATACCATGACGTTGTCCAATGAATAAACTGTTGCTATCCTTCTCTGCTAGCTTCCTGCACATCAATTTGTCATCCCCACTCTTATCTTGAGAGTACAAGGTCACAACTGCATCTTGTTACGGCCCAGCACTGGGTGACTCCTTCTACATTCCCAGCTCATGATGTTTTTACCTAACAGTAGTAAGCCTACTGTTATGCTTACTCATGTTGATTTAAAAAAAATCCCACAATGGACTAACTTAAAATGTTTCATAATTACATCACAAGAGCAGAGCATTAATGAATATACAGAATTGTAGCATGCACTATCCATGGGAGCTGGTCATTAAAAGAGCAATGACCATGAAAGTTGCTCAGTAAGCCTATCCAAAACAAGGCACACACTGTGATCTTACGTCATTCGAATCTATTCTTTCTTTGGCTTGGCTTCGCGGACGAAGATTTATGGAGGGGGTAAAAGTCCACGTCAGCTGCAGGCTCGTTTGTGGCTGACAAGTCCGATGCGGGACAGGCAGACACGGTTGCAGCGGCTGCAGGGGAAAATTGGTTGGTTGGGGTTGGGTGTTGGGTTTTTCCTCCTTTGCCTTTTGTCAGTGAGGTGGGCTCTGCGGTCTTCTTCAAAGAAGGTTGCTGCCCGCCAAACTGTGAGGCGCCAAGATGCACGGTTTGAGGCGATATCAGCCCACTGGAGGTGGTCAATGTGGCAGGCACCAAGAGATTTCTTTAGGCAGTCCTTGTACCTTTTCTTTGGTGCACCTCTGTCACGGTGGCCAGTGGAGAGCTCGCCATATAACACGATCTTGGGAAGGCGATGGTCCTCCATTCTGGAGACGTGACCCACCCAGCGCAGCTGGATCTTCAGCAGCATGGACTCGATGCTGTCGACCTCTGCCATCTCGAGTACTTCGACGTTAGGGATGAAGTCGCTCCAATGAATGTTGAGGATGGAGCGGAGACAACGCTGGTTGAAGCGTTCTAGGAGCCGTAGGTGATGCCGGTAGAGGACCCATGATTCGGAGCCGAACAGGAGTGTGGGTATGACAATGGCTCTGTATACGCTTATCTTTGTGAGGTTTTTCAGTTGGTTGTTTTTCCAGACTCTTTTGTGTAGTCTTCCAAAGGCGCTATTTGCCTTGGCGAGTCTGTTGTCTATCTCATTGTCGATCCTTGCATCTGATGAAATGGTGCAGCCGAGATAGGTAAACTGGTTGACCGTTTTGAGTTTTGTGTGCCCGATGGAGATGTGGGGGGGCTGGTAGTCATGGTAGGGAGCTGGCTGATGGAGGACCTCAGTTTTCTTCAGGCTGACTTCCAGGCCAAACATTTTGGCAGTTTCGTCAAGCAGGACGTCAAGCGCTGAAGAGCTGGCTCTGAATGGGCAATACGTCATTCGAATCTATTACAGTGTATCTAAAGGATGATACACAATCTTACTAATTATTGTTTTACCTCAAGCACAATTGCTGAAAAGTTTCTTACAATAAGGATGTATATTTACATTTTTGTCTTTAACTTAAGAAAATATCTCAAAAGGCAATTTACAGAAGGATAATCAAACACAAGAAAAAGGAGATTAGTTAAAGTAAAATCAGAAAATGTTGGATCACTCAGTGAGGTCAGGCAGCATCTGTGGAAAGACAAATGGAGTTAATTTTTCAGTCACGAAACGAAATTTCAGGTATGTCGTAAGATTTTAGATCATTGGCTTATTGTTCTTATGGGAGTATTCCGCATCAGTCATTTGAAAGAAGGCAAGCTCCAGGCATACATGCACATACTGTGAGTCAAGACTCACTGAGTAACAGAACACGCTGCAGCGACAAACAACATCCCATTGCTGGAGTTCAAATGGAGTTGAATGGCTTGGCATAGCTCTCATGGGATTCTCCAGAATTATAGTCATGGAGTCATACAGCATAGAAACAGTCCCTTCAGTCCAACTGCCAATGCCAACCAAGATGCCTCACAATGTTAATCCAAATTTCCTACATTTAGCCCATATCGCTCCAGCGTTTTCTTATCCATGTTTCCTGCCCAAATGTTACCGAAGTGTTTATAGAAACCTTTTCAAAAATTTCAATTAGATTTGTGAGGCAGGAGTTCCACCTGTACAAAATCTCGCTGACACTCCCTAATCATCCTTGGCTTTTCCAAGTGATTTGGTGTCTGATCCCTCTAACAACTGTTTTTCGATGGTTTAAAGAGTCGCCAGCCTGTTGTGAGTGTCCTGCTTTATTCCAATCATCCTTCTTGAACATGGAAACAATATTAGCACCATGATGGATAATTATTACTCAGAGCATACACCAGTCAGACTCTGTCGATTTCAATGGGGATTCAAGACCTTTAAATTAGGAGAGAAAGGGAAATTAAAGTATTTAAATATTATTTTACTTCAATTCTTTCAATGACTTTTCAATTATCTTGTGCTTTATTATTTATAAAGTTTTAATTATATCTATTTGTATATTTTTGAATTGACTATTTATTATTAAATTACAACCTGCTTTGACTGGAAACCAGCTTTGTCTTTCATCAAAATCTTCCATACCTGAGGTTACCAAGAGTGAAAAAGACTGGCCTTTCGCATCCAGTCTGGATAAATCATGATCTAGACCAAGGGTGGGCAACCTTTTTTTAAAATTCACATTCCACCTTAAATATTCCCCATGCTCTGTGATTGGTAAGGGATTGCTTAAGGTGGGATGTGAGTGGGAAGGGAAGGTTGAGAACCACTGCTCTGGACCCAATTGTTACTGAAATATTTTGCTTGAGAAAAATTGTCATTGGCCCATTTCCTTTGGAGTTATGAAACCGTGCATATAACAAATCAATTAGGTACGATTGAAACAGTGGTTTTCAAACGTTTTCTTTGGACTCACATACCACCTTACATAATCCCTTAGTGATCCCTTACACTGATCACTTATGGCATAGGGATTGTTTATGGTGGAATGTGAGTTTAGGGGGCAGTTTAAAAACAACTGGTTTAAACAATGATGACACGGGAGGAGAAGCCTACCATAAGGCATCTGAAACATTGAAATTATACAAAATATTTAAGCAATAAAGTAAAAAAAGCTTCATGTTTTTAGAAAAATAAAATTCAACCTTTCTTATCCTGTACTCCTAACTTTATTGATCTCTTTCACTATAAACACAAGCGAACTCTCTCAGTCACTGTCACAACAGTGCCAATCACAGGTCTGAACGATATAGTGAAAGGTGGGGAGAGAGTTGAAAAGGGTATATCTGTTGGGGAGTCACCCACTGTAACCATAAGCTGCTCCCTTTTCTGTGAGGTTGCTTTCAAGATTAAGACCAAAGTTTTACATTTGTTTAATTAATTTTGTCTTTGGATATCTTGGAATTCTGTATTCTGCATCTTTGTGGGATTACAACAGGTACGTAACTGACCCCTGTCCCTTTCTTTCTTTCTTTCCCCACCTTTATATGCTGAAGCCTGCTTGCTTTTTGCTCATACCTTGAAAAAGGTCTCAGGCCCGAAACATTGGTCATATCTCTGCGTGAGCAGCTGAGTTTCTCCAGCACTTTGGTGTAATAAGCATAATTGACTATGCCAGGCACAACCTCCTTGAGAGAAATAAATGCAGCCATAACATTTTAATTTCTTAAAAAAAAGTTAGACATACAGTATGGTAACAGTTCGTGCTGCCCAATTACACCCAATTGACCCATTACCTACATATGTTTTGAAGGGTGGGAGGAAACCAGAGCACCCAGAGGAAACCAACACATACATGGGGAAAACTACAAAGTTATTACAGACTACATTGGATTAAAACCCCAAGTCACTTGTGCTGTAACAGTGCTGCTCTAACCGCTATGCTAACCATGCTGTCCCTGTCATACAAAATCTGAGAATAAGCACAAATCCTTGCAGGTATGTATATTCACAGGGAATTATAAAATCTGCACAATGAGTAATAAACTATTCAGTTATTGAGGAGATCCTAGTTTGCCTGTATGATTCAATGGTGACTAAACTGACAACATTTTGGAGGCAAGTGAAAAAAAACTGTTTGGAAATTCTTCTACAATAGACTATTTTATTATCATTATGTAAGTAAAAATTTAACTTTTTCCTGCAATAAAAGGTGAAAAATAATCATTTTGGGTCATTCTGAGTTCTAACGATAACAACCTTGCAGTCAACGTCAGCAAGACCAAGTTGTTGAGTGTGGACTTCAGGAGGAAATCAGGGAAATGTGACCCATCCTCATCGAGGGCTCAGTAGTGGAGAGAGTCAAGAACTTCAAATTCCCGAGTGTCAACATCGCCAAGGATCTGTCCTGGAGCCTCTACATTGATGCAATCACAAAGAAGGCCCGCCAACAGCTGAGGTGTCTGAGAAGATTTGGTATGTCACCGAACACTCTCATAAATTTCTACAAGTGTACCATGGAAAGCATTCTAGCTGGCTGCTTCACTGTCTGATATTGAGGTGCCAATTCTCAGGCCAAGAATAAACTCCTAAGGGTTATTAACTCAGCCTGTGACATCATAGGCACCAGACTTCACTCCATCGAGGACATCTACATGAGGCGGGGTCTTAAAAAAAAGCAGCCTCTAACCTCAAAGAACCCCACCACCCAGATCATGCCCTCTTCACTCTGCTACCATTGGGAAAAAGTCACTGGAGCCTAAAGATGAGCACTCAACAAGAGCAGCTTCTTCCCTGCTGTCATCAGATTCCTAATGAACCAAAGACACTGCCTTACTTTTTGTGCATTATTATTTTATTTTTTATAGTAATGCTGTAAGATGGTTATAATATGAATGTTTGCTCTACGACGCTGCTGCAAAACACCGGATTTCATAACTTGTTCACAACAATAAATTCTGATTCTGATTGTACACGTTCATTGGGTGATCACGATTACATTATTGTTCATGAAACTACTTTGTTTTAGGCATTCTTTAAGCTTGTATCATGTTGCCTGGTCCCTCCTGTGACAACATGGTCTTCCTAGTAAAATGTCAGACCAGACTTGTGTAAGGTGAATAAAGGCACATCCTTAAGAACAAATTCTCTCTCAATAACACTGCATCATATCAACCCAATCTTACTTTTCCCTCTGCCACTCCGAACCAAAGTGAGCCTAGATTTGTGGCTCATGGGTCCACAGAACATTACCACATAGAAGCAGACTTCTTTGACCTTCTAGTCTGTGCTGAACCATTTTCTTTTGGTTAGTCCGATCGACCTGCACTCAGTCCCTCTGTACCTCTCCCATTCCTGTACCTGACCAACTTCCTCTTAAATTTTAAAATTGAGCCCACATTCACTTCAGTTGGAAATTTGTTCCATTCCTCCACCACTCTCCGTGTGAAGAAGTTTACCTTCAAGTTCCCCCTAAACTTTTCCCCTTTTACACTTTAACCCATGTCCTCTGGTTTGTATCTCACCTACCCTCAGTGGAAAAAAGCCTATCTACATTTATCCTGTCTATTCTCCTTATAATTCTCCTCTATCAAATCTCCCCTCATTTGTCTGAGCTCCAGAGAATAAAGTCCTAACCTGTTTAACCTTTCCCTGTAACTCAGTTCCTGAAGTCCAGCAACATCCTGCCCTCTTTCTATCTTATTGATATCTTTCCTGTAGTTAGGTGACCAAAACTGCACACAATACTCCAAATTTGGGCTCACCAATGTCTTGTATAACGTTACCATAATATCCCAAACAGGTACACAATCCATTATCCAGAAATCCAGATTTAAGCCCACCCGACTCGTGCTGCTGGTCTCCCCCCCCTCACCCACCCGACTCATGCTGCCATCTCTCTCCCCACTTGCCGGATTTTGGAGCTTTCTGGATTTTAAATGTCAGGATAAAGGATTGTGTCCCTGTATCTGTATTCCCAGATCCCTCTCTTCTACCACACTCCTCAGTGCCCTACCATTTACCATGTATGTCTTTTTTTGGTTTGTCCTTCCAAAATGCAACACCTCACATTTGTATGCATTAAATTCCATCTGCTATTTTTCAGTCCAATTTTCCAGCTGGTCCAGATCGCTCTGCAAGTTTTAAAAACCTTTGTTGCCCACAACACCTCAAAACTTAGCGTAATCTGCAAACTTGCTGATCCAATTTACCATATTATCATCCAGATCATTGATACAGATGACAAACAACAATGGTCCCGGCACTGGGACTAGAGCCAAACCACTAGTCACAGGCCTCCAGTCTGAGAAACAACCATCCACCACTACTCTCCGGCTTCTCCCATCCAGCCACTGTTGAATCCAGTTCACTACTTCACCATGAATACCTAGTGTCTGAATCTTCCTGACTAACCTCCCATGCAGGACCACAACCTTTCCTCCATCAACTTTCCTGGTAGCCTCCTCGATAAAACTTTATGTTTGGTTAAACAGGACCCATCAAGCACAAAGCCATATTGACTATACCTAATCAGTTTCTAGCTATTCAAATAATTGTATATTCAATCTCTTATAACACCTTCCATTAATTTATCTACTTTTGATGTCAGATTCACCGGCCTATCATTTCCAAGGTTACTTTGGGAGCTTTTTTAAACAACAGACAATGTGAGCTAACCTCTAATCCTCCGGCACCACACCTGTGGCTAAGGACATTTGAAATATTTCTGATAGAGCCCCTGCAATTTCTACACTAGCCTCCCACAATGTCTGAGGTAATATCTTGGGTCCTGGGGATTTATCCACCCTTATTTACTTTAAAACAGCAAGCATTTCCTCTTCATTAATCTGTATAGGTTCCATGATCTCACTGCTTGTTTTCCTTACTTCCCACAACTCTGTGCCCATTTCCTGAGTGGCTACTGATGAAAAAAAAAATTTAAGATCTCTCCCATCTCTTTTGGCTCCATACAAAGCTGACCACTCTGATCTTCAGGGGGGCCAATTTTGTTCCATACTATCCTTTTGCTCTTAATATACCTGTAGGAATCCTTAGGATTTTCCTTCACGTGGTCAGCCAAAGCAACCTCAAGCCTTCTTTTAGCCCCCTGATTTCTTTCTTGAGGTTTTTCTTGGATTTTTTAATAGAGTCCTCAAGTCCCTCATTTGTTTCATGTTGCCTATACTTCTCTCTTCTTTCTAACCAGATCCCTAATATCCCTAAAAAACAAAGGTTCCCTATGCCTTTTAACCATGCCTTTAATTTGACAGGAACAAACAAACTCTGTACTCTGAAATATCACTTTTGAATATCCTCCACTTACTTTGCACATCTTTGACCAAAAACAACTTATCCCAATCCATGCATTCTAGATCCTTTCTTATTTCCTCAAAATTGGCCTTTCTCCAATGAATCTCAACCCAGAACTATCCTTCTCCATAATTAAATTGAAACTCATGGCATTATGACCATTGGACCCAAAAAGTTCCCCTACACATGCTCTATTACCTTGTGGTGTTATGAATATGTAACTGCTGATGAATAGCTATCCCATTCCCCACTGGTGACCCGCTCCCTGGTAACCCTTCTCCTTGTGACCCTGGAATAAAGTTTGACCTCCCTCTCCCTGTCCTCAGACGAGCACATGGAATCAGGCCAGCTACAAGTCTAAAGTATAATAAAGCTTATCGTTCCTCACTCTACAGCTTTGAAGTTATTGGTAGAGCCTATCACTCCTGTCCTGTGTTGTTCCCTAATAGGAGACCCAGTATTGCACTCTCTTGTTGGTATCTCTATATATCGATTTAGAAAACTTTCTTGAACTTATTTGACAAACTCCAAGCCATCCAACCCTTTTACAGTATGGGAGTCCCAATCAATATGTGGAAAATTAAAATCTCCTACCATTACAACTTTATGTTTCCTGCAGTTGTCTTCTATCTCTCTACAGATTTGCTCCTCCAATTCTTGCTGACTATTGGGCAGTCTATAATACAACCCCATGTTCCTCAGCTCCACCCATATAGCCTCAGTAGACGAGCCCTCTAGTCTGTCTTGCCTGAGCACAGCTGTGATACTTTCCCTGACAAGGAATACCACTCCTCATCCTTTCATTCCCCCTGTTCCATCACATCTAAAGCAATGGAAGCCCAGATCATTGAGCTGCCATTCCTGCCCCTCCTGCAACCAAGTTTCACTAATGGCCACAATGTCATAATTCCATATGCCAATCCACACTCTAAGCTCGTCTGCCTTGCATTGAAATAGATATACCTGAGAACATTTCCACCACATTCAACCTGTTGACTTATAACAGTGCCTTTAATTTTAACATCCTCTTTTCCGTCCTCCACTCCTCTATCTGTTCTGGCACTCTGGATCCCCTCCCATTACAAATCTAGTTTTGTAATGGGAGGGGATTTAAACCCACCAGAGCAGCATTAGCAAACTTTCCCACAAGGACATTAGTTCCTTTCCAGTTCAGATGTAAACCATCCTGGAAAAGGTCCCACCTTCCCTGGAAGAGAGCTCAATAATCCAGAAACCTGAAGCCCTCCCTCCTGCACCAGGTCTTTAGCCAGATGTTGAGCTGCATTATCCTCCTATTTCTAACTTCACTAGCATGTGGCACGAGTCCCACTTCTGAGATCACTACCCTGGAGGTCGTGTCCTTCAACCTAGTGTCCAACGCCTTGAACTCTCCTTGCAGGACTCCTCACCTTTCCTGCCCATGTCATTGGTCCCTACATGGACCATTACATCTGGCTGCTCACCCTCCCTCCTGAAAATGACGTGATCTTGATCTGACATATTTCAGACCCTGGAATCATGGAGGCAATATACCATCCGGGGTACTCTATCTCTTCTACAGAACCTCTCATCTGTCCCCCTCACGATGGAATCTCCTATCACTATAGCAGAGGTCGACAGCATCGAGTCCACGCTGCTGAAGATCCAGCTGCGCTGGGTGGGTCACGTCTCCAGAATGGAGGACCATCGCCTTCCCAAGATCGTGTTATATGGTGAGCTCTCCACTGGCCACCGTGACAGAGGTGCACCAAAGAAAAGGTACAAGGACTGCCTAAAGAAATCTCTTGGTGCCTGCCCCATTGACCACCGCCAGTGGGCTGATCTCGCCTCAAACCGTGCATCTTGGCGCCTCACAGTTCGGCGGGCAGCAACCTTCTTTGAAGAAGACCGCAGAGCCCACCTCACTGACAAAAGGCAAAGGAGGAAAAACCCAACACCCAACCCCAACCCACCAATTTTCCGCTGCAACCGTGTCTGCCTGTCCCGCATCGGACTTGTCAGCCACAAACGAGCCTGCAGCTGACGTGGACTTTTACCCCCTCCATAAATCTTCGTCCGCGAAGCCAAGCCAAAGGAGCATCTCCTCATTCTCAATTATTCATCGAAGATCCAGATTAACTGGCCCCAATCACCCATTCCTGGTCAATTTGCATGACATTTGCACATTCTCATTGCCATAAGCAGGCAATGCCTAATCAGTAGCAACCAAAGGCCTGGTCCTTACATTTTAATTGGAGGCTCAGTGACTAAAGCTGCTGCTGTTCACTTCTAAAGCACCCATGAAAGTGTGTTAGATTTTCTTGGCATATGCACTTTCATAGTTTTATCCAAAGCAGTTGATGGCTAATTATTAATATCTATTCCTCCAATGAGGAAGCACATCTGCCAATTTGTGTGCAGCAAGGTGACACTGAGACAGAGGTGCCATATTGCAATTTTTTTCTAACTTATTACAGAAAATCCCCTGGTATCTGAAATTCAAGCAATTGGCAGCCTCAAGCAACTGTCTCAAAATTAGCGGAAAATTTAGAAATTAAAATAAATAATAAAATAGTAGACAAAAAATACGCAAGTTTGAAATTGTAAAAGTAAATTTTCTCTGAGGTAACCCAGTTGAAGATGGAAGCAAATATTCAGCCAACGGAGGGCCCTGGTCGGACTTTGCTCAGAGCAGCTGTTTGAATAAATTTGTGTGAAACAGCAATTCATCAGCCAGGATGAAGAGCTGGTTGATGCCGCTCACGCTATTGGAGTGACCCTCTTAAAGTGCCTCCTTATCCCTGCTTAGTAAGAAACACCCCAGTCAGAAGCTTTATCTGTAAACTTGGTGGGGGGGGGGGAGTTAATTATCTATAATGTTAATGTTCATCTTTCTGCTCCGTGGAGGGAAGGTACCTACAGATGTAGTGACGGTTAGATGTTTTCAAAGATTGTAACTGAAAATAAAGTAAAATACTTGATGGTTTATATATTCATGCAAGTGGAGTTTGTTCAGTGCAAGTACAGTATGAGTTTTTTATTAAGAACTGTTTTTTTAAGAACTGTTTTATTAAGAACTGTTTATTCTTAATATAGGTTTATTAGTTAGGCATTGTAGGAGTAAGCCTCAAGCAACTGGAAAATACACTCATCCGGCATCTACCAATCCCCATAGGTGCCGGATACCAGGGGTTTTACTGCACTGAAGAAATCAATTAAAATCTATGATTTATTCTACTTACTAAATCCTTGCCTGAAGCAGCAAAAATATTCTTGGCAGAGAGGCCAACATGTTGAAGAATAGGTTGAAAGAAACATTAAGCACAATCACATGAGGCAGTTATTTACAGTTTTATAAACTGGTGAAAAGCCACAATAATTAATTGCTTGGAGACAAATAAATGTTACATATTGAAAATAGGCCTGATTAATCTTCACTGTGAGTTTTAAAAAAAATCTCTTACCTCCTCAGATATTTAAACCAAGTTGAAGCTGGATTGTTTTTTTCCTCTCCGTGGAAGAATTCAAACTTACATTTTAGTTTCCAGTGAAGTCCTTGGACCCAGCTGCATTTGTTCCAACTCACCCACAAGAAGTCCAAAGGGCAGTTACAATACAAAACAACACTGATTTTTTAAATGTCCCCTTGCCCCTGAACTTCACAAACATAAATTGACTGGTGCAACTTTCCTGGCAAGTTATATTTTTTCTGCAGTATCTAATCTCATTCAGGAAGAGGCGGGATTGAAAATATACACACAGGAATTTGTAGATCGAGTTGACTGAAGGATTTTTCTTGAACTTTCCACTAGTTACAAAGTTATACTGAATACTCGTTATCAAATGCCCCTTGCAATTTACAAAAAGGAATTTTTGCAGCTACACTGACAAGAATAACATGATGATGCCAGCTGCAGTAATTTGATCCTTCCCACTCTTGCTAAATTTGATCTCTTATAATTTAGAGCAGTTATCAGTTTGTTAAAGGCATGAGAGGGCAGTACTGAACTGTGAGGATAATACCATGTGCAATCATGAAATACCAGACTGAGAAATATAACCAGATGGCAAAAGGAATGAATAAAAAGGTTCAAAATAATTTTCAACAAGAATTAGAAAAATCCCAAAACTAATGCTACTTCCTCCCTGTCTCCTAATATTCATATTTTTTCTCTTCCAGTTGTCCTTTATTTTTGTACTAATTAATTGAGTTGTGATAATAAGGTATCAAACCCAATTTGATTCCTGTTCTATAGTAATTTAAGCTGATCTCTGGATGGTTCACAATGGAACTGGAAATTTGAACAGTATCCTTGGGCTAAAAGGAAAACCAACAGGATGATGCAATTCTTCTTTAATGACCATTGTTGGAAAATATATCTATATGAGCATTGAACAGGGACAGATTGTGCTTTGAAGCCTCACTGCAATTAAAAGTATCTAAATTCATTTGCAAACAATGTAACTGCTTATGTTGTATATTTTTTTAATTCACATACTTTCAATGTCATCATCAATGATAATATTTATTTTCCATTGGGAATTGCTACTGAACTAAAGAGGCAGAAGAGAGCCATTAGATTTGGAGATGCACGAAATGAGAATGGGCATAGATGACAGATTGTGGCGATGCACAAATCTGCCATGACGAACCAACCCCGCTTGTTACGTGTGGTCAGCAGGGCAGTCGTGGCAGAGATGGCGATGCGTTCCCATCTCTTCTGCTCCACAATGGAAGTTGGCATGCGCGCTTGCATGTGTGATGCAAGTGGCAGAGCATATGCATGGCTTGGCTGCCCAGCTGGAAAGCAAACACACGAATTTTAAATAAACATTCTAGCTGCGACCTCAGAGCTCACGGTCTGGGTCTCCAGTTTGTTCACTCGATCGCATCCAGCATGCTATATTTGGTGACTCCCGATGAGTCTCCACATTCTGGATCCTGTAGCAGTCGGCGCCATAGCCCTCAAGATACTCACATTCTGAGCAAACTGGCCCCGCTCTTGGTTTGGCCAAGTGGAGGCCCAATTCCAGATCAAGCAAATTTCCTCGAATCCACCAGGTACTTCTACGTTACCAGTTCCCTTGACCAAGAGACTGCTGCCCACATAGACGATCTCATCCAAGCATGGCCAGAGGAGGGTAAATACCTAGCCTTAAAAAAGATCCTCATAGTCACTTATGGTCTCTCACGCCATGATATGGCAGCCAGGCTCTTGCATCTCGATCAATTGGGGGCTGCATGCTGTCCGTCTTGATGGACGAAATGCTCTCACTGGCAGAACGACACAACCCCTGCCTTATGTTCAAACAGCCCTTCCTGGAGAAAATGCCTGAGGATATTTGCCTCCTGCTCACTGATACTGATTTCAGCGACCCTCAGAAGGTAGAAGCTGGGCCGACATTCTCTACCACATGAAATGTGAAAATCCAGAGTCCCTTCACAGACTACCCTAACTGCCATAGCAACCGCCCCATAAACTGAGCCCACCAGCAGAGAGGCGTCCTGCCAAACTCAGAACCCCTCGGACCAGCGCCTGTTCTTCTATCACTAGTGCTGGGGGGGGGGGTGGGGGGGGGGGGCAGAGACTCGTAAATGCTTTCAGCCCTGCTCATTTCAGAGAAACAAGCAGGCTAGATGCTTCTAGTGGCCAAGGTGGCTGGCCAAAGGAACAGCCTACTCCATGCATGGGACAGTATCTCAGGCTACAGGTTCCTCATTGACATAGGAGCCGAGATAAGCATCATCCCACCCACTCCCCTTGAGGTGTGTATCACCCTTAGTGCAGCCAACAACTCTGCCATCTCCATTTTTGGGTGCAAACGCATTCCCCTATATTTCAAAGATATGGATTTCCACTGGTATTTCACCTTGGCTACAGTGGACAAGCTTCTGCTGGGAGCAGACTTTCTCCTGGCGTACTCTCTTCTCGTCGACCTACGGGGCAGATGGCTGGTCCATGCGGAGACATTCCAATTCGTCCCCCTTGAAACTTCAAACGAGTAGGCCACTCACCTTGGTGCAGTACAGACGGCTACTCATGCCTCCTCACCAACTTTCCAGCCATCCTGCACCCACAAGGGCAGCACCACATTTAGACCAAGGGTCCGCCCATTCACTTTCTGGCCTGCCGGCTGGCACCCAACGAGCTCAAGCTCACCAAAGAGGAGTTCACTTGCATGGAAGAGCTGGGCATTGTCCCCAAGTTAGACAGCCCATGGTACTTGCCACTACACATGGTACCGAAGACCAACAGCAACTGGAGACCCTGAGTGACTACAGGAGATTAAACAATGCCATCATTCCCAACCAGTATCCAGTCCCACACATACAGGACTTCACGACCAACCTCAATGGTGCCTGTATTTTCTCCAAGGTCAACCTCATCAGGGGCTACCACCAAATACCGGTCCACCCAGATGACGTACAAAAAATGGCCATTATCACATCTTTCAGCCTTTTTGAATTTCTACAGATGCCCTTTGACCTTAAAAACGCAGCCCAAACCTCTTCATTTACCTGGACGACATCCTGGTGGCAAGCTCTACGCCTGAGGAACACATCGCTCCCCTCCACCAGCTCTTTTCCTGCCAACGCCAGTTCAGCCTCACCATCAATCCAGCCAAATGCGAAGTCAGCTGACAACAGATCGATTTCTTGGACACCATATAACCAAAGATGGCACAGTGCCCCATCAGACAAAGTAGAGGCCATTCGCCAGTGGAGAGAATAAAGTAAAAATTTCTGGGTGTCTCACCTCTGAAGATCTAGACTGGGGCCATCATGTTGATGCAATCATGGAGAAGGTTTCCCAGCAGCTATAGATCTTTAGGAGCTTGAGGAGATTTGGCATATCACCAAAGAATGGAGACCATTCTGACTGGTTGCATCTCAGTCTGATATGGAGGAGCCAATGCACAGGACAGGAAAAGACTACAGAGAGTTGTGA
Source organism: Narcine bancroftii (assembly GCF_036971445.1). Taxonomy (NCBI): domain Eukaryota; kingdom Metazoa; phylum Chordata; class Chondrichthyes; order Torpediniformes; family Narcinidae; genus Narcine; species Narcine bancroftii. Next base: position 124,467,707 of record NC_091472.1, read on the forward strand.
ACCAGTATGGGCATTAGTCTTCACTCCATTAAGGACATCTATAAAGAGGTGACCTTTCAAGAAAGCAGTCTTCATCATCAAAGACCCTCATAACCCAGGTAATGCCCTCGTCTCACTGTATATCAGGAAAGAGGTACACAGGAACCTATAGGTGAACACCCAATGTTACAAAAACAGCTTCTCTGCTCCACTATTAAATTTCTGGATGAACAATGAACTACATACACTACCTCATTTTCTTTTCTTCTTTTGTACTAATTTATTTATTTTGAATTGTGTATTTTTGGAAATGTAATTTATAGCAATTTTTGCATCTGTAATGAAAAATTCTGCTGTCGCAGAAAAACAAATTTCATGACACATGTTCATGACAATAAACCTGATTCTGATTCTGAACTCAGGTTGCTTGTCCAATAACAATAGAGCAAGCATATTGAAGGCTACTGGAACTACAATCCAGCATGTCAATTTTCAGGCAAATTAAAAGGAGGGAGATGAAAATGCTGTTTCTGAAGAGCTGATTAGAGATAACAAATTACTTTCATCCATGATGAGATTATGTACAAGTCCTGTTTATTAAAATAAAATACAGTAAAAGTACAGCACCTGCAACCCAGGTTTGAAACTTCTGCTGTCTGTAAGAAGTTTGTACGTTTTCTCACTCTGAGTGGGTTTTCTCTTGGTGTTCTAGTTTGCTCCCATTTTCCAAAGATGTATGGGTTACCAAGTTAATTGGTTACATGAGTGTATTTTGGCAGTGTGGGCCAGAAGGACTGTTACTGTGCTGTATCTCTAAATTAAAATTTTTTAAAATTGAACAGCACTATAAAATATTTTCTGAATTGTTTCCAGTACAATAAGCAAGATATATATGCTTGTGGAATCTAGTCACTCTTTTTTTTAAATCCTGTGTTGAGCTTAAGACTTCAACCTTCAACACCATTATTCATTTACTGCTGGTCAACAAGCTCCAAACCATGGACTCTGCACCTCTCTCAGCAAATAGATCCTTGACTTCCTCATCAGAAGACCACAGTCAGCACGAATTGGAAACATCTCCTCCTCACTGACAATCAACACAGGTGCACCTCAAGGATATGTGTTTAGCGCACTGCTCCACTTACTCCACACCCATGACTGTGTGGCCAGGCACAATTCAAATGCCATCTACAAATTTACTGATGACACTACGGTTGTCGGCAGAATCATAGATGGCAATGACAAAGCATACAAGAGAGAGATAGTGGTATCGCAATGAAAAAAACATGTTAGCAAAACCAAGGAGCTGATTGTGGACTTCAGGAGGAAATCAGCAGGACATGAACCAGTCCTCACCGTGGGGTCAACAGTGGAGAGAGTCAACATCTCTGAGGATCTGTCCTGGGGCCCTCAACAGCGATACATTGTATGGTGTTTGAGGAGATTTGGTACGTCACCAAAGACTCAAAAACTTTTACAGGTGTAGAGAACTCTGTCTGGTTAGAGGTCCCAATGCTCAGGACAAGACAAAACTCTAGAGGATTGTTATCTCAGCCTTCAACATGACAGGCCTCAGTTTTCACTCATTTTCAAGAGGTGATATCTTAAGGAAGCAGCCTTTATACAAGAACCTCCAACACGTAGGCCAGGCCCTCTTCACTCTGCTACCTGAAGATGAGCGCTCAGCTGTACAAAGACAGCTTCTTTCCCTCTGCCACCAGATTCCTGAATGAACAATGAACCACAGACATGGCCTTATTTTAATCGTTTTTTTTGCACTATTTTTATTTATTTTGTAAGGTGATTTATAGAAATGTTTGCACAGTGACGCTGCTGCAAAATAATGAATTTCGTGATATGTTCATGACAATAAATTCTGATTCTGAGATATACTTGTAGGAAACAAGACACCTTAACCAAGACTCTTCTTTCCTTTTCAAGGCATACTTAAGTCTTCAGTCTTTAATTTTTAAATGTTTTTCAATTAAAAAAATTTTTTTGACATGCAGCAGGGTTACAGGCAATTTTGGCCCACAAGTCCATGTTCCCCAATTTACACCCAATTAACATACACCCCCCTCCCCACTATGTTTCGAATGTGAGAAAACCAGACCCCCTGGGAAAAACCCATGCAGACACAGGGAGAACGTTCAGAGTCCTTACAGACAGCGCAGGATTTGAACTCCGGTCCCAATCACTGGCACTGTAAAAGCGTTGCGCTAACTGCTACGCTAAACATGCCACCCTTCACCTTTATAATAGATTTCTCAATCCCTTTATTTTATAACCACTAATTTAGACTATAATTTGTTTTTGAGGATGCTTATTACTAAGATGATTGGCATAATGTTTACATAGTTCTTTGGTTCATTAACTATTTTTCCATCAAAAACAGTAAATAAGGATATTTCTGACAGTGAATGGAAAAAAACCCTGATATTTTTGAGAAAAATCCAGTAAAATATTAATAGAATAAAAGAGAAATAAAGCAATATATCCAATAGACAGTGAGAGTACGGACAATACTGAAAAATGCACAGCTTCAAATAAAATCCTTCTGTCATACAATTATTAAATGTGAAAAATTAGTGCAGATTTACAGAGGGTCTGCATTCATCCTCAAAATTTTGTTCGATATCATTGTAGTGTGGATTGTGGAGGGTCACGTGGCCTCTTCATCTGGAACCTGGTCAGAATATGGATTGTGGCGGGTCATGTGACCTGCCAAACAAAAGTTAGATCTTCCCACCTGTGAGGTTGATGCATGATTGGCCCTTGCAGCTGATGTATGATTGGTCCTTCAGGTGCCAATCAATGATTAGATCTGACCACAGGTGAGGTTGATGCACAATTGGCCCTGAAAAAGTAGCAAAGGCAGTCTCTCTCTCTCTCTCTCCCTCTGTTTGCTGCTTCCTCCAAACCATTCGTGAAGCCCAGGCTGCAGGTATTTCCAAAGGACTGACAGCAATGGCCCCATCCTTGATCCCAAGTCATGACTGATACTGGAAAGTAGGTTTATATGTATGTACTATTAGTTATGACCATTGCTGAGCTCTGGGCAGCTCCAGAGGGCTGACTGCAATGGGCCCATCCTGGATCCTGAGCAGGGGCTACAATGGAGACCAGATTTATATGTTTGTTCTCTTTGTTATGCAGTATACTGTGCCTGTGGGTGGTGGGTGCTGAACACGTTAAACCTTCATTTCTCAGTATACCGTGCCTGTGTGCTGTATACATTAATCTGTCAGTGTCTGCCATTTTGTGAATTTCCCTGAGAGTAAATAAAGACCACTATTTGTTCATAATGTGTCCAGTCTTGATTATCTTTCAACAAATCAAACCTATTTTTAACACAATAATCATTCAAACAATACATAAAATAATGGGTACATACTTTAAAAGGGTTACAATATAAAGTTAATACAGTTGCTAATTAAATTTTAAATTAAACATACAGCACTTCCAGCTCATGAGCCCATGCTGCCCAAATAAATGAATCATCCTACAATACCCATATGATTTAAAAGGTGTGAGGAAACCGGTGCACCCAGTTAAATCTTAGCAGACACAGGGAGAAATGTACAGACTATGTCAGATTTGAACCTGGTCAATGGCACTGTAATTAAATACATTTCTGATGAAGGGTCTTCAACCTAAAATATGAACCCCATTTCTCTTTCCACAATTTCTGCCTGACCTGCTCAGTGTTTCCATCATTTTCTGCTTTCATTAATTAGCTAATTAATGCATGGAATCTTATTGACCAAAAGAATTCCTTACAAAGTCTTTGTTACCATTTAGATTTATAATACACAATTCACCTCTAAGTTGTTGAACTAGTTGCCCAAAATGAAGTAAAATAAGGTGACATACTTTGGATGTAAACATAACCAGATGCGATGGGGGGGGGGGGGTATGAAAGGTGGAGACATGGCATTGCTCGACAGGAAAACTATCTCAACTGTGCTCAGGCAGGATAGATCAGAGGGCTCATCTACTGAGGCTATATGGGTGGAATTGATGAACAGGAAAGGTATGACCACACTCACGGGGTTGTATTATAGACTGCACAACGGTCAACGAGAATTGGAGGAGCAAATCTGTAGAGGGATAGCAGACAGCTGCAGGAAACACAAGGTTGTGATGGAACAGTAGGAGATTTTAACTTTCCACATATTGACTGAAACTCCAATACTGTAAAAGGGCTGGATGGCTTGGAGTTTGTCAAATGTGTTCAGGAAAGTTTTCTAAATCAATATATAGAGAATGCAATACTGGATCTCCTCATAGGGAACAAGACAGGACAGGTGACAGAAATACGTGTAGGGAACATTTTGGGTTCAGTGATCATAATGCCAAGTTAATTATGGAGAAGGACAGGTCTGGGCCTTGGGTTGAGATTCTAAATTGGAGGAAAGCTAATTTTGAGGAAATGAGAAAGGATCTGGAATGCATGGATTGGGATAAGTTGTTTTTGGGCAAAGATGTGCGAGGTAAGTGGAAGACCTTCAAAAGGTAAATTTTTGAGAGTATGGAGTTTGTATATTCCTGTCAATATTAAAGGCAAGGATAGAAGGAATAGGGAACCTTGGTTTTTGAGAGATATTAGGGATCTGGTTCTGAAGAAGATAGAGGTGTATAACAGGTATAGGCATCATAGAGCAAATGAGGTACTTGAGGAGTATAAAAAATGCAAGAAAAACCTCAAGAAAGAAATCAGGAAGGTTAAAATATATGATATTGCTTTGGCCGACAATGTGAAGGAAAACCCAAAGGGTTTCTACAAGTATATTAAAAGCAAAAAATTAGTAAGGAACAAAATTCATCCCCTTGAATATCAGGGTGGTCGGCTTTGTAGGGAGTCGAAGAGATGGGGAGATCTTAAATTTTTCTTTTGCATCAGTATTCACTCAGAAAATGGGAACAGAGTCGTGGGAAGTAAGGAAAACATGCTGTGAAGTCATGAAACATATACAGATGAAAGAGGAGGATGTGCTTGCTGTCTTAAATCCCTAGAACCTGACAGGATATTCCCTCAGACCTCAAAGGAGGCTACTGCAGAAATTGCAGGGGCTCTGGCAAAAATATTTAAAATGTCCTTAGCCACGGGTGTGGTGCCGGAGGATTGGAGGGTAACTCATGTTGTTCCACTGTTTAAAAAATGGCTGGAAATTATAGGCCAATGAGCCTGATGTCAGTGGTAGGTAAATTATTGGAAGGTGTTATAGGAGGCAAAGAAGGTTATCAAAGCTTGCAAAGGAATCTAGACCAGTTGGAAAAATAGGCTGAAAAATGGCAGATGGAATTTAATGCAGCTAAGTGTGAGGTGTTGCATTTTGGAAGGACAAACCAAGAAAGGACTGTGGTGCACTGTTAGCCAGAATCAGACACACACAAGGTAAAGACTGTACAACAGGCTTTAATCCACAAAGACTTCCACAGAGCCAGGCTGGCAGTAGCTGCAGTAACTCTGAATGAGCTTCGGGAGGCCGGCGCAGGCTTATATTACGGAGGGTGATTGACACCCGACTGGGTGGGGCTTGATCCCTTTAGGCCAACTGATTGACAGTCGGCCAGGTGTTGTCCTGTCCCCTTACACTCCTGCAGGTACAGGTGTTGCCCCCTGCAGTAGGCCGGTGGTGTTCCACCACAAGGACATGCATGGTTAATGGTAGGGCACTGATGCAGGCAGCACTCCAGTTGAACATTGTTAGGATGATGGCCAGTAGCCTTGCCCTTCACAGGAAGTGTAGGAGCTTCTGTATCTCCTGACTAATAAGGTGTTGTGGGTCCAGGTGTGGTAATATGTAATTACACCACTATGTCACCAGGGGTCATCCCGGTGGCTTTGTATATAAAGCAGTCCAGAGCTACAGTCTAGCCTTCCAGGTTCGTCTTGCAGAGAGGCAAGACCTCTTAGTGTACATATTAGTTTATTAAAGCTGTCTTATACTCGCACTGCTGGTGTGGTTATTGTCAGTAAAATTTAATAAACTAATATCTGCTCCAACGCGCATTGCCGACCACCTGGAGACTCTTCCTGAGGAATGGAATCCAGGGACGACCAGCACGCATCTGCATCCAAGGACTGAGACGGGGAGGGACCACTGTACTGGAATCGTGGTGGAATGTGTGGAAGACCACAGAAGTACGATAGGGCAGGTAAGAAACAGCCAAGAACCCTGTCTGCCCGTGGGTTCACTGGTACAGGTGCCACCGACCCTAAACCCCAGTCTGATCAGAAAGGGACCACTACAAGTGTGGGTTGAAGGATCTCCACAAGTTGTGCTCCCGATCGCCATGTACGATAGGGCAGGTAAGAAACAGCCAAGACCCCTGCCTGCCTGTGGGTTCACTGGTACAGGTGCCACCGACTCTAAACCCCAGTCTGATCAGAATGGGACCATTACAAGTGTGGGTTGAAGGATCTCCACAAGTCGTGCTCCCGATCGCCATGTATGTGCAAAATTCCCGACCATTCCAGACCCAGGGAAAGCAGACACCGCTACCGTCACTCCCCCAGCAGCAATTTCCCCACTACCACAGAGACCTGATGCTAACGCGGGGATCTCCCCTAAGCCTGCTGCAAACATCCCAAAGCCAGAGACTCAGCCAACAGCCCCAAGCACCCAGGTTACTCCTCCATCAGACACAAGCCCCACAGAGGCTCTACTAGCAGCTCCCAGTATCCCAGGGTCCACAATTACTACAGCTAGACCCAGAGACCACGTGGAGACAGGGAACGATCCCCGAGGTGCCCCTACATTACCTAAGGGACCAGAGACTGCAGCTTAGCCATGCGCTGCGACCAGCCAGGCTGCAGCTTGACCCCAGAAATCCCGGAGCCAGCACGCACTTCGGCCGCTGGCAGAGAGGCTTTCTGAATTACATGGAGGGTGTTGAGGCATCGGATAAAGAGCTATTAATGCTGCTGTTAGCGCAGCTGGGATACCACCCTTACTCCCTTATACAGGATGCCAGGTCCTACCAAGAAGCAATGAGGACTTTACAGAGCCATTACAGTAAGGGGAAAAGTGAACTCCACTCCCGGTACAGGCTCATGATCAGGTCACAACAAGTAGGGGAGACTTTATACTCTCTCTGAAAGACCTGGCGAGAGGCTGCAACTTTAAAGCAGTATCAGCTCAGGAGTATGCGGAGGACCTTATTAGGGACAGAATTGTTGTGGGCATATGGTCCACTGAGACGAGACATCGATTGCTGGAGAAAGAAATGTTGGGGCTAGATGAGGCAGAGTCTATTGCAGAAGCTTTAGAAAGGACCAGGAAAGAATTGGAGGAGTACTCACAGGACCCTGGGGCTGGGACAAACATCACACTGCTGGACTCTCTAGCCCCACGAAAAGAAAAGTATGGTGCCTCACAGGAATTCACAGCAGCAGCAGCACCTTGAGGGTCCCAAGTGCTTTTTCTGTGGACAAAGAAAGCACCCCAGAGCCCTCTCCCTGCCAGAGAAAATGTCTGTTCCAACTGTGGAAAACGTGGGCTCTCAGCGAAGTGTGCCTTGCAGATGTAGGCAGCCTCCAAGAACACGGTGCGGGCTTCACACTCTACTAGTCTGGCAAGCCTATGGATGAACGACGCCTATCTGGTGTAGGCTTCATGGTCAAAACTCCATTGCCTCCAAACTCAAAAACCTCCCGACAGGCCACTCTGACCGGATCATGTCAATGCAACTCCCCCTTCAAAACAAGCGACGTATCACTCTCATCAGTGTCTATGCTCCAACCCTTCAGGCGGAACCAGCAGAAAAGAACAAGTTCTACACTGATCTGCGCAACCTCATCCAACGCACCCCTACAGCCGACAAGGTTGTCATCCTTGGCGACTTCAACGCTCGCGTCGGCAAAGACTCAGAAACCTGTCCAGGAATCCTTGGCAAGCATGGTGTCGGCAAGTGCAACGACAACGGGAGCCTCCTGTTGGAACTCTGCGCAGAACAGCGGCTTGTCATTACTAACACCCTTTTCCAGCAGAGAGACAGCCTGAAGACTACCTGGATGCATCCCCGATCCAAACACTGGCACCTCCTGGACTACGTCCTGGTGCGAGAAAGAGACAAACAAGATGTGCTCCACACCAGGGTCACGCCCAGCGTGGAATTTCACACTAACCACCAGCTTGTTCGCTGCAAGCTCAACCTTCACTTCAAGCCAAAGTTCAAGAACAGTGGTGCCCCCAGAAAGAGGTTCAATGTTGGAAACTTGCAGTCAGACGTAGTGAGAGGAAACTTCCAGGCAAACCTCCAAGCAAGGCTCAAGGATACAAATTCCCTCACGGACACGTCTCCTGAAACCCTCTGGGATCAGATGAAAGCGGCCATACTGCAATCCACTGAAGAGGTACTGGGCTTCTCCTCCAGGAAAAACAAGGACTGGTTTGATGAAAACAACCAGGAAATCCAGGAGCTGCTGGCAAAGAAGCGATCTGCCCACCAGGCTCACCTTGCAAAGCCTTCCTGGCCAGAGAAAAAACGAGCCTTCCGTCTCGCATGCAGCCACCTTCAGCGCAAACTCCGGGAGATCTAAAATGAGTGGTGGAGAAGCCTCGCGAAACGAACCCAGATTAGCGCCGAGATTGGCGACTTCAGGGGTTTTTAAGAGACACTAAAGGCGGTGTACGGCCCCTCATCCCAAGTCCAAAGCCGTCTGCGCAGCTCAGATGGCGAAGTCCTCCTCAGCAACAAGATATCCATCCTCAATCGATGGTCAGAACACTTCCAATCCCTTTTCAGTGCCAACCGCTCAGTCCAAGAATCCGCCCTGCTCCAGCTCCCTCAACAACCCTTGAGGCTAGAGCTGGATGAGGTCCTTACCCGGGAAGAGACATATAAGGCAATTAAACAACTGAAAAGTGGTAAAGCAGCAGGAATGGATGGAATCCCCCCCCACCCCCCCAGAGGTCTGGAAGGCTGGCGGCAAAGCTCTGCATACCAAACTGCATGAGTTTTTCATGCTCTGCTGGGACCAAGGAAAGCTGCTTCAGGATCTTCGTGATGCCATCATCATCACCCTGTACAAAAACAAATGCGAGAAATCAGACTGCTCAAACTACAGGGAAATCACGCTGCTCTCCATTGCAGACAAAATCTTCACTAGGATTCTCCTTAATAGACTAATACCTAGTGTCGCCGAAAATGTCCTCCCAGAATCACAGTGTGGCTTTCACGCAAACAGAGGAACTACTGACATGGTCTTTGCCCTTAGACAGCTCCAATAAAAGTGCAGAGAACAAAACAAAGGACTCTACATCACCTTTGTTGACATCACCAAAGCCTTTGACAGTGTGAGCAGGAAAGGGCTTTGGCAAATACTAGAGTGCCTCAGATCCCCCCCAAAGTTCCTCAACATGGTTATCCAACTGCACGAAAACCAACAAGCTCGGGTCAGATACAGCAATGAGCTCTCCAAACCCTTCTCCATTGACAACGGCGTGAAGCAAGGCTGCGTCCTCGCACCAACCCTCTTTACTATCTTCTTCAGCATGATGCTGAAACAAGCCAATAAAGACCTCAACAATGAAGACAGTGTTTACATCCGGTACCGCACAGATGGCAGTCTCCTCAATCTGAAGCGCCTGCAAGCACACACCAAGACACAAGAGCAACTTGTCCGTGAACTACTCTTTGCAGATGATGCCGCTTTAGTTGCCCATTCAGAGCCAGCTCTCCAGCGCATGACGTCCTGTTTTGCGGAAACTGCCAAAATGTTTGGCCTGGAAGTCAGCCTGAAGAAAACTGAGGTCCTCCATCAGCCAGCTCCCCATTATGACCACCAGCCCTCCCACATCTCCATCGGGCACACTGAACTCAAAACGATCAACCAGTTTACCTACCTTGGCTGCACCATTTCATCAGATGCAGGGATCATCAAAGAGATAGACAACAGACTCGTCAAGGCAAATAGCGCCTTTGGAAGACTACTCAAAAGAGTCTGGAAAAACAACCACCTGAAGAAACACACAAAGATCAGTGTGTACAGAGCCGTTGTCATACCCACACTCCTGTTCGGCTCCGAATCATGGGTCCTCTACCGGCATCACCTACGGCTCCTAGAACGCTTCCATCAGCGCTGTGTCCACTCCATCCTCAACATTCATTGGAATGACTTCATCACCAACATCGAAGTACTCGAGCTGGCAGAGTCCGCAAGCATCGAATCCATGCTGCTGAAGACCCAACTGCGTTGGGTGGGTCACGTCTCCAGAATGGAGGACCATCGCCTTCCCAAGATTGTGTTCTATGGCGAGCTCTCCCCTGGCCACCGAGACAGAGGTGCACCAAAGAAGAGGTACAAGGACTGCTTAAAGAAATCTCTTGGTGCCTGCCACATTGACCACCACCAGTGGACTGATATCGCCTCCAACCGTGCATCTTGGCGCCTCACAGTTCGGCGGGCAGCAACCTCCTTTGAAGAAGACCGCAGTGCCCACCTCACTGACAAAAGACAAAGGAAGAAAAACCCAACACCCAACCCCAACCAACCAATTTTTCCTTGCAACCGCTGCAACCGTGCCTGCCTGTTCCGCATCGGACTTGTCAGTCACCAACGAGGCTGCAGCAGTCGTGGACATACCCCTCCATAAATCTTCGTCCGCGAAGCCAAGCCAAAGAATATGCAAAAGTCTGCAGAAGCCCCAAGGCTACAGCCAAGGCCCATTCTTATGCTAATGAGAGGCAGGAAAGCTCTTCTTTCTGCACAGACAAACAGAAAAAGAAGAATGCCACGTGCAGCCGGCCATCTTGGACAAATGCTACAGAGCAGAGAACACAGTCTTCAGGAGATGAATATGATGCCAAGTGTCATGATAATGAATATGCATGATATGTATGAACCTGACCGGAAGTCAGATGGTATGCACTGGAGGTGAAAAGTGCAGGATGATGAAATAAGGGAAGCAGGAAAATAAAGACACAGAGATGTTCAACTGGTAAAGCATGTGGTGATGGTGTTATTAATTTCACATTTCGGGCCACAAATGTGACATTGGCGACGAGGATAAACATTTTGGATTGTAAATGTGATAAACATTTTGGATTTTGAATCGGTGGCTTTGAGCTGGAAGGTTTCTTAATGGCAGTCACAGGAGCTGAATTTCTAACACTTCGAGGTGTTCCTCATTTTGACCTGACGGATGATGCAAGCACTGTGAGTGTGAAGTAGAAGGCATGGCTGGAAGAATTTGAAGCCTACGCCGACAGTCGTGGCCTATTTCTCGATAGCAGTACGGCGGAACAGAGAGCGCAGCGGAGGGCGTTACTTCTCTTCACCGCAGGACCCACAGTTCGGGAAACTTTTAAGACGCTTTTGAATACTGGAAGGAAGGAGGAATACCAGAAAGCTGTAGATGCATTGAATGCACACTATGTGGTGACACCGAATGCTACATTTCAACGCCATTTGTTTCGCAAAACAAAACAAAAGATGGAGAAACGGTCGCCCAGTACGTGACGAGATTGCGACAACTGGCTGTTGGATGCAATCACGTGGTAGCTGATTTGGACAACCAGTTATTGGATCAAGTTGTGCAGCACTGCAGATCAGACAAACTCAGAAGGCGACTGCTAGAAAAAGGGGGTGAGTTGATACTTACCAATGCTTTAACAATGGCTGCTGCATTAGAGGCTGTTGAGGGGCAATTTCATACCATGAAACTGAAAAACAACTCAACCCAGCCCAGTAAAGACAAAGTTGGTCAACAAGTAAATAAGCTCTCACATAGCCATAGCCAGCCAAGAAATATGCCGACACATGACTTGGAGTGTTATAGATGTGGAAACAGAGGTCATTTTGGAAAAGACCCATGCTGCCCAGCAAAAGGCAAAGTTTGTAAAAAGTGTGGAGGTAAGGACCACTTTGCAAAGAAGTGCAAAAGCAAGTCAAATGCAAACCAGAATGGGAAGAGTACAGCTTCTAAGGGCAAAGCTTGGGAAAGGAAAGTATCTTGGAAAGAAAGGCACTATTCGCCATATAGAAGGTGATCCAGAAAGTGACGATGATGATGACAACCAGGATGGGCAGAAATACTATCAGTTTACATTGAATGATGTACATCATGAGAAGGTCCCAGTGATAATTGGTGGTGTGACAGTTCCGGTCATTGTAGACTCAGGCAGTGATAGTAATGTAATTGACCGACACTTATGGGAAAAATTGAAAAGAAAAAAGATAATTTTTACATCAAAGAAGTGTTCAAAGAAACTGTATCCATACACAGCAACCAAGCCATTGCAGACTATTGGATGTTTCACTGCGACTGTTGAAGCTGGTGACAAGTACACTGAAGCAGAGTTTGTTGTCATAGACGAGAGGGGAGAACCATTGCTTAGTAGACGCACAGCGCAAGATCTGGCAATACTTCATATTGGAGCTCGTGTCAATTCAGTTCAGTCATACGAGGATATGAAGCAAGAATTCCCCACAGTTTTCCAGGGAGTAGGAAAGCTGAAAGGTCGACAACTAAAGCTAACAGTGGACAAAACGGTCAAACCCAAGGCGCAACCAGTGCGCAGAACTCCATTTGGACTTCGTGGGAAAGTCGAGGCCAAAATCAAAGAGTTGATCGAGCAAGACATTATTGAACCTGTAGAACATTCAACACAATGGGTCAGCCCAGTAGTGATCGTGCCCAAACCAAATGGTGACATGAGACTGTGTGTTGATATGAGGATGGCCAATGAAGCTATAATTCGAGAATGACACCCCATACCAACAGTGGAGGAAGTACTTCAGGAGTTAACTACCAGTCAGGTGTTCTCAAAAATTGATTTAAAATGGGGCTATCATCAATTAGAGCTGGACCCAGAATCCAGGGACGTGACAACATTTGTGACTCACTGTGGATAGTACTGGTACAAGAGACTATTGTTCGGCATCAATGCAGCTCCTGAGATCTACCAGTATGAAATCCATCGAGTGATTCAAGGCATTCCTGGAGTTGCCAACATTTCTGATGACATCATAGTTCATGCGGCTACAAAGGAAGAGCATGACAGACGGTTGAGGCGTGTGCTATCCAGACTACAGGGGGCAGGCCTTACTGTGAATGGAGACAAATGCCAGTTTGGTGTCTCAGAGATGGACTTCATGGGACACAGGCTTACACAGGAAGGACTGAACCCAGCTGATGCCAAGGTGAAAGCTGTTGCCAATGCACGTGAACTCCAGAATGCAACGGAGGTGAGGAGCTTCTTGGGATTGGTTAATTATTGCCCAAAGTTCATCCCTAATTTTGCTACACTGGCAGAACCACTGAGGAAACTAACCAGGAAAGGTGTACCATTCCATTTTGGCTCTGAGCAGAAGGAAGCATTCACAGCTTTGAAACAAAGTCTGACGAATGCCGATACTCTTGGGTATTATGATCCGGCTGCACCAACCAAAGTCATAGCGGATGCTAGTCCCGTTGGTTTAGGAGCCGTGTTGGTCCAGATGCATGATGTGGGTCCAAGAATCATTGCCTATGCCAGCAGATCTTTGACAGATGTGGAAAGGAGATATTCTCAGACAGAGAAAGAAGCACTCGGACTTGTATGGGCCTGCGAGAGATTCCATGCATATTTGTATGGCATTGAATTTGAACTCATCACGGACCATACACCATTGGAGGTGATCTATGCTGCCAGGTCCAAACCGTGTGCCAGGATAGAACGATGGGTGCTCAGACTCCAACCGTACAAGTACAGAGTAGTTCACATTGCCGGGAAAGCAATCATTGCTGATCCGCTGTCCAGATTGTTGAAAGATGGATGCCCACAATCCAAGTCAGAACTGGGGACAGAAGCAGAGAGCTTTGTACGCTTCATAGCTATTCAGTCGACACCGGAAGCTGTGACAACGAGGGAAGTCGAGAGAGAGTTCAAACATGACCCAGAACTCATGGAAGTTAGAGAATGTATCCAAAGTGGACAATGGGACAAATGCATTCACAAGGCATATATTCCCATTAGAGACGAACTTTGTTGCATCGGGCAGTGTGTATTGAGGGGGTGTAGATTGGTGATACCACAGAGGTTGAGACCGAAGATCGTATCATTAGCTCATGAAGGACACCTAGGTATTGTTGGTACCAAGCAAAACCTCAGGAGTAAAGTATGGTGGCCAGGTTGTGATAAAGACGCAGAGAAATTCGTCAAAACCTGCCATGGGTGTCAACTCACAAGTAGGAGTAATCCTCCAGAGCCGATCCGGAGTACGCAACTCCCGACAGGACCATGTAGCTGTTGATTTTCTCGGACCTTTACCAACTGGTGAGTCAATCATGGTAGTGGTAGATTACTACAGCAGATACTATGAGTATTCTGTGATGAGGTCAATGACCACTGAAAAAACAATACAAGCATTGGCAGAGATCTTTGCGAGATATGGATTGCCTGTTACGCTATACTCTGACAATGGTCCACAGTTCATTTCAGAGACATTTGCTGAATACTTGAGGACCACAGGTATCCACCATCATAAAGTAACTCCTAAATGGCCGCAAGCCAATGGGGAAGTAGAGAGACAAAATCAGTCCATCGAAAAACGATTACGGATTGCTCATGCAGAAGGACAGAACTGGAGAGAAGCATTGCTATCCTATGTAGCTGTCTATCGGGCAACGCCTCATGCAACAGGAAAAAGTCCAGCAGAAGTACTTTTTGGGAGGAAAATCCACACAAAAATGCCCGAAATAAAGGAAATCAGGGATGACCAGGAGATGAGGGACCACGATGCTGAAAAGAAGGGAGCAGCAAAGCTGTATGCAGACTCGAAGCATGGGGCCAGGTACTCAGACTTCATGCCTGGAGATAATGTTCTGGTGAGGCAAGAGAGTGGTGGTAAGCTAGACATACCTTATTACCATCAACCCTACATAGTTGTATCCAGAAGTGGCAGTATGGTGACAGTCAAGTCTCCAGTTGGAGAACTGTACAAAAGAAACGTGTCTGGTGTCAAAAAGTACCAATCCAGAGCGACACCGAGTGAAGTGGTTGGAAGTCCAATATGAGATGCTCAACCTGAGGGACCAGATGATGTTCCAGAGGTAGTTACCAGCATTCCCGATGAAGTGGCCAGAGTACCAGAAACACCAGAGGCCGCAGCGAGCAGTGTTTCTGGTGCTGAGGGTGAACAACCAAGTTGCGACAGTAGCATTGCAGGAAGGCCGAGACGGGATAGGAAAACACCTAAACGATATGAAGATTTTGTGCCATATTTCTAATCGTGCCCGCATTATCACGAAAGTGAAAGTTTGTGATAGTTGGAATGAGTTTCAATGAAGCGCAGTAATGTTACTCACCAAGGAAGAGAAATGATAATGGGAACATCATTTGGACAGTGATTTGATCAATACATTATAAAGTACATGTATGAGTGCTGTATGAATTGCATTTTTGTTTAGTCGATTATTTGGTATTAAATGAAAAAAAAAGTATTGGAATTTAAATGTTTACATTTTGCATATGAGATGAGCATTGTATTAGTATAATTAAAGAAGAACAGTTGAGCTATTATATTACATTTGGTTATAACATGTTTATGTTACATTTTGTGAAGAGGGAATTTGAAGTTGTTTTTGTTTTGAATTTGAAGTTGTTTGTTGGTTCAGAAGGCAGAAAAATGATATTGATGGTGTTAAAGTGTTTACATTTAAACATAAAGATATAAAGTTTATTTCTGGTGAAAGGAGGGATGTCATGATAATGAATATGCATGATATGTATTAACCTGACCGGAAGTCAGATGGTATGCCCTGGAGGTGAAAGGTGCAGGATGATGAAATAAGGGAAGCAGGAAAATAAAGACACGGAGATGTTCAACTGGTAAAGCATGTGGTGATGGTGTTATTAATTTCACATTTCGGGCCACAAATGTAACACCGAGTACTATCGGATGGAAGGACACAAAGGGCACGCCAGACTTGCTTCCTGATGCATGAATCACACGAGTCCACACAATTTATCTGATGCCACTGTGTGTATCAAAATTAATGATGTGAGGATAAATTGCTTAATAGATAGTGGAAGCACTGAAATTTTATTGACCAGTGGTTAGTCAACCGGCTTGCCCTCTCCACACGCCCGAGTGAGCACTGGATCCTGTTAGCATCCAGCAGCCTTGAGGCTGAGGTAAAACAGTTTTGCAGGGTTATTCTAGAAATCTAGGGCACAAAATACGAAGGGTTCAAATTACTAGTACTCCCTCACCTCTGTGCCCCGGTACTATTGGGGTTAGATTTTCAGTGCTAGTTAGAAAGCATTACAATAGTGCACAACAGGCCTCATCCCCCACTACGCCTTACGAAGAAACTACACTGCAGCCTGTCTGTCCTGAACATAGAACCCCCTCCGCTGTTCACACACCTGACCCCAGAATGCACACCAATAGCCATAAAGAGCAGGAGTTTCAGCCCGAGGGACAGAGCCTTCATTAGGACAGAGGTCCACAGGCTGCTACAGGAGGGCATCATAGAGCAGAGCACCAGCCCCTGGAGAGCCCAGGTGGTTGTAGTAAAGTTAGGAGAAAAACTGCGCATGGTAGTGGATTACACCCAGACAATCAACAAATTTACACAACTAGATGCCTACCCCCTGCCAAGCATAGCAGACATGGTCAACAACATTGCGCAGTATAAGGTGTTCTCCACCAAAGACCTGAAGGCAGAAACCACCCATGAGAAACAGCGATCGCATTTACACGGCATTTGAGGCAGACGGCAGGCTGTATCAATTTTTGTGACCCCCCTTTCGGTGTCACCAATGGAGTGTCCCTGTTTCAGAGAGAAATGGACCGAATAGTAGATGAGTTCCAACTGAAAGTGGTGTTCCCCTACTTACACAACATGACAATCTGTGGCCACACTCAGGAGGATCATGACACAAATTTAAAACGCTTCTTCCAGGCAGCCGAGGAAAGGAATCAGGTGGTCGGGAATGCGCGTCGGAGCAGAAGCAGCTTCCATCCTAGTAGCTATGATATTAGTTTATTAACAGGGGCAAATGCGTCTTTAGAGCCAGGAAGTTGCCAATCCTGGGCTACATAGTGCAGAATTGGGAAATCAGCCCAGACCCAGCCCTTATGCGCCCTCTCCTAGACCTCCCAGTGTCACACATGCTGCAAGCACTAAAAAGATGTTTGGGACTGTTCGCTTACTACGCCCAATGGGTCCCCAACTATGCCGACAAGGCCCTCCCACTTATAAAAGCCTGTTTTCCCACTGTGCCCAGCAGCCACCAGAGCATTCAGGGACATTAGTGACCATATCGCTAAAGCTACCATGCGGTCCATAGATGAGTTGATCCAGTTTCAAGTAGAAACAAATGCATCCGATGTGGCTCTGGCAGCCACCCTAAACCCAGGCGGATGACCGGTGGCCATCCTTAACCACACATCCCAGTTGCAGAGCTTGCACAATGAGCTGGGCCACCCGGGGGTGCCTTTGGCCTTTGGCCAGGCAATATGGGTCTTTTCCAAAGTGACCTCGGTTTCCACATCGATAACACTCCACGTCATGTGTCGACGTATATCTTGGCTGATTATGGCGATGTGAGAGCCTCTTAATTTGCTGGCTTGAGTTGTCTTTCAGGGTCATGGTATGAAATTGCCCTTCAACAGCCTCTAATGCAGCAGCAATGGTTAAAGCATCGGTGAGTTCCAACTCACTCCCTCTTTCCAGTAGAGGCTGCTCCACGTAGAAGAGCGCAATGGACACTCTCGAGAACTTGTACAAGCCCCCCATGAATGCAGTCTGTATAAGGTACCTCCTCAACATCTGAGCCCAGCAACCCAGGGAGACAGCTGAATCTTACCTGGGACACCTGCAAGAGTTTGCCCGACCGTGTCTGGCTGAACCCGGGGTAGGTGCAGAGGAGGTCGAGAGACTGATCTGGGATGCCTTCGTCTGAGGGCTACGCTCGAGGGCCATCCGGCAGAAGCTGCTGGAAGACAATATCTACGCCCTAACCAAGACAGTGGAAGTGGTCCAAACCCTGGAAGTAGCAGCACTGCACATTGAAGCCTTCAATTCCAGGTTCCCCCAGGCTCCCTCATGGCCCTCTCACACTGCAGCTGAAGCCCCAGACCAAGCTGGGGAGGAAATCGTTGCTGCAGTAGGCGCACGGCGCCCCTGTAGTACTGTGGGTCCTGGTGTGGGTCAGACCGACGATCATGCCAAAACTGCCCAGCCAGGAACCACTATTGTTCCTGATGCGGCAAGAAAGGCCACTTAGCTAAAGTGTGCCTCTCAAAACCACCCGGCAGCTCAGCAGCCCTCTATGACCTCCCCCGCAGACCCCTCCACGTGAGCGTGCTGGGCGGCGCCATTGTCCCCGCTATGACTTCCGCCTTCCCCCACTTCGACGGTGCAACATCTGTCCCTGCCAGTGATGGTTTCAGCATGTGCCCTGAGCACCTGGACCAGCCCTCGCCAGCGCCAGTCGCCGAGAACTACAGCGATGTCACTTCCAGCTCACAGCGTGACGTCACTTCCAGCTGACGTAATGACGTCACTGCCACCAGCCGCGATGACATCACTTCCCCCGGTGCAACGAACATGGCTGGGGAAGGAGGCCAGCCACACAGTGAGGCAGCGGCACGTGGGGGCCCCGATGACATTGAGAACAACATGGTCAACAAGGGTGATGACCAGGCCACCCTATCGACGCTCTCCATGCCTCTGGATGCCATAAATCGCTGCGCAGAACCAGAGAGCGACGACTCCGACTCCAAGACGGTCCTGGCTGCCACCACACTGACCAGGGACATCCCTCACGACCTCGGGCACTCTATGATGGACATGCAAGTCAACAGGCAGGTAACGAAGTGCCTGTTCGACAGTGGGAGCACCAAGAGCTTCATTCACCTGAGCATGGCCCACTCCCTGAGATTAAAAGTCCACCCCACCACCTGCTCGATCGCCTTCGCTACCAAGGATAAGACTGTTGGTACCCTTGGGCGCTCCTCGGCCAATATAACTGTGGGAGGGGAGACTTACACAGGGTTCAGGCTCCCGGTCATGTCCAAACTCTGTGCCTCAGTCCTCCTGGGCCTAGATTTCCAGTGCCACCTGCAGAGTGTCACCCTTGCCTTTGGAGAGCCCCAACCTCCACTCACGTTACGCAGCACGCCAACTGATGTGCCCTGGCCAACCTGTGGCCTCTCCACACTGCACATCACCCCACTGGCGCTCTTCCCACACCTTGCGCTAGGCTGCAAGCCAATCGCTGCCAGAAGTAGGTGCTATTGCGCTGGAGACAGAGATTTAATCAAGGCTGAGGTGTGGCGACTCCTGGCGGAAGGTGTCATAGAGCCCAGTAACAGCCCTTGGAGAGCCCAATTCCTGGTGGTCAAAGGGGGAAGTAAGCCGAGGATGGTCGTGGATTACAGCTAGACCATTAACCGGTACACCCAGCTGGATGCCTACCCCTGCCGAGAATCATCAGTGCCTGTGGTGTACCTGAACTTCCAAAAGGCCTTCGATAAGGTCCCGCATAAACGACTGGCTTACAAAATCAAGGGTCATGGGATTGGGGGCAAAGTATTGATGTGGATTGAGAACTGGCTGACAGGTAGAAGACAGAGAGTTGGGATAAATGGCTCGTTTTCTGAGTGGCCAGTGGGGTGCCACAGGGATCTGTACTGGGACCCCAGCTGTTCACAATTTACATTAATGATCTGGATGAGGGGATTGGATGTAATATCTCCAAATTTGCGGTTGACACTAAGCTAGGAGGGGTTGTGTGCATGGAAGAGGGGGTCAGGAAGCTCCAGTGTGATTTGGATAAATTGAGGGACTGGGCAGATTCATGGCAAATGCACTACAATGTGGATAAATGTAAGGTTATCCACTTTGGTAATACAAACCGGAGGGCAGATTACTATTTGAATGGCAATAGATTAAGAGATGGGGAAGTGCAGAGAGACCTAGGGGTACTTGTACACCAGTCTCTGAAGGCGAGCATTCAGGTACAGCAGGCGGTTAAAAAGGCAAATGGTATGTTGGCCTTCATATCAAGAGGGTTTGAGTATAGGAACAAGGATACCTTACTGCAGCTGTACAGGGCCTTGGTGAGACCACACCTGGAGTATTGTGTGCAGTTTTGGTCACCTTATCTAAGGAAGGATGTTCTTGCAATGGAGGGAGTGCAGAGGCGATTCACCAGGCTGATACCTGGAATGGCTGGAATGACTTATGAGGAAAGATTGCGCAAATTGGGATTGTACTCGCTGGAGTTTAGAAGATTGAGAGGGGATCTCATAGAGACATATAAAGTTCTGGCAGGACTGGACAGAATGGATGCAGATAGGATGTTTCCAATGATGGGAAAATCCAGAACCCGTGGCCATGGTTTGAGGATAATAGGCAAACCATTTAGGAACGAGATGAGGAGGAATTTCTTTACCCAGAGGGTGGTGAATCTGTGGAATTCATTGACACAGAGGGCAGTAGAGGCAGGTTCATTAAATCTATTTAAGAGGGAATTAGATATATTTCTTCAGTATAAGGGTATTAAAGGTTACGGAGAGAAGGCGGGGACGGGGTACTGAACTTGATCAGCCATGATCTCGTTGAATGGCGGAGCAGGCTTGAAGGGTCGAATGACCTACTCCTGCTCCTATCTTCTATGTTTTTCTATGTTTCTATGTAACATGGTCAACGAGATAGCCCGATACTGGATTTTCTCCACGATTGACCATCCACCCAAAGGACAAGTCCTACACTGCCTTTGAGGCGGACTGGCGCCTGCACCAGTTCTGCCGAGTTCCTTTTGGGGTCACGAACGGGGTCTCAGTTTTCCAGCGGGATATGGATCGCGTGGTAGAATGGCACAAGCTAAAGGCGACATTCCTGTATCTGGATAATGTCACTATCTGCGGCCATGACCTGCAGGACCATGATGCTAACCTGGAGAAATTCCTCCAGGTGGCCGGGGAGCTGAACCTCACTTACAACAAGGAGAAGTGTGTGTTTAGCACCACCCGCCTCGCCATCCTGGGATACATCATGGCCCATGGAGTCGTTGGCCCAGATCCAGAACGGATGTGCCCATTAATGGAGTTACCTCTCCCCCCCCACGCTTAAGGCCCTCCGCAGGTTCTTTGGTCTTTTCTCTTATTACTCGCAGTGGGCCCCTCACTTCTTGGACAAGGTTCGCCCACTGGCCCAAGCTACTACTTTTCTCCTCCCACCTGAGGCGCAGGCAGCCTTCATCCGCATCAGGCAAGACATCGCGGACGCCACGCTGCAGGCTGTGGATGAGGACTCCCCCTTCCAGGTAAAAAGTGATGCCTCCGAGGTAGCCCTCACCACCACCCTCAACCTAGAGGGGCGCCCCATCGCTTTCTTCTCCAGGACCTTCCATGGCTCTGAGCTAGGGCATTCCATCATTGAAAAGGAGGCCCAGGCAATTGTGGAAGCGGTCCGCCACTGGTGCCACTACCTGGCCGGCAGGAGATTCACCCTCCTCACAGACCAGCGGGCCGTGGCATTCATGTTTAACACTACCCACAAGAGCAAGATCAAGAACGACAAGATCCTGCGCTGGAGAGTCGAGCTGGCAACATACAGCTACAACATCCAGTACTGCACCGGGATGTTTAACAACTCCCCCAATGCCCTCTCTCGCACCTGCACATCTATGCATGACACAAGGCTGCAGGTATTACTTCACTTTTATCAGTGTAAACTTTGTACCCTGAAATTGCCGCATATTCTTTCAATTTACTGATTCTTCAGGATGGGTTAAATATACTATAATGTCATCCGGAAATAAACTAATTTTAAATTCTTCCCTTTAATCCTTATTCTCTTTAACATTCTATCTTATCATTTCTACCAATGGTTCTATTTAAAAAAAAACCATATAACAGTTTATGGCATGGAAACAGGCCATCTCAGCCCTACAAGTCCATGCCGGTTCACTCAAACAACTCCGCTTGCTCCCTCCGCCTATTCTCCGCCCATAATCCTTTAACTCCCTCCTATCCATGTATATACCCAGCCTCCTCTTAAATGAAAGAATTGACTCTGCCTCAACTATTTCCTCCAGAAGATTATTCCATTCAGCCACCACTCTCTGAGTGAAGAAGTATCCTCCAATGTTTCTCCTAAAATTTTGCCCCCTTACCCTCAACTTTTGTCCTCATGTTTCAACCTCCCCTGCTCTCAGGGGGAAGACTCTACTTGCATCTAGTCTATCTATTCCCTTCATAACTTTAAACACCTCTATCAAATCCCTTCTCTACCTTCTACGTTCCAAGGAATAAAGACTTAACCTCTTCAATCTTTCTCTGTACTCTAGGTATTTTAAGCAGGCAACATCCTGGTAAATCTTCTCTGCACCCTCTCCACCTTATCTATATCCTTCCTATAATTTGGAGACCAGAACTGAACACAATACTCCAAACTTGGCCTCACCAATGCCTTAAACAGTCGTAACATCACTTCCCAGCTCCTATACTCTAAGTTATAATTTATGAAGGCTAACATACCAAATGCCTTCTTAACCACCCTGTCAACATTGGAATCCACCTTCAAGGAACCCTGCACCATAACTCCAAGATCTCTTTGTACTTGTGCATTCCCCAATGTCCTCCCCTTTACTACATATGTCCTATTTCGATTATTTTTACCGAAATGAAGCACCTCACACTTCTCTACATTAAATTCCATCTCCCATCTTTCAGCCCAACTCTCCAGACAAACCAAATCCCTCTGTAATCCCTGAAAAACCTTCCTCGCTATCCACCACTCCCCCTATTTTCATATCATCTGCATATTTACTTACCCCGTTAACCATCCCATCAACCAAATCATTAATATAAATTATGAACAACAGGGGATCTAGCACTGATCCTTGAGGCACACCACTCATCACAGGCTTCCATCCTGACAGACAGTTGTCAACCATGACCCTCTGCTGTCTCTCCTTCAGCCACCTTTGGACCAATCTTACTATTTCTCTATTAATCTCTAGTGACTGAACCTTCCTTACTAACCTTTAATGTGGAACCTAATCAAAAGCTTTGCTAAAATCCAGATAGACTACATCAACTGGCCTACCTTCATCCACCTTTCTTGTCACTTCTTTGAAAAACTCAAAAAGGTTCGTCAAACATGACTTCCCCTTCACAAACCCATGCTGGGTGCTCCTGATCAATCCCTGCATATCTAGATATTCATACACACCATCTCTAAGAATACCCTCCATAACTTTCCCTACCACTGAAGTCAAGCTTACAGGCCTATAATTACTTGGCTGACACCTCTTGCCTTTTTTTAACAATGGAACTACATTAGCAACCGTCCAATCCTGTGGCACCATACCCTCTTCCAGTGATCTTTGAAAAATCACTGACAGTGCCTCCGCTATTTGCTCTTTGACCTCTCTTAACATCCTGGGGAAAATCCCATCTGGACCAGGAGACTTATCCACTTTTATTGACCCTAGAAGCTCCAAAATCCTCTCTTTATTAATCCCTATCTTTTCCATAACTAAGCCATTTGCCTCTCTTATCTCACATAGTCCAATGTCCTTTTCCTTCATGAACACAGATGAAAAAATCATTTAATATTTCTCCCATCTGATACGGTTCCTCGCACAGTTCACCGCTCTCATTTTCCAGCGGTCCTATTCTATCCTTAACCCTCCTTTTACTGTTCACTTATCTATAAAACTGAATTCACTTTTACCTTATCAGCTATTGACACCTCATACCTTCTTTTTGCCTTTCTAATTTCCTTCTTCAGGTTTTTTCTGCAACCTGTGTAATAATCATACATCTTATCCATTTTTTGTTTCTTAAATTTAGTTAAATGCCCCCCTCTTATCCCGAACCAACTTGCTTACTTTTCCAGAAAACCACGGTTCACTTAGGCTTTTGACCTTGCCTTTCGATCGGACTGGAACGTAAAGGTCCTGTACTCTCAATATCTCTTCTTTAAATACCCTCCAAATCTCCTCTACGTCCTTTCCAGAAAAAAGATCAGCCCATATAATTTTCTGCAAATCCCTTCTCATTTCTTCAAATCTTGCCTTCCCCCACTCGAAGACCTTCAACCTTGGATCTGACCTATTTCTTTCCATATTTAAGTTGAAGCTAATGGACCCATGATTGCTGGATCCAAACTATTGCCAAGCCAAAAAGGGAAGGTGATAGTGGGCAACCCTGTCTTGTTGACCTACTCAATTTGAAATAATCTGAAATATAACCATTAGTTAGCACTCACTTTAGGATTATTACTTCGGGCTTTGATTCAATTAATAATTTTTTTCTGGTATTTTAAATTTCTGAAGTACTTTAAAGAGAAAGCTCCATTCCAGCCAGTCAAAGGCCTTCTCTGCATCTAGACCTACTGTCACTGTTGGTTCTTTATTTTCTTTTGCCATATGTATCAGATTGATAAATTTACATACATTATCTGGTGCCCTTCTATTCTTAAGAAATCCTGATTGAATTTCACCAACTGCGGTAAACAATTGGCTAATTTATTTTCTAGCAATTTTGCTATTAATTAATAACCAGTATTTAATAAGGAAATTGGTCTGTATGAAGATGGTGACAATGGGTCTTACCCTGTTTTTGGAATTACTGTAATTATTGCCATCTTACAAGATTCAGGTAAATTTTGAGTTTCTTCCATCTGTTTTATTACATCTAGAAAAGGTGGAATTAATAAGTTTTTTAAAGTTTTGTAAAGTTCTGTAGGGAATCCATCCTCACCCGATGCTTTATTATTTGGTAGATTCATTAATATGATGTATACTTCCGTAACCATCAGGGAATTGCTAATTTACCTTGTTCTTCCAAATCTAACTGGGGTAACTCGATATTCGTCAAAAAATTATCTATTTTCCTATTCTTCTCTAGGACCTCTGATTGGTATAATTGCTGATAAAAACTCCTGAAATTTTCATTAATCTCTTGTGGTTTATATGAAATCTGATTATTTCCTTTCCTTGTTGCGAAAAAAGATTTTGTTACTTGCTCTGTCTTAAACTGCCAAGCCAAGATTTTGTGAGTTTTCTCACCTAATTTATAGTATTTTTTTTGGTTTTCATTATGTTTTTTTCCCCACTTGGTATGTTTGTAACATAGTATATTTCAATTTCTTCTCTGTCAGTTGTCTTTTTTTCCACTTTCTTCTCCTTTTATTAAAACTTTCTCTAAATTTACTACATATTTTTCTATTTCTTAGTAATATTCTTTTTTTATTTTAGTTGTATAACTTATTATTTGCCTTCTAATAAAGACTTTCATTGCATTCCATAATATAAATTTATCTGTTACTGGATTTGTATTTGCCTCAAAATATATTTTAATTTCTTGTTCTATAAATTGCCTAAAATCTTGTCTTTTTAGCAAGATGGGGTTAAGTCTCTATCTATATCCTTTAATCGGAGTATCCTCCAGAGCAATTTTTAGCCATAAGGGTGAGTGATCTGATCAAAATCTTGTTTTATACTCAACATCTTGGACTCTCCTTTGTATTTGGGCTGAAAGTAAAAGCATATCAATCCTGGAGTATCCTGGAATAATGTGAGTAATCTCTATCTTTTGGGCGTTGTTTTCTCCATATGTCTATTATATTCACATCTTGCATGGAACTTACTGTAAATTTAGCTGCTTTACTCTATTTTGTATTTTTCCTGATTTTATCTAATAATAATCCAAGATAAAATTAAAATCTCCACCTAATAAGATATGTCCTTGTGTATCTGCTAACTGTAAAAAAAAAAGTCCTGCATAAATTTATGATCATTCTCATTAGGTTCATATACATTGAATAAATTCCAGGATTCCAAGTAGATCTGGCATTCTATCATAACATACTTGCCAGCTGGATCTGTTACTACTTTTTCAAGTTTAATCGGCAAATTTTTATTAATTAAGATAGCTACTCCCCTAGCTTTTGAGTTGTAAGACGACACTACCACGTGACCCGCCCAATCTTTCTTCAACTTACGATGCTCTTCTTCTGTTAGAAGAGTTTCCTGTACAAATGCAATATCTATTTTTTCCTTTTTTAATGATGTCAATTAACTTTTTTCTCTTGATTTGGTTATGCATTCACTAATAGTCATAAACTTCAATGTATCCATTCCGTTAGCCCGTACTTTTTTAATATACCACTCTGTCCGACCTTCCAACACCCTTTCTCCCACCACATTTCAAAATGTAACACATTTTTCTATACATGTTGACACAAACGCCCTGAAAAATTTAAAAACCAAAAAAAAGTTGGAAACTGTAAAAAGAAAACATAGGGACCCCCCACCCCCCCCCCCCCCATTGAATTGCCCTTGCTGACCTGCGGGACGATCACATCCTTAACATTATAGGCTGCGGTATAAACCGCAATTATCAACTGATTTTGCAGCAGATCGACCATCCCCAGACCCAGCCCTCCCCAGACCCAGCCCTCCCCAGACCCAGCCCTCCCCAGACCCAGCCCTCCCCCAGAGAATTTCTAACTTATTTTCTAAACACTTAAACAAAGTTTTAATCAACTATTAATCAACTGGTTAACCTCCAAACATTATTTACATATATATTGTCTTTAACTGTCTCTTAGTTCTGTCAATCACTCTCTTCCTTGTTGAATATTTGTCAGTTGAGTTTTTCTTGGGTCATCAAACAATTTGTTTTGTCCACCTGGGATAAATATTTTTAACATTGCTGTGTGATGCAAGACAAAATTATAACCTTTTCTCCATAATCTGTCTTTTATTGGGTTAAATTACTTGTGTTTCTTTAAAAGTTCAAAACTTATATCCGGGTAGAAAAATCTTATTCCCATTATGTTCTAATGGACCTTTAATTTCTTTTGTTCTTATGGCCACCGGCCTTAATATTTTTTTCCCTTGTCGGATAACTTAATAACTTGACCAGGATGGAATGTGGTCTTTGTTGCGCCTGTGGCTTCGGTGCCAAAGCTCTGTGAGCACTTTCAATTTTATTTCTTCCTGGAGTTCTTCCATCTCCAGAACTTGTGGAATCCATCGTTTTAGAAATCCTATTATGTCCATACCTTCCAGACCCTCTCCTGTGCTCATTCCTATTAACTTTTTCAATGCAAGGGTGGCAGTCAGTTGATTAATGCTTCTCCTATTTGAACAGCCAGTATCAATTTCAATCCTCTGCATTACAAACACATTGAATTTTAACAATCATGTGAAGAGTATATATGTAACAAAGCTCGCCCACCAGCCTCCCCAACTATTCTTTGTCATCTCCTCTTCTTGGGTTCCACATACTTTAATCCTTTGCTGTGTAACATCCAAAATAAATCTTATTGTGCAAGCTAAGCAGTGTTGTTACCAAGCCATTTGATAATAGGCCACATAGTTGCTGACAGTGGAATGAGGGATAGAATGAAAAGAGCACAGAGAT
This sequence comes from Narcine bancroftii, assembly GCF_036971445.1. Taxonomy (NCBI): domain Eukaryota; kingdom Metazoa; phylum Chordata; class Chondrichthyes; order Torpediniformes; family Narcinidae; genus Narcine; species Narcine bancroftii. Next base: position 124,495,077 of record NC_091472.1, read on the forward strand.
TTGAGAGGACCTCAGGGGTTACATAAATAAGGACGGGCAAAGTATTTAACTACATTATTTATTTTAAGTTGCCATTGAAAAATAAAGAGGCAAATTGCATATCCCTGAACCTTCCAAATATATGAATATTGCATGCTATTTTCAAAAATTAGACTAAAATAAATGGTTAACTCGAGTTTTTAAAAAAAATCACTCAACTGGTCTAGTCAACATGCTAAAATCATGTGTAATAAAAAATAAATTAAGCAAGAACACAAGACTACTTGCGGGAGAGGAGATGAGGAGAGTGAAGGGAAATGGTACAATTTTAAAACATTGTTACTTCTGATGAGAGCATTAAATTTTCACTAAAGTGGATCAACCAGTTTTGTTGATAGCTTTGATAACTTTTTTTTCTGTTTGCATCAGAGGAGAAAAGAGATCAAGTGATCTGACAAAATTATACACAGTACTGTACTGTCTTACATAAGAGTAACTGAATGACATGGAGTGCCTTTGGGAGGGCCTCCTGCCAATAGTTTACTGGACTATCTTTTTGACCTAAGGGCCAGAAGGACTGCCTTCCAGATTACCCCGTTCTCCCATTCTACCTGCCCATTGCCCTAGGGGTTCTAGCTAATTGTGCGACTAGATGCAATGCCCAGCATCACCAGGTGCTGGTGCAACTCCTTACTCATGAAGCTGGACCCCCGGTCACTGGACCCCTGGGTATCTGAACATGGTAAAGATCTGCGCCAGTGCCTTTATAACGGAGGCAGTGGAGGTATCTGGGTAAGGGATGGCAAATGGGAAACGGGAGTATTCATTTACAACCGAGATGAAATTGACATTCTTGTTCGTGGAAGGCAGTGGTTCCTTAAAGTCGATGCTAAATCGCTCAAAAGGCCTTTATTATGTGGGCCTGTGCTGGATAGAAGAAGCACAATTTGCACTCTGCACAAATCTGGTAGGATTCCTTCATGGACCAGACTTCGTGGACAGTGAAGGGGAGATTCTGGGAATTCACAAAATGGTACAGGTGTGTGACACCTGGGTGGCAAAGGGTGTCGTGCAGTGCCTGAAGTTGATTGGACTGTGCACTGGTCCAGGATAGAGCATCAGGGGAGTCATTGAGCTTCCCCAGCCTATATTGAATGCCATAGCTGAACTTGGCCAGCTCGACTCTCCAGTGCAAGATCTTTTTGTTTTTGTTGCCTATGTGGGTGGTCCTGAACATGAATGCCATCGCACGCTGGTCTGTGAGGAGGGTGAACCTCCAACCTGCCAGTGGCGGACTGCTTCAACAATCGCCTGGGCCTCCTTTTGATGGAGGAATGTCTGAGCTCTGAGCCGTGGAGGGTTAGTGAGAGAAAGGCCACGGGTCTGCCCCCTTGGTTGAGAATGGCAGCGAGGCATCGCACTCCACCTGGAATAAGGTGTTTTTGTCCAAGGCATGCATCGTGGCATTGGTGATGTCCTGTCTGATGCGGGCGAAGGTCACTTGTGCCTTGGCAGGGAGGTGAAAGGTGCTGGAATGGGCCAGAGGGTGAACCTTATCTGAGAACTGGGGAACCCACTTGGAATAGTAAAAAAACAGCTCTAGGCATCTGTGTGGAGCCTTGAGTGTGTGGGGGAGGGGAAGTTCCATCCGGGAGTGCATGCATTTGGGGTCGGGACTAATGACACCATGTTCTATGATGCACCCAAAGCGGGTGGTGCTGTACAAGCACTTCTCCCTATTGTAGGTGAGATTTAATGCCTCTGCCATCTGGAGGAACTTCTCCAGGTTACCATCATGGTCCTGCTGGTCGTGGCTGTAGATGGTAACATTGTCAAGGAATGGGAAGGTCACTCTCAAGTTATGTCGGTCTACCATACTGTCCCTCTCCCTCTGGAACACGGAGACTCCATTTGTGACCTGGTAAAGGCACCCGTCACCCTCGAAGGTGGCATAGGACTTATCCCGGTCTGAATGGGGAACTGATGATAGGCTGACTTTAGGTCAATGGTGGAGAAAACCTTGTACTGGGCTATCTCATTGACCATGTCAGCAATAAGGGGTAGTGGGTAGGCATCCAGCTGGGTGTACTGCTTAATGGTCTGACTATAGTCGATGACCATCCTCAGTTTACTGCCTCCTTTGATGACCAGGACCTGGGCTTGCCAGGAGTTAGTGCTGGGCTCTATTACCCTTTCTGCCAGAAGCTGTTGTACCTTGGCCTTGATTAAGGCCCTGTCAGCTGCACGGCATTGCCTGATCCTGGCCACAATGGGCTTGCATCTGGCATCAGCTGATTGAAGGGATACCCATGGGGTGGACAGTCTGCAGCTGTAGCGGGGTCATTCACTGTTTGGCATTGTGGATGGTGAGTGGGCCACTGATGGCCAACATGACAGTGTGGAGATGACACTAGAAATCAAGACGCAGGATAATCAGGGTATAGAGCTCTGACATGACCAAGAGCCTGAACCCTTTGTAGGTTTCCCCTCCCACAGTCAAATTTACAAAACAGCACCCAGCGCCGTGATGGAGTGTTCCTGGGCCGCAAAGGTGGTGGAAAAGTCGCTGGATGTTCTTTGAGCGCCAGTGTACAGACCACGTGCGGGTGCACAAAGCTTTCTGTACTATTGCTATTGACAGGCATTTTATTACCTTCCCATTGACAGTGATATCCGTCATTGAGTACCCCAGTCCATGGGGGGATGTTGTCTGACTGTATGGTGGATACTAGGATCAACTTGGGGTCTAAGTCATTGCTCCAAGCTGACGGTGGCAAGTAGCAGTTTGTACAGCCTGGTAGGTCTGGTACATTGTATGTGCCAGCATGGGGTGCAACGAAAGTGCAATCCTCAACTGGTTGTATGCGCACATGTTGATTGTATTGTCAAGTCGGCCAGTTGGAAGTGACGTGTTTGGTGCATCTCCATGGTCGGTCCAAGATGGTGGCACTTGTGGTGAGCACATGGCAGCAGCGTGGTTCGACAACTGGGACAGAAGTGAGATCACCAGTCCTGGCGGAAGAGATGGACGGAGCAATGGCACTATCCAATACTTGCACATGGAGGCGCCTGGAGCATTGAGGGGTGCTTCTGACTTGTTGCGGAGGGCTGCAGTGCTTACGGTGGGTTGGGAGAGGCATATTTTGGCAAAATGGCCTTTCTTACTGCAGTGGGAGCAATGTGGGTTCCTCATGGGGCAGTTCTTCCGGGAGTGTCAGGCAAACATCGAAGGCTTTTGCGTGGTATGCTGCAGCTTCCAAGGAGCGGACCACATCGATGACCCTTGTGAGGGAAGCATTGCTTTCTTTCAGCAGTCTCTGTTGGGTCACCCTCGATTGCAGGCCACATACACACACATCCCAGATGAGTCGTTCCACTTCCCCAACGGTCACCACAATCTTGGCATGCCAGTTCACACAGTGCCCCAAAGCAAGTCTTACTGTCTCACCCGATTGTTGTAGCCTAGTGCTAAGCAGATACCTGGAGTGCAGTACATTAACTGGGGGCTGGTAGATACTTACCAGGATGGCCATTGCCGGTTCGAACTCAGTGCAGTCACAGATAGCCTGGAACGCAAATGGGCCCAGTTTCATGCACAGTACCAGGAGTTTCATTTGGTCCTGAGTTGATGACCTCAGCTTGAGTGCAGATGATGGCCCCAATCGCATGCTTCCAGATCTCAAAGTGTGCTGGAGCATCTGGGCGCTGGGGGCCGATATCCAACTTTTCTATGCTGAGAAACTTCTCCATGGTTCTTTACAATTAAGCTAATTAAATTGTGTGTTGCAGTGTGAACAAAACAAGCATAAACAATGAAAGGCTGTACGACAGGCTTTAATTAGCTTAAAACTTGCACACAAGGTTCTATATCCCTTCTGGCTCCATGTGCTCTGCTCCTACCCAAGGCATGACCCTTTATAAGGGGTCTGTGACTGGCAAGGATTATTGGGGCCAGTCTTCCAGGTTACCTCCCTGCAGATACAATGGGCAGACATGCGTAGGCAGTCACAGACAGTCCAGTGGTTGTATCACCACAAATTGTTTGTGTATTAATACTGTGTATGTGTTCATTAGTTGTGGCCATTGCTGAACTCCAGATTGCAAGCCACAGGCAGCTCTGGAGAGCTGACTCAATGGACCTGCCCCAGATCCTGAGCAGCAGCAACACTGAAGATCAGGTTCATGTGTGGTTCATTAGTTACACAGTATACCATGCCTGTGGGTGGTGGATGCTGAAGAAGCTAAACCCTCATTTCTGGGCCTTCTATGCCTGTGGGAGGTGGATTTCTTGGTATACTGTACCTGTAAGAGTGTGTGAGTGTGTTCCCTGTTGTGAATTTCCCTGTGCACAAATAAAGTCCAATGTTTGTTGACAACTCCAAAGCAGAAGCCAAAATGAAAGACATTACTTTTTCTGTCACTTTGTGAGCAATGTTATTCATTGGTAGGGCTTTCCGTAACTGAAAAATGTCAATGATAAATTTGAATAGCGATGCTTTGATTGTCTCATTTTTTTATTATTGTCATTGATCTCTAATTTCAGATTAGCCCACATTTTAAAAATCCAAATCTAACTGGTAACAACAACTGAACTAATTCATGAACATTAGAGAAACATCAGACTAAAGTAATTAAGATGAAGAACGGAACTCTTTGGGTGTATTACCAACATGGTAATTTGTCTGATTTTAGATATTGGGTCAGCAATGCATAACTAATTGGGACAAAAATTATGGTCAAAAAGTTGATAATGAACATCAGTGTCTGAAGGGCTTTGCTGAACACTCTTGACCTGAAGCTCTTGGCTAATCTCATTTATGACATTGAGATTTAGTCTGTGCTGCTAAAGGGGCCTAAAAGTTAAGAAAGTTATGAAAACAAAATAAAGCAGTAAATAAAATAAAACCTCATAGTTTGGAAGGTTGAAAGAAAATATTCAAGAGTTTTTGAAGGGGTGCCATTCACAAGTTTGTTGTAAAGATGAAGGCATTAAAATGTTAGTGTCATGTACAAAGACAAAATTAAAAGACAAGTAGCAAAATTGAAGTAAATAAATATTTCTCATATTGCGTGAAAGATGCTATTGTTTTCCACATACATAACTGAAGTGGACATGCCCAAATATATATAAGCAAAATTGATAAGTAATAGTTTTGTGACCTTTCCTGTCTATCCTACTCTAAATTTCAGGAAGTAGCACATTTCAAAAAGATGTACCAAATTACAAAGGTGCAGAGAAATGCATCAGTTGGTGACTAATCTCTTCTGTAGTTAAATGAATAATAGTGCATTTGATAAATCTTCATTAAAGGTTGGCATTTGTAAGCATTTAGTGGACTCAGAATTTACTGATTTATTGAACCAAATCAACTGAGTGAATTAGGAGAGGCTGGTACTATCTTCATTTCATACAAAATAATATAAATATACAGCACAAATTTTGCTGGTTTAAAACAAAGGCTCACTTAGGTTAATCTCACTTTACAGATCTCACACACAATGACTTTTTAAGTGATGATCAAAGGGATTTGAGGATCTATTTCACTCCTGGACATATCCACTAGATCCACTGGACCAATGGGCACCACAAAGACTACAGTGCACCCTGAACACCAAAAGTAAGTTGCTTGCCGTTTTCATTCTCATTCCGCTCCAACAAAATTTGCATTTGATATTGAGGAAGAGTTCTTCTGATTTGACAGCTTACATTCCTCAAGGCTCAACGTATACATATTATCAACTCTTTCAGTTTTGCATCTCACCTTTTCAGCATTATTTTCCTCCTCTTCTGGTCGTTCAGATTTCATGACTCTTCCTGTCCCCAGTCAAAACGTTACCACCACTTGTTCCCTTAAATTATCCTGCTCTTTCCCTCGTCGGTCATGATCTTCGCCCCCTTCCTTATTTGGCTGCAATTTAAAGCGTGCTTCTGATGAAAGACCATTGACCTCAAGGTTAACATTGCTCTTCCCTCTTTAGTTTACTTCAAGAGCTGTAAAGCAAGGGTGCGTGGACGCCAATTTGCTGAGCAATAATCAATTGGACGAGATGTCGTGTGATGGGGGGAAGCGAAAAGAACCCGTCTTCTTACTCATTTTTCGGATCCCTCATCTCAGAATGACCGTCAATATCCAAATGGAACTATATGGGCTGGATTAACTTTGCGCTCCATCACTCAACAACAGTCATTGACTGTCCCTCTCGTCAATTGCCGGACGCGCTCTCCTTCCCTCCGATTGCGGAGCGTCGTCGCCTCCAAGGAGACGGCCGGTGCGCATGCGTATTGAGATTGCGGGCGAGGGGGGGGGGCCCGATTTCACCCCGTGCTTCTCTAACCCGGAAGTAGTCGCATGGGGAGGTGTTTGGTTTGGCTGGACTAGTGTTATTGTGATTTGTAGGAGGCAGAAAGATAAAAAGGAGAGACAAGTTTGGGTAAAGAGCCGGTTATTTATCTCCGTGGTTAATATTAGATCATCGTTAGTAGTAATAATAGTGCTGGATTATGAATGTGGCAGAAAGAAATGAAGTTCAGGATCACAAGGAGAGGTTTTTGGCCTAATTTCTTGTTTTTATGTTTGTCAAAGCTGACCTGATTTCTGAAGATTGCCCTTTATCCTTTATGTAATTATTACCTGCGAAATGAAATTGATTATAATATGTCAAATATTGCTGTGTGGAGCAGAATGAAAGGAACGCTATGATAGAAATTTCTTACGTGTAACAAATGTTTTGTGGTATGCATTTCAAAGGGTAAAGTTATAAAGGTGACAGTGTATGCCAAATTGGACGCTTGTTTTAGAAGAGAATATTAATTCGTCACCTTTTTGTACTGTCGAAAGGTTATGCAAATATATACAGACAATGAAATTTATGAAGACATCTTCTAGGCGTTTTGAATAATGATACTCAAGTCTTTTTTTTAATAAAATAGGCTGCATCAAGTGGGAACGTGATTTTACTTTTTGTTATAACCAACATTATAGAGTAGGTACATTATTGCTGAGAGAGAAACTGCAAGGACCTTCACTAAGATGAAAAGAATGACCTTCTAATTCAATTATTTTTGTTGTAAATTATGTGCATGAACTTATGATAAAGTACCCTACATAGTAAATTTATCAAGCCATTGGGACAGGATGGGGTGCTTTTATAGATAAAAGATGTAGATTTCTGGGTTTTAATTCTGATAGCAATACATAGAAAAACAAGTGAGTTAGTGGATGAATTTGAATATTTAATTGTTTACACAACATTTAGACCGCAGGGTGAATCGGATACCCAGAGTTAAGAATGTAAGAAGCAAAAGTGTTCAAACCTGTTTCATCAAGCTGATCCAATGGCTCTTGTCCATTTCCCCATCTATTTGCATTTCAATTAATTGTTTTAATGTCCAGAAGTATTCTTATTTCAAACTGAGCTATAAATTTGTTCAATTGCTTGGCATTGACTGTTCTTTGAGATTAAGAAACATAAATTTGTATAGAATTATAGTTCAATATGGAACCAAATGACCAGCACTTTAACCAACAGCCTTAGTTCTAAAATCTCTGGCAGTGGTTCTCAACCTTCTCCTTTCCACTCATGTACCACTTTAGTAATCCCTATGCCATAAGTGTTCTGTGATTAGTAAGAGATGGCTTCAGGTGGTATGCGAGTGGGAAGGAAAGGGTGAGAACTACAATTGTCATTGGCCCATTTCCTTTGGAGTTATAAAACTGTATGAGTCAATTAGATATAATTAAAACAGTGGTTTTACTCAAACTTTTTCTTTCCACCCACATACGACCTCAAGCAATCCCAATCACAGAGCACCTATGGCATAGAGGATATTTAAAGTGGTATGTGAGTGGAAAGAAAAAGGTTGAGAACCACTGATGATTCTATGGGTAAACTACCCTATTTCTCCCCCTCCCATCCCCTAACGTCTTTCGATGATCTTTTATGAAATGTTGCATACCTCAATGAGATCATTACTTATTGTAAATTCCAATGTACGTAGACCAATCTTGCTCAGTCCCATCTCATATGACACACTCCTTATTCCAAGAATGTATCCTATGTCAGGCTGAGATTTTGTAGCCATGGTCAAGATGTTATGGAGGTTGATTGAGAAACTGGTGGGGTAATAGGATATAGTTTTGTTTCAATGTTGGTCTGGGGAACATCGAATAAAGCATTAAAGATTTGCATTCTCAAGAGTAAAAGATCATTTCTATTTATTAGTTACTCAATACCAAGGATGAATATTTGAGAATGATATAATAAAAGGAACAAGAGTTGTGATCATGTAGAATTCATTATCCTGAATGGAAGTTGAAAATGCTTCAGACATCTTGTTCATGTAAGAATTGGGTAAACATTCGAGGAAAAAAATATAAAGATTACAATAAGAAAATAGTAGTCAAAATTGCTGGCAGTGGATTTGTGAAATGGCATTCTGTTGAAACGTGTACAGTTGTTCAGGCTCATTTTGGCCAAGTTGTTCAAGCTCTTGCCAATTGTCTATTTGAAATTTAATACCCAACTGATATTCTTGGCAGCAAAAATAATGCTACATATTTGACCTTTTCCCATAGCTTAAAATCTAACATCTCTGCCTTACTTTGTTCTTTCATAGGAGCGTGAATGTTCCCAATTGAGCAGGTAACAATTTGATTCTGAAAAGATGGATTTGAAGTAATGTAGTGCATATGTGCTTTTGGTCTGCATTACCAGTTCAGTCCAGGACTGTTGGTTCCTGAATGAGTGCCTCACAACCATGCACAAAGCCTGAAGAACTTGTATCCAGTCTTGGAAAGCTCGTCACAGCTCCGGTAAGTGAACCTTTCCTTTAATATCTTAATTCTCTTTCTGCGTCATTCTGAAAATGCTGCAGTTTGATTAATGACAAGATGTGTAAGAATATGGAGTATGTTTTGCTTCTCACTATTTATCTAAAAAAAATCCAAAACGTTTAGAAATATTGGGTGCATAAAGCAATTGAAAACTGTCACAGGAGGGGTTGGTGTTTATGGTTTGTATCGGTGCAGCACCTGGTATGTTATGGAATGTGCTGGAACTTTGGATAAATTGCTTTTATGTATATAAAAAATTAAGTACATAATGTTTCAAAAGATGGATGAAAATGTATTGTGAGAAGACTTTTTAGAATTGGTGCTAGTGGTAGCCACACAGTGAAATGTCTGATGAAATGGTCCATCAAGATTCTGTGGCATCAAACGTGGCCTGAATAAGAAATTCGGGAGACGAAGAGCTTGAGGGATTAAGAAGCTAAACACAATGGGCTGGAGGAACTCAGTGGGAGAAAAGGCCAAAACCCTTCATCAGCCCTTCTGTGACCCACAGGTGGGCCACTGTGTGTTTCCATGTGGGTCATGGAGACTTCCCAACCCTCTGAGGTCAGGGTGGGTCTGATGTCATGTCTCAGTCCTCCCAGGTAACCTTGGGTGGGGTGGTGAGAAACCTGCTACTGAGGTTAGTGAAGTAATCTGGCTGCTTCTCGATATAAACGGCTTGGTGCCTACCACTCAGTCACAGTTCCTATCAGGTATCCACACGACAAATTCGGACTGATTCAGAAGTGTCTTTTCTATCTTCTTACTGCTTTTTGATCTTCACTTCAGTCAAGACTTGAGGGTCCTGTTTATAAGGTAAGACATGTGATATATTTCTCCTCGAAAATTGGATATAGATTATTTTTGCAAAAATTTTCTTCGCAGATTTACCCTGGACAGGATTCTGGGGCTGTAGGGTATGTTACAAGTTTAGTTGTCTATTCCAAGCAAATTAATAACCTTTAAAGTTCAAGGAAACATCTAATACTTTGAAAACAAATTAATCATAAGGCAACAGACTGTGTATTTATGTATGGTAATTATTCTAAAGATGAACCCTTCATAAATTGCAATAAAATTTGTTATCTTATTTGATGTGCTCATCACGATTTGGATATTCACAGATGCTTACTTGTTTCCACCTTCTTGCCTTTGTTCAGTATGTGAAGGGGGAATCCATCAAGAAAGAAATACTATTTTGCTGTTCACTGGAGACAAATACCAGGGCCATGGATGTGATGGAAAAGGAATTGGAGGGTTTTTTTTTTGACTGTGAGGGTCTGAACTGGCACAATCTGGTATACTCAGTGATCAAGGACACAGAGTTGTACCCAGCAACAATGGATATACTGAAAAGTCAGTACTGGAGGAAGGTAAACAAGGTCTACGTTAGGCACCTCCTGGCTACCAGAAAACAACGACCCAGGGAAATGAGTACCAAATACCTTTGGGCCCTGCGACCTCTTGGATGAGTCATGGCTATGGTGAATATGGAGGACTTGATCAGAGATGCCTATTATATCGCGGGCATAAAATCCAGCTACATTTGTCAGAGAGCAGGGTGAGCTCAACTTGCAGAAGGACACGCTAGAGGTGGCCCTCCAAAACATGGAATCATATTCAGCTGACAATGTGGTCGCCTCGTGGTTACTGCGGGTATCACTATCCTTGGAAATGGGAGGGCCGCAAACCTGCAGAGCACTGCCACGTCTCGCCAGTGACCTGACCACGTCCGTGGTACTCCGCAACCACTTGAAGTGCTACTTCTGCGGCCTGCACAAATGCCTAAGGAAATCCTAGCTGGCGAAAGACGTGGTTTGCTCTAGCTGTGGGAAGAAAATACATTATGCAAAGGTGTGTAAATCTGAGTCGCCCGCTGAACCTAGCAGTGGCGAGGGGGCTACCATCTTGGATCCCGCCATCTTCTCAACCCAGCAGCACCATGTGTTGGCCATGGAGGGGCCGGTATCTTGGAATTGAATGCATGAACATTCTACCGTATCTTTGGAGCCAACCAGTGACTCAACTCTGGCCTCCATCATGCTAGATCAAGGGAGCCCTCACCAACTCGCTAGATCAATGATGGACATTGGGGGAAACGGTCATGTGCCAAACTGCCTGTTTGACAGTGGGAGCACCGAGAGCTTCATCCACCCCGAAGTGGTGTAGCGTTGCTCCCTCGTGGTAAGACCAGTAAACCACAAAGTCTCTTTGGCCTCAAAGTCCCAAATGGTAGATGTCTGCGGCTCCTGCGTTGTGACTCTGACTGTGCGGGGCATAGACTACAAAGACTTTAAACTCCTAGTGATGTCGCAGCTTTGCGCTGCCATGCTGCTGGGGCTGGACTTTTGATGCCACCTTAAGAGTGTCACAATGGAGTATGATTTGCACCATTTTCCCCCACCCACTGTCTGTAACCAGCAGTTTTTAAACAACCCACTGTAATTCACCCATGGAACCCCCGGCCTCTCCTCCCATTGTTTGTAGCCAGCAACCCACGGATTGCCCGCGCACAACCCTCAAGATCAGCCCCCTGCTGCTGTTCACTAACCTCACCCCTGACTGTAAACATGTTGTCACCAAAAATAGGCAATACAATTCAGGGAACGGGGCCTTTATTAGGTCGGAGATACAGCGGCTACTGAATGAGTGGATCATTGAACCCTGCACCAGCCTCTGGAGAACTCATGTGATGGTAGTAAAGAATGGGGCAAAACATGAACTGGTCATTGACTACAGACAGACCATTAATAGATGCATACAGTCGGATGTGTATCCTTTTCCCCACAAATCTGATGTGGTAAATCAAATTGCTCAATATCAGATATTTTCCACTATTGATTTAAAGTCAGCAAACCACTAGCTCCCTATCCGTCTGGAGGACCACCAACACACTGCCTTTGAGGCAGATGGTTGCTTCTCCCATTCCTCGAGAGTTCCCTTTGGTGTCATCAACGGCGTCTCGGTCTTCCAGCGGGATATGGAACGCATGGTAGGCCAGTATGAGCTGCAAGCCACATTCCCTTATCTGGACAATGTCACCATTTCCTGCCATGACATGCAGGATCATTATGCCAATTTTAAAAAATTTCCCCAGACTGCCAAACTCCTTAACCTTGCATACAATAAGGGGAATGGAGTCATTGGCCCCGATCCCGACTGCATGCGCACTCTTTTGGAACTCCCCCCTTCCCACAGCCTCAAGGTTCTGAAAAGGTGCCTGGGATTCTTCTCCTTTTATGCCCATTGGGTCCCCAATTATGTGGACAAGGCTTACCCCCTCATCAAATCCACCTCTTCCCCTGACATCAGAGACCCGTGTGGCTTTTAGCCACATCAAGGCAGATATTGCCAAGGCCAAGATGCACACAGTGGAGAGCAATGTGTCTGACCTCACCCTGGCTGCCACCCTTAACCAGGCGGGCAGACCCATAGCCTTTTTTTTCCTGCACCCTCCAGGGTCCCGAAATTTGACACTCCTCTGTTGAGAAGGAGACCCAGGCCATTGTAGAGGCAGTACGGCACTGGAGACACTACCTCGCCGGCAAACTATTTACCTTGCTGACTGACCAACGTGCAGTTGCTTTCATGTTCAACAATCAGCAGCGAGGTATAATAAAAAAATGTAAGATATTGAAGTGGAGAATTGAACTTCCACCTACAATTATGATGTACTAGCCTGGGAAACTCAATGATTCTCTAGATGCCCTATCCCGCAGAACATGTGCCAGTGCACAAATAGACCGATTACATCTCTTCACAGTGACCTCTGCCACCACGGAATCACCAGATTCTTCTACTTTATTAAAGCCTGGATCCTACCTTACTCCATTAAGGAAATCAGGACCATGGCCAGGAATTGCTAGGTCTGTGTGGAGTGCAAACTGCACTTCTATCAACCAGATAAAGTGCATCTGATGAAGGCTACCTGCTCCTTTGAACGCCTGAGCATTGATTTCAAGGGACCCCTCCTGTCTTCTGACCGCAACGTGTACATCCTCAACATCATTGATGAGTACTTGGGTTTCTCATTCGCCATCCCCTGCCCGGACTTGACCATTGCCATAGTCATCAAGACCCTGCGCAATCACTCTGTTCAGGTATCCCTACTATATTCATAGCGGCAGGGGGTCCTCTTTTATGAATGATGAGCTGCATCAGTACTTGCTGGCCAGAGGCAATGCCATGAGTAGGACCATCCGCTATAATCCCTGAGGAAACGGGCAGGTGGAAAGAGAGAACGCTACAGTCTGGAAAGCCATCCTCCTAGCCCTGAGGTCAAGAGAACTTCCAGTCTCCTGCTAGCAAGATGTCCTCTCTGATGAGTTCCACTCAATCAGATCGCTCCCATGTACAGCCACCAATGCCACTCCACATGAAAGGATGTTTTCCTTCCCCAGGAAGTCCACTTCAGCGACCATGCTGCTGTCCTGGCTGATGTCCCCAGGGCTGGTCCTACTCTGGAAGCGCATGAAGAGCTAAAGTCTGACCCATTGGTCGAAAGTGTTCATCTCCTCCTTGCCAACCCCCAATATGCCTATGTGGAGTACCCCAATGGGTGGAGGACACTGTCTCCATTTGAGACCTGGTGCCATCAGAGTCCCTGAGAACATTTCCGACCACCCTGCACCCACTTCATCTACCCGCTATCCACGATGCACCAGTGTCATGGCATGTTACCCCTGCCCTAGGAGATGACCTATCAAATTGGTCGTCAGGCATCCACAAAGCAAACTAATATGGCAATGTACAGGTGTTCCAGACTGTCCAGGATTCAACAGCTGCGTCACCGCTGGTACTACTATGATGGTTGCAGCGGCAGACCAGACCACCCAAAAGACTCAATTTTTAAGTACATTTAATTAAATTCACCCTGCCAGACTCTTTCTAAAACAAGGGGTGAATGTGGTTAACATTATGTATGTTTAGATGTGTTAGGACATGCCCCTTGCTGACTATGCCTGAGGCTTCTCCCACTCACCCCTGAATAACGGTGAGTGTGCCACAGCTCCCTCCTCAGTCCAGGACAGTCAACCATCATGGATGTACCTCCATTCTATTTTTAATAAAAGCTGATCAGTTTCTCTACAACTTCTAGTCTTTGAAGTAATTGATGGTGCATCATCGACGTTAACTGCAGTTGAAGACAAAGGATTGAAACTGTATTGAAGTGGAGGCAGATCTCAGCTGTGCGTGATCTACAACAAAACCGAGGATGTGGAAACTAGTGAGGAAACTTCAGGAACAGGGGTCTTATTAAAGTGGCTTGAGCTTGGGAGTTTTTATGTTCAGTGTATGCTTACAATGTTTTTTTTTTGTTCTTTAAAAAAGTTAAATAAAATAATTTAAATTAGAAGCTGTTTCTTACAGACCTGCCTTTGACTTGAAAATATTGCTCAGTCATTGCCACTAGCGGGCCATAGCAAGCCAGGTGGGTCTTAGACCGATAAAGGTTGAGAACCAATGATCAAGACCTAACCCAGTGGTTCTCAATCTTTTCCTGAGAATTACTGCTCTAGACCCAATTGTTACTGAAATGTTTTGCTTGAGAAAAATTGTCATTGGCCCATTTCCTTTGGAGTTATGAAACTGCACATAACAAGTCAATTAAGTACAATTAAAACAGTGGTTTTTAAACTTTTTCTTTCCACCCACATATCACCTTAAGCAATCCCTTACTAATCACAGAGCACCGATGTCATAGGGATTATGGCCTAAAGTGAAGAATGAAAACTTTGTTTGTAATAAAGATCTTTCTCTCAAGAGGTCATTAATGTGCAGCATTGATTCTTTGTACATTATGCTAAGTAGTTCCAGCATTTTTATTTGTTTTTAATTTTTATCATCCACAGTAATTTTTTTGTTCTTGTACAAATAATGGATTATGTAAAGTAGACCAGAATCTGCATTGAGTTTTACAGTTCAGCGACAAGCCCAAGTTGTCTGCCCAAGCTAGTCCCGTTTTCCTGCTAAACCTTTCCTGTCGATGTACCTGTCTAAATATCTCACGTTGTTGTACTTGCTTTATCACTTCCTCTACGTGGAAAAAGGTTCCCCCTCTGGACCCTTTTAAATGTTTCCTTTCTCACCTCAAATCTATGCCCTTTTGATTTAGATGCCTGTACTTACTATTTACCCTTCCTCCTTTGCCCTCCAGATTTTATAAAGCTCTCTGAGGACTCATTCAGTTATCCTATACTCTAAAGAGAAAATTCCCAGCCCACCCAGGCTCTCCTTGTAATTAAAGACCACCAGTCTTGGTAACATTCTCGTGAATTTTTTTTGCATCCTTTCTCGGTTAATGATATTTTTCCTATAGCTGTGTGATCAGAACTGCATACAACACTCCAAGCTCCTGCACTCAATGTCATGACTGACGAAGGCAAGCACATCAAATGCTGCCTTCTCCACCCTTCATGAATGATCTACCTATACCCCTAAGTTCTTCTGTTCGGCACCACCCTCCATGGCATACTATTCACAGTGCAAGTCCTTACCCTGGTTTAACTTGCCAAAGTGTCACACCTCACATGCGTCAGCTAAATTCCATTCCTTGGCATCCATTTTCTCAATTCATCTTGATTCTGTTTGTATCTGAGAACCTTCTTCACTCTTCACCTGGGCCTGGCCTGGAGGTAATCTGCCATTACATTTGAGCTCCGGTTGTGCTGGTATTTTTGTGTCCATAAAAGTTCTATATTGGATTGAATCTCTTTAAGACATTTTGCATATAGAGAAATCAGATTAATAAGTTAGGTTCTGGTTTCCAGTCAAGGTGCTTTCCGTGAGAATTGAGCAAAACCAATGTGTGAAATTTACTGCTAAATCTATTTAAAACAGCAATACTTATATCTTACTTCTGTGGTTCTTAAATTGTATTGTGCCTGATGAGCAAGGGTTGTAAGTATATCATGTTCTAGGTGGAAGAAACAGTGGGTATAAAAATATTATTGGGGGTTTATTCAACAATAACAGAAATGATGAGGCTTTGCGTGGAAAATAGTTTGAGTATTCATTCAAGAGGCAGCTAATGTTATGATGTGAATCAATAATAATCTTGGTCTTAAATTTCTTGTGCCACTGTTAAGCATTTGTGATTGGCTTCAGAGGAGAAAGAAATTAATAATATATATTTTCTTAAAAAATGTCAATTTCTCTTGTCACCTTCTCCACAGGAGCCAAAATGTTTAGCACGACACAAACCTCCAAAACACAGTTCCTGGACAAGGCCCGGGCAGCTCGGGAAGAGAGAAAAGGACAGAAAGAACGTGAACGGGCAACTATTCAGATTCAAGCTGTGGTCAGGAGGTACCTCTGCAGGTGTCGGCTGCTCAAAAAAATCAGGTCAATTTTTAAAAGTATTTTCATCATACCACTTTATAGATTTTTTTTTGCATTTTATTTTGTATATACAATGAACAATTGTATCATGCTATATTAGAAAACAAACCTGATTAAAATTTAAAATGGTAAAGGACTTAACAGAAGTGACAATAAAATTCTGATAACTGGTTCATTTAGGAATCGCAATGGTTTGGCATCTGGCTTGCTATCTGTACCTTCCACTCAGCCAGATCCTGTTTTTGTGTTCTGTACCCTCTTGCCAGGGCCTGGTGTTCTGGCGCTCATTTTAAATGAGCTGGTGTGGCGGCGCACATCTCTTGTATCGCCGTGCTGGCGGGGCAGCTGCAGCAAGATGGTGCCGTCGGGGCTTACTGATTGCTCGTGGCTTAGGTCTCAGCTCGTGCCCCGGGCAATGTGATGACGTCAGCGCTGCGCAGGGTGAAACTCCAGTTGGCCTTAGAGGGGCATGTGCAAAATTCAAATAAACAGTTCAACTGAAACCTCCACCGTGTCCTGTGGTGTGTTTCTGTGTGTGTAGCAGCTGCTACATTGGTGATCCCGCAGAGACCAGACGTTATCTGGTCTCCAACCATGGATTTGACGGTGATCATCACTGTCTCTGTGAAATTCGCCCCCCCCTCCCCCCACCACCACACCAGACCCATCGACCTCACACATAGTTTGGCAGGTGGACGCGCAGTTTCATCTCAGACAGGTCAGCTCTGACTCCAGATCAGAAGGCTGCGTGTTTGAATCACGTCGGTGTGTGGCAGACGCTGTGCTGGGGCATGGTGGCAGAATGTTTCGTATGGCATGGATTGAAAAAACAAGTAGCCCAGATGGCAAGGAATTGCATGCACTGCCAAGCTTCTAAAGTCCAGCACCATGTCAGAGCCCCCATACAACATTTCGACCTGCCAGCCAGGAGGTTTGACCATATCCACATCGATAAAGTGGGCCCCCTACTGGTGTCCAGGGACTCCTGCTACCTCCTGACTGTGGTCGACCGGAAGACGAGGTGGCCGGAAGTCATCCCCACCAGAGACACTTCTGCCGAGTCCTGTGCCAGAGCCCTGCTCACTAACTGGGTCGCCCGGTTCGGTATTCCAGCCCACATGACCAGTGACAGGGGTGCCCAGTTCACCTCCGCCCTTTGGGTGCAACTGGCAAACCACTTGGGAATCAAGCTTCACCACACTACAGGTTATCCCCAGGCGAATGGACTCATAGAGCGCTTCCATCGCATCAACAGGTTTTTCTGGATTATATAGTGTTATTTTATTAATAATTCAATACATTTTATTTCAGTTTATAAAAACTGTGATAGTAAAATTTTAGTGAAGACACATTAGACTGCAAAAGCTGGCAATAAAATGCTCTCCTGACAAGGCTCAAAGGACCCAATTGGACAGATGAACTGCCATGGGGTTCTGCTTGGCATTCGAATGGCTCTGAAGGAGGACCTCCAGACTTCATCTGTGGAACTAGTCTATGGTGCACCGCTGTCACTACCGGGGAGTTCTTTGGAGCGGGCGCAGAACCTGGAGGTGAGAACCCAACCCTTCTCGCGGACCTCCGCAACAGGCTCGCCTCGCTGGCACCCCCACCACCGACCCACCATGGCAAACACCCGGCGAACATCCCCAAGGAATTGCCCTCAGCGGAGTTCGTGTTCATCCGCTGTGGCCCGCATCTGACCCCAGCCCCTCCCCGCAGCGCCTGTACGAGGGCCCATACAAGGTGGTCCTCTGATCGGGAAAGACTTTTACCCTAGACGTTGGGGGCAGGGAAGAATTATTCATGGTCAACAGACTGAAGCCGGTGCACGTGGACTTAGACCAACCTGTGGAGATGGCCCAATCTAAGCAGAGGGGTCGGCTGCCCAAGTGGCGAGATGCGTAAGCTGGTTCTGGGGGTGGGGGGGGGGGTGTTGTGTAGTGGCACACATCTCTTGGAGCGAACTGGCTCCGCTTGTATCGCCGCGCTGGCGAGGCTTACTGATTGCCTCATGGCTTAGGCCATAGCTCGCACCCCGGGCAACGTGATGACATCACCGCTGCGCGGAGAAGAGATCCCATTGGCTTTAAAGGGATGCGCGCGAAATTCAAATAAACAGTTCAACTGAAACCTCCATTGTGTCCTGTGGTGTGTTTCTGTGTGTCTCTAGCAGCTGCTGCACTGGGTCTGTTTCCCTTGAAATGGGCCAGGTTCTCTAAAATGCTGTTTGACCCACTGAGATCAAAGCATTATTTGCCAGCTTTTGCAGTCTAATGTGTCTTCACTGAAATTTTACTATCACAGTTTTTATAAACTGAAATAAAATGTATTGAATTATTAATAAAATAACACCATATAATCCAGAAAACCCTGTTGGTTTGGCACCACCAAAGTTCCAAGCGAGGGAGATTAATGTAACTTTACTGTAACTTTTCTAATCAGTTCAAGAACATTCAACAAAAGAGTACTGTTCCCTTATCAATGAAGATATTTCTAAAGATACAACCTGCCCTTCAGCACAGAGTTTTCAGGTTTTAACATGCTGGATTGTTCTGTCTCAACACAAAAAAATATTTCCAATCTGCATTGTGGGGTTTGTCTCTGCCACAGAATACTAGTTAAGTTGTAGTTGAAATGGTGGTACTTCTGTACAAGGGTATAAAAGATGCAGAAGAGATGAATGAGTTGCAGCCTACTATTGAATGTCAACAGCCATTAACAATTGACTTAAGTTTCTGTTTGACAACATCTCTGCCACCATCACACTCAACACTGGCACTCCTCAAGGATTTCTTCTTGGACCCCTACCATGCTCCCTTTGCACCTGTGATCATACAGCTAAATACCATTCCAGCTTCATCTTCAAATTTGCCGATGGCATCACAGTAGTTGGTAGGATATCAAATAACAATGCGATGAATACAGGAAAGAGATTGAAAGTTCACTGTCTGGGGGGCAAGATAACAACCTCCCTTTCAACATCAATAAGATGAAGGAGATGATTCTTGACTTCAGAAGAGGGGGCCAAGGTCCACCTCCTGCCATATGAATGGTGCTGAAGTATAAAGAGTTGTTATTAAATATTTAAAATTAGATTTAGACATCCAGCATGGTAACAGGCCCTTGCGGCTCATGAGCCTGTGCTACCCAAATATCCCAATTAACCTTCTTTCTCCAAATACAGTTGAGGGGGGAGGGGGGGGGGGGTAGAAAATGGAGCACCTGAAGGAAACCCATGCATACACTGGGGAAAATGCACAAACTCCTTAAAGACAGTTCAGGATTCAAAACTTGGCTCACAGGTGCTGTAAGCATCTTGTTAACCACCACGCTAATGTTCTTGGGAATAAATATTTCCAATTACTTGACCTGCGACAAGCACATTTATATGAAAGTCAAGAAAGTGCGCTGATGCTTTTAATTTTGTAGAAGACTAAGGAAGTTCAGTATGTTCCCCTTGTCCCTCAATTTCTCCAGGTACATGACTGAAGGTATACTTGGTGGATGTATCACAGCATGGCATGAGAAATGCTCTGCTGAAGCTTGGAAGAAGCTACAAGAGGTAGTGAATACAGTTTAGAACATAACACAAAATAACCCCCCCCCCCCCTCCACCCTCATTGTTTGTGACTAGTTGATATTCCTTTTTATTATAATCTTGTGTTTTGTAAATTGTGCTCTTTACGTGGCTACATGAATGTTAAGATGACGTGTTGGTCTGTTTGCAGAAGAATCCTTTTCTCTGTATTAGGTATTTTGTGACAAATAAACACACTTTAAAAACAATTAGAGTGGATAATAAATATATTCTTCCAAGAACATTTAACATTTGGCAGGAAGCAGGATATGAGATATAATCAACCTACTCAAAAGGAAAAGATGGGCAAGAAAAAAAAAATCCATAGATGTGTTATTTCAATTAAGAGAGCCTTAGAATCTCACAAAATTGTGCATCTATTGAAGTAAAATCAGCTTCCTGGTTGTATTGGAGGTTCTGAACGAGAAACTCTCCCCCACTGGCTGTGTGGCTGCAGAGGTTGTGAGAATGCAGGAGGTTGATTAAATTTTGTGTGTTTATGTAAATAATAAAGGAATTTTGAATAATTCCCTCCAATTGTTTGTAGTTAAACTTGAGCCATGTAGGTTTGTCCTCAAATAGCTTTTCAAACCGAATACATTTATTTTCAAATCATAGTTATAAACCATAATCAACGCATGACTACTTCCTGAAAAGCCAAGGTTAAAAGTAATATGCAGTGTAGTGCAACTTGTGCAGACCAGTAGATCTTGTTTTTGATCCCTGAATTAACTGAGTTCAACAGAGATCATTGTAATTGGCCTTGGTGGGACTGAGTTATAGGAAAAGTAGCCAAGGACAGTCAGAATAGCTTTGTGAAGGGAAGGTCGTGCATCACAAGCCTAATTGAGTTTTTTTGAGGAGGTAACAAAATAAATTGATGAGGGTAGGTCAGTAGATGAGGTCTACATGGATTTTAGCAAGGCATTTGGCAAGATCCACCATGAGAGACTCATTCAGAAAGTCATGAGCCATGGGATCCATCCTTGGGTGTATAGATAAAAAATTGGCTTGCAGGTAGAAAGCAGATAGTGGAGTACTGGAGGGATCTGTTCTGGGACCCCTGCTCTTTGTGATTTTTATGAATGACCTGGATGAAGAGACAAAAGGATGGGTCAGTAAGTTTGCAGATGATACGAATGTTGGAGGAATTGTGGATTGAGCTGAAGGTTACAAGAGGATATAGACAGGATACAGAATTGGGCAGAGAAGTGGCAGATGGAGTTCAATCTGGGTAAGTGTGAAGTAATGCATTTTGGAAGGACAAACCAGAAGGATGACTACAGGTTTAATGATTAAGAGAGTGTATGAACAGGGGGACCTTGGGATCCAAATCCATGCATTGCACAAAGTTGCCGCACAGGTTGATACGATAATTAAGAAGGCCTATGGGATGCTGGGCTTCATTAATAGGGGGATTGAGTTCAAGAGCAGAGTGGTCATGTTGCAAGTCTACAAACCTTTGGTGAGACCACACTTGGAATATTGTGTTCAGTTCTGGTCACCTCATTATAGGATGCAAAAGCTATGGAGTGGGTGCAGAGATTTACCAGGATATTACTGGATTGGAAAATAAGTCTTATGAGGCAAGGTTAGCAGACCTGAGACTTTTCTTTTTGGAGTGTAGAAGGATGAGAGGAGCTTAATATATAGGTCTACAAGATTGAGAGGCATATATAGGGTGAACAGCCAGCAACCTGTTTCCCAGGACAGGAATAGCAAACAGCAGATAACATGTGTAAAAGTGAAGGGAGGGAAGTTTAGGGGATACATTTTTTTTAATGCAAAGAGTTGTGGGTACCTGGAATGCCTTGCCAGGGGTGGTGGTAAAGGCTGAAATATTAGGGCCATTTAAGAGATTCTTAGACAGACACATGGATAGAAGAAAAATAGAAGGTTACAGGGTAGGGAGGGTTTAGTATTTTTTTTAAAGAATATATGGGTTGGCACAACATCGAGGGCTGAGTGCTGTAGTGTTCTATGTTCAAGGTTCCTATTCCCCGTTCAATAATTGCTTAATGATAATTGTATGTGTAAGTGATGAATAGAATCCATGTATTGTTTGTTGTTGTGCTGTCTACATGCTGACTTCAACTAATAATCTGAAAATGACAAATGGACATGCACAGAAAAACAGTCTGTCTTTTAAAAGCACGATTGCCTCTGGGTGTCCTGAATGGTGGGTTTTTAGGAATCACTCTGAATAGTGCTACTGTCTCTTTCCACGGATGATGCTTTATACAGTGAAGTTATTTCAGTGTTACTGTTTTATTTTAATCGCTGTCTTGACAGACATAATTTCTATATTGTATTAATCTGAATCTTTTCATCTAGGTGTTTTTAAAAAAAAAACTTGTGATATTTTAAGAATGCCTTCATATTTTCTCTTTTGAAACATCAGCAATGTTGATTAATTACTAATGTTGCCTTTACAGACTTGAAATCGATAATTTTTTTGACATCAATGAAACTTGTTTATCAAAAAGAAGTGCACTCGCTATATTTAAAATAGCAAGGAAGTTGCTCTTTGTATTTCACGGGAAAGAAGATAAAGAGGTAACTGGACAGGCTGGGACTAACTATTACCAGAAGTAAAGACAGGAAGTTATCTAGTTTTGACCTCTTCAGAAGATTATAGTTGACTGAGAGACAATAATAAGGCCAGAGTTTAATCTGAGGACTGAGGTGGGAATTTCACATTTTAAATGTCAATGTTTAAAATATGTTTTCATTATTAACCTAATGACAGACGTAGGGACAACATTGAGAAGTATTGAATTTCTTTAGTTAGCTTTGTTAGGATTTTACAAATTGTCTGGAAATTGGATTCCTTTGATCCAATGTTGAAATTGTGGTGTTGAGTAGATCATCAAATTCACTCTAATGGTTTAATAAATAGACCCATAATTCAGCCAGAACTAACAATTTGGAACTTTGGTATCAAATCACATTGTGGCAGATAGAATTCGGTTAATCAAATAATCTGGAATTTTAAACTTCAATTTATTCTTTTAAATTAAAATTTTGTGCCAGTAAAATTTATTGGAATGCAGTTTTCAAAAAATATCTACCTCCTTCCTCTTTACTTAGTCTGACACATAGCTGAATCCAATATGGTTTTCTTAACTGTTCTACAAAATATCAGATAGGCCATTGACTTGTTGGGTATAGTTTGATTTTATAAAACTTGAAAAATGGTTTAGTCATTTGAAAGTTTGATCTCCCTTATTTCATAGAAATCGGTAACTTGGGTAATTGGTCAGTATGTGTTCATGAGCATAACCTGCATAGTTTTGAAATGTCAAAACAAGATATTTCAGTAATGATGTTGTTCCTTTTCAGAGACTTCAGAAACTATGTCGCTGTATCCTTAACAGCATGGAAGTAGATAACGAGCCCAAGGTTAGTAAGTCTCAGAAATGGTTTTCTAATCTGTAAAGTATTACTTATTCAATGTATTTCTAATAGCTTAATAAATATTGGGGAAATCAACTGTACTGACTAGCAGAATCACCTTAATTTTCCAATCAGATGGGATTCCTGACATTTTCTTAGAATCAAAGAAAATTTATAACCCGCAAAGAGAAGGTCCATGCTTGTCCTGAAAGAGATTTCTTCAAGGACACCTCCAAATACCCTCTGTGTGTTTAGTATGTTTGTCTCTACCATTCTTTCAGTCCCCTGTCCACTGTAATCTTCATTTTTCTCATTGATCCTTTGTTTTTGATACCTCTATCAAGAAAATTAATTCCCTCCTCATTTTTAATTCAGCTTAATTAAGTATTTTCTCAGCTCTCCAGTTATCCTTTTTCCTTTGTGCTGCAGTTTGCAAATTCTGATAACATATTTGCAAATTTCCTCTTCCCCTCACCAGGGCATTCATTTCCTTTTTGTAACATGGTGACCTGAACTATACATGGTATTCAGGTTGTGGCATGCAGATCTCATTCCATGAGCTACCAACCTCCCCATAAAAACTGAGAACTAAGTAACTGTGGATTTCACTCTTGTCACAACGTCTAGGTTCAAGAATAGTTTTTTTTTCCCCAAAAGCCATCAAACTATCATGACTTTAACCTCTCCAAATTACCCCAACCTTAACTGTATTCATTTAAAACCAGGCACTGAACAAAGTGGCGACTCTTTGCCTTACGGTAGACAAAAGTTAAAGAATTTTATGCATGTTACATTCTAAATGTAGTATTACGTGACAATAATGGAACCTTTGAAAGGTATATCTTTGAAAGGTATAAATTGTGGGGGTTTAATTTAGGTATTAGTCTAGGTCACTTCAACAGACATCTCCGTAACATTTCACAAAAGACATCTCATTTGAAACGCAAGAGCTATGCCTAAGCAGAGACTCCATGTTTACAATGACTTTGAAGAATGCTGATGAAGTAGGTGTTAATTGGACTGGTATTGTGGAATTGCAATGAACTATTGTCTTTAAAGGAACAGATGTCCAGGCTCAGAAATTGATTAATCTTTTTGCCAGTGCCAGCGATCCAAGTCTGGTTGAAGTTTGCTTTTCTAATAGGGGTCATGTGGTTTTGCAAACAGAAGACAAAAACATGCTATTCTCTTTGGAGAGAGAGGGAGGCTGTTTCAGTTTACAGTAGGAAGAGGTGTTGGAAACTGCAAGTTTTGCAAATCTGCTATAAGACCCCATTTGAAGATGGGTTTTGAGTTCTGAGATCAGCCTATTCTAAAGCCTTGTAGTCAATTACAAGAGGATGTGCCTGGTTAATATGTTTCTCCTGAAATAGGGGAAAAATAAAAACTCTCTGTGGTAACCTGGAAGAAGAGGTTATCTTTTGGAAAACCCATGCGGGAGCAAGTTTCTCCGGCAAGACACTGAATTGGCTGATTGAACACACAGCTGATCTCCTTCAACGAACAATGAATATCTCTCTCTGAAACTAACAAAGGCCTTACTTTGCGGTAACAATTTAAGTTAAAGCACCAGAGCCTGGTGAAGATCATAAATGTTAAATTCTGTGCAGTTTGGAAATTGGCTGATACCAGTGAACTTGGAGAAGTGAAAAGTGAATGAAACCAAGAACTTTCCTGAACACATGCACATTATGTACACGTGTGCCTAGAATTAGAAGGGAATTAAGTTAGGTCAGTAGTTTTCAAACTGCTTCCCCAAAATTCACATTCCACCTTAAGCAATTCCTCTGGGTGCTCTGTGATTAGTAAGGGATTACTTAAGGTGGTAGGTGAGTGGGAAGAAAAATTTTGAAAACCACTGTTTTAATCATTCATAATTGACTTGTTATGTGCACAGTTTCACAACTCCAAATGAAATGGGCCAGTGACAATTTTTCTCAAGCAAAATATTTCAGTAACAATTGGGTCTAGAGCAGAGATTCTCAACCTTCCCACTCACATATCACCTTAAGTTACTAATCACAGAGCAATTATGGAATAGGAGGGGTGGTTTGAAGACCATCGAGTTAGGTTAAGTTAATAGTAATGTTAAATATTGAAGAAAATTAATAACATTTGTTTAAGTAACCATTGTCTTGATGAAGTTCTGTTTCTGCTGGTTTTTGGAGTCCTCTGGGCTCAACAATATCCTTCTGAAGTATTGAAACATTTTCTTTGTAATAACTGAAAATATTAATATTTATTTATCCATTTATTTATATATTCACAAATGCAATCTGTATATTGTACATGACAATAAACTCTCATACTTGTTCTATTTACTCCACTGAAGCCAGTGACTATAGTGGAGAAAAACAACAATTCAAAATCGGGATTTATTGTCATGAACAAGTCATGAAATTTGGTGTTTTGCAGCAGCGTCGTAGAGCAAACATTCATATTATAACCATCTTACAACATTGCTATATATTTTTTTTAAATGGTGCACGAAAAGTAAGGCAATGACTATGGTTCATTGATTATTCAGGAATCTAATGGCAGTGGTGAAGAAGATGTCCTTGTGCCATTGAGTTACTCGTCTTTAGGCTACTGTACCTTTTTCCCAATGGAAGCAGAATGAAAAGGGCATGGCCTGGGTGGTGGGGTCTTTGAGGATAGAGGCTACTTTTTTAAGACACTGCCTCATGTAGATGTCCTTGATGGAGTGAAGTCTGGTGCCTGTGATGTTGCAGGCCAAGTTAACAACCCTCTGGGGTTTATTCTTGTTCTGAGAGTTGGCGCCTCCATGTTAAGCAGTGATGCAACCAGCCAGAATGCTCTCCATGGTACAAGTTTACGAGAGTCTTCGGTAACATTCTGAATTTCCTCAGACACCTTACAAAGTATAGCTGCTGGCGAGCCTTCTTTGTGTTTGCCTCAGTGTGGAGGCTCCAGAAGAGATGCTTGGAGATGTTGCGACCCAGGATTTCAAAGTTCTTGACTCTCTCCACTACTGAGCCCTCTGAGGACTGGGTCGTGTTCCCCTGACTTCCTCCTGAAGTCCACAATCATCTCCTTGGTTTTGCTGATGTTGAGCCCGAGGTTGTTATTGTCACACCATTTAACGAGCTGATCTATCTCCCTCCTGTTCGCTTCCTCATTGCCGTTTGTAATTCTGCCGACAACTGTAGTGTCATCGGCAAACTTGTGCATAGCACAAATCATAGGTGTACATTGAGTAGAGCAGGAGGTTAAGCACGCATCCTTGGGGTGCACCTGTGTTGATAATTAGTGAGGAGGAGACATTGCTTCCAATTCGTACTGTCTGGTCTTCCAATGAGAAAGTTTTAGAGCGGGTACAGAGGCATAGAATTTGTAGCTTCTTGACCAGCACTGAGGAAATAATGGTATTGACAGCTGAGCTGTAGTCGATGAAGAGCAGCCGTATATATGAATTGTTGTTTTCGAGGTGATCCAGAGCTGAGTGGAGAGCCAGTGATTGTGACAATAGACAAATTGCAGTGGGTCCAAATCTTTGCTTAGATACGTGTTAATTCTGGCCATGACCAGCTTCTCAAAGCATTTCATCACCGTAGAAGTTAATGCTACTGGGTGGTAGTCATTGAGGCATCCCACAAAACTCTTCTTGGGTACTGGGGTGATTGATGCTCTTTTGAAGCAACACTCCGGCTAGTTGGATGGCACAGATTTTCAGTTTCCTGTCAGGTATGCCATCATGGCCTGACGCCTTGCAAAGATTCACCCTTTTTAAAATTTTAAATTTTTTTTTCATGAATATGTATAGAAAACTCTTCAACATCAAAGTATGTGTGTGAATGTATATTAGTGATTCTCAACCTTTTTTCTTTCCACTTACGTACCATTTTAACTAATCCCTATTCCATAGGTGCTCGGTGATTAGTAAGGGATTGTTTAAGGTGGTATGTGGGTGGAGAGAAAAAGGTTGAAAATCACTCTTTTAATCGTACCTAGTTGACTCATTATGTGCATGGTTTCAGAACTCCAAAGGAAATGGGCCAATTACAATTTTTTTTTCAAGCAAAATATTCCAGCAACAATTGGGTCTAGAGCAGTGGTTTTCAACCTTCCCTTCCCACTCACATACCACCTAAAGCAATCCCTTTAGAGCACTGATGGCATAAGGTTTACTTAAAGTAGCATGTGTATGGAAAGAACAAGGTTGAGAACGTGTGTGTGTGTGTGTGTGTGTGTGTGTGTGTGTGTGTGTGTGTGTGTGTGTGTGTGTGTGTGTGTGTGTGTGTGTGTGTGTGTGTGTGTGTGTGTGTGTGTGTGTGTGTGTGTGTGTGTGTGTGTGTGTGTGTGTGTGTGTGTGTGTGGGAGATACATGACAAAAAACAAACAAAACACCCCCATCCCCACCCTATTCATAATATAAATCCACACACCATCAGGGCTCACACTTATATTGACCATAAAAAGTAATTGCAATACATTTCTTAGCCACTGCTGAGGGTATTTTAACAAATGAAATTTGTAAGTTTGTTAATTTAATGCTTATTTCAATAAAGTTGCTCAAAAGATGAAGCTCTGGGTCATCTGTGAAGGCCACCCCTGTTATCCTTGTTAATATTTTGGTAATATCCTGCCAAAAAGTCTCACCTTCACACATGACCATGTTACATGTAAAAATGTTCTTGTTTCTGTCCCACATCTAAAACACAGCTCCGATATTTGAGATTTTGATCTATGCAAATTCTGTGGTGTTGAAAATTTTATTGAACTAATCTAAATCTTTCATTTATAATTGATGTCATACTATCCGAACACTAATCATATCACATCTTTCTGCTATTGCAACACCTAGGTTCGACTCCCATCTCTCTCTCTCTCTCTCGATCTTTGTAAACCTGGGGAGTACAATTGGTTGTTTCCCCAGCCAAATCATTAGTTCCATTTCATTAATTTCAGATAAGACTAAATTTGGCTTCCATCTTTCCCAAAAACAATCTGAGCTGGAGAAAACCAAGTACAATTAGCTACACCATATTTATGTCATAGTTGTTCAAAAGATGCAAGAGATCCCTCCACATAACAATCATCAATACATCATATTCCTTTATCATATCAAAAGTTCAGTATTTTGTCGCCCAGATTTATGGTTCCAACACATTTTTACATAATGATATTCTTAGTGATATACCTGCTTTTTTTTTCAATACCCTCATTGATTTCTTGCCATATTATAATCATGTATATTAATATAGCATTATCCATCTTTTTTGTTATCAACTTAACATTCCACTTATTAATAAAGTCCTTCACTGTCCCCTCTCTTATTAATTCAATCCCATTCGGAACCAAGTGGGGAACTATCTTTTTCAAAGAAGAATTATAAAAATCTTGCTTGTGCTGATTAATAATACTACTTAAGATCCAGAAGCCTAAGTCCTCCCAGTTTTTCATCCCATCTTAGCTTTTCCAGTGAAATTCTCGTCACCTTGTGATTCCATTGGAATAGCTTTATATAATTATTCAATAATTTAAAGAAATTTTTAGGTAGTGCAATAGGCAGCGACTGAAAAAGATACTGTAATCTTGGCAACACTTTCATTTTAATACAATTTACTCTTCCCACTAAAGTGATCGGCTGGTCTTTCCATTTCTGTAAATCTTTTCTCTTTTTTTTTCTAAAAAGGTATATAATTTAATTTGTATAAATTCTGTAGTCATTATTCCTAAATATTTGATTCCATCTCTCTTCCATTTAAATCTACTAGCTTTTTGATATCTTTCAATCAAAATTCGTCAGTGGCATTATCTCACTCTTATCCATATTTGTTTTATAACCTTCCATATAATTTTATAACTCTTCCATATTTTTCTAATGTTGCTTGTAATTTTATCAAGGACTCGGTATAATAGCACTTCATCAGCAAATAAACTAATTTTATGTACTTCTTGTTCAACTTTGAAGCCCTTAATATCTAGATCTCTCCTTATAATCTCCACCAGCTGTTCAATCACGAGGATAAAAAGCGCTGGGATTAGGGTACATACCAGTCTACTCAATCTACACAAGGGGAAAACCGCTGACATCTGATTATTAGTTATAATTTTGGCTTGATGTTTATGATGAAGAGATTTTATCCAGTTTATAAACTTTCTACCTATATCAAATTTTTCCTGTGTTTTGAATTTTTAAAAAAAAAGGTCATTCTAGATGATCAAATGCTTTTTGTGCATCTAGGGAGACTGTTATACACTTGAATTCAGTTTGATTTTGCCATATGTATTATGTTAAATAGTTTGCCCAGACTATTTGATGAGTGTCTTCCTTTAACAGATCTCACCTGATCTGAATGTATTAATTTTGGCAGACATTGTCCCAATCTATTGGCTACTGCCTTCGTCAGTATCTTACAATCAGCATTCAAAAGTGATTATAGGTCTATATGATGACATTTTTAATGGGTCTCTATTTTCCTCCGGTAGCACTAATTATAGCAGTTGAAAAAATTCTGGGAGAGTCTGAATCTCCACTGCCTGGTCCAGTACATCCACCATAAGAGGAATCAGCAAATCTTTAAATTGTCTATAGAACTCGGGCGGGAACCCATCCTCCCCAGAGATTTATTAGGTTGTAAAGTGCTCAAAGCTTTTTCAATTTCTTCTCTTGTGAAAGGGGCATCTAAATTGACCTGTTCTCTATCCTCTAGTTTTGGAAGCTTTACATTCACTAAAAATCGTCCATCTCACTTTTGACTCTTAATAATTCTAATTTGTATAGTATTGTCTAAAAATATTAATTATTTTTGATTATATATTATAATATCAGCCTCTTTTGATTCCATTTATTATCTTTGATGACTCCTCTGCCTTTACTTGCCAAGATGAGACTTTGTGTGCCAGATCTAACACTATTTTTGTTTAGTTTTTAAATATAATTTTTATGTTCTATACGATTGTGATGTTATCTCAGTTTTTTATTCTCAAATAGTTTATATTTTTCTTGTAACCCCGTTCTTTGATTTTCTTTTTCCAGTTTTGTTATATTTTTCTCCAAACCATCCAATTGTGTAGTATATTCTCTTTTAAGATTTTTTGTATAAGAAATAATTTGTGCTCTTAAGTAGAAAGACGACATCTGCCTTTAATTGTTTTAAGTGTGCCAAGACTCTCTTCCTGTTCAGCCCTTTAACATTAAGACTAATAAACTTTAACATTCTATCCATACCAATTTTTAAACAAATATTGTTTGGCAGTGAAATCTTTTTGATTGTTTAAATAACAGTGATCTTTCCCCTTTAAGAAGCACATACAATGTCCTGGCCCTAATGGTGACGTAAACAGAAAATCCCGAAAACCCATGAAAAAACCCTGCGGAATCTTTTGAGAAAAGAACCCCTCCCTTTAGCGCCTTTTTTTTTTTAACAGATGCTCCCCTCCCTGCGCCATTCTCCCCCCCAGAACAGAGTCTCCACCCTGCTACACTTTTACCAAGTTTTTGCTCTTTCCTGAGCTCTTTATGAGCACTTTGATAATATTTCCTTTTTAGCAATAAATACAAGACAGTTCAAAAATTCATCTTTTACTTGGTCCCATTGTAAACATTCTTCTCAGTCTTCCTATTTGGTATCCTTAGTTTTTTCATAAACCTTTTTTTTTTAAAAAAAAAAAAATCTTTCACCTCATTCATAGTCTTGAAAAATCAACAATTACCTTCTGCTACTTCAACCCTCAGAGTTGCAGGGTATATCATCGAGTATTTCAGATTTTTGGAACGCAATTGTCTTTTTTTTACATTATCAAACTTCTTCCTTTGCTTAATCAAAGTAGGAGTTTTACATGGTCAGTCTTGTTTTCCTTAGAGTATTCATATGCTGCTCCAGAATTGTCTCCTGTTCCCGCTAACTCAAAAGTCTCCACAGGACCGGACGTGGTCGCTGATTGTTGGCTCTTCTGGGTCTGAGGGTCTGGTGAGCCCTGTCCATCTGTCATTTTTATTTGAATTTATTTTCTCACAGCTCTTGAGCGATCCATGTTTTAAAGAAGTTCACCACATCTCTCCCTTTGATCTCTTCTTTCAATCCAATAATTCAAACATTATTTTGACTGCTGAAATTCTCCATGTCTGCTGGACAAGATCGACCATTTCCATTTTTTCTCATCTTTTTCCATAGCTTTTAGCTTGCTTGTGTTTTTGCCAAGTCAATTTCCATTTGGGTCATTCGTTGCATTAATTCTTTGACAATGTATTAAAATTCAGTCAGAGTCTCTGACCTGTCTCTCATAGCGGTTTTGATGCCTGCACAAATTTTCAATTTTCTCATTTAGTTCTTGTTCTGACTCTCCAGCTCTGCCGGGGTCTGTTGGTTCTGAGGCCACTCTTGTGCTGCTCCCTTTCGGGCTTTTGCTCAATGTTCTTGGCTGAGTAGAAGCTTCCTCATCTTTTGTTTTTTTGCTGCCTTGGTGTCTTGGTACTTGCTTTATCCATTTTTAGTGAAAAAATTCTTGATTTTAAGGTTTTAACTGTCTCTTTGATACTTTTCATGGATAGCTCAACCAAAACATATTTAAGTCCTACACATGGCCATCCTCCCAGAATGTTTGACACTTGATCGCCAGATGTTCCAGAACGGGAGAACAGGACTGGGACATGACCATCTTGTCTGTGCACCACGATGAATTGTTGATGACACAAACACTACCTCCCCTGGTTTTTAAGGACGCTGGTGTTCGCTCAGCACGATGGAGGGTGTAGCCTTTCTGTTGCATTGTTGTGTCCAGAATGTTTCTGTAAAGCACATCACGCAGCACTCCCGGATGTTGCTCTAATGTTGAAGTCTGGCTTGGAGTTCATCAAGTTTGTTCTCCAAGGACTGTACGTTGGCCAGAAGGATGGTAAGGAGGGGAAGCCTCAGGTCCTGGCATCTCCGCTTGACCTGTAGCCCCCTCTCTGTCCACGTGGTGAGTCTTCTTTACCTGGCCTGTGAATCCACTGCTGGTAGTTCCCATGGTTTTTAAATGATCTGTGTGCTGTCCTTTTAAATCCTCTGCAATGTTGAAATGTCCTGAGTGTCTCCAACTCCTGTGAAGTTTAAATGGCCCAATCGCTGGCTGTTTAAAGCTCCCGCAGTGGTGCTGTTGTACTTGTGTGAGTTGTTTAAAGGTCTTGCGGCCCGACGGAGACTGCCGATTCCAAGGTCTGCCAGCGATCTTAGGACATCCATGTTGTTGGGTAAATTTGATTTTTGTGTTTCATGCTTTTTGTTTAATTTTTAGAAGTTGTAAACAGGAGATTTGATTATTGCTGTCAGAGCTGCTTGCAAAAAGTCGCCACTGTAATGTGCCATTTTAGATCCTCTTGAAACCAATGTACCTTACTCCTGTGGAAAGCATTTTTATGTAATGTTTTAAGTACTGGTGACAGTCTGTAACCTTCCACTATACTGCTATTTCAATTTGAAAATGAGAAAATCTGTAATCATGTACTGGATATGTACCTGAATTCAAATTGGGATAATATGAACATTTCCTACAGTCATCTTTTTGCCCATTACTGAAATTCTATAGGCCAAGAACATTGAATATGATGCGAATAGTGTAGGTAATTTGTTTGTATGTGGAACAGAATTGTATTTCTATTTAAAATCTTAATTGTTCATTTCTTTCTAGGTATGGTATGTCTCAATAGCACTCTCCAAAGATCTTACCCTGTTATGGATCAAACAAGTAAAAGACCTACTTTGGCTCTGCTGTGAATTTCTAAAGCAACTGAAGGTAAATGAAATCCAAAACTGAAACTGAATGGAGAGGAGGGTATGTAAACCGAGACTGATACAAGCAGGCTTTTAACAGGCTCTTCAGCCCACTATCCATGTCCACCGTTGTCTACCTGGCTCCTCCCTTGCCCTTTCTTCCCTCCCCCATTGGAAGAATGGCTCAGGCCCAAAATGTTAGATGTATATCTTCATCTCCTATGGACGCTGCATGACCTGCCGACCTCCTTCAGCACTTCTGTGTTTTTACTACAATCACAACATCTGCAGACTTTAGTGTTTCACCACGTAGTAAATGAAAAAAAATTAACAAAATTGGTTGGACTTAATCAGATGAACTGTAACCCAGAGCATTTAATGACAGTGAATTCCTCTCCGTTTTTCCCTTATAGGACATCCCTCTGATCCTCTAAGCTAAATGCTCCTACTATTTTTTTAAAAGCTGTTCCCTTGCTCACCAAGCTTGTAACTTGTACTCATGCAATCTTATGTTGGGGATAAAGGTGCAGTAACAATACCATTGACTTGTTTGAATGAATGACTGCTGTTGTTTTGCAACTAAAAATGGATGAAACATCAGCTAACGTTTGTTTTTGTCAATGCAATTAAACTTTTTTTTCTAGGCTGTAGAAATGCTGCCCCCAAGGATTCAGTAAAATGTAGAGTAGCTTGAAGTCCTGTTACTCTTTTTTTTAAAGTAATAGTTTGAAATATTTTGTTTTTTTACAGCCAGATGTTCTGCAGGACTCCAAATTCATCACATTGTATCTCACCATGCTGATAACATTTACAGATACCTCAAACTGGAAAATACTGAGGGGGAAAGGTCAGTGGCAAAACATGTGGCATCATTACTGTTCCTGAAATGTTGAAAATAAGTAGACTATTTTTAATCTGCTGCATTCTGTACTTTGGATTTTTGATTTAAGTAATCCATTCCCATTTAATTTTCTGTAAGTTCAGAATTTCTGCCCTTGCACTTTCTCTTTGATCTTAGATCTGCACATTTTCAATCACCAGACTTGTATCAGTACTTCAAAGAAACTCAGCAGGTGATAGGATTTATTGTTAATTTTTTTATACCATTTGACATTTCTCTGGAATTTTGCAAAGCACTCTCCTATCAGCAGAATTGAAATCAAGAACATGCTACATAGGTATAGTTGATTGTTACCGTTGTCTTCTATTTCTTGACAATAAAGTAAGAAGCAACATGCCAATTACAAATACAAAATATGATCTTGTTGACACTAAAGCACTGGCTTCATTACTATAGTCCCTGGCAAACTCGTTCGCAAACTTCAGGATCTAGGCCTCAGTTCCCCACCCCCCTGCAACTGGATGCTTGACTTCCAATGTATCAGACTACAATCTGTGAAGATGGGGAGTAACATCACCTCCACAATCAGACTTGACCCTGGTGCTCATCAAGGATGTGTACTCACTCCCTTACTTTTCATCCACAGCTGTACAGCCAAATACCATTCCAACTAAGTCTTCAAATTTGCTGATGACACCACTGGAGTGGGCAGGGTATTAAATAACGATTAGATGAATCCAGTGGCATGGAGCCAAGATAACAAATATCTGTCAACATCATTAAAATGAAAGAGATGATCGTTGACCTCAAAAGGGAGGGCAGAGTTTGCCACTTGTTCACTGAATTCAAAAGAGAGTTAGCTTCAAGTTCTTGGGAATAAATATTTCCAAATACTGATCTGGGCCAATTGTATTGGCACGATGATTAAGGAAGTACACCAAAATCTCTACTATCTCAGAAGAAAAAAGAAGAAAGTTCAGCTTGCTGCCCTTGTCCCTCAACAACTTCTACAGGTGCAACATTAAAACCTACTTGCTGGAAGAATCATAGCATGACATGAGAGCTGCTCTGCTGAAGATGGGAAGAAGCTACAGAAGATGCAGGAAAGAACACCAACTTCTCTCCCCCCTTCTTGCACTTCAGTCTCCATCTCCTGCTGCTGATTAAAGGCCATGCACTCTTTCCCATCAGGGAGAAGGCTTAAGAATTTGAGAGGATGCACCAACAAGTTTAAAGATAGTTTGCTTTTTTTTGCCTACGGCCATCAGGCTCCTGAATGAAGTCCGTAATGTTACTTTCATGCTATCTTTGCTTGATTCCATTGTAATCCTATACCCTGCAAATTATACTTTATATATGGCTGTATGAACATTAGAGATAACCTGTTGGTCTGTTTGCAGAAGAACACTTCTCATTGTACTAAGTATTTTGTGACAAATATACTTTATATATTTTACTATTTTCCAATTTTCTCCTTTTGAAACTAGTGATTTATACTGGATGGCAATTCTGCAGGCATCAGACATCTTGTGTTTTATCCATTTACAAATTGTTTATAGATGAAATACTGTTCATGCTGGAAATTAGAAAATGAAACCAAAAACATTAAAATACTTAGCAGGTCAGGCAGTATCAGTGGTGAGAGCATCAGAATTAGCATTGCAGGTCAACATCCTGATGAAAGGTCATTGAATTAAAATGTTAATTCTTTCTTCCTGCTGCCTGACTTGCTGTGTATTTCAGTATTTTGTTTTAAGACAAAATGTTTCATGTTTGAACCTAGATGGGTGTTGCAGTCACCTAGCAGATCAGAGCTGAGACTAACACTCTTGCCTAGTGGCCACACAAGCAATTCCAGCAGAAGCCACAATTAACAATGAGAATTTAGCTTTAATTTCTACCTCCCTTTTTTCCAAAGCAGTTAGAGCTACAAAACACTAGAGCACAGATACTGTCCCTTTGACTTATTTAGTCCGTGCCAAGCTATTTATTTCCCCTAATCCCTTCATACTACACCAGGACCATAGACCTCCATACCTATACCATCCATATATCTATCCAGCTTGTCCCACACTTTCACCACCTTCTTAGTGAAGAAGTTCCCTTTACTGTTCTCCTTAAACATTTCAACTTTGAAGTCCAACTCCCAACTAAATACCACAGGATGGAATATGGAAATGCAGAATTGCATTCCCCTGGAGAAAATAGCATACAATCTAAGGAAGAAACATAACACTTTTTAGAGTGTGCAACCTTACTTGAAATGTATTGGCACACAGATTGTTTGGGCTTTCCCCCACCCCTTTGAAATAGGGGAACATAGCAATCCATCCTAGCAGGGAAATGAAAGTGGGACAAGGTGCAGGCATTGTGGTTTTTTTTTTAAGTTAAGGTTTAAGTTTTTTTCCCCTTTTTTTAACCTTTGTTATTTAGCTCTCCTAGTTGTTTTTTTTCCTAGGTTTTTTTCCCGAGGTTTCTGTCGGGGTATATGACCCAACCGGAATTTGTACCTTTACAATTTAATTGACTTTTTTCAGTAGGGTAAGGGTGGGGTGGAGGGTATAAACACAGACTCTATAAATTGTATGAATGTTGAAAGATTATACTGTTTGTCTGAATTTTGCGAGTCTATGAAAATCAAAATAAAATATTTTTAAAAAGTTCAACTTTCACCCTTAATTCGTGTTCAATACTTTTTCGTCTTGTTCAACCTCTGTGGGGGGGAAAAAGCTAGGTGGCATTAACCCGATCTATACCCTTCATAATTTTCTATACTTCTATGAAATCCCCCCACCCCATTCTGTCGCTCCAAGGAATACAGTCCTAACCTATTCAATCTTTCTCTATAACTGCTCTTTCAAGTCCTGGTAATGTCTTTGATAGAGAGCAGAGAAAATTTACAATCTTATTGATATCTTTCCTGGATGTAGGTGAACAAAACGGAACATATTTGGCCTCACCAATGTCTAATACAATTTCAACATAACATCCCAACTCCTGTATTCAGTAGTTTGATTTATGAAGCACAATGTAGCTCTCTTTACAACCCCATCTACCTGTGATGCCATGTTGGGTCTTGGGCAGTTGGTTTTATTTTAATGTCCTAATCTTCACATCATCTGACTCTACACAGGTATGTAGTTGGATATGCACAGAGGGCAGTGCATTTAAGTAATTTGAACAATTGACAAATTCCTTATGAATAAATTAGACCATTTATGTGCCTATTTAAATCATAACTGTTAATTTTCTCTTTTTTTAAACCTCCCTTAAAAGATAACTTTTTCTCTGGCATAGAACAGAAATTTGGTGCATTCATTGGATTTGACCTTGAGTTGCAAATGTCATTAATTTTTCTTGATGACAGGAGAAGCCCTGAGACCTGCCATGAACCATATTTGTGCTAATATCATGGGAAATCTCAATCAAAAGGGATATTACACAGTATTACAGGTATGCCCAAAAATTCAGCAAATGGGTTGAAAAGGCTGTTACTGTTTGGGTTGGCAATCTATTTTTTGTTTTCATTAACATTAGCTGGATATGTAATAAAGTTATCATTAAGAAGAGAGCATTTCCATAGAAAATGACTTTGAGGTCAACTTGCTTTCTTTTACAATGCATGGCCAATGCCTCCAAAGAAGTTATCCACTGTCCCAGTGTGAGACAATGGTTTTTTTTGTTAAGCTGCAATGCTTAATGGGCAACACGGTTAGCGTAATGCTATTACAGTGCTATCAACCCGGGTTTGAATCCGGTACTGTTTGTAAGGAGTTTGTACCTTCTCCCGGTGCCTACGTGGGATTCTTCCAAGTGCTCTGTTTTCCTCCCACCCTCCAATTATGTACGGGGTTTGTAAATTAATTGGTATATTTGGGTGGCAAGAGCTTGTGAGCCAGAAGGGCCTGTTTCAGTGCTGCATATCTGAATTTTCAAAAATAGAATAACCAGCAAATATTCCAAAACACATTCCTTGTGTTTAGTGAGAAAGTTGATCTTGATGCAAAAGCTTAGAGCAGTATTTTTCAATTTATGGTTCACAATTGGTCCATGAGTTTGTTGTAGGTTATTCATAGTAAGAAAAGGAATACTTATAAAGGTCTGTGAATTTTAAAAAAAACATTGTGAATCACTGGCTTAAACCAGGGTTGACTAATACTATATCTCCACGTTCAAATAATTAAAGCTCATTTTACAGTGTATGATTAGTGATCCTTTGTTAATGCTAAAAACAAGTTTATTTATCCCTAGATATTGCTAACGAATGGGCTGGCAAGATCCAAACCATCTCTGTCCAAAGCCACTTTAACTGCCATTTTCACCCTTGCATTACGGTAAGAGAGCTTGCTGAGAAAACATATTTTCTGTTGCAACCTGCTGTCAAGTTTCATTGAACTTCATTGATATAGAATCACATTCTTGAGGAGTTACACGAATAAACCATAAATCAACTGAGACACTATTCAGTGCATTGTTTTCCTTTGACATTGGGGGTTGTCATTGAGTCCATGGTGAATGCCAAGCCATCTATTTTTCATCGTGGCCCAGTGTTCTTTTGAATCTTTGCGACTAGAGACTGGATCAAATCGTCATTTGTTGTTGCTTCCTTCCTTTGTCTTGCCCTTGAGCAAAAGAAGGCAGAAGGTGATATTAGGAAATTGGCCTATCCGGTCTTCTATATTGGAAAGAAAAACAGCTTTTAAAATTTTTATTTTATTTTTCTCATTATGGAGGAATGCCCTTCTTGCAATGGCTCCCAGTAATAGCCTTTGACAGATGACTGTAAAAGGAATCATGGGTGTAGATCGACATTTCACAAATCCAATGCAAATTATTGGGTTATTTCCAAATACAAACTTTCACCAAGGCATGGAAATAAAATATAATTTTGTGCATCTTGTTAGTGTCTTTCAATATCTTAAAGAGCCTGTCACATAGGGAATCATTTCCAAAATAGAATGTTGACGGGGACTTTGGCATTATTATGTCGAGCACACTCACAGAAAATAAGTGTGAATGATTGTTTATAGTGGTAGTTGAGGATGTTTATTTGGATGATGAGCTCCCTACTTTTGCATACAGAAAAAATCTACAACTGAATACTTCAGATTGTGCTCAAATAAGGCCTGAAATCATAACCCTGGATTATTTGTAAAGTGTTTGGGCAAATAATTATTAATTCCTTTCTTCTGCTAATATTTTGCATTGTTTTTCACTAGACCAGTGATTGCTGCACAGTTCTCAGATAACCTGCTCCGTTCCTTTCTGCTGCACGTTATGTCAGTCCCAGCACTGGTTACCCACCTCTCTACTATCGTACCTGAGGTAAAGAAGGCTCACAAGGAACTCTCTATACATAATTCTGTGTCTGTTTGTATCAGTACAGATGAGTGTCCTTGTTTTACAAGCATTGAGGTGCAGCAAGCAGGTGGGAAACAAATAATACATTGGCCTTCTTTGAAAAAGAATTTAAGTACAAGAGCCAAAATCTCCTGTTGCATTTCTCCAGGACCTTGATAGGATCTAATCTGGAGTTTTGATGTGCAATTTGAGTTTCCTTATCCAAAGAAAAATGTTCTTGCTATGAAAGACGAGCAAAGACGTTTTAATAGACTGATTCTTAGCCTGGGAAGATGTATAAGAAGAGATTTGATCAGTTAGGTTTGTATTCAGTGGAATTTAGAAGAATGTGGGGGTATTTCAGAGAAACGTGTAAAATTCTTATAGGACTGGATAGACCAGATGCAAGGAGGATGTTCCTAAGAATGGAAGAACGCTTGATCAAGGGACGCTGCCTCTGGATGCAAGATATGGAATCTAGAGATCAGGAGAAATTTCTTCACCCAGAGGGCAATTAACTGTGGAATTCTTCTCCACAAAAGGCAGTAGAGGCCAAGACATTATATATTTTTCTCAGTGCCCAAGAGATACTGGGGATAAAGGTAGGAATGGGAACTGAAGTGGATGACCAGCAATGATCATGTTAAAATGTTGAAGCAGAACAAAATGGCTAATTCTTCCTATTCTGTTTGTGCAAAATATTTCTTTTTGTTGGAATGATTGGAAGTTTAGCATTTTTTTTTAAACTGTGGCTTGTTTTAGTCAAATACATTTTTGTTACCCATGTGAAAGTAAATTCCCCAGGCATATGATGCCTTTTTTTGTTGGCCCACTCAGTTTTTATTTTGTACTTCAGCTCAAGATAGTTATGAAGACCTTTGAACTCTCCAACACGTTAAAATGCTGTGCAAAGGAATTACTTTTGCCATGCTTTAGTCAGTGATTTGTGAGCAGATGGCTGAGCCAAATATGAAAATACCATGAAACATTGCTCAGTACACTGCCTCCTCGGAATGTCCCCTCCATTCTCACCAAGCCTAAATGGTCTGTCCTTGTTTAGTGCATGGCCATGGTCCATTCCAACGAACTGCTTCGAAAATTTGTCCTGTTTTTAAGTCGTGATGAGCAATGTGGTGATATCTGCGTGTGCTTGGAGGGAAGCCACACACTTTGTCTGCTGGGTGAGTGTTCCAGTGATATCTGCTTTTTCAAGGTTATGCTTAAAATGTTGCATTAATTTTTCAAAAGTAGTTTTTGTTCCATATCACACACAGAGCTTTAAAGAAAGTCGAGTATGTCAAGTACCTCAATGCTTTCAGTCACTTAGCACCCTCCTATTTTTTTTCTGTTCTGAAGTAAGAGAATATCTAGATTCACTTTGTGAGTGGTTATATTTTTAAGAAAATGAAATTTTAAAACGAGGAATCTAATTCGCAGAGACCTAAATTTAAAATTTCTTTTGCCTATATTAGTCTTGCTGAGGTCCCAATATTATAGCTGATCTTGGCATTTCATTGGTGTTCAGGGAGGAAAACAAAAATTCTTTACTTGCTTCAGTCAATGAATTTTTGCTGGGGAAAAAAAATCAGGTGAACTATAATTTTGGTTGTTTACTTGCATCGGTCCCCTGGGAGGTTACAGCACATTTAAGTAAAAACCTTGTTTTCACCTTGTGTAACATAAATTTGTTTATTTTTCACTCCTCCTCCCCCCCCCCCCCCCACCAAATTAAATCTGCTGAACTGATGCAGGGAATCTAATTTATCTGGCATATCTGTCTGAGAAGGTTTTGGAGGAAGAAACAAATCATTTTATCAGTGTGCTGACTGCTGTGCTATCATATTGCCAGAAATATGTATCCCAGAAAAAATCTAACCTGACACACTGGCATCCAGTACTCGGCTGGTTCTCGCAGACGGTTGACTATGGGTATGTGCTCACATTTGTTCTCTGCACCAGTCTGTTAATTTGATTCAGTCAGGCTATTGAGCTCTTCCTTTTTGATCTTTGCCATCTTCTGTATTAAACACATTCACCACTGGATAATGTATAATCCTGAGGTTGGGTGCAAAATATGGAAAACTTCATTAAACATAGGGATGCTGGAGGGACTCAACAGGTCAGGCAGCATCCATGGAGAGAAGTGGTCAGTCAACCTTTTGTGTCAGGATGCTTTCTCAAGACTCCCTTTGTCGCTCCAGAGAGCCTTCTGGCCTTGCCCTGTGTCCAGACTCTCCCTTTTCACACAAGACACTAGCATCTGTAGATTTTGTGTTTTGCTATTGCAATCTCTAGCTCATAATTATAACCAAAGTTCCAAACAAAATTAGAAAGCTTCACTAGCCTTACTGTTCTCGTTATTCTGACCATCATCAATTAAGTTCATTTTCTCTATTGCGAACTTGGTGTTTCAGTGAATTAGGACTTGGTGAATTTTAGTTCCAGGCCTTGGTGTAAATCCATTGATGAAAAGAATGTTGCCTTCTTTGCAGATTGTAAATGTTTCAAATGAAATGTATTCTAGCAACTTCAATGCATATAGTTGGATAATTACAACCTAATTTGGCACTAAATTCTGCTCTTTTAATCAGTGACATCGCAAGAGCAACTGATATGAGAAATGTTGGTGCATAATCATCTCCTCCAAATGCATTCTCCACTCAAGAGAAACAGGATAGATGATATGATAAAATGGAAAATATCCCAGTGGTGCAGGACAAAATGTTCTTCCTGAGTTGTGTTTTCTGTTTCTGGTATAATGTGGTGCCTGCCCCATTGACCACCGCCAGTGGGCTGATATCGCCTCCAACCGTGCATCTTGGCGCCTCAAAGTTCAGCGGGCAGCAACCTCCTTTGAAGAAGACCGCAGAGCCCACCTCACTGACAAAAGACAAAGGAGGAAAAACCCAACACCCAACCCCAACCAACCAATTTTCCCTTGCAACCGTGCCTGCCTGTCCCGCATCGGACTTGGCAGTCACCAACGAGCCTGCAGCAGACCTGGACATACCCCTCCATAAATCTTCGTCCACGAAGCCAAGCCAAAGAAGAAAGAAATAATTCCCTTAATTGCTGGTGTTGGTTTCGATTTAAAACTATACAAAATATTCTTTCAGTACTAATTTTAATGAGATTGTATTTAAAACTTTAGTTTTTACTTAATTTGCAGTTTGGCTTCATTTTAAAACTGGCATTAAATTTTTTTTTGTGTATGTGTGTTGAAGATAACAACTGTTTCATTGTGTCTTCTCTCAGGATGAATGAAGCAATGCCATTAGTCACCAAGCAATTGCAATACTTGTGGAGTGTGAGGGTCATTCGCATGTTGTTTCATGATGTCTTGAGCAAAAAATTAACTGAGGTTCAAGACATGGTGCCTACACATACTCCGTTCTCCACTACTTCAAATAACATTCAGGTTAAAAGTAAGCACATTTCAGTATTGTTACTGAGAAGCACAGTTCTGAAAAATTGTTGGTGGTGGGAGGGTGGGGGGAGAGGAATATAGTTACTGGAAACTTGAAGTAAAAGTAAATGCTGAAAACTGTCATCTGGTCAAGTGGAGTCACAGTCATACAGCACAGAAACAGGCCCAGCTAGTCCATGCTGAGCAATGTAACCCTCTTCTTAGTCTCATTTACCCCATAGCCCTCCAAGCACCTCACACCCATGTAATTATCCAAGTGTTTCTAAAAGGAAGCTAACATACCTGCCACTAGGTCTGGCAGTTTGTTCCACTACCCAACGGAGTGAAGAATTGTCCTCCCATATCCCCTCATCTTATAGTAATGCCCTCTCATCTTGGTCTGTTTCCTAGAATAGGAGAATCTATCACTGTTCACATTGTCTATGCCCCTCATGATTTAAAAGACCAATAAGATCCTCTATGCTGCAAGGAAAACAATCCTAGTATCTCTAGCCTTCACGATAACTCAACTTCCCTAATCCTGGCAAAAGCTTTGTAAACCACTTCTATACCCTTTGAAACTTTGATATTCTTTTTATAGCTTGGTGACCAAAACTGCACACGATATTGTACATGTTGCATCACCATTGTCTGTATATCTTCAATGTGATATTGCAACTCTTGTATTCAATGTCACGACCGACGATGGCAAGTGACCCAATGCTCTCTTCACTACTGTTTTTCTGTGCTGGCATCTTTAAAGAGCTTTGTTCCTGAACCATGGTCTCTCCATAACACTCTTTGGGGCATTGCTCTGCCCTGGTTCAATTTGCCCAAATGCAAAACCTCGCACTTCTCCAAGATGAACTGCATCTGCCATTTCTGATCTAGATCCCATTGTAAGCGTTTGCCATGAGCAAACTTGCTTACCTTGCCACAAACATCCTTGTCGAAATTTACGTTTATTACAAAAAGCAAGCATTCTATGATCGAGCTTCCATCAATAAGTAGACATAAAATGAACAAAAATACTTTAACTTAGTTTTGTTGTAGATCTTTTCAGGCGAGCTTTTCAAAGGTCGGCATCCATGCGGAGCATTCTGAAACCAGTTGGTGGGAAGCGCGTGGACTCCCCTGAGGTGAAAAAAGTCTGCAGTATCTGCGTGTTGTATCAGACCGCATTGACCACACTCACTCAGATTCGACTTCAGATTCTTACTGGTTAGTCATCTTCTGTGTTTGTAATGAACCTGTAATTTATTTTTAGTTTGGAGGGGCACAGGCAGGATTTTTTTTCAAATGAAA
The DNA here is from genome assembly GCF_036971445.1 of Narcine bancroftii. Taxonomy (NCBI): domain Eukaryota; kingdom Metazoa; phylum Chordata; class Chondrichthyes; order Torpediniformes; family Narcinidae; genus Narcine; species Narcine bancroftii. The sequence continues at coordinate 124,538,815 of NC_091472.1, forward strand.
ATTGTACCACTTAAATCCAGAATAAAGTTTAGCAAAATATGTGGTTAAACAAGAAAACTACCTGACGAAGGGACCAGGCCTGAAATGTTGGATAGTCTTTACTGCCTCAGGATGCCGCATGACCTGCTGAGTTTCTCTATCATATTTGTATGTTGTAGCAAAACATAACAGAAAAGAATTTCACTCCATCAGCTGTCAGCAAGGGAGCACTGACCTGCATTGCTCTGGAAAGTTTACCCATCTCATACCCTGTTGTTTTGAACAATTTTCCTCATTTCTTAAAACTGCAGTAAAATTTACCTTCACGTCTTTCTAAAGGTGTCATCCAAACCTTTGTCTACATCCCTTGGTGATCATCTTGAATTCGCATCCTCCACCTACCAGAAATAATTTTTATCTGTTGTCTTTTGATATAACTTTTTAAACCTGCTTATGTCTAAAGTAGACTGCTCAAAACTATTAATTCAGCGAGGTTCCTGAAAGTTTAGATTTATTTTAATGTTTTACTTTCTATAAAATTAGAAGACAATGTGGCTTTATCCTTTTTCCCTTCCACTCAAGGTTTGTGCCAGATGTCATACATTGATGATTAATGCTGCCTCGTAGGTAAAATACATCCTTCATAAATGGGGGAAGGGGATATGATAGTAAAGTTTATTTTTTTCCACAGGGTTCTGATGATGAGAGTTGTATAAGCACTCATGAATTGTATTGGATCCAGGGATGAGTTTCTTGCTTGTTTTGAGTGATTCCATTTCTTTGTTTCAGGGTTAACCTATTTAGATGACTTGTTGCCCAAGTTGTGGGCATTCATTTGTGAGCTGGGGCCCCAAGGGGGCTTGAAGCTATTCCTTGAGTGTCTAAACAATGACACAGACGAATCCAAGCGGCTTCTTGCAATGCTGATGTTGTTTTGTGACTGCTCGCGACACCTTATCACGTAAGTTGGTTTGAGTTTAAGTGTGGTGCATAGTGTGGACTTTACAGCTTAGGGTTTGTGGTGAGTTTTTTTTTGTCAAAATTAGATTAATCTGAAACAAACATTAAAACTTGGGATTTTCTGTCCCATGTTTTCTGTTGACTTTATAATACTTGGAAAATTTTGTCTGCTGATCTTTTTGTATAAAAAGTTCTTCCCAGGATGGCACAGTTCATTATCAGCTGCTTTGACAACATCAGTCCCTTTTCTGTTTCATGAAGACCTGGTATCCAAACTTCAAGCGAGATTTACAGTTACAATTGCACTAATAATTTTTAAGAAAGAATTTGCCAACTTAATACAATTATTGCTGCCATCTTTTCTCTTTAAGTTTGAGAAACCAGTCTTGCATCTTTTGGTTGTAATATTGAAATCATGAATTTTGGGATTAAAATGGTGGCTGTACTGCTATAAAGAATGAGAGACTTTGTTAAACCAAGACCTTTCAAACTGACATTTGCTTGTGTATTGCATCTGTGTCATATCCACCTTTTTAATGCTAAATTTGACCCACGTCCCATATTGAAAAATGATCGCGGGGTTTTAATGAAATAGAAAGATGAACTTTCACTGACTCATTGGGCAGTGGTTACCTGATGTAATGACATTTTGAAGTTTAGGAAAATAAGATAGAGTTCCAGTTTGAAAAAGTATTGGGTCCATTCATAGTTTATTATCATGGTTGGCAGTTTTAGGTGATTTGGCTGCTCCGTCTGGCTTCTGGAGGTAGCAATCTGATCCATTTTCTTTTTTTTCCTCTTCTCATTGTTTGCTTTTATGTAACTTTCATTAGAGGGAGGGGTTAGATCAGCATTAGTTTAGCTTTTTTCTTTTTTTAAAATATGCTGATTAATTAGGGTTTATACATGATTGTCCTAGACTGTAACATTAGTTGATATTATACCTAGTTATGAGCAGAATGTTTATAATGTAATTCAAGTAATTTTCATTTTTAATTTTAACATCAATAATTATTAATGAAAATTGGAAATTGTTAATTGGTGCAATTTTACCTATTATAAAATATGTTTATATTATGATATTTTCTTTCAGTTATTGTATTGCAACATGTATATGGGACTTTTATATTGAACTCAATAAAATATTTTGAAAAGAAAGAAAGAAAAATGGTTTTGTTTAACTCTGTTATCACAGTCACAATATTAGAAATTATCCATTGGTTCCTGGAGTCTGCCTTGGTAGGTGTACAAATCGTACACTCTATTACTTACCATATTCTTCCATTAGTTTTTCAGTTTGTTATATTGAGTTGGTTAACTCTAAATGCAATAACTTAGAGATACAGTATAGTAACAGGCCCTTCTGGTGAGCGGTGCCCAAATATAATGATGTGATCAATTACCCTACCAACCCCATATGTTTAGAAGGTGGGAGGAAACTAGTACCTGGAGGAAACACACATGGACAAGGGGAGAACGTACAAATTCCTTACAGACAGCAGTGGATTTGAACCCCAGTCGTTGACGATATAATGGCATTGCACTGTTTGGAATAATAAATTCTAAACCTCATTCTTGCAGGATTTTGGACGACATTGAGGTGTATGAGGAGCAAGTATCATTTAAACTGGAGGAACTGGTTACTATCTCTTATTTCCTAAATAGCTTTGTATTTAAAATGATTTGGGACGGCATTCAGGGTAAGTTGAATGGCATAATGACAGTGTAATTGTAACTAGACTGTCGTGGCTAAGTCTGTATGTTTGTGGAAACACTAGAGATTAGGTTTCCCAACTGAGCATAAGAATTTGAAGAGCACACATTTTGCAACTGCTACTCAAATTTATAATGAGGCAGAGCTTTGATTTCAGAAATTTGTCATTGACTAATGTTGGTATCTCCTGGAAACTTTAATATTTTTTTTTGCTGTGCCAGCTATTGTTGCTTTAAAACGAAGCTCATCGGTTCAGAACCATAGAACATTACAGCACAGAAACAGGACCCTTTGGCCCTTTTAGTCTGTACCGAACCTTTTTGTCTAATCCCACTTATGTGTACCTAGTCGATAGCCCTCCATACCTCTCCCATCCATGTACCTGTCCAAATCCTTCTTAAATGTTAAAATTGAGCCTACTTTCGCAGCTTGTTCCACATTCCTGACTCTTCTGTGTGTACGTTTCCCCCTAAACTTTTCCCCTTTCACTTTTAGCCCATATCCTCTGGTTTGCATCTCACCTACCCTCAAGTTAAAAAAAAAAAGCCCATCTTTATTTACTCTGTCAATTCTCCTCAATTTTAAATACCTCTATCAAATCTCCCCTCATTCTTCTATGCTCCATGGAATAAAGTCCTCACCTGTTTCACCTTTCCCTGTAACTCAGTTCCTGAAGTCCGGGCAACATCCTGCCCTCTTTCTATCTTATTGATATCTTTCCTGTAGTAGGTGACTAACCCCAATAGGAAAATATAACTAATTACCCTGAAAAAATTGCAGTGGTCAGATTTTTTTTTTTAATGGCACAACCAAAAGGACTTGGTCTGCCATTAATTAGCAATGACAGGATTTTCCCATCCTTCCTCCAGAAAGATCTATTTGCCAGTGCTGGTATCTGTTAAAACTGGTGTAATTGATTGTATTTCTATGCTGCACCACCACACTTACTGTGGCCTTCATTGAGGCACCAAGAACCTCTGGGGATCGCCCACCATTCAGGCTGGGAGCCAGGATGAACTGAATTCAGTTGTTTATTATTTTCATGTGTACCAAGGCATTTGAAAAACTTTGTTTTGCATGTCATCCAGGAAAGGTCAACTCGTACTTAATTAACATACGGCGAAATAAAAACAAAAGTGCCGAATATAGTGTTGCAGAGAAAAGTGGAGTTAAAACAGTGCAAGGTCTGCTTTCTGAGAACAAGAAATCATCTTTTGCTTGTTGGGGGTCATTTAATGAGTCTGAATGCAGCAGGGAAGAAGTTGTCCTTAAATCTGGTGGTGCATGTTTTCAAACTTGTGGATTTTCTGCCAAATAAGAGCAGGGAGAAGACTATGACTTGGATGGGATAGATCCTTTATTAGGTTGGCTGGTTTTCTGAGGCAGGAGGAAGGGGAGGCCTGAGCTGCTTTCCCAAATCTCAGGAATTTATTGCAGTCTCGGGTAGAGTAGTTCCCATACCAATGAAGTTTTCAATTTAAAAAAAAGTTTAGACAAACAGCACAGTAACAGGTCCTTCCTGTCCATGAGCCAATGTCGGCCAAATAGCCCAATTTTACTTACAATCTTGTATGTTTTGAAGGGTGGGAAGAAACTGGAGCACCTAGGGGAAACCAACACAGACACAGGGAAAATGCACAAACTCCATGCAGTCAGTGCCTGCAGGATGCAAACCCATGTCGCTGGCACTATAATAATGTTTTGGTAACCACTAAGCTAACTGTGTGCTTCTAACAAAAGCAAACTTTTAATTAACTTGTAGAAAACTGATAGCTGATTAAGTATGAATGGAAGGTAAGGAACAAAGGTGTTGCTTGGCAGCATTAATCTTATGTTCCCAGATCATTCATGCTGCTTTGAAAATCGGATGAAAGGACAACATAAAAAGCTGCTGCCTCCTATTTAAAAAAAAATCCATCTGATCCATAAAGAGAAACCTCTGGAACAATCAAAGCAATGGAAATAAATGTCGGAATTGGCCATCTGAAAATGATCCCAGCACAACTCAAATTTTCCATATTTGAGGACACAAAAAGGTCATTGACTGACTTCCTCCAATGTACGAATGGTCATTATTTTATGCAAAGGATGTGTCGCAAAGTTGATCATTTCATACCTGTTGGTGGTGGCGTGGTTGAAATAATCTACATCTCCCAATTCATAAATGTAGCTAAATTATTTTGTTTGGTATTTGTAGAAAATGCAAATGGAGAGCAACTGGAACTGTTCCATTCTGTTCATGGATGGTTAATGACTCTGTACGAGCGAGACTCCCGGCGGCGCTTTGCTCCTGAGGATCACTGGCTGCGCAAGTGAGTTTGTAATACCATCAAGATAAGAACAATGCTTTTGACTGCAACCTTCAAAACAAACATAAGCACCAGACGGACTCACACGTGGCTTTTCCTTTCACACTTGCTGGTATACAAATGGTTTAAAATGGATAGGTTTAATATTTGGAAAATTATTTCAACAAATTGATACCAAAGGCTTATTAATAAAATGGACAAGAAAAATTATTCACTAGAAAATTAGTGCCAGAATAAAAGTTTACATGTGTTGATTATACTTGGGGGAAATTGCAGAATGTAAATATCAAGGAAGTGGAAAAATTGAGTTTTTCTTGGGAGCAGTTGTGCACTGTATCCACATGTCTGAAATTCTGTTTCATTAGAACCAAATATTTCAGATTGGGTACAATCGACAGCCATTATTTTATATGCATTCCACCAAGGACAAATTTACACTCTATTTAATTGCATTAAATCATGTTTTTTGAGTTCAAGTTGTTCCCATGCTGCCAAGGGCTGAACATGATTAAAGATACAAAAATCAACATGTTCAATGTCACATGGTTTTAGCTTTCCACTTGGACATGGAAACTGGACCTGCAGCAGGTACACCATTCCATATTCATATTAGAATTCAAGATGAGGATTAATGTGGTTACCAGCTAAATAAGCACCTCTTTCCCTGAGATGGTTGATACTATTATGAATTTATTTCTACATCAAGTTTCCCATTCCAAAGATTTTTACCACTTTAAATTGATCTGTACCTCTTATTCATGAAGGGACTTGAAACCCAGCTTGATATTCCAGGATTTGGATAAAGGGAGGAAGAGAGCCCAGTTACTTTTGCAGTATATTCCTCATACCATTCCACATAAAAATGTAAGTGCCATTGTAAATCCTGACTGTATAGCCAATACTATTTAATTGAATAGCTCATCTAATAAAACTTATCTGGCAGGTGGTAATTTTATGATTTTATTATTTTTTTTCTGTAAGTTCACCTAAACCAAGAAAAATACATCCGTGAATAAGTTTAAATCATTGTGTACTTCACAAGAGGCTTTAATCACTACCCTTTTCAGTCTGATAATCTCAATTATCCATTGTGATGAATTTTACAGATTTTTTTTAAAAAGCTAATGAAGTAGATAGTAAATATTTGGAATTATTAATGGAAAAGGTTTTCCTTGGTGGGGGAGTGTAGGTCAAGAGGGCATAACTTCAGGGTTGAGGGATGTCCGCTTAGAACAGATATGCGGAAGAATTTCTTTAGCCAGAGGGTGATAAATCTACGGAATTTATTGTCACAGACAGTTTTGGAGACCAAGTCATTGGGTTTATTTAAGGCAGAGATTGATAGGTTCTTGATTAGCCAGGGCATTAAAGGTTATGGGGAGAAGGTGAGATAGTGGGGATGAGTGGGAAAATGGATCAGCTTCTGATTAAACGGGTTGAATAGCCTATTTTTGCTCATCTGTCTTATGGACTTAAAATGAGGAGGCAGCTCCTGAATTATGAAGACATTTGACCAGGTCTTCACTGGAGTGAATTCAAATGAGATCCAAAAATAACTGGAAAATAGGCATTGGAGGGAGGAACTTAGAAAATCATAGGTGGTTCTGATCAAACAGTTGAAGCTGCAGGGTGGTAGGTTCCTGGGTCCTGTTGAACTTCATTCTAGGTTCTTAAAGTGGCTTTAATTTCCCAAAACTCCTTTCTCCTGTTCTTGACTTGTATATTAATCATAGTTGAAAAAGTTAGCAAAATATTCAAAATTGGAGGAGAGAAATATTTGTTGAAATGCACAACCATGTTAACTTTCATTATAATTTATCCAAAGTTGCCCAGACAGAATTTAATTGAACAAATTTAAACAAATTAAACAGTGTTTATAACTAAACCGTTCCTTGTCTTTTAACAGAGAGTGTTACTTTTTCGGAATATGGTGACAAAGGAGAAGGAGTCACTAGGATTGGTGGAGACAAGTTCTGCATCTCCTCACGTCATCCACGTTACAATCCGCAGATCCAGAATGCTTGAGGTACCCTGGCTTGAATGTGGACCAGTGGTTGAATGCATTGGAATTTTAACAGTCCCATTCTTGGGCAGTTTTTGTGGTTTGCTGACATAATGCAAGATCAAGACCTACAAATTCTCTCAGAAATTCCACTTAGCAGCCCAAATTCTCATGGATTTGCTCCTTTGATGCAAGCTAGTGCTGGCATAAACTGCAGAGGCTTGCACATTCTATTTCAGGCTGGCTTAATGAAATACACTTCATTTACTTGCAGTGCTAAAACTCCAAAATGACAGTTTTACAGATTTCTCTGCCCAAAAGTAAAAGGAGGTCATTGTCCTACCATGTGCATTGTATTAAGCAAGCTATCCGTTCGGTTAGTGCCAGTCCAAAGTCTTTGTTAGTCTCCACGTTTAATCTTTGCGCTGACAAAATCATGATGTGAATAGAGAGAAGTGCAAAAAATTGGAACTGAAGCAATGGTGGGATGTGGATTGTTCCCAGATACAAGATGCTTCTCTGCAAAATTTTGTTGCTGGCTCGCTCTCTGTCTGTCTTATCTGACTATCTCTGGCTGGCTCACTCGTTCTGTGTCTCGCAGTCTGTCTCAAGTAAAATTAATTTAATCTCGTAAGCCATACTATTGAATGTCATTCCTATTGGTACCTCAATACATGTTTAATTTGTATTTTATGGATTTTGCTCAGTCGTGTAATGAATTTTCCAGTGAGCCCATTGTGCTTCAAGATAACATAGAAAAAAAAAAATCACTTGGTGGGACAATGCCAAACCATTAGGATTTCCAAAAAATCAGATTGCATATTTATCAATTTTACTGTAATAGTCAATAACCAAAAATGGTATCACCCATGGATTTTTTAAATTTATCTTGCAAATAAGTAAAAGAAATCTTAGTCTTAGTTATTACTTATTCCATACATGAACCTCATTCCTTATTATTGATTCCTAAATGACCACATAAAGAATTGCATTCTCAAGCCAACTCATTCAATATTTGTGATCACACTTTTTAAATTTAGGCATACAGCCTAGTAACAGGCCATTTTGGCCCACAAGTCAGTGTTGCCCAATTTATATCCCATTAACCTACACCATTGTTATATTTTTGAATGGTGGGGAGGGAAACCAGAGTCCCCAGAGAAAACCCACACAGACACAGGGAGAACATACAAACTCCTTACAGACAGCATGGGATTTGAACCCTGGTCCGGTCCCAATTGCTGGCGCTGTAAAGGCATTGCTCCAACTGCTAAGTCAACTCTGTGCGGCCATGATTCTGCATATTTTCTTAGGCTGATACCGAGCAGTTTTTTTTCTTGTCCAAGTTTATATTGAGGCTTTATCTATTGATCAATTGGCTGTTTAAAAAAAACATGAAAAATCAAAGCAGAGTGAGGAAGTTCTAGTTTTAGCATCAAGTCCTCTGCAACACCACCCAAGCAAATGGCTGTTTGTGGAATTTTGTTTCTGTATTTGCATGCCAAATAATTACTGAGGGTTTCAAAAGCTCTTTCAATAAAGTTAGTTATCACCTCATTGCTGGAGAAACAATGAAAATTGAGGTATCCTATTTGTGTTTCTAGGATGGATACGAGCAATTGCGACGATTGCCCATTAACACAATGAAAGGAGTCATTAGAGTGAAATTTGTGAATGATCTTGGAGTAGATGAGGCAGGGATTGATCAGGATGGTGTCTTCAAGGAATTTTTAGAAGAAATAATCAAGAAAGTCTTTGACCCTGCTCTGAATCTCTTCAAGGTAACCACTTTTTTTAATAAAAAGTATACCGAATGGAATTTACAGACAAGTATTACTTTTCTCTGCAATACACAGAAGTGCTGGAGAAACTCAGCAGGTCATGCAGCGTTGATAGAAAGCAAAGGGATATAACCATCATTTCATGCTTGAGCTCTTCATCAAGGTTTGTCTGTGGGAAGCAAAGGGATATAGCCAACGTTTTGTTGAAATGTTGGTTATATTCCTTTGCTTCCTATAGACCCTGCTTGACCTGCTGAGTTTCTCCAGCACTTGTGTGTCTTGCACTACCTATCACAGCATCTGGAGGCTTTCCTGTTTAAGTCTAATACACTTCTATTCAAGCACATAGAACAGAACATTATGGCACTGTACAGGCCCTTCAGTCCACAATGTTGTGCCAACCAATATAAACTTGCTCAACAACCTAACCTTCCCTGCTTTACACCCATAACCCTTTTTTCTGCATCCATGTCCCTGTCTAAGTCTTTTATTCTATTGTACCAACCTTGACCACCACCCCAGCAATGCACTCCAGGCCCCCCTGCTGTTTTTTAAAAAAAATATTCCTCTGATGTCTCCCCTAAATTTTCTTCCCCTCACCTTAAATAGATTTTCTCTTGAATTTGCTACTGTCACCCAAGGGAAAGGTGCTGGCTGCTCACCCTATCTATTTTCTTTTATAATCTTGTAGCTCTCGAATAAACCTCATATCATTCTTCAGTCCTCTGTTAACCTTGTCTCATAAGACCCATTCTCCAATCCAGACAACACCTTGGTAAATCTTTGCACCCTTTTCAAAGCTTCCACGTTCTTCCTGTATTGTGGTGACCAGAACTGAGCACAATATTCCAAGTGTGGTCTAACCACACTTATAGACTTCATGGCACTTGAATTAAATCCCTGACTAATAAAAGCCAGCATACCATCAGCCGTCTTAACTACCCTATCAACCTGCACGGCAACTTTGATTTATGGATTTGGACCCACAGGGTTAAGAATTGTGCCATCAACCAAGTATTCCATCTTCAAGTTCAACCTTCCAAAATGCATCACCACACTTGTCTGGATGGAACTCCATCTGCCATTTCTCTGCCTAACTCTCCATCCTGTCTATATCCTGTTGTAGCATATGACAATCTTCTACATTATGCACAACTCCTACCTTCATGTCATAAAGAGCAGGAGTCCCAGAACAGATCCCTGTGGAACTCCATTAGTCACTGACTTCCAGGCAGAATACATTCAATCTACTACTACCCTCTGCTGCTTTCTGCAGGCAAGCTAATCTGAATTCACACAGCCAAGGATCTATGGACCCCTTGCCTCATTAGTTTCTGAATTAGTCTACCATGGGAGATCTTGTCAAATGCCTTATTAAAATCAACATACACCACCTCTACTACCTGACCTTCATCAATTCTTGTCTCTTCCTCAAAAACCTCCATTAGCCTCATGAGGTACCATCTGCCCCTCACAGAGCCATGCTAACTATTGCTGAGAAGACTAGGCTTCTCTAATTGCTCGTAAATCCTGTCCTTATGAATTCTCTCCAAGTTGGCCCACTTCTGACATAAGACTCACTGGTCCATAATTCTCAGGAATCCCCCTTTTAACTGTTTTAAACAAGGGAATGACATTTGCCATTCTTTAATCATCCAGTACCTCCCTTGTGGCCAGCGAGGATGCAAAGATCATCACAAAAGCCCCAGCAATCTCTTCCCTCATTTCCTGTAGTAACCTGGGATACATCTCATCCAGTCCCAGGGACTTATCAATGCTAATGTTGTTAAGAAGATCCAGCACTTCCTCTTTCTTAATCTCAACATGTTCTTATAAGCTTGTTCTATACTGACCTCACATTGCCCTCTCTGTGGTGAACACTGAAGCAAAGTATTCATTTAGGACCTCCCCTACCAACGCTGCCTCCAGGCCCGTTACCTCCTTATGCTCAGGACCTAACTTCACTCTTGTTATCCTTGTTCTTGATGTGTGCAAAGAATGCCTTAGTGTTTTCCTTAATCCTACTTGCCAAGGCCTTTTCATGCCACCTTCTACCTCTGCTAAATCCTTTCATAAGTTCCTTCTTGGCTACCATATAATTTTCATGAGGCTTCCCTGACTTTGTCTTCCTAAATCTTGCCTATGCTTCCTTCTTTCTCTTAATTTACTGTTTCACCTATTTGTCAATCATCGGTCCTTTATCCTACCAGCTTTTCCATCTCAGTGAGACAAACCTATCTAGAGCCCTGCACAAGTGGTCTGTAAACGTCCTCTATATTTCTCTGTGCTTTCTTCTAGAACTTCTGTTTGCAAATTATTCTCCCAAATTCCTGCCTAATCCCATTGTAATTAGTCCTTCTCCAATTAAACACGACAATTTTGTTTAGTCATTTCATCGTCTATTGACATGCTAAAAGTCAGGAAGTTGTGGTCAATGTCACTGAAATGTCCCCCCACCGAGAGGTCTGTCTGTTGACCAGGTTCATTACCTAGTACTATATCCTATATGGCCTCTTCCTTTCACTTATCCTCTTGAGTTAATTAGATTTACTTTATTCAGTGTATTTTATTTTTCTTGCATCCTATTCCCAGAGATAAAATATCTTCTGATGTTAAATTCCCCGCCACTTTGCTTTTAGTTCAGACCTACCTCTTTTCTTGCAGACAACTAGTGGAGATGAACGACTGTACCCATCTCCTACTTCATACATCCATGAAAATCATCTGCAGCTCTTTGAATTTGTTGGAAAGATGCTGGGAAAAGCTGTCTATGAGGTAAAATCAGAACTACCCAGCCTCATGTTAACCAGCTTGCATGATCATTCATTATATTGAAGGATTGATGTATATGGTGAAAATTTTAAAATGGCATAGAATGAATGAATAGCCTTTGAAGATTTAATGGCCTTTTTCTTGTCTTTGTAAGTTCCCATGAATTTGCATTCACCCATTTGTTTTTAATTTTTTTCATCTGTTTATAACCAAATCTATCATGTCAATCACTGGAATACAAATTGCTCAATGACTCAATCACTCACTGCAACACACACATCAAGTAAATGTTGGAGTGCTTTAGCTTTAAGTCTCCTTTTGCTCCAATCCCTCAAGTATTAGGACAGTTCCACATATAGAAGAGTAGGTTTAAAATAAGTCAAATTTGATCTCTTCTTAATCGCTGCTGATACTAAAGATGAGGGTTGAGCTGCAGGATATTCAAGAATTATTTAGGGAGTAGCAAAGAGAACGCTAAAGCCTCTTAAGATGGAGATTAAAGCAAAATCTTTTAAAAACCAGAGAGAATGCCGATAGCTTTTACGGTCTGCCATTTATGTTTTTGTTTGTCTAATCTGTCCCTTGAAATTAAAACATGCTTCGAGATGGGGCTGTGTGAGAGCTTTGGATATTTTCACAGTTGTGGCAGCCGGTGCCTCCCAGGTTGATAGTATGTGAGGTGATACACTCCTTCTGCCATAAATGCGTGGATGAGGTCTTCTGCCATCCCTCCATTTTAAGCAGTCTCAAGAACCGTTTGAATGAAGCACTCAATTGTAAAAGGTGGGGCTTCTGCACTGTTTTAACTATGCTTTTCTCTATGGGTAATGGGTATGCAAATGACGTGGGCAGTTCAATGGAACCAACTGAGTGTAATTCAGGTCTTGGTGTTGGAGATGTTGGCCTGATGTTTATCCTTAAAAGTGGATTTGGAGGATTTTGCTGAAGTGCTGCTAGGATTCAATTCTCGTGTATGTAGAAGAGCAAGGATCACTACTCCCCGTAGACCAAGAGTTTCGTGCCAGATTTCTAAATCTTCAAATACCCTCTTCTTCAATCTGGTACGGTGAAAATGATGACGAATTTCATCTTTGATGTTTTCATCTGTTGCGAGGTGGCTCCTGAGACATGGGAACTGATCCACGTATTCCAGGGTCTCACGCATGAGGTACCTCAGCATGAACTGTATCCATTTGCTGATTTGAGGAGAAACTGTTTAGCCACCTGGAGTACCCAAATGAGGAGCCTGGCTATGAATTACCCAGTAATGGACAACAGGGTAGTTACCAAAATAGAATTTAAGGTTTTTTTATTATCATAAAAATACTATCTACAACATGTTCTCTTCTTCCAAGACGTGGGCAATGAGATTGTGGATTTGTGACTGAAACTTCTTACTGTAAAGTTTTAGAATTTCCAGTGGGATGCAGTCTAACCTAGTTTTTAGTTGGTGTGTGATCTTTTACAACATCCAGTAAGCCAGGAGAGGCAGCAGGATAGGATGCCATGATGTTCACATCAAGGAAAGGGTGGCGACTGAGTAGGTTTTCAACGTATTCCTTCCTCTATCCTTGATATTTCTATTCTGTTTGTGGATCTTACTGAGGTACAATTCCAAAGTGCAGGAGAAGGGTATGTTGTGGAATAATGAGATTGATTAAAACCTTGATTGAAGAGGAGATATTTCAGGGTGTTTTTAAAGAGAAGAAAATGAGAGTTAGCATTGTATGATAAATTTGAGAGGCAGTGAAGTCGGGACAGTTTTTCTGCTACCATTGTTCGAATGAGACTGGAATCATTGGAGCTGTTTCAGGGGACTTAAGATTCTGTCTGAGAACACAAGCCTGTATGGTGGTACTTGTAAACAAGAATGGAAAATTTGAATACAAAAAAAAGTATTCTTTATTTTTCCTTTTCACAGGGAATAGTGGTGGATGTTCCCTTTGCTTCCTTCTTCCTCAGTCAGGTTCTTGGACATCATCATAGTACATTGTACAGCTCAATTGATGAACTTCCATCTCTGGATTCGGAGTTCTACAAAAATCTCACCTCCATAAAGGTAATTATGAGCATACTTTGGTGCATAAGTCAACTGGCAGATAAGTAAGGTCCCCATTTTCAGCCACATTTTAATGGTTTTGTAGGGGTTAAAACTTGCATTTGTCTGTAAATAGTTTTGTTGACATACTTCATGCATTCTCCTGCAACAGCTATTCTGAAGGTCATAGAATGCTTGCTAGAGCTAGATAAGTGGTCAATTTTGATTTTCTACTAAATGGAAGGAACTAGTTTTGTTCTTACAACTTTTTATTGACTGTTTAATCATTTAATCACTGTTTTATATCACAATAACCACATTTTTTAATGGCTTGTAGTAATTTTTTTTGAATACTTTATTTAAAATTTTTTAAACCATTTTACATAAAGTTAATAATGTAATAATTGATGTAATGTTTAATAAACCATGGAAAACTCAGCTTTAGTTTGAATGAGTCTGACAACAACAACATTCCAATTCCTGCAAAGCGACTATAAAAGAAAATGGTTGCAACAGGTTTTATCATATATTGGGCGTATAAGTCGACCCTCCCAAAAATTGCGATGACTGAGGGTGGTTGTTATCATGGAGGCTCCAGCAAAATGATGACGAAAATATGAAGCAAGTTTTAAGTTAAAAGTAATCGAAATGGCCAAGAACAGAGCTGCTGCAAGAAAATTTGAGATATGAGAAGTTGGTAAGAGATTGGAGAAGGAGAGACTTAAGTAAAATACCAAAAAGGCAATGTTTGATGAGAAGAGGAATCATTCACATTGGCGAGAGATGGTATGTAAACAGAGGCAAGATTACTACATAGTCACCCGAAATAAGATGAGAACCTATGCGCTGCAGTGGGCCAAGTCGCACCCAGAATGGAATAAAGATTTTGAAGCTACATTAAGCTGGTGAAACCATTTCATGAACGGGAAAAATCTGGTTTTATGGAAAAACAAAAATTGCTCAGAAACTACCAAAAAGATCTTGATAATAAAGTTGGAAGTTTTCACCAGTTTATTATACGTAACCGGCAGAAACACCAGTTTGCATTGGCAAATATTGGAAACATGGAGAAATCCCCATGAATTTTGACATGATAGGCAATAGAACAGTGGAATGTAAAGGAGTGAAAGCTGCAAGCCAGAAGTACAGGCCATGAAAGGACCAGGTTTACGGTGGTGTTATCGTGCATAGCCAACGGGACAAAGTTAAAACCTGTGGTAATCTTCAAATGCAAACTTAAACCTAAAATAAAACTCCCAGCAGGTATTTTTGTACATTTTCATAAAAAAGGATGGATGGATGAATGAATGAAAATAGTTTAAAACTATGAATAGACAATGTGTGTAACAGTTGGTTTATGCAAGGAACAGAGTTTGTTCATCTGGGATTTTTTTTGTAGCTACTTAACTGAGAAAACTAAAAGTAGATTAGCACTACATGATACTTACATGGTGGTTATCCCAGGTGGTTTGACGACTCTATTGCAACCTCTCAACGTTTGCTTGAACAAGCCATTCAAAGACCATGTACATCAAGAATGGAATACTTGGATGACGAGTGCAGAAAAAATCAATCATAAAAGTGGAGAAGTGTACTGCATCACTTAATGTGCTGTGTGACTTTGTGCTCAAAGCATGAGATTAAGTGAAACTCCAATAAAATTGTTCAAAAAGTACGGTATCTCTTGCGCAATGGATGGTATGGAAGATGATTTATTGTGGGACACTGACGACGAAGCTGAAGCCGCCTCATCAGATATAGACTGAGACCCATATGTTGACTGTTTAAACAGTGAGAGTATGGATATGTTTGCCGCAATCTTTGCTTCAGATGATGATAGTGATTTTGAAGGATTGTAAATGTGTTTCTGTTTCAAAATTTTGTTCTAATATACTGGTAGCACGAAAATTTGTTGTAGTAGGGCTTTTTCAAGGTTTGACTTGTATATCAAATCGGCATTGAGTTGAATTTAAGGTCTCAAATATATCTGATATAGTAGTCAAACAACACCCCACCCCTCCCCATTTTTGAGTGAGCTTTTGAAGGTTTCAAGACTCGACTTGTATGCCGAAATGTACAGTAATTTTAGAAGTAGTGTTGTAACTTTTTTTTTAAAAATGTCATTTTAAATTTTCTTCATTTAACTTTGTTCTGTATAATTGCACAAAACTAAAACAAAACATTTGTCCAGCCCTATCCAAATAGCATTCAGGTTTCACAGTTGCAATTAAGGAAAGCTACTTTATTTCCTGTCAGGTTTATGTGGCTTTGTCTAATGGCTTGATTTGACAAATGAGGAGGGTCAGGTCAACTCTGTTATAATCCATCAGTAACCTTTTTGTATCACCTTTGCAAATCAGTTGTGACACTTGCTGAAGAGAAGAAAATGCACCCTTAAAATTCACCGAGTTTTGTGTGCTTTCTAGAATTTATTATGTGAAAGGTGTTACCTAAATGTAATCTGTTATAATTTAACCATTAACAAAGTAATGATGCTTCCAAGTTTGTATAACTAGTTAAAAGTGTAAATGAGTAAATTCACTAATAGTACTGATCCAAATTTCAGACCAGGAAAGAAAATAACTGTTCCTTGGCTGATTGTACACCTCTTCACTAATAGTATCTAGAAGATATCCCGATTTAGCATTGTAGCTTGTGCAACAACAATCCCAAAGTATAAAGTTTCATGCCAGCTGTCATGTAAGGAATTCAATGTAAAGACAAAGCAAAATGAAAAAAAGTTTATTGATCACAACCTGAGATTTTGTCTTGTTTAGTTACATGGCTCATGAAATTTGTCACATTACTGTGATCATTCAGTGTTTGTACCTGTTCTACTTTGGTAACTCAAATTGTTATACACGTTAGATTTGACTGTGATGGCTAGTTTTGAAATCAGATCTAATTTTAAATTTGGGCTGATATCAAATGTAGGGTAGTTTCTGTTATCTTATAAGAGATCAGAACTCTGCACAGGTAAGCTTTGGTGTTAGCTCAGTGGTGGAGAGGGGTCTGAAATTAGAGTCCTTTATCAGCTATTCTTTGGTGACCTTTTTTTTTGCTTGGAGAAGCTCTGATGTCAAAGGTTAGTGTAGCAACGTTATTCCAGTGCCTCCCACCCTCAAAATGTATGGGATTTGTAAGTTTAATAGGTGTATTGAGTGTCATGGGCTCAAGAGCCTGTTACTGTGTTGTATGTCTGAATATTTAAAAGTAAACTGACTTGATTTGTAATAGGAAACACAGGTGGAGATGAAGTTTCATCACACAAGGTGGCACCAAAACTAAAAGGAGTAATTAGTGAGCTTAAGTTTTTAAACATTAGATTGTTGGACCAAAGGGCAGCTTAGGGCATCTAAATTCCATGCTGTTGAAGAATCTAGCACAGAGTCAGTTAATGCAGGATGGTGTCCCAGATGTCTGAACTCCAGCTTATTGAGAATACAGGGATGATAAAGTTATTGCATATTTTATATTTATCATGGGACAGGTTAAAAACTTGAGATCTAACTATAGTGATTGTCATTTATAATTTGCAGCGTTACGATGGTGACATTGGTGACCTTGGTTTGACGTTATCCTATGATGAGGATGTCATGGGTCAGGTAATATCTACAAACTGAGGACAACGAACTGCTAAACTAAGCAGAGGCTTGTAAATCTTTGGTTAATTTAATGTATGTGACTTGCATTATTTGCCAGAACACCTCAAGATGCAAACTACAGTTAGCAGCAGACATGGATTATGAAGGTAGATGTGACGTGACCTATGTAGTGTGATTGTTCCATTTATAGTGGTCTAAATAAGATGCCTTTGAATAACCAAGTCTCTGGATTTAATACCTTAATATGTCTGTATTTATGAGTGTAAGTAATGAATTTAAAATGCACTTCAACTTAATAACTAGTTTTACCTATTTTGTCACCTGTGATATTGGGAAAACCATAATACTTGGTGTGGTATCAGATCACACAACCTTGGAACATGTTTTATACGGAGATAGCTTTTCGATCAGAATTTTTTTTCCTGTGGGTGTAACTCAGTTTCTGATGCTATTGTCCACTGGTAAGAAGGTTGTGGATCCACTATGGCTCTGGAGACAAAAGCACAAAGTTGACACTCTAGCATTGTGCTGTACAGTTATCTTTGACAGTTTTGGGAATTGGATTCTGCAAACTCAGTTAGGTATAGTACTAGAGAACTGTAACCATAATCAATAGACTGGTTTCTTGGCTGTCTTTTGACACTAACTTGATAAAATTTGCTTTTCATTTCACCAGCTTGTTTGCCATGAGCTGGTACCAGGAGGAAAAACTATTGGGGTAACCAATGAAAATAAGTGAGTCTTTATTGTTATCTCTCCATTAATGGGATTTGTTAACCTTTCAAATGTTTCTTATAAATAAAAATGTTTGCAGATCATCCCATGTGTCCTATTCTCACAGGATAAAAACATTTTTTCATAATATGGCTGAACCACTTTATTTTTATAAAGTCATACAGCATAGAAGCAGACCAATGCTGACCAAATTGTCCCACCCACGTTTGGTCCATATCTCTCTAAACATTTTCTATCCAAATATCCTTAAACAGTGCAATAGTACCTCCCTCACCCACCTGTTCCAAACATTAACTTTTTTCCTTTTACATAGGGTTGTGAACCTTCAGTTTCCTGTTAAATCTTGTCCCCCTCACTTTAAACCTATATGGTTATCAATTGCTCTACTCTGAGAAAAGACACTCTGCATTCTCCTGATCTATTCTTCTCATGTGTTTGTACTCATCCTCCAACATTGCAAGTAATAAAGCATTATCCTGCTCAACTCTCTCTATAGCTCAGGTCCCTTCGTCCTGGCCACATACTCAAATCTTATCTGCATCCTCTCCAGCTTGATAACATGGTTCCTGCAGTAATGATGACCAAAACTGAACACCATACTCCAAATGGGGCTGCCACATGGCCTCCCAACTCTGTACTCAATTCTCTGATGAAGGTAAATGTGCTAAAAGTTTAAAAAAAAATATATACCCATGAAGCCACTTTTCAGGTATTACGTACCTGCACTTCTAGATCCCTCTTTTCTATTGCACTCCTGTGAAAGTCCTACCCATGTTAGACCTCACATTTCTCTATTAAATTCCATCAACCAATCAAGGTCCTACTGTAATCTTTGACAAACACCTTCTGTATCTACAATACCAAACAAACAATGATATGTATACTTTCATCTAAATAGGTGAAACAAATGCTTCAGCCAAAAAAAATACTGACAATAATTATGAATTATTCATTGTTATCTTTCACCTTTTAAAACCACATGGTTTATCTCCAGACATTGCAAGTGATGTGGTCCTGGAATAACCTGGGGATTGCAGAATTGTTCCTTTCTCATTCAAGTTGTACAATTGGAACAAGATACTGTGTTCAAGATGTCTTCTCATGGGGATACTGGATTTTGGAGCAGATATCACAACTTAACATGAAGGAGTCACAAATTAAGACCATTAGCGAACTGGGATTAATATAGATAATGGCTTAAAAATTTCTATTAATTCTGGCCTCTCCATTGATCTTTTACCACACAACTTCCTTACTCTAATGTGTCTGCTATCTTGGGGCTTTTTCCAATTAAAGGCAACTAGATTATATTTTAGTCTTGTACAAAATCATTTCGAACTGATTCTGTTCTTCAGCAACGGGTTCCAAATTCCAACTTAAGTCCCAGTTGAAAACTGGTGCAATTTGACAGAGGGTTGCATCTGCTCCCACAATCCACTGACAGAATATAGCAAAGTATAGGAAATATATAAATCATTATCTAATTGTTGATAAGCCTTTGCTGTTTTTCACTTTTTCCTTCTTTTAAGCTTGCATCAATTGTAGTTCCTCTACTTGGTCTCTCTCATTTACTTTAATTTCTATTATCCAATACTTTAATTTCTATTATCTGTCACGATCGGTTTGTTGATCTTCGTGTTCTGAAAATGAACTAAATCCCTGCCATTCATCAACAGAATCAGTTACATCCATCTCATGGCTCACTTCCGAATGCATACTCAGGTTAAAGATCAGACTGTTGCCTTCATCAGAGGATTCCGGTCCATTATTAACCCAGAGTGGCTCCATATGTTTTCAACACCTGAAGTACAGCGCTTAATTGCTGGAGACAATGCAGAGATTGACCTGGAGGACCTCAAGTAAGATTACGGGAAAAAAATTCAAATAGTTCAGTCGTCTTTTTTAAAGTCATTTGCTGGGGAAGGGAGTTAATGGGAAAAATGTATCAATGTGCAGCATTTTGATAAGCAAAAAGAAAGGAGAATGCAGACTTGATCTCTGCTAAACTTCAACTTAGCCTCTGCTTGGTGCAGATGAGGGACAATGCAAATGACGACAACTACACATCATTTAAATGGCTGATGTGTGTATTACTTGTTATTTTTGGTGACGTAACTTTTATTCTGGTTAATATAATTTTTTTGCCACCCCACTCCCCCACAAACACTGAAATGAAGTTAATTTCGTACCCATATTGACAACAGTAGTAATTCAATATCCTGAGGTTTAGCATACGCTTTAAATTTGTGACAGTTGAATCAATAGACTGAATTGTCCCTGCCCCATGAGCAGTGATCACTTCTCTTGTACAGAAAGCACACAGTGTACTATGGCGGGTTTCACGGCAGTCATCGTGTCATTGCCTGGCTCTGGGATATTTTAGCTCACGACTTCACAGGAGAAGAAAGAGCCATGTTTCTCAAGGTCGGTATACCTTTGCCAATTGTAAAAACCAATCTTTGTTTACCAGTTTTTATATAAAGAGGTTTCTTTTTAAATCAGTTTCAACAATACACAATTTTCTCAGTCAAACTTGACCAATGGTCTGGTCATTGTCTATTCAAAGTGTCACACTTCTGCCAGTGTTATAGAATTGGACCCAACTTCACTTCTACTGTTCAACCTTATCAGCATCAAATATTTGTACAAAATATTAATAACCAGGTTTGATGTAGGAGTCCATTTTTGCATTCACTTGTGTAGTGTCACTGTTCCTCCACACCAACAGGGATCTACGTTTTAAATCTTATGCCCTCACACTGATTTTCAATCACTAAATACACTAGTGACAATAACAAGCTAACGTTTTTTTAAAAAAAGACAGGTGAAAGGTTTTGATCTAACTTTGATGAATGGCAACAGAAATAATAGACCATGGTATTTGAACTTGATGTTCCACAATTTTGCAAGCTAATTTATGCATTTTCCCCCCTCACTGAACTTACAATTAACTAAGCAGTATTTACAAAGGTGGATCCAACTATTTGCAATTTTATAAAATCTTTTAAGGTTTCAACAATTGAACCCAAGCTACAAAGATATTAGTGCAAATGAGATCAGAGATAAATTTTCAGGAATGTCTTGTGGTAGTGGAGAGGGAAGCGTTTCAGGAAGAGAGATTAGCGTTTGGTGCCAGAAGACAACTTCTAATGCCAAATGATTTTAAATTGGAGAATGCTCAGGCTAGAATTTCAGGTGTGCATGGGGCTCAGTGGGCTGTAGTCTGGAAAGGCTAGGAGGTGGAGAGATTTGACAAGATGAAGAAATGTAAAACTGGTGTTTTGCCAAGATCCACTAGATTATGGGCAATAGAGACCAGGTGGTCAGAGTTTAGTATTAAAGAGGGTAATAACCTATTCTGGAAATATTCAATTTGAAATTCTTTTCTATACATACAGTCTGAAATAGTGGGCGAACAGGAAGAGAAAAAAAATCATTATTTCCTAGACCCAACACCAATGGCATCACGAAGAAAGCACATCAGTGCCTCTACTTCCTCAGGAGTTTGTGGATGTTTGGTAATGACATTAGAAACCCTGGCAAATTTCTACAGATGTGTGGTGGAAAATGTGCTAACCAGCTACATCATGGTCTGGTATAGGTACACTAATACCCTTGAGCACAAAGCCCTGCAAAAGGTAGTGGCCGCAGCTCACGGCATCACAAGCAAAACCCTCCCCACCACTGAGAACATCTACAGGAATGCTGCTATCAGAGAGCAGCAGCAATCATCAAGGATCCACATCACCCACCACATGGTCATCAGGAAAGAGACATAGGTGCCACAAGACTTGCTACCCCTCCACCAGACTCAGCAAACTCATTTAAGGACTTGCACTTTTTTTCTTGCCTCTGTATTGCAGTTTGTTTACATGTGCAAGTTAACCACAATTCTTTTGCACAACCAAACAGTGGTAGTTCTGCCTTCCTCACAGGAAAGAATCTCAGGGTTGTATATGCTGTCCTATCTGACAATAAATCTGAAATTAATTAATTGAGTGGGCTACAATAGTCTAGTTAAAAATACCAGTGGTTAGAGACTGACCAGATTACATTTTTCCCCTTTGAGTGAAGACGCAAATTAACTCTAGTTTCCTTTTCTAGTTTGTCACTAGCTGCTCTCGGCCACCACTCTTGGGATTTGCCTACCTTAAACCTCCCTTCTCTATTCGCTGTGTAGAGGTTTCAGATGATCAGGCAAGTCAAATTTTCATTCTCCCCTTTTATTTTCTCTGCCCTCTCCCAAAAAAGTCCTCACCATTACCTGATGCTCTTTGGCTCTCCTGCCGAGTGCAGGCCCTTTGGCACATCAGTTGAAAGGTCATGCATCATGAGGTTAGACCATAATTATTGACCTGTTTACTCAAGTACAAGACCAAAACATGCAAGATCATTGAATAGTTAACGAGTACCATGGCTGATGTTTCCATTTCCTGCTTAAATGTGCTACCACTTCAACCACGATCTTAGCCATTACAGGAAGCTGGGGCCACAGCCTAGCAATGGGAAGGGTGCTGAAAAATTTCACAAGGAAATTACTAGGACTGGGGAGGGCTTGAGTTAAGAGGGCCTTTACAATTTAGGACTGTATATCCCCTTGAGCAGAAAATGCTGAAGGGAGGTATACAAAATCATAAGGCATAGATAAGGTGAACACAAAAATTAAAAGGGACCCAAGTATTAATTTTCTCCCCCAGGTTAATGGGGATATGGGACAAGTTCAGAAGACACCTTGGTCAGCATGGAGGAGTTGGGTCAAAAGGCCCATTTCCGTGCTGTATAACAGGCCAATTTAACAAGAGCAAAGGATTAAATTTGGCACAGCTGCAAGTTTACAATACGTGCTGCATTTACAAGATGTTAGTTTTTTTGAAAGCATTCTGAGCTATGCTCAAGCCTTGAAGACATGTATGTGTTGCAGGACACAGGAGACACACTAGGGAGTGTGCTGCGGGGTTTTTTCACAATCCGCAAAAAGGAACCAGGTGGTCGGCTGCCAACTTCATCAACCTGCTTCAACCTCTTGAAACTTCCTAACTACAGCAAGAAGAGCATCTTGAGAGAGAAACTCCGCTATGCAATCAGTATGAACACTGGATTTGAACTCTCCTAACCCTGTAAAAAGACGGGTTGGTGTACACCTTTATGCAATGGATGGGCTTGATTTAAAAAAAGACATGGTGTTTCAGGGTAGGCTGAATGTCTAAGGTCTCTCATTGATATCCTTTAACAAGATTCAGCACATCTAAATATTTGGTTTCTATATCCAAATTGAAGCTATTATTATACATCCAAGATTGTTATAGATAAACTTCAAATTTCTATACGGCAAATCAAATGTTTAAAAAAAACGACTTGAGCAGCTATTCATTAAAGGTTAGAAGTGTACATCTCAAAGCTGAGGAAATAATGTAAATTTAATTGTGAGTACTGAAGGTTTAGCAAAATTATTCCATGAGCATTTGTGACCATCCCTGGACTCACCCCAAATGAGCAAACTTATCATTGTTTGTAATTATAGAATGAACAGACACCTTTACTATTGTTCTTGCATCCATAATCTAAAATTAATTAATAGGATCAAGTTTTAGCACAGGTGCCTGTTTTAATTTTGGATGTGGCCGAAGGTACGAGCACAATATTGACAATTCTATTTTCCTTTCATTTTGCTAAATGTGGAATTCTCATGATTAAGCCACAAAATCACAAGTATTTCAAAGAAGATATTAAATGAAGCATTTCAGGAAAGATTTGCATTAACTCCATGTTTATCTTTAAAGGCAGCATCCATTTATCACTTGCAGTAATCAGACTATTTAATGTAAAATAACTTTTTTTTAAAAATGGACTTTGCAGATAATTTTACAACTGCATGGTCTAGCTTATTTCAGAAAACAAGATTTGTGTAATATTTTAACTATGTACTACACTAAAGTAATTTATGGCTGTGAACTTCTCAGGCATTAACTGTATATTTTAAGATTGTTTATCCATTAAAAATTCCACTTATTTTTAAATTCAGAATATCTGTTTGTATTTATCACACTAACTTCTATCAGATCCTAACTGGATAGCAACTGATCAGAATACATGAAGCATGCTGCAAATTTGTGGTAAGGGATTAATAAAGGGGATAATGACTTTGATCCTAAAGACCTGAGCAAGGTGAATTTGTGAACTGACAGGGTCTACAACTATTTGATACAACCAAGTGGCATGCTAACCTTGGTAATAAGCAAGTATCAGCACATTTTAATGGGAGTGGAGTCAGAGATCAGGTAAGAATAATTCCCTTGAAGGACATTCTTGAACCCGAGGAGTGTTACCAATCCAATAATTTTGCATTATTATTACAAGCTTTAAATTCTATTAAGATAGGAATAGAAATTCTCAGCTGCCATGCTCGGACTGGAAATCATAAGTTTACTAGTAAATTTTCACTTTACTAGTAAAGTGAAAATCCATCAACACTCCAATTGATCTACTGGAGTGAAATACAGAAAGTAGTGGCTCAAATGTTTTTAATGAAGACCAAAAACATTCATTCCATTCCTTCAACTTGTTGTTAAGTAGTAAACATTGAATCAAGGTTCAGCACCTGTATTATTAAAACAGCCAAGTTTGGCTGGATTAAGTCAGGTTGCTACTTCCCAGAGGTGGGAAATGACTTAGAAAAGTGTGATTGGATATTTCCAACATCCTAGAACTTTAAAGCATAACTAATATTTAACTAACAGTGCAAGTTCTAATTTCCATTACACTGCAATTATAGAGGGGGAAGGGATAAGAGATGAGTATTTTGGACAGAATTGGGAGAGGAGATGGATTAGAGAAAAGTGAGATCAGCCATAAATAAAGATGGAAATAGAGGCAAGAGTTAGCCAAAATTGGAAAATGTAATGTTCATGTATTTGGGTTTGAGGAATACAATGGTCCTAAAATCTACTTTTCACTCAACTTGGCAAGACCAAGGGGAATGGTGCAGAGATTTAAAATGGTAGGCAACCTGGAGTTCTAGCATGCACCCAGTTAGAGCATAGGTGTTCAGAGAAGTTTTCACCCATTCTTCATTTGTTCTCTCTGATGTAGAGGCCACACAGAGTACCAAATGCAGATTAGGTTGGACAATGTTTATGCAAAACTCTGCCTCACCTGAAAGGCTTGTTTATGGACTTGGATGACAGTTTTGCTCTTCATCTGGTTAGAGTGGGAAGGTAAACTGATCAGGGAGTCAGAATGATCACTGCAAAAAAAGTAGAAGGGATGGTATGGCTGGTGGTGGGATCTCATTGAAATGGCAGCCTCATGCAGTGTAAAGTGAGAGCTGGTGTAAAATGAGAACAATCTTGCAAAAGGTTACAGTACAGCCATTACCCCATGACAAGTTAATAACAATAAATCCAATTCCAAGTTACTTGAAATAATTCAACTGCTTCCAAAAGTGTCCTTTTCCAAAAAATTTAATGTCTTTTTTTAAAAAAACTATTTGGAAATTAGATTTTTAATTCAACATGTCAGGAAAAAAAGCCTCAGAGGGGGAGCCCTCAAATGAACTGACACCAAAAGATTTGTAATTTAATGGGCTGAATAACCAGAATATGCAAAAATCTAAAAATCCAAATTTTTTCCCCCCACAGTAGAGCTTCTATTCATGTTAACCAGGTGACCACCATGCTCAGTGACTCCTTTCATTTGATGCATCCAATATTTACTGCTCTTGAGCAGATCATGCCAAATTCTAGAACTAATAATTTTAAAATATGGGTGAGCCAAAGATGCAGTTGTACTGCATTACATAGTAGTTTGCCACAAAAGTTTGGGGGGAAAAATAGGAAAATGAATAAAAGATTGAGAAAATAATTTGGACTATTTCCCAAAAGGAAGATCTACAACCATTATTGATAAAAAGCCAATTCCAAGAATTTGGAATTGGAGTTTTACCATAAATTTCTTCACAAGAGTGTAAACTCAATCTGGAAAAGTAGAACTGAAATTAGTTTTGCTTCTGGTCTGAAACTCATGAGGGACCTTGAAAGATATCATTTACCATAAAAATATTCCAAATGTGGGCCAATGGAGTCAGTACCAAAGATTAATTGCCCAAATGAATAGAGTAGGGAGGTTATGATGAAATTGTACAAGGCATTAGTGAGGCCAAATTTGGAGTACTGTGTACAGTTTTGGTCACCAAATTATAGGAAAGATATAAACAAAATAGAGAGACAGGGAAAGGTTGTGCAGACTGGGGCTTTTTTCTCTGGAGTGTAGAAGATTGAGAGAGGACTTGATAGAGGTGTTTAAGATTTTAAAAGGGACAGACAGAGTAAACGTGGATAGGCTTTTTCAATTAAGAGTGGGGGAGATTCAAACTAGAGGGCATGGTTTAAGATTGAAGGGGGAAAATTATAAGGGGAACATGAGGGGAAATTTCTTTACGCAAAGGGTGGTGGGGATGTGGAATGAGCTTCCGACAGATGTGGTCGAGGCGGGATCATTGGTTACATTTAAGGAAAGACTGGATAGTTACATGGATAGGAGAGGACTGGAGGGGTATAGACTGGGTGCTGGTCAGTGGGACTAGGAGGGTGGGGATTTGTTACGGCATGGACTAGTAGGGCCGAACTGGCCTGTTCTGTGCTGTAAGTGGCTATATGGTTAAATTCAAATGTGGAATACTAACAATATCAAAGTTAAGCCACTACGAGCAATCCTCAAATTTTGAAATCAAAATTCTCTCCTTTCCCCCTTTCCTCATGCCTTCAGCTACTTTTGATCATTAAATTTTTTTTAAAATATTAATCTTGCAACATAGAAAGAAGAAAACAACTACTTGAATGCAATCATCTTGTACAACAAACTCAGTTTAGACAAATTTAACTGAATGGATTTTATATTCATTTAGCTTTACCCAGTTTTCCATTAAAAATGCCTTTCCATCCAAAATTCCAGGATTAAAGACCAAATGTTTTTGCATGAGAGTTGATAACACACCAGCTGCACCAAATAAAGTGACAAAACCCAATTTTCCCAACATGGTTGCACAAAGAAACAGCTCAAATAGCACCAACCTTCAAGAATCAAAAATAACAAGTCACCATTTAAAAACTCCAAATACCTTTGCCACTTGCACAAAAATTGTATTTACAATGGTTCAATAATAGTTCTATTCAGATCAGATGAGGACCACCCCTATCTTCTTTTGTGTAGCCAGTACGTAGTCTGTTAATCATCATTTCTCCTCCTGTAAATATGCTCCTTTTTTCCTTCCTTCATGGCAGCATATCGTGCCAATGTGAACAGGTAGTCACTTAGCCTGTGAAGAAACAGTAGGTCCTGAGGATAGTAATCAATGCAGAACAAAATATTCTCTATTCAAACTGTCCAGTTCGACAATGCATTTGCCCCTCACTTCAATTTTAACCAGCTTGGTGACACTGCCACAAAAGATCTAGTTACCAATGCTTTGACAATAAAAAGGAATGGACTCCCAGTTCTTGCCCCTCCCCACCCCTTCGATAAATGGCAATTACTAGTTTAAGAGTTTAAAGCTAGAATGTAAGGTTTCTTTTGCTGTTTAAGAACAGTTACATACGAGTTGCTCAAGGAGCACATTTTCAAGCTGAGTTCCTCGGAGACAGTGGGCCACAATGAAACCTCAACTTGCTCACACCTTTGAACTGAAAGCCATAAAAATTGTAAAAATTTACATGGGTCATTAGGTTTGTTCAGAGCAAAAGGTTAGTTGGATAATCTACAAATGCATTGTTATTTTAATTGGAAGATGAAAACTATTTTAAATACAAATGCAAAAGTTATAAAATCTCAATTGTTCATCCATTATTTCACCCTGCTCTCCATGAGAGGAGGGAACTGCCAAGCATATTTTTTTACCTCACTGTCTTTGCCTTTCTCAATTACAGCTAGTGTAGAAAATTTTAGATGGGAGATGCCTTGCTTTTTTCTAGATGCACATCAATTGACAGCACAAAACGAGGTTACCTGTTAAGGTATCTTGCAGCATGACGGTCAGCTTCCCCAGCTCGAACAATAGAGATCATACTGTGATGGAGAAAACAGATGCAATGCACATTTGTACAAAGTCTGGAATTTCAGCATTTATCTACTGGCCTGATGAGAAGAGGATACACATCTTGTCCCTAGGTCCTGATTACATCTCATGATTATTAAAATACAAGGTCACATGGGAAAATGATTAACCACCAAAATGGAAGGGCTTTTTTTGCCTGATACTTTGGAAGGGTCTGTTACCCAAAATATTCTGCTACTTTGATAGTGTGCCAATCATGTTTACACATCTCAGCCACCAAATTTTACCTCAATTAAAGTAAACCCAATATAATGCTGCTGGTTCCAAATTAGAAAAATTATGTTGCTTTAAAAACATATGTCCAACATTGTTTCCAAACACATTAATTTTGATTGACCAGATAGGGAATATAGAATCATGAGGCTTAGATAAGGTGAATAGTTATTGTTTTTTTTCCAAGGTAGGGGAAACTGGAGGGCAAAGGTCTAAGGAGAGTGGGTAAAATGTAAAGGGGACCAGAGGGGAAACTTTTAAAAAATTTTAGACATACTGCTCAGTAAAAGGCCATTTTGGCCCACAAGTCTGTACTGCCCAATTTACACGCCGGTCTGGGCAGAAAGAAGGAGGCGGCGGCCCCGGCCCCGATCCAAGAACACAGCACGGGCTACACACTCTTTTCTTTGGCTTGGCTTCGCGGACGAAGATTTATGGAGGGGGTAAAAAGTCCACGTCAGCTGCAGGCTCGTTTGTGGCTGACAAGTCCGATGCGGGACAGG
The DNA here is from genome assembly GCF_036971445.1 of Narcine bancroftii. Classification (NCBI taxonomy): domain Eukaryota; kingdom Metazoa; phylum Chordata; class Chondrichthyes; order Torpediniformes; family Narcinidae; genus Narcine; species Narcine bancroftii. The sequence continues at coordinate 124,567,534 of NC_091472.1, forward strand.
CAGACACGATTGCAGCGGTTGCAAGGGAAAATTGGTTGGTTGGGGTTGGGTGTTGGGTTTTTCCTCCTTTGCCTTTTGTCAGTGAGGTGGGCTCTGCGGTCTTCTTCAAAGGAGGTTGCTGCCCGCCAAATTGTGAGGCGCCAAGATGCACGGTTTGAGGCGTTATCAGCCCACTGGCGGTGGTCAATGTGGCAGGCACTAAGAGATTTCTTTAGGCAGTCCTTGTACCTTTTCTTTGGTGCACCTCTGTCACGGTGGCCAGTGGAGAGCTCGCCATATAACACGATCTTGGGAAGGCGATGGTCCTCCATTCTGGAGACGTGACCCATCCAGCGCAGCTGGATCTTCAGCAGCGTGGACTCGATGCTGTCGACCTCTGCCATCTCGAGTACTTCGACGTTAGGGGTGTAAGCGCTCCAATGGATGTTGAGGATGGAGCGGAGACAACGCTGGTGGAAGCGTTCTAGGAGTCGTAGGTGGTGCCGGTAGAGGACCCATGATTCGGAGCCGAACAGGAGTGTGGGTATGACAACGGCTCTGTATACGCTTATCTTTGTGAGGTTTTTCAGTTGGTTGTTTTTCCAGACTCTTTTGTGTAGTCTTCCAAAGGCGCTATTTGCCTTGGCGAGTCTGTTGTCTATCTCATTGTCGATCCTTGCATCTGATGAAATGGTGCAGCCGAGATAGGTAAACTGGTTGACCGTTTTGAGTTTTGTGTGCCCGATGGAGATGTGGCTACACACTCTACTGGTCTGGCAAACCTATAGATGAATGACGCCTATCTGGTGTAGGCTTCACGGTCAAAACTCCATTGCCTCCAAACTCAAAAACCTCCCGACAGGCCACTCGGACAGGATCATGTCCATGCGACTCCCCCTTCAAAACAAGCGACGTATCACACTCATCGGTGTCTATGCTCCAACCCTTCAGGTGGAACCAGCAGAAAAGGACAAGTTCTACACTGATCTGCACAACCTCATTCAACGCACCCCTACAGCCGACAAGGTTGTCATCCTTGGCGACTTCAACGCTCGCGTCGGCAAAGACTCAGAAACCTGGCCAGGAATCCTGGGCAAGCATGGTGTCGGCAAGTGCAACGACAACAGGCGCCTCCTGTTGGAGCTCTGCGTAGAACAGCGGCTTGTCACTACAAACACCCTTTTTCAGCAGAGGGACCGCCTGAAGACTACCTGGATGCATCCCCAATCCAAACACTGGCACCTCCTGGACTACGTCCTGGTGCAAGAAAGAGACAAACGAGATGTGCGCCACACCAGGGTCATGCCCAGCGTGGAATGCCACACTGACCACCGGCTTGTTCGCTGCAAGCTCAACCTTCACTTCAAGCCAAAGTCCAGGAACAGTAAAGCCCCCAGAAAGAGGTTCAATGTTGGAAACTTGCAGTCAGACGAAGTGAGAGGAAACTTCTAGGCAAACCTCCAAGCAAAGCTCGAGGATGCAATCCGCCTCACGGACTCGTTCCCCGATACCCTCTGGGATCAGTTGAAGACTGCCATACTGCAATCCACTGAAGAGGTACTGGGCTTCTCCTCCAGGAAAAACAAGGACTGGTTCGACGAAAACAACGAGGAAATACAGGAGCTGCTGGCAAAGAAGCGAGCTGCCCACCAGGTTCACCTTGGAAAGCCATCCTGGCCAGAGAAGAAACAAGCCTTCAGTCACGCATGCAGCCATCTTCAGCGCAAACTCCGGGAGATCCAAAATGAGTGGTGGACTAGCCTCGTCAAACGAACCCAGCTCAGCGCGGACATTGGCGACTTCAGGGGTTTCTACGAGGCTCTAAAGGCTGTGTACGGCCCCTCACCCCAAGTCCAAAGCCCGCTGTGCAACTCAGACGGCAAAGTCCTCCTCAGCGACAAGATCTCCAACCTCAACCGATGGTCAGAACACTTCCAATCTCTTTTCAGTGCCAACCGCTCAGTCCAAGAATCCGCCCTGCTTCAGCTCCCTCAACAGCCCTTAAAACTAGAGCTGGATGAGGTCCTCACCCGGGAAGAGACATACAAGGAAATTGAACAACTGAAAAGTGGCAAAGCAGCAGGTATGGATGGAATCCCCCCAGGGGTCTGGAAGGCTGGCGGCAAAGCTCTGCATACCAAACTGCATGAGTTTTTCAAGCTCTGCTGGGACCAAGGAAAGCTGCCTCAGGACCTTCGTGATGCCATCATCATCACCCTGTACAAAAACAAAGGCGAGAAATCAGACTGCTCAAACTACAGGGGAATCATGCTGCTCTCCATTGCAGGCAAAATCTTCGCTAGGATTCTCCTAAATAGAATAATAGTATAATGTTCTCCCAGAATCACAGTGTGGCCTTCACGCAAACCGAGGAACTACTGACTTGGTCTTTGCCCTCAGAAAGCTCCAAGAAAAGTGCAGAGAACAAAACAAAGGACTCTCTATCACCTTTGTTGACCTCACCAAAGCCTTCGACACCGTGAGTAGGAAAGGGCTTTGGCAAATACTAGAGCGCCTCAGATGCCCCCCAAAGTTCCTCAACATGGTTATCCAACTGCACGAAATCAACAAGGTCGGGTCAGATACAGCAATGAGCTCTCTGAACCCTTCTCCATTAACAATGGTGTGAAGCAAGGCTGCGTTCTTGCAACAACCCTTTTTTTCCAATCTTCTTCAGCATGAATCTGAAACAAGCCATGAAAGACCTCAACAATGAAGACGCTGTTTACATCCGGTACCGCACGGATGGCAGTCTCTTCAATCTGAGGCGCCTGCAAGCTCACACCAAGACACAAGAGCAACTTGTCCGTGAACTACTCTTTGCAGACGATGCCGCTTTAGTTGCCCATTCAGAGCCAGCTCTTCAGCGCTTGACGTCCTGTTTTGTAGAAACTGCCAAAATGTTTGGCTTGGAAGTCAGCCTGAAGAAAACTGAGGTCCTCCATCAGCCAGCCCCCCCACATCCCCAACGGGCACACAAAACTCAAAACGGTCAACCAGTTTACCTATCTCGGCTGCACCATTTCAATGGATGCAAGGATCGACAACGAGATAAGACAACAGACTCGCCAAGGCAAATAGCGCCTTTGGAAGACTTCACAAAAGAGTCTGGAAAAACAACCAACTGAAAAACCTCAAAGATTAGCGTATACAGAGCCATTGTCATACCCACACTCCTGTTTGGCTTCGAATCATGGGTCCTCTACCGGCATCACCTACGGCTCCTAGAACACTTCCACCAGCGTTGTCTCCGCTCCATCCTCAATATTCATTGGAGCGACTTCATCACCAACATCGAAGAACTTGAGATGGCAGAGGCCGACAGCATCGAATCCACACTGCTGAAGATCCAACTGCGCTGAATGGAGGACCATCACCTTCCCAAGCGTGTTATATGGTGAGCTTTCCACTGGCCACCGAGACAGAGGTGCACCAAAGAAGAGGTACAAAGACTGCCTAAAGAAATCCCTTGGTGCCTGCCACATTGACCACCGCCAGTGGGCTGATATCGCCTCCAACCGTGCATCTTGGTGCCTCACAGTTCGGCGGGCAGCAACCTCCTTGGAAGAAGACCGCAGAGCCCACCTCACTGACAAAAGACAAAGGAGGAAAAACCCAACACCCAACCCCAACCAACCAATTTTCCCTTGCAACCGCTGCAACCGTGTCTGCCTGTCCCGCATCAGACTTGTCAGCCACAAACGAGCCTGCAGCTGACGTGGACATTACCCCTCCATAAATCTTTGTCCACGAAGCTAAGCCAAAGAAGAAGAATTTTGATTGAGGCCCAACATCAGAAACTACCTCTAGGCATTCCATATGACGATTCATCACCTCTCATTTACAGTGTGTTAATCCACAAGCCAAGAGGGATCTACTTCACTTGAAGCCAATCCTGTTTGATAGCCAGATATTTACAACATTAGCTGTTGCCAATATGCTAGAAAAAAAACCCAGCTATTTAGCTTATTCCCACTTCCTAAATCCTTTGCATATTATGGCTCTTCAGGCAACTTTAATGTCCAATGACATCCAGCAAAAAGAATAAAGGCACAATAACTGATGCAATTGTCAAACACATTTGAGACCAGAAAAAAAAATCCTACTCAAACTCTCACTTTAGATGATGCATTCACCGACTTATCCAATACAAGGGGTTACTGGATGGAATTAGGAAAAATTGCCCCATTGAACTTTTTTTAAAAATAAAAACAATGCTTGAGCATTAATGTATAATGCAAGGAAATCCTGCACACAAATCCAATCTGTGAATGATTAGGACTCAAGAGACCAAAGTCATTTTGTTGGAAAAGCAGCACAAGAAATCTACTCAATAACATACCTCCTCTCTGCCCTGCGACAGATCGATCGAGCTAGGTGCAGGGCTGCACTGCATTTTCCCCCTGACTGCAAGCAAAGGATTCCATTCAGTGAATTCAACATATTGGATTGCAAACTTCACCACTTTCAGATGGGCCATTGAGGCAATGAGAGATTAAACAGAAGTTACTTCTGTGCCATAATTATCAAACTTCAAATTTATTGTCAGAGTACATACATTACATCACATACAATCCTGAGATTCTTTTTCCAGCAGTTGAGGTAAATTTACCACTGATTGATGGTGCAAACAACTATATTCAAGAAGATAGGCATTTATGAATGCACCTAGGACAACTTTCTAATATTACTCCAAAATCAATAAGAGTTCATGGTCAAGTGGCAATATCTGCCTCCTGTTTGGTTCTCCCCAATGTCAACCATGAAGAATGTACATAATTGATCTTTTTTAAAACCACTTGCATTCAACTTAACATTGCTCTAAACCAGTCATTCTCAATAGAGGCTCCACAGCATATTTAAGGGAAAAACCTTGCTTTCTTTTCACCAGAAAACACTCTCTCTCTCTCTCTATATCTATATCTATATATATCTAGATCTATCTATATCTAGATCTATCTATATCTAGATCTATCTATATCTAGATCTATCTATATCTAGATCTATCTATATCTAGATCTATCTATATCTAGATCTATCTATATATCTAGATCTATCTATATATCTAGATCTATCTATATATCTATATCGATATATCTATATCGATATATCTATATCGATATATCTATATCGATATATCTATATCGATATATCTATATCGATATATCTATATCTATCGATATATCTATATCTATCGATATATCTATATCTATCGATATATCTATATCTATCGATATATCTATATCTATCGATATATCTATATCTATCGATATATAGATATATCTATATATAGATATATCGATATATAGATATATCGATATATAGATATATCGATATCTAGATATATCTAGATATAGATATATCTAGATATATCTATATCTATATATAGATATATATATGACTTTTGGAAGAAACCAAAACTTGAGTGCTTCACAGGGAAGGGGACACATAAACTGAGCAAAGTCCTGGCTGGGGAGGGGGAGCATAGCCAAAAAAGGTGATGAATAGCTGCTCAAAATAAACCCTCAACAATTTGAGAACCAAACAAATATAGCTCCTTTCCCAGGATTTTAAGCTCAATTGGAATTGACCTGGTCTGAAAGCCCAGTCCAAAGAGCCAGTAAAATGAATTTCTTTGACTCAAAACATTTGCATGTGCTCTACAATCAGTTTGCCCTCATGCTGGACTTAAATTACTTAAGATATGAGTAGTGTAAAATGAACACAAACAGATTTAGTGTACAACATACTGAAGTCTCTCGTGAGTATACATACCGGCAAGATGAAATTAGTTAGAGGCGGGAGCTGCACTGCATATCTATCAATCCACTGTTCCAGATCAATTACTGGTCTTTCACTAAATGATGTCCTCCCTAATTAAAATCAAACACTTATTGAAAGCAAAGGATCCACTAATGAATTATACTGCAAGTTAATGTCAGTGAGATAGCTTTTCAAAAAATATCCAATTTTTAAAATGCTGAAAATAAACAGGTTAGGCAGCTTTTATGGAAAGAGAAACAATGTAACACTTTAAAATCAGACCCATCACTGGAACTGAAATGTCTGATTAGCATTTTGGTTTTATTTCATGTTTACAACATCTGCAGATGTACTCAATTTTCAATAAGCCTTCTTACAAAGTACACTGAGGTAATATATTGAAGTAACAACACCCAATGGTGTAATCAACTGTGCTGCACAATTTTCTAAAACTCTTTGTAAAGGAGCTCCATCTTGTGGCACACAGGGTCTAATATGGCTTAATTGACGAGAGCAAAAGGATCTCTTCCTTTTTGAGTTACCCATCAAAAGCAAGTAACTTTGAAATTAGTGATAGGGTGGCACGGTTGGCAGAGTGGTTAGTGCAACTCCTCAATGGTGCAGGCGATTGGGACCAGGGTTCAAATCCCATTAACATAACATAACAATTACAGCACGGAAACAGGCCATTAGGCCCTTCTAGTCCGCACCGAACCAAACACCCCTTTCTAGTCCCACCTCCCTGCACAATGCCCATAACCCTCCATCTTCTTCTCATCCATAGACCTGTCCAACCTTTTCTTAAATAATACAATGGACTCCGCCGCCACTATTTCTCCCGGAAGCTCATTCCACACGGCTACCACTCTCTGAGTAAAGAAGTTCCCCCTCATGTTACCTCTAAACCTCTGCCCCTTAATTCTTAACTGTTTGTAAGGAGTTTGTTTGTATGTTCTGTGTCTGCGTGGGATTCCCCCAGGGTCTCTGGTTTTCTTTCACTGCTCAAAACGTACTGGAGATGTAGATTAATTGGGTGTAAAAAACTGCAGTCAGACGAAGCGAGAGGAAACTTCCAGGCAAACCTCAAAGCAAAGCTTGACGTTGCAACCCGCCTCACGGACCCGTCCCCTGAAACCCTCTGGGATCAGTTGAAGACTACCATACTGCAATCCACTGAAGAGGTACTGGGCTTCTCCTCCAGGAAAAACAAGGACTGGTTTGACGAAAACAGCCAGGAAATCCAGGAGCTGCTGGCAAAGAAGCGAGCTGCCCACCAGGCTCACCTTACAAAGCCATCCTGTCCAGAGAAGAAACAAGCCTTCCGTTGCGCATGCAGCCATCTTCAGCGCAAACTCCGGGAGATCCAAAATGAGTGGTGGACTAGCCTCGCCAAACGAACCCAGCTCAGCGCGGACATTGGCGACTTCAGGGGTTTCTACGAGGCTCTAAAGGCTGTGTACGGCCCCTCACCCCAAGTCCAAAGCCCGCTGCGCAGCTCAGACGGCAAAGTCCTCCTCAGCGACAAGATCTCCATCCTCAACCGATGGTCAGAACACTTCCAATCTCTTTTCAGTGCCAACCGCTCAGTCCAAGATTCCGCCCTGCTCCAGCTCCCTCAACAGCCCCTAAGGCTAGAGCTGGATGAGGTTCCCACCCTGGATGAGACATATAAGGCAATCGAACAACTGAAAAGTGGCAAAGCAGCAGGTATGGATGGAATCCCCCCAGAAGTCTGGAAGGCTGGCGGCAAAACTCTGCATGCCAAACTGCATGAGTTTTTCAAGCTTTGTTGGGACCAAGGTAAACTGCCTCAGGATCTTCGTGATGCCACCATCATCACCCTGTACAAAAACAAAGGCGAGAAATCAGACTGCTCAAACTACAGGGGAATCACGTTGCTCTCCATTGCAGGCAAAATCTTCGCTAGGATTCTACTAAATAGAATAATACCTAGTGTCGCCGAGAATATTCTCCCAGAATCACAGTGCGACTTTCGCGCAAACAGAGGAACCACTGACATGGTCTTTGCCCTCAGACAGCTCCAAGAAAAGTGCAGAGAACAAAACAAAGGACTCTACATCACCTTTGTTGACCTCACCAAAGCCTTCGACACCGTGAGCAGGAAAGGGCTTTGGCAAATACTAGAGCGCATCGGATGTCCCCCAAAGTTCCTCAACATGATTATCCAACTGCACGAAAACCAACAAGGTCGGGTCAGATACAGCAATGAGCTCTCTGAACCCTTCTCCATTAACAATGGCGTGAAGCAAGGCTGTGTTCTCGCACCAACCCTCTTTTCAATCTTCTTCAGCATGATGCTGAACCAAGCCATGAAAGACCCCAACAATGAAGACGCTGTTTACATCCGGTACCGCACGGATGGCAGTCTCTTCAATCTGAGGCGCCTGCAAGCTCACACCAAGACACAAGAGAAACTTGTCCGTGAACTACTCTTTGCAGATGATGCCGCTTTAGTTGCCCATTCAGAGCCAGCTCTTCAGCGCTTGACATCCTGCTTTGCGGAAACTGCCAAAATGTTTGGCCTGGAAGTCAGCCTGAAGAAAACTGAGGTCCTCCATCAGCCAGCTCCCCACCATGACTACCAGCCCCCCCACATCTCCATCGGGCACACAAAACTCAAAACGGTCAACCAGTTTACCTATCTCGGCTGCACCATTTCATCAGATGCAAGGATCGACAATGAGATAGACAACAGACTCGCCAAGGCAAATAGCGCCTTTGGAAGACTACACAAAAGAGTCTGGAAAAACAACCAACTGAAAAACCTCACAAAGATAAGCGTATACAGAGCCGTTGTCATACCCACACTCCTGTTCGGCTCCGAATCATGGGTCCTCTACCGGCACCACCTACGGCTCCTAGAACGCTTCCACCAGCGTTGTCTCCGCTCCATCCTCAACATCCATTGGAGCGCTTACACCCCTAACGTCGAAGTACTCGAGATGGCAGAGGTCGACAGCATCGAGTCCACGCTGCTGAAGATCCAGCTGCGCTGGATGGGTCACGTCTCCAGAATGGAGGACCATCGCCTTCCCAAGATCGTGCTATATGGCGAGCTCTCCACTGGCCACCGTGACAGAGGTGCACCAAAGAAAAGGTACAAGGACTGCCTAAAGAAATCTCTTGGTGCCTGCCACATTGACCACCGCCAGTGGGCTGATAACGCCTCAAACCGTGCATCTTGGCGCCTCACAGTTTGGCGGGCAGCAACCTCCTTTGAAGAAGACCGCAGAGCCCACCTCACTGACAAAAGGCAAAGGAGGAAAAACCCAACACCCAACCCCAACCAACCAATTTTCCCTTGCAACCGCTGCAATCGTGTCTGCCTGTCCCGCATCGGACTTGTCAGCCACAAACGAGCCTGCAGCTGACGTGGACTTTTTACCCCCTCCATAAATCTTCGTCCGCGAAGCCAAGCCAAAGAAGAAATTGAGCGGTTATGGACTCATGAGCCAAAATGGCCTGTTACCGTGCCGTATGTTTATATTTAATTTTTTTAAATTAAATTTAAAATTTAAGTCCTACACATGGAGTATTCAAGCACTTTTTAAAAATACTGATCAGGACCCCAATCAAGAAAGGACTTGTAGGTGTTTGGGGAAGATTAATATGTGGAAAGATGAGGAAGAAATAAAATTTACAACCAGCCTTCATGGATTCCCTTTAAAGTATCTTACTGAGATGGCTCTCTCTTGCAGAGGAAATGGGTGTAGCCACATTGGATCCAACATCCTGCAATGCACACTGAATCTGTGAAGGCAAAAATAGTATTTTACAGCCACGGTACATCGACAAGCTCAAATAGGAACAAAGATCTTCATGTCAGTTATCTCAACTGATTATCCTTCATGCTCAAAACAAAGTAGATTTCTACTTGATATTTCCAAGTGTCACTGGTTATCTCACCAACTGTCTCCATATTGAGTATACAAGGATTCATTCATGCTCAGGAGTGAAACACAAAAGTCTGCAGACTCTGTGATTAAAGGAAAAACAATGCTGGAGAACCTTCAAGGGCTCAAACCAAAAACGTTGGTTTTGTATCTTTATCTTTGCTTCATTCATGCTCAGATGAGACTGGAATTGTCATTTTTAAAAAATAGCTCCTTTCATCTTTCCATAGAGCTCAGGAAACCCAGATATTTCACAAATTATTTTAAATGAAACCATCAAATAATACAACAGTTATAAATACACCTCAACAAATCCACTTAATTTCACTTCAAGTTTAAAAAACTGCAAATACAATTTATTTCATAGGTTGGGCATAATTTTGGTATAACAGAGTCAAGACACCCTCAAACTCCATTTCAAGCCTAGTCTTGTAATAGACCCTCAAAAATCTTTATTTGCATCCACATGAAAGTAGAGTCTTTGATTCCTTAATATTCATTTATCTGACAGCATCTATTGCCCAAAATACTCACCTGAAGTATTTTCAGTAATGCCCCCATTTTGGACTTGATAATTAGATGTTTGACATAGACATTTATGGTCTTTTTTAGAATCTAATATGTACCTCATTGACACTGCCATCACCAATGATCAAAAAGCAATAATTTGGCAACTTGGGGCTTTGGTGGTGTTGCATGGAGATTTTCTGGACTATGAGATGTAACTCTTATTAAAACTCCACTTTTTTCACTTTCCATTTCATACAGAGGTATAACTTTTTTCAGTGAGTTTTAAGACTGTGAGAAACTGACCCTTGGCAAGTTTAAAAGGAGCATGAAATAGAAGTGCATTTCAGTTTGTATATTCTACTTTTCCAAAACAACCTGAAACCCAAGCATTCTGGATGCCAGCTCCTGACCCCACACCAAGTCTACAGTGCAGCCACCACACACACTGTTCAACCCCTGGTTCATGTTAAGCTAATAAACCACCAGGATAGTCAAGCAAATTATCAGGATTTTACTGTACTAGAAACAAATCTGCATTCTAGAAGACAAGACTGATGATGCAATAACTCAATTTAATTTTTTAGAGTTCTGATATTGTGGAATCTATGCTGTCTTTTCAAGGTGCAATTTTGTACAATTGTGCATAGTATTCCAGGAGAGGACTACAACAAACTTTTAAAAAGCATGTAACCTTATTGAAAAATGCCTCCTGTGTCATTTGATTTATTGTACCTTATAAAGTTCCTCAATAAAATCGTGACCTTGCTCCAAGCAGAATTCCATCACCAGCCTGAAAGAAAGAAGCTCATGAGCACCAATATTTCCCTGAACTGCAACTATTAACAGCAAAGACCATTCTCCCACTTCTCAACAATGCAAATCCACCCCACCCTTCCCCAGATTTGGAAATTTCAAGACTGAAAATCTTTACCCTAGTTCCAAATGGACAGCGTAGTATTGCACAAATACCAAAATGTTACATTAACTAAAAACACTGTAGTATGCAAAGTAAAATAATTAGCTAGAAAAATAAGAGGTTAGAATAATTAAAATAGTAATTATGGGGTAAAGAGTCTTTACGCCATTTACTAACCTAGTGTTCCTGATGTTCATAACATCAGGAACCACTCTCCAGACGTGAAGGGAGCAGAGACAACGTTTCTCCGCTGGGTCCTACCACCATTTCAGTACAGGCTTTAAACAGCCTGTTAAAGGAGACAATGTTTAATTTCAAAATCCTGCGACAACAATTTCTGGGATGGGGATGGCAGCACCCATGGTTGACAGCGGCCTCAAGGGGTTACACACTTCAGGGAAACAGAGGGCACCAGAAATCGGGCCACCCTCCATTTGAGAAGGAGAAGCAAAAGAGACAACTCTACAGGACAGTGACCAAGATGGCGGACTAGTGAGGAGCTCTGCAGCTAAAAAAACACACAGGCGAGAGACTACTGATGAATTGAGGTAAGGAATCAATGCAGGTTGCAGGTGACTGCAATCAAAGGACTCACATCAGGCTGCAGGAGATTGCCTCAAGAATGACTGAAGAGGGTATCAGGCAGCTGAACCGGAATGCAAGAGAATGCCAAGGGTGCTGAAGGCTTCCTGATTGTGTCAGGAGTTTGTAACTGGAGCTTGGGTTGCTGACGGTTTAGATTGGTCTATGTGGCTGCAGAGGCTACAGGAGCACTGGAGGGAAATCCACAGACTCTGACTCTGAGGGGACTCTCTTGCTTCTCTTTCATGCCCGGTTAGTGCCCCATTCACATGGCAGCTTGAACGGGTCAGCATGGTCCAAATCCAACTGGGTCCCTGACCTACCTCAGAGGTAGTCAGGGAACCCAGTTAAACTTATCTAGGTCGTGCCCATCGGCAGCTTGAAAACTAAAATGGTTGACCCAGTTGTCCTGGTGACATCAGTGCTTGCGTGCGTAACTGGGCTGCATCTACTGAAATGTGTAGTGCTTACATCCGGCTGCTCCTCCAATGACTGCAGCATTCGTCTGACAGCGGTGGTCAGAACAGTTGTCTGCAGTACAGCAGAGTTGATTAGCCAGCATCTGAAGATTGTTCCCCTTCCCCATTTGGGCTTCAATTCATCATTTCCAGTAGTACCTCTGGTTATCGCCGGGTTGGTAATTTAATGAATCGATCCCCCTGCAGCTTAAAAGGTGCTGGAAGCACCTTTGCCCCACTAATTGCACCTGGGTCCCAGGAGGGCTACTCAGGTGCTGCAGCTTAAAAGTGCCTTCTGACTGCAAGGGGTGCTGGGAAATTTCTGCTGATGGCAAAAATTTGTTTGCCTTACAGCAGACCGAAGGCAATTTTGTCTAATATTGCATCAGTTTTATTACATAACAATAAAAGAATCTTAAAACTATTACAACACAGAGCATGTTCCCCCCACCACCCCACTTATCAAATCTCAACTATGAGCAGAGATTCAAGACCCTAATAAATGAAATTTGCCAACCCAAGTTTAGTGTATTGCTGAATGCGGAAAGAGTGGCAGATAAGGCAGTTGCATACATGTCAGAACAGACTGTTTTCTTGCCACTTGTACATTTACATTTCCCTTTGGCTTTAAAGGTTCACCCTTTCTCCTTTATCAATGGTGGATGGCTCTTCCTTGCATTTTGTTCCAAGGGTGCTGGCTGAGATCCAGTGCCTTGCTTATTCGACGTGTTTAAGCAGTTTCAGACCATTCAACTATGGAGGCATGACAAATTGTTTCAACCAGTACCTTCAAAATTGCCAATTTCCAAAAGACAGAGGTGAAAATCAAAAGTTCACCAAATCCATTACACTCTTCTCCCACACTGCCATTGTTTAAAAGCACTGGTGACAATTACACTGGTTTGTATGTTCCTACTCGGGCAATTTCAATACAAAATACTTGCAGCCATCTAGAATAAAGGCCTGAATATTTCCCCAGGTGATACATGTTACTTACCCAATTGCAGAAGTTAATTCATCTATGCTGCCCAACGCATCAAATACATCATCATCTTTCCATCTGCGTTCCCCAGTGAATGTACTGGAAAAACCTTTTTTTAAAAAAAAAAACAGGAATTACGAAGTACTCGAGCAACAAATACCAATAAATTGTAGCGGCAGCTACACTGCTACTGAAAGAACACACAACCAGACGGGTTGAGCTCAGTGAGCAGAACTGATTTATTGCAGACTGCTGGGCTGGACTTACTCTCCCAGCCCTGACCTGGCTGAGAACTGCATTAGGGGGTGCTGACGTCACCTGGGTGGTCCCCCAGCGTGGGCTTCTGAGCCCTGTGCTGAGAAGAAGGGGAAACCCCCGATGGCACCATTTTGGCCGGCTGCCCTGCCGCATGAATTACAAGCAGGGCCGGTTCGCCTGCAAGTTTTACTTAACCCATATGCATGAAACCAAATGGCAAAGATTGAGCGAGATTCAAATAGCCCAATGAAATTGCTAATTTTTCCACTGCTGTGCAGGATAAATTTACATTCTTTGTAAGCACAAAACAAATGACCATCCCTCTGCCCTCTCATCCTCTCTCTCCAGCTCTTCTCTTCTTCCCCCTCCCACCCATACACCTACAATCTGATAGCCTGCATTCCTCACACTACCTCCCTCCACAACCTTCTTATTTGGACATCTGTCTGATTTTTCAGCACTTCTACTGAAGGGCTCAGGCCCAAAACTTTGATTGGCTTTTATGAATACTGCATGATGAGACTTTCTCCAGCACTTGGGTATTGCACTAGACCCCAGAGTCTGCAGATTTCTTGTTTCCAAGCAATGAGAAGCACCATTGTAACAAATTACCTGATCCAAGCACAACATCACATATTAGGGAATAAAGGTTCAGTTTATCTCTAACCAAGCTATCTTCAAATCCATAAACTTTCACCAGAAGATTCAAGTGCTTTTAATTACTTCCTGGTAGCCTGCTTCAAGTCTTAGTGAGGTTTGGGCACTAAAGGTTAATTGAACAAAATAAAAACTTACTAAGTAACTTTCTGTCTTCTGGCCTACATTTTCCTATTCAAATCTGGATAAGCATCAAATTTAAATGATTCTCTAAAAACAATCATGTATCTTTGTTACAGTAACCAAACAGATTCTTCAGTGTAACAAACCTTTGTCTCCCGTTTTGGTGTAAATCTTTGGAGTCTTGGGTTTCTCTGCTTTGATTTCAGAACTACAAAATAAGCCAAAGAAGGAAAAAACGATTTATTAACTGCATAACTGGCTGACCCAAATCAGTAAAAAAATGTCAGCTATCTCCAAGGTTTTAATTGAAAGTGTATCAATCTATGTGCTATGAAAGAAAATCCTATATTCCTCCTTGGCTGTTTTACAATTGTCTAATGACTAGAGAGCAAATTGGACAAGTTTAGGGTCAGTTTTTTTTTCAAAAAAATGGTCTCAGGATCACCAAATTGAGATATTATTGGTCTTTTCATATCCCTATCTCTTCCTCCACCCAAGCATACTTATCTAGAAGCTAGTTCATTCTACATTTTCAAAAATGGGAAACAGTTAAATAAAAACTCAAATTCTGGTAACATCAGCTTTCCAATTATTATTTTAGAAATTCTGCCCATTCTCTATTCAGAACTAAATTGAGGAACGAGTTGCATCAGAGCAAAATGCCAATCACTTAGGGCTGGAATTTCTTCAGTACAGCAATTGCAAGAACAATGTAAAATACCTCATCTTGCATGCAAACTCAGCTAGCTGGTCATAAAATCATTTATTTTTTTGCCAATATAATCCAAGTACCTGTTACTTGTCATTGCTTACAGTAAATAGCCACTCGACACAGGGAAGCTCCCTTTTTTTGCTTGTTGCAGAAAAACTGCCTCAATTCCCCAATATTCCCAAAAACATCGTTACAAGCCCAGAGGATCCCAAAACTCAGCAGCAATAGTAATTCACCAAGACAAATGGTTACTTAAACAAGTCATTCTTAATTATCTTTAAACATAAAAATAGGATCAAACTTTAACTTAATATACATTACTATTAACCTAACTTAACCCCCTTCTAATTCTAAGCGCACATGTATGTAATATGTCTGCAAATTCAGAAGAGTTCTTTGATTCACAGTCCAATCTCAGTCCAGTGTCTTGCTGAAGAAACTTGCCCCATCAGGGTTTTCCAGATGATAATCTCTTTCTTTCAGGTCACCAGAGAGTTCCTTTTTGTTTCCCTTATTTCAAGTGAAACATTACACAGCAAGCCATCTCCTCTTGAATGGACCACAAGGGCTTTGACCAGGCTGAACTAAACACTCACAACCAGTCTTCAAAATAGGGTTTTTCCACAAGCTTTCCAGCTTGTCCTATTCCAGTCCCAGCTGCTGCTGCTGAAGTGTACAACTGAATTATCTCTCTTCCCCTCCCCCCCCCACAGAGAAAAGTACATGACCCTCTTAGAAGAGCAAACTGCACTCAGACTGCGGCACAGGACCCAATCTTTTGAGTTCATTCATCTGTTGCTTTCCAAAACAATAATCAATTACTCTACAGCATGTCCAATTAACACCTACTTGTGAAGCCCTTATAGGCATCCTTCAAAGTTTTTGCAAAGGCACTCAGAGCCTTGACTGTCTGGCTTGAGCAGAGCTCCAGCATTTTAAATGAGATCAGTTTTGAAGTTTTTGTATCTGTGTGTGACATAACTAAAAACCCCCACATAATTTATCTCCTTTAAAACATACAATATAAAATATAACAAAATCTGTCACACTTTCCCCCTGCAAAGGAATTTTAACTAGTTAAAATTCAGTTATAACTAAACTGACTTTACAATCACTGAAGTGACAATACACAATATATAACATGTTATAACAATGTAACCCAATGTTGAGTGTATATTTCTATACATGATTAATTTTAACATCTTAAACAATCTGCCATCACATTATTTGTACCTTTGATATGATTAATTTGCAGATTATATTCTTGTAATATTAAACTCCAGTTTAACAATCTTCTGTTTTTATTCTTCATTTTATTTAAAAACAACCAGAGGACTGTGGTCAGTAAATATCAGAATTGGTTCATGAGGGGTACCCAGGTATACATCAAAATTCTGCAGAGCGAGTATTATAGACAACAGTTCCTTTTCAATAGTGGAATAATACCTTTGATGAACATTGCATTTTTTTGAAAATTAAGCAATTTCATCATGTTTTTGTAACAGAATTGCACCTGCTGCCCCCTCACTAGTACCACTGCTGAAGAAAGTGGTCTGTCAAAATTAGGAGATTTTAAACTCAGGGTAATGGCATAGCATCTCCTTTAAATTTTCTAAAGGACTGTGACAAACTTTGGTCCACACAAATTTCTCCCCTTTCTTCAAAAGATTGGTTAAAGGAAGAGCAACTTCAGCAAAATTTCCTATAATACCTGTCATTCCTATAAACCTTCTCACTGCTTTCTTGCCTTTGGCAATAGGAAACTCAGAAATTGCATTCTCCTTAGCTTGAATAGGTGCCATGACTAACTTCCTGACCCAAGTATGGCACAGTAACATGTCTAAATTCACTTTTAGCTAAATTGACAATCAAGTTTGCTTTGGATAATCTTGCAAACAATTTGTCCAATTCCCTTAGATGTCCTTCCCATGTGTCACTTTTTGTGACCAACCCTTTGATTACTGAATTAATCATCCTTTGGAATGTTGGAGGGGCATTTTTCATGCCAAAGGTAACACATTATTCTCATATAAACCGGATGGAGTTACAAAAGATGAAATATTCTTTCCTCTCTCAGTTAGAAGTACACACCAGTAACCCTTCAACAAATCCACCTTAGTAAGAAATTTAGCTTTCACCTCTCCCATCCATGTATCTATCCAATCTATTTTTAAAACTCAAGATCGAGCCCGCATTCTCCAGATCAGATGGCTGCTCATTCCACACTCCCACCATTCTCTAAGTGAAGATCTTTCCCCTAATTTTCTTAAGCGCTACTATAGTAATAGAGCCATATACAACAGCACAAAAAAAAACAGGCCATTCGGCCACTGTAGCTTGTGTCAACCACTATTCCACTAGTCCCACTGACCTGTTCTCACTCCATAAACCTCCAGACCTCTCCCTGGTGAAGTTCATAAAATGTTAAATTCTGCACCCAGTATAAGAATTGCCTGATAACGGTGAACATGGAGGAGTGAGAAGAGAGATTAGACTGTGAAGTAAAGAACTTTTCTGAACTTGTATACACATTACATACACGAATTAGAAGGGGGGGGGGGGTTTAAGTTCTGCCTAAACCTTTCCCTTAAAACTACAACCTCTCGTATTTATCCCCCACAATTTATCTCCTTTAAAACATACAATATAAAACAATCTGTCACACCATTCTCACCAATAAACTTTCACCTCTACATTCTATTCTCTCCCCTCAGCCTTGAAAAAGATTCAGCAAATTCCAACATCTGAATAATGATCCCAATTATACCACATTATCTCCTGCCAAAACCAAATTATCACTTCTCAAGTCTTCCCAACCCTCCCAGTCACTGCCAAGTATTTTTAATACAAGTCTTCATTGGTATTCTCTACAACCATTCCTTTCAGCCACATCTCACAATCCAAAAATCTTAGATCCCCAACTTCCAAGTAAACACCAATTCATATCACCTGCTTTAAGAGCAACCAAGCATGCAAACAATATTTATGAATTAATGAACATTATCACCAGTCTTAAAAATCTGTATTTTTCAAAATAGCATTCACTATAATCAGGGAATATTGCAACATACAACAGAAGTTGCACAACGTGGGAAGCATTTTAAACTTCCATTTCACACAACACCTTGATTAAGGTTTTAAAAAAAAATGTAATTATTTGGACAAGTTATTCCTAAATGTAAAGTGTGCATGAATTTTTACTGAAGGCTGCATTGTATTCATGAAGAAATAGCTTAACCTTGTACTTTAAATTGGATCAGTGTTTTCTTCAAGAGGTTCCAGATTCAAGGTTCATTTGAGAAACAAAGAGGAACTGCACTTCTAAAGAATGAGATGTTACGTTTATATAATCGCCCCATGGCTTCTTACAAACTAGATAAGAGTTATCTTGAGCAGTCATCTTTAGTGCCTGAGCCAATGTTGATCTCATACCTAACAGCAACGGAAAGGACTCGCTCTGAACCACCAACCATTCTTTTCCTCCACAGATGCTGCTTGACCCACTGAGTTCCTCCAACAATTTGGTTTTTATGTTGCTTTCAGAGTCTCTTGTGTCAGCAATTCAAGGTTATCTGGCTGCGAAACATGGAAGTGAAACACTAAAGTTTACATAGGAACTCAGAGGGTCAATCAGTGTTCACAAATGGTAGAGATATATCCTACAAGTTGGCTACATGTTGGCTACATGTTGGCTACATGTCTTTACGCTGCGAGATCTGCTGAATTCCTGTGTATTGTTGTCATACAAACCATGGGACCTTGCTGTGCCCGTGTGGTTAACTAGGTCTCTCCAACTGGGCGGCTCATTACCAAGTCACTTCATTGACTTGAGTGCACAAGGGAGCCTATCGTCCACAAGAAGAGAACTCGTTTTCTAGGCTCACAACGCAGGCAACCTCCTCCATCCCGACCTCACCTATCCCCGTCCATGTTGCAGTAGTGGCGCCTGGTCCATCCCCAAGCCTCCCTCCCACGGCGCCGAAAAGTACAGACAGCCAAACGAACACAACCCGCAGCCATGCGACCGCTTCGCTCCAGCACACGTCCTCAGGTCGGGCCACCCTCAAGTCCTCGCGCAAGAAGGCGGGGCCCACAGTCCATTGGCCGATGTCCCATCGTAGCGGCTCGGCTACTCTCCTCATTGGTTCTTGCCTTGGATTAGACTCTGGTCGTTCGCCCTGACCTCCTCCGATTGCCTTGAAAGAAGCAATGGGCACCGCCTTCTGAGCGGTGATTGGCTTGCGGTGTCAGCCGACGATCACGCTGCAGGGCCTGATTGACACATCAACGTCCTATTGATGTTCTCGTCGCGCGTCCTTTCCGTTCATTGGCTGCGGGGAACGCGGCCCGCCCTGTGAATGGGACGTGGAGGGTCGAGGACTGTCAAAGATGGCCTGGGAAGCTGCATTCGGAGTCTCTGGATGTGAGTGACTGCAGATGCCGGAAGCTTGATCAAACAGCGAGAAGCTGAATAATCTCAGGGCTCAGGCCTCATCCGTGGAGGGAGGTTGGACAGTTAGCCTTTCGGGTCGGGAGCCTCTATCCAGGTTGCCCACCTGTCTCCATTAGCAGCCCGTTGGGTCACCTGGATGTAGGTAAGTTGACCTTTTCAAACTCTCATGTAAAATAGGGTTAACCGGACAATTGGCACAGTTAGCAACCCAGGTTCATGGCGATTTGAAGGGGTCCAACCTGGTCAATTTGGTACATAGGTGGATTAACCATTAGGCTGAGTAGGCTTAAGCTTAGGGGCCCGAAAGGGAGGGCTCCCCCCAGGAGCGAGGCGGACCTCAGGCTCCCCCCCAGGAGCGGGGCGGACCTCAGGCTCCCCCCCAGGAGCGGGGCGGACCTCAGGCTCCCCCCCAGGAGCGGGCCGGACCTCAGGCTCCCCCCCAGGAGCGGGCCGGACCTCAGGCTCCCCCCCAGGAGCGGGCCGGACCTCAGGCTCCCCCCCAGGAGCGGGCCGGACCTCAGGCTCCCCCCCAGGAGCGGGCCGGACCTCAGGCTCCCCCCCAGGAGCGGGCCGGACCTCAGGCTCACCCCCAGGAGCGGGCCGGACCTCAGGCTCCCTCCCAGGAGCGGGCCGGACCTCAGGCTCCCCCCCAGGAGCGGGCCGGACCTCAGGCTCCCCCCCAGGAGCGGGCCGGACCTCAGGCTCCCCCCCAGGAGCGGGCCGGACCTCAGGCTCCCCCCCAGGAGCGGGCCGGACCTCAGGCTCCCCCCCAGAAGCGGGCCGGACCTCAGGCTCCCCCCCAGGAGCGGGCCGGACCTCAGGCTCCCCCCCAGGAGCGGGCCGGACCTCAGGCTTCCCCCCAGGAGCGGGCCGGACCTCAGGCTCCCCCCCAGGAGCGGGCCGGACCTCAGGCTCCCCCCCCCAGGAGCGGGGCGGACCACAGGCTCCCCCCCCCCAGGAGCGGGGCGGACCTCAGGCTCCCCCCCCCAGGAGCGGGGCGGACCTCAGGCTCCCCCCCCCAGGAGCGGGGCGGACCTCAGGCTCCCCCCCCCCCAGGAGCGGGGCGGACCTCAGGCTCCCCCCCCCCAGGAGCGGGGCGGACCTCAGGCTCCCCCCCCCAGGAGCGGGGCGGACCTCAGGCTCCCCCCCCCAGGAGCGGGGCGGACCTCAGGCTCCCCCCCCCCAGGAGCGGGGCGGACCTCAGGCTCCCCCCCCCAGGAGCGGGGCGGACCTCAGGCTCCCCCCCCCAGGAGCGGGGCGGACCTCAGGCTCCCCCCCCCAGGAGCGGGGCGGACCTCAGGCTCCCCCCCCCAGGAGCGGGGCGGACCTCAGGCTCCCCCCCCCAGGAGCGGGGCGGACCTCAGGCTCCCCCCCCCAGGAGCGGGGCGGACCTCAGGCTCCCCCCCCCAGGAGCGGGGCGGACCTCAGGCTCCCCCCCCCAGGAGCGGGGCGGACCTCAGGCTCCCCCCCCCAGGAGCGGGGCGGACCTCAGGCTCCCCCCCCCAGGAGCGGGGCGGACCTCAGGCTCCCCCCCCCAGGAGCGGGGCGGACCTCAGGCTCCCCCCCCCCCAGGAGCGGGGCGGACCTCAGGCTCCCCCCCCCCCCAGGAGCGGGGCGGACCTCAGGCTCCCCCCCCCCCCAGGAGCGGGGCGGACCTCAGGCTCCCCCCCCCCCCAGGAGCGGGGCGGACCTCAGGCTCCCCCCCCCCCCAGGAGCGGGGCGGACCTCAGGCTCCCCCCCCCAGGAGCGGGACGGACCTCAGGCTCCCCCCCCCAGGAGCGGGACGGACCTCAGGCTCCCCCCCCAGGAGCGGGGCGGACCTCAGGCTCCTCCACAATTCTTTAGTCCCCAAATGTTTAATCAACCCCTGATGTTATTGACCTCCTTTTGACCCCCTTGGCATTTTCTGACCCCTTGCATAGTCCCATTGACTTCCAGGGGTTGGAATCAACCACTTTGGAGACCCTTAATATGTTATTTATTGTAATTTAACGTCATTTTATTCCATTCAGCGAAGGATGGAGCAGGGGGCAAGGTCAGAAGGGCTCAACATAGGGACCTGGGTGGTAATTAATCTGCCACTGATCCAGTCAGAACCTAACAATGTCCCTGTTCTACATCAAATGGTCAGGGAACCCAGTAAAACTTACCCGGGCATCCTCCTCCAGTGGTTTGAAAAGGGAAGTGGCCGAACTGGTTACTCTGGTGATGTCAGCACTTGCATGTATACGTCGCAGGGAAACCACCAGCTGAAATGCCGCTGCCATGATGGTGAGAGGGAGAGTGGTTGTGCCATGATCGGGGAGAGAGTGGTTCCTGCCACGATCGGGAGGAAGAGAGGTCGCTGCCGCGATTGGGGGTGAGAGAGAGGTCGCTGCCACGATCGGGTGAGGGGGGGAGTCGCTGCCGCAATCGGGGGGGGGGAGAGAGTCGCTGCTGCGACCAGAGGAGAGCGGTTGCTACTACAATTGTGAGGAGAGTAGGCTGTTGTGCTGCTGCTGTGAACCCTGCTCCAGTTCGTGGCAACAGGTCAATGCAGGAGTGCAGGAGCAATGGCGGTTCCAGCGGCTTGGGGGAATTATGGGTAAGGAAGATGGCCATTGCTTCCACACTCCTGCATTGAACCATTGCCGCACACCGGAGCGGCACATGGCAGCAACAACCACTCTCACTCCATTTGCAGCAGTGGCACGTCGCTGAGGACAACTGATGTGGGGGGGAATGGTGATTGATGGGGGAGTGGTAAATGACAAAGAGACAGGATCCCCCTAAGTCACTGTGTTGTTGATTTATCAGGTAGGTCTGGCTGCAATTACTGCACATTTCAGTAATCACACCCAGGTCCCAGGAGGGCTATCCATTGCTGCAATTTGAAAGCATTTACTGACAGCAGTCATTGCTTCTATCCTTCATGGCAACTATCAGTAAACGTTGTCAGTCAACGTTTCCACCTTAATGCTCTGTGGTGATATGCTATTACACCACTAGGTCACCAGGGGCCACCACCTGATGACCTTGTATATAAAGCCGATTGGAGCTCATGCTCCTCCATTCTGACCTAGGCTTGCACAGAGGCAAGACCTAGCTGTATATATTAGTCTATTAAAACTAGCATTTAACTTGCACTCTGTCTTGTGTGGTTGATGTTAGTCACCATCAGTTTCATCAACAGGGGCAGTGGTGTGGGAACAAAACGGCCATGCTCCTGTTCTTTGGGAAACTAGGGTGAGGTGGGCAGGTCCCATCCTGTCCTCCTGTTGTGAGGAAGGAGTGCAGTCTACAACAACCATTCTCAACCTTTTTTTTAAGCTATGCACCCCTTCGCCCCACCCCCCCCCCCCCCCCCCCCAAATCCAGGACAAAGTTTATGAGCCTCCTTCCCTGTGAGCAGTCAAGTTTAGTTGGTTTCTTCTGTACTTCTCTCCTACCCTGACTACATAAAAAAAAAACATTTAAAAATTATGATGTCAGTTCACAACTTCTCTTACAAGTGTTGTGACCTGGCCCAGTTGAGAATGGCTGGTCTAGAGTCCTGTTGCACAGGGAATTGAGGGGCTGAGACCAAGAGAAAACCCCTCAAACAACCTAGGGGTGGGAGTAATGACAACGTGCCACAGTGGTGACAATGGTGTAATTAGACAGCGTATGTAACAATGTGTAATGTGGGAATGAATGAACATGACATTGAGGGTGCAAAGAGAATTTGAATGTTTTTTTTTAATAATTTATCATATATAAAGTGTATTTTGGGGGCAAAAATCCTGTCCCTGCTGAAATCTATCTCCAGGATCTGCTGAACTGAAGTCTTAAGTGGATTCCCTTTGTGCTTCACCATAGAGAGGGCTACCCTGGCGTTGGTGCTGCCTTTCAGATGAAATAGAACATAGAACAGCCCTTTGGCCCTCGATGTCTTTGCTGAGCACGATGCAAAATTAAATTAAATCTCTTCTGCACATGATTCAAATCCATCCATTCCCTTTATGTTCATGTGCCTCTAAGATTTTCTTAAGCGCTACTGTAGTATAGAGCCATATACTACAGCACAAAAAAAACAGGCCATTCGGCCGTTGTAGCTTGTGCCAACCACTATTCCACTAGTCCCACTGACCTGCTCTCACTCCATAAACCACCAGACCTCTCCCATCTATGTATCTATCCAATCTATTTTTAAAACTCAAGATCGAGCCCTCATTCTCCAGATCAGATGGCTGCTCATTCCACACCCCCACCATTCTCTAAGTGAAGAACTTTCCCCTAATTTCTGCCTAAACCTTTCCCTTAAAACTACAACCTCTTGTATTTATTTCCTCCCCCCCCCATCTTTGTGGAAAAAGCCTACTTGCATCCACTCTGTCTATACCCCTCATAATCTTGTAAACCTCTATAAAATCTCCCCTCATTCTTCTTCTCTCCATGGAATAAAGTCCTAACCTGTTTAATCTTTCCTTGTAATTCAACTCCTGAAGACCCGTATCTGGTGGACTACACTGTACCGGGCACCTGCCACTGTCTGTAATTAAAAAAAAATTTTTAAATCCCCCCTCACTTAATGGATGTCCTCTAATATTTGACATTTTTACCCTGGGTCAAAGATTTTGATTGTCTACCATATCTATGCCTGTCATAATTTTAAATATTCCATCAGGTCTCCTCTTTGCCTCTGATCCTCCAGAGAAAGCAAACCAAATTTGTCCAATCTCCACCCATGGCTCATACCTTTTATTCCAGACAACATCCCATCCCAGTAAATCTCTTCAGTATGCTTTCCAAAGCTCCACAACCTTCCAGTAATAGAATGACCAGAATTGTACACAATATTTCAAGTGCGCCCTAACCAACATTTTATCTGCTACAACATGACTTCCTTACTCTTATAATTAATAATCTAATCAATGAAGGAAAGCATATATACACCTTCTTTTCTGCCCTATCTACTCATGAGGGCACTCAGGGGGCTATGCTTGGACCGGCAGATCCCTCTGTACATCATGCTGTTAAGTGTCCTGCCATTAACTTTATACTTTCTTCTTCCAAAGTGGAACACCTCACCTTGCTTGGATTAAATTCCACATGCTATTTTTCTGCCCATATCTGTAACTGATCTAAAAGTTACAGCCCTCTACTCTATCCACAACTCCACCAATATTTGTGTTATCTGTAAACTTGCATACCTGTCTATCAAAATATTATTGTTAATCCTGTTTTCATAACTTAATTTTTAAAAAAATACTTGACAGGTAAGATCACTCCACCAACTGATCTGGAAAGCTGATTCCTATCCTTTGGAGAAATCAAGTTGTTTGATTCTGTCATTACATTACAAAAGTACTTGAGGAAAATTTTACCTGCTTTGGAAATCACTTTTGTGAAGGCAGCATGTGCTGGAAATCGTTAGATTATAAATGTTAACTGTTTGGCTCTCTTCAAATGCTTCCTGGCATCTTGAGTAATTTCACAGTTTTTAAATTCTGTGGTATGCATTTATGGCTGTAATGTGTTTATTAGATGAAAGTATATTTGGTGGGGGCTACGGAACATCACCATCAGCAAAAAAGTTTGATTATATTCAAAAGTAATGCATAACGTGGGATTGTGATTTTTACTGGGAAATTCTTCACTGGCTGATCTGCACATTTGCTGATTTAGGAACATTGGAGTGAAGTAGTGTGCAGACTCATTGATGGCTTCTATAGGACAATTATTACCACCATTTTGACTGCTACTACTTTTAATGCCTGGTCCAGAAATGCATCAAGTATGACTCGATATGTGAAGGTTTAACCTCAAAACTTGGGTATGGATTTACTCCTAAGTTTTTGAGGTCAGAATTCTTGACCTGCACTCCAGTGGAACATCGTAGAGAATATCTCATCTTTTGGATGAGATGTTAGACCAATAGGCACAAAATATACATGGTATTATTTTGAGAATGATTAGTTGTGAAGGGTCATTCCTAATCCCTTTAATAAATATTATTGAACCACAATATTCTTGTTGTTACATTTTCATTCGTGCACCACGCTGTATGTAAATTGGTTATTACCAATAGTTAAACTCAAATGCTTCATTGATGAAAGCACTTTCTTATACTTAAAGTCTTGAAAAGGGCTGTTTGTGCTTGTCTTGTACACTCTAATTGATGGGTTTGTTTGTTCAAATAAGATTGTTCACAGATACCTCTTTTGGGAGAAATCTTTAATAATGACAAACAAGACATTTATTGTATCTGCTCCTGGGAAGGTTATTTTACATGGAGAACATGCTGTGGTCCATGGAAAGGTAAATCGTACTTTAAAAGTGCAAAACTTGATAATAATTGATGTATAAATAGACTTCAAAAAATGTATCATTGATTATAAAAAAACTCCAGGGCATCCTGTAGATATGAAAAGTGTTATTAAACAATCATCTATCTTTATGTGTGTGATTCATTCCTGTAACTATCCTGAGTTCATTTTATTGGTTTACTTTCTTTTACAAATGTTTTCAGATTGTGATACAATTTTGAAATGCAGAAATGATAGAATAACTCAATCATGGCATTGCGACACTTAGCATTGTATATTCTCCTCGACATTGTGACCTACCTCCTCTTGTGGCCAATCTCTGTTGTTTTCTCTTTAATGACTAATTGTCATCTGTATCTTTTTATTTTTTTTAAATTTAAATATACAGCACAGTAACAAGCCATTTTAGCATACGAGTCCGTGCCGCCCAATTTACCCCCATTTAACCTACACCTCACTGACAAAAAACAAAGGAGGAAAAACCCAACACCCAACCCCAACCAACCAATTTTCCCCTGCAACCGCTGCAACCGTGTCTGCCTGTCCCGCATCAGACTTGTCAGCCACAATCGAGCCTGCAGCTGACGTGGACTTTTACCCCCTCCATAAATCTTCGTCCGCGAAGCCAAGCCAAAGAACCTATACCTCCGGTACATTTTTTTGAATGATGGGAGGAAACCGGACCCTCTGGAGAAAACCCACAGTGACACAAGGAGAATGTACAAACTCCTTACAGACAGCGTGGGATTTGAACCCAAGTCCGGTCCCGATCGCTGGTGCTGTAAAGGCGTTGCGTTAACTGCTACCCCAACTATGCCAGTTTAATAATTTGTAAAAGAGCTTCATGCAATATTTTGTGAGAGTCAAGGGCCACAATTAAAAAAAAAAAATACATATATCCTGGAAACTTTCAAATTCAGCAAAATATCTGCATCTTAATCTGAATATGAAAATACCTCCCCTTTTTACTTATCAGGATTTTTCTCTTTCATCCTCTAACTTAATTCCAACTATGACCTCTCACCTGTAGCCTGTGTTCCTCCCCTTGTCCCTTCTTTGTTCTCACCTCTCCTTATCCTCCACCCCCCACCTTTTGGTTCAGACACCCGCCTCCTTTTCTCTCATGCCTTGATGAAGGGCTTGGATTACCTTTTGCCTCCTGCAGATCAGTGGTTCTGAACCTTTTTCTTTCCACTCACATACCACTTTAAGTAATCCCTATGCCATTGGTGCTCTGTGATTAGTAAGGGATTACTTAAGGTGGTATGTGAGTGGAAAGAGAAGGTTGAGAATCACTGCTCTAGATCCAATTGTTACTGAAATATTTTGCTTGATAAAAATTCCTTTGGAGTTATGAAACTGTACGTGTAACGAGTAAATTAGGTACAATTAAAACAGTGGTTTTCAAACTTTTTCTTTCCACCCACATACCACCTTAAGCAATCCCTTACTAATCACAGAACACCTATGGCATAGGGCTCGATCTTGAGTTTTAAAAAAAGTGGTATGTGAGTGGAGATTAAAAAGGTGAGAACCACTGCAATAGGTGCTGTATGACCTGATGAGTTACTCCAGCACTGCAGATTTTATTGTTTAACTCTATTTTTTGATGTTGGTTTATGATTATTGGCCGATTATGTGCTGTTGCAATAAACTGGCCAATATCAAGCCATTTCCATACTTGTCAATTATATGTATATTTGTAGGGAGTACAATTTTATTACTTTCTATTTTTACCTCTTCCACATGCTAAATTATACATGCCAGAACAACCTGTAGTTTAAAAGCTAAGTAATGGTACTTTGCTTGGTATCATTAATGCATCGGATCACTGTTCAGCCATCACTAACATTCTTAAATCACAAGTGAAAGATATTGGTTATATGGAATTCTATGATATTCAACCTATTTCCTTTTGTGATTGTAGGTGGCTCTTGCAGTCAGCCTAAACTTAAAAACGTATCTCCGGATACAACCACGTTCTGATCAAAAAGTACAATTATTCTTGCCGAATATTGAAACTCATCTTAGTTGGGAAACTACAAAACTTCAGTTCCTGCAAACAGCGATTAATGGTAAGAATTAACCAGGTGAAGAAAATATTAAAGAACAAAGTCGTTGTGCTTTCGTAGTAAGTACTTTGAGGGAGAGATAGAGATTCAAAAGGATTAAGGTTGTTGAGTGGTATAGCTTATAGGAATTTTAATGATGTAGTTCGATGGGTATGTCATTTTTATGATGGCTCAAGTGCTGGTAATAAAAATATCTGGCTGAGAACAGATTTCGAGTTCATTCTGTTCTAATTGATGGGGAAACCGATTGGAAACAGATGATAAAATGATGCAAAATATGAGATCCAAACCTCATGTACCTAAGAATTGTGGTTGAGGGTGAGTGGGTTGTAGGACAGCATGGCCTTTCTTTCAACATACTTGTTTTATCCCTCTTTCTTTACTTCTGAGCCCTGATGGATTGGCACTTTATGACTGAACAAACAGTGGGAAATTTAGAATTCTGCTTCTCAGCTACAATTAGAGCTTAGTTAGCAGTACCATTTGAGTCTGTGTGTTTGGGTCCACTTGACTGAAAGTTTGGTGGGGCAGAATGAATCATTTTATAGATATAATTTTGTTAGTATGGTTTAGAGTCTCTTGTCCACAAACAATCAAAGAAGTTTATCACTCAGCTCTTCAAATCTGCCCCAATCTTTCATAAGATAATGGCTAATGTAAATGTAACTTCTGCATTTCTGACTGACCGTGGTAACTCAATGGCACCATTGCAAAATATCAATTTATCCTCTCCTTAATAGTACTTAAAATCTCTGTTCCCATTGTTCTTTGAGGAGGAGAGTTCCAAAGATGTACAACCATCTGCTGGGAGATAAAGAAAGTCTGTCTCAGTTGTCCTAAGATTTTAAAACAAATGACTTCTAGTTCTAAATTATCCCAAAGGAATTCTCCTTTCCGCATTAAGAACTCTCTTGTTCTTTTAAATTCCAGAGTTGTTCGATTTTTGTCGTTAATGCCATTATTCATAAATATGTACCTCACATTAATAAACTGCACACACCCTGCTAATATAGAAGCAGCCATCTACGGATTACTGCTTTTGTTTGACACTGGAAGATCTTTTATAATTTAGACTGCTTGTGTTAATGTTTAGTATAAATAACGCTAATTGAATCGTCATTTTTCAAATCTAAGTCTATTTGATTTTAGCTTGACAATTATAAGACCAGTATTAAGTTTGTTGCTTCTAGTGCTTGTGTTACCATTTGGACTTTTCTCCTGTGCACTTTCAAGAATGTGGATTATTTTTCTTTGTAGCTGATGTCCAGAACCCAAAAGCTGTGAGCCAGGAGCTAGTGGAACAACTGAGACAGTTTGCGGAAATTTCAGAAGGCGAAACAGACACAAAGAGCCTCAGTATCCTCTGTTTCCTTTATTTGTATGGCTCTATCTCCACCAGCAATAGGTAATTGAATAATTTCTGTCCTAATTATATACTGCAATATGGTAGAAACATTGTTACCAATTTTAATTGATGTCAAGATGGAGACATATTAATGGTCAATCCTGGACCTGATAAAGATTCTCTTGGGTTGCAGCAATGTGGCTCTCAGCAAAGAGACAATAGTAAAGGCATTCTTACCAGGAGAGGTTTTAATGGGTGCAAGTATAACCTACTCGAACTATTATCTTTCTTTTTTTAAAAAAATGCCACATTATGGGAATAAAAAGACATTGACACTCAAACAAAAATTTAGAACAAAATACTTCACAAAAATAAACTGGCACATTGAATAATGATGGGGATAAATGAACTATGGCTTCAGTGTATCAGTTATATATTACAAACTCATGCCATTTTAGGAAGGGAAAATGGGTAGTTGAGTAACAAGCAGAAATGATGTCAATATTATAGAAGGTAAGGACATAATGGTCCATGAACAGAAACTGTGTTTTTTTTCCTGAAGTCTGTTTTTTGGTAGTATTGGAACCATTTCTAACCCTTTGGGAAAGAAGTAGCCTCTAATACAGTAGTTGACAAAAGGTAAAACACATTAAACAATATGTTAAAAGGACAAAATGGTCTCTATCGGAATATTCGCAGCATTAGAAATAAGTGAATTGATGGCCTGGGCAGAAGTAAAAGGGTAAGTTCTCATTGCTGTTGTGAAACATGGCTGCAGAGTAACCAAAGCTGGGGGGGGATGGGGGGGGATGTGAAATATCCCAAGATGTTGAGAAAGGATGGGGGAGGGAGGGAAAAAGAAAAGTGTATGTTATGGAACTCTTAGTAAAGGAAGAAGACTGCAATGGTGTGAAGAACTCAGAACAATTTGGGCCAAGCTAAGAAGTGGCAAAGGGGGAGCAGGCATTGGTAGGGATTATTTTTGACACTAAACAATACTTCCAATATTATTCATGGCATAAGTCAGGAAGTTAGTGGTATGTATAATGGGGATAATATAATCAGGAGAATTTATTCTACACAAGGACAAATCAAATTGCAATAGGTGAAACATTAATTTATTGAATGTATACAAAATACATTCTTTTCTTTCTTTGGCTTGGCTTCGCGGACGAAGATTTATGGAGGGGGTAAAAAGTCCACGTCAGCTGCAGGCTCGTTTGTGGCTGACCAGTCCGATGCGGGACAGGCAGACACGATTGCAGCGGTTGCAAGGGAAAATTGGTTGGTTGGGGTTGGGTGTTGGGTGTTACAAAATACATTACTGCATGGATATTTCACAAAACTAGGAAATGGATTCCTTTGGGTTTCACTTTATGTAATGGGAAAGGGTTAGCTGGTAGTCAATGCCTATTTATGCTCTAATTTTTTTTAAAATGTTAGACTTATTATGCTGACGTTGTTTTATTTATATTCCAGTCATTTGCCAAGTGTGGACATTGTAGTTTGGTCTGAGATTCCAATAGGAGCTGGCCTGGGATCTAGTGCAGCATATTGTGTGTGTCTTGCAGCTGCTCTTCTCACAGCCAATGGGGCCATAACTTGTCCAGCTCTACAGGAGAACGTCGGCACCAAGTAAGCAATGCTGTCTCTGAGGTTTTATATACTGTTTTGAAAATATTATTCAAATAGTTAAATTTATTCTCTGTTTTGTCAAAGAAAATGTCATTGGCCAAATGAACATGATTCTAAACAGATTTATATTGGCAGTTAGTCTCCTGCAGCATACTGTTAAATTATCACAACCCAACAAAATTCTCTCAGAACACATTTGATAAATTGCCTGTAATCTTGAACTGCTAGGAGTTGATTGGGTTTTTTTGGAAGACATTCCCATAACTGGGCTACACCAGAGTGGAAGCTGTTGCAAACATTTCACTCAACAGCACAAGAGCCATGACCGGACAGAGTTCCTGGCTGAGTATTAAAAAGCCTTACTGACCAACTTGCCAATCTATTCATGGATATTTTCAACATTTCATTCCAGCAGAGCATGGTACACATCTGTTACAAACAGGCATCAATTGTCCCAGTGTCCAAGAAAAGTGGTAACTAGCCTAAATGTCTCGACCAGTGGTACTTACATCAGCAGTGATTGAGTGTTTTGAAAGGCTGGTGTTGAAGCATACTGTATCAACTCCTGTCTGAGTGGTGACATAGATCCATTTCAATTCATAGCAATAAGACTATGGTGGATGCCATCTCACTGGCTCTACATAAAGCCCTGGAATACCTGGACAATAAAGATGCATGCATCAGGTTGCTCTTTATCAACTACAGTTCATAATTCAGCATCATCATCCCCTCATAGTTAATAATTAAGCTCCAAGACCAGGGAATTAACACCCCACTGTGTAATTGGATCCTGGATTTCCTCACCTCCAGACCACAATCAGTGAGGATTGGTAAGAATAACTCCTCCACAATCTCCATCAGTGCTGGAGTACCACAGAGCTCCGTTCTTAGCTCCCTGCTTTACTTGCTATGCATGTATGACTCTGTGGCTCGGTATGACAACACCACAATCTACAAGTTCACTGTTGATACCATAGTAGTGGGTTGTATAAAACTACGTGATGAGTCACCATACAGGAGGGAGATTGAAAACTTGGCTGAATGGTGCACCAATATGAAGGTGGTTGATACGAATGTTTGCACTGATGCTGCCATATAACAATGAATTTCGTGACTTGTTCATGATAATAAATTCTGATTCTGAACAAAAATCTCATACTCAAGTCACCAAAACCAAGAAGCTGATAGCTGACTTCAGGAAGGGAAAGCCAGAGGTGTACAATCCAGGGAATTAGAGGTGGAGAGGGTGAGCAAATATGTTCTAGGGAGTCACTATCTTGGAGGATCTTTCCTGGACTCACTGCACTAATGAAATTGTGAAGAAAGCACCTCTCCTTCCTAAGGAGTTTGTGAAGGTTTGGTATGACATCCTAAGCCCTGGCAAATTTCTACAGGTGTGTGGTGGAAAGTGTGCTGACCGGCTGCATCACAGTCTGGTATGGGGACACCAATAACTTTAGCATAAAGCCTTGCAAAAGGTAGTGGATGCAGACCCGGGACATCACGGGCTAAATTCCTCCCACTGTCGAGAACATCTACAGGGAATGTTGCCACTGGAGAGCAGCAGCAATCATCATGGATGCACACCACCCAGCACACGCTCTGTTCTAGCTGCTACCATCAGGAAAGAGGTATAGGTACCATAAGACTCACACCACCCGGTTCAGAAACAGCTGCTATTCCTTCACCATCAGATACCTCCGCAACAAACTCAATCAGGGACTCATTTAATGACCTTACTTTTGGACTTTATTGATTTTTTTTTTCTCTCTCTTCATATTGCAGTGAGTTTGTTTACATTTCTTTATTTGTTTACATGTATACATTGTGTACAGTTTTTTTTTGCACTACTGATGTGTGGTTATTCTGCCTTGCCCACAGAGAAAAAAAATCCAGATTGTGTATGATGATGTGTATATTGTATATGGACTCTGACAATAAATCTGAAATTTGAACATTATTGTTGTGTTGCTGGGCTCCTCATGAGTGCAGCAAGCAGCACAAACCTTCATGGGTTTCCCACTTGTTGACTGCCAGGAAAAAAAATAAGCATGCTTTTTAATTGATTTAATTCCATCAGTTTGTTTTATTTTACTTGTGTGTGTTTTTAATCTTTTTGCTTTTATTTTGTTTGCAACATTTTATTCATGTTTTCTAATCGAACTGGAGTAATCGTGTCTTGATGAGATTTAAGGTCCAAAATTGAGTAATTTTTGAATGTTTAAATATCAAATGCAGTCAGTGACTTGGTTCCAGCATCTTGCTAGCTGGCAGTTATTCTGTCAGAGCAGCCATTCTATTGTACTGGGAAAGGCCTTTCACTGTCTTGGGCCTCTCTGATGTTCTGAAAATTGGTCTCCCTTCTGGAAACTACCTCCAGTCATAGTGGAGGAGACAGCATAGTCTGGTGTGCAGAGGATCAACAATGCTGGGTACTGGAAGATCTGGCCAACTAATCTGTAATATGTTACCCTGATTCTGGTCAATTCCATGCAAAAGAGTATAGCAAGTCAATTACAGTTTATCCTTGTATTGTGTGATTGCAATGGACTGTAACCAGCAGCAGAGAAACCTAGGGACATGTGATGCTGCAGATGCTGGAATCTGAAGCAAAAGGAGGAACACAGTGGGTCAAGCAGCATTAATGAAAACACATCTAACTGAAGTAGTACATGAGAAATTAAGGAGAGACTGGGGAGGGCACATAATGGCAGCATCATATAACTCAAAAGCCAGAGGTATAGCAGTATTAATCAATAAAAATGTACCAATCAAAATAGAGGAAGAAATAATAGATCCAGCAGGGAGATACGTAATGTTAAAATGTCAGATATATTCAGAACTCTGGAATTTGGTCAATATATATGCACCTAATGAAGAGGATCAAAAGTTTATGCAAGATATTTTTTTGAAGATTGTAGATACGCAGGGGAATATATTGATAGGAGGGGACTTTAACCTTAATTTGGATTCAAAGATGGATAAAACTGGACAAAAGACTAGCAGAAAGAACAAAGTAGCCAAATTTATGATTAAATCAATGCAGGAAATGCAACTTCTGGAAATATGGAGGAGACAACACCCAAAGGAGAAGGAATACTCATATTATTCGAGTAGACATAAAACATACTCAAGGATGAACCTGTTCCTGTTGTCAGCCCATATCCAAGGGAGAGTTAGGAAAATGGAATATAAAGCTAGATTGTTATCTGATCACTCACCCCTGTTATTAGTAATAGAACTGGAGGACATCCCACCAAGAACGTATAGATGGAGATTAAACTCCATGCTACTTAAAAGACAAGATTTTAGAGAATTTATTAAGCGCCAAATTAAAATGTACTTTGAAATAAATGCAGAATCAGTGAAAGTCAAATTTATATTATGGGATGCAATGAAAGCCTTCATCAGAGGGCAGATAATAAGTTATGTAACTAAGATGAAAAAGGACTACAATCGGGAAATAGAACAGCTGGAAAGGGAAATAGTAAGTACAGAAAAAGAACTATCAACAAGGGAAGATACAACAAAAAGAAGAGAATTGGCAACAAAAAAATAAAATATGAAACACTACAAATGTATAAGGTGGAGAAGAACATAAGGAAAATAAAGCAAAAGTATTATGAGCTAGGAGAAAAAAACGCACAAAATACTGGCTTGGCAGCTTAAAACAAAACAAGCTAAAAGAACGGTATTGGCATCAAGGAAAAAGAACAAAGAAATTACATATAACCCAACAGAGATCAATGAAAACTTTAAGGAATTCTACGAGCAATTATACCGAACTGAGAACGAAGGGAAAGAAGACAAAATAGATGAGTTTCTAGCTAAAATTGAACGACCAAAATTGCAAGAAGAGGAGCAAAACAAATTGATAAAACCATTTAAAATAGAGGAAATACAAGATATATTTAAAAAATTGCCGAACAATAAAATGCCTGGAAAGGACGGACTCCCAATAGAATTCTATAAAACATTTAAAGAGTTACTAATTCCTCCTCTCCTGGAAGTAATGAACCAGATTGAAGAAACACAAAACATGCCAGATTCAACTAAAACAGCAATAATTCTTTGGCATGGCTTCGCGGACAAAGATTTATGGAGGGGATAAATGTCCACGTCAGCTGCAGGCTCGTTTGTGGCTGACAAGTCCGATGCGGGACAGGCAGACACGGTTGCAGCGGTTGCAGGGGAAAATTTGTTGGTTGGGGTTGGGTGTTGGGTTTTTCCTCCTTTGTCTTTTGACAGTGAGGTGGGCTCTGCGGTCTTTGGTTGCAGGGGAAAATTTGTTGGTTGGGGTTGGGTGTTGGGTTTTTCCTCCTTTGTCTTTTGTCAGTGAGGTGGGCTCTGCGGTCTTCTTCAAAGGAGGTTGCTGCCCGCCGAACTGTGAGGCGCCAAGATGCACGGTTTGAGGCGATATCAGCCCACTGGCGGTGGTCAATGTGGCAGGCACCAAGAGATTTCTTTAGGCAGTCCTTGTACCTCTTTGGTGCACCTCTGACACGATGGCCAGTGGAGAGCTCGCCATATAACACGATCTTGGGAAGGCGATGGTCCTCCATTCTGGAGACATGACCTACCCAGCGCAGTTGGATCTTCAACAGCGTGGATTCGATGCTGTCGGCCTCTGCCATCTCGAGTACTTTGATGTTAGGGATGAAGTTGCTCCAATGAATGTTGAGGATGGAGCGGAGACAACGCTGGTGAAAGCGTTCTAGGAGCCATAGGTGATGCCGGTAGAGGACCCATGATTTGGAGCCGAACAGGAGTGTGGGTATGACAACGGCTCTGTATACGCTTATCTTTGTGAGGTTTTTCAGTTGGTTGTTTTTCCAGACTCTTTTGAGTAGTCTTCCAAAGGCTCTATTTGTCTGTTGTCTATCTCGTTGTCGATCCTTGCATCTGATGAAATGGTGCAGCCGAGATAGGTAAACTGGTTGACCGTTTTGAGTTTTGTGTGCCCGATGGAGATGTGGGGGGGCTGGTAGTCATGGTGGGGAGCTGGCTGATGGAGGACCTCAGTTTTCTTCAGGCTGACTTCCAGGTCAAACATTTTGGCAGTTTCCGCAAAACAAGACGTCAAGCGCTGAAGAGCTGGCTTTGAATGGGCAACTAAAGGGGCATCGTCTGCAAAGAGTAGTTCACGGACAAGTTGCTCTTGTGTCTTGGTGTGAGCTTGCAGGCGCCTCAGATTGAAGAGACTGCCATCCGTGCAGTACCGGATGTAAACAGCGTCTTCATTGTTGAGGTCTTTCATGGCTTGGTTCAGCATCATGCTGAAGAAGATTGAAAAGAGGGTTGGTGCGAGAACACAGCCTTGCTTCACGCCATTGTTAATGGAGAAGGGTTCAGAGAGCTCATTGCTGTATCTGACCCGACCTTGTTGATTTTCGTGCAGTTGGATAACCATGTTGAGGAACTTTGGGGGGCATCCGATGCGCTCTAGTATTTTCAAAAGCCCTTTCCTGCTCACGGTGTCGAAGGCTTTGGTTAGGTCCACAAAGGAATATAAAATCAGACTATTTGCTGATGATATCGTAGTATACTTAACAGAACCAGAATTATCAATAAAAGAATTACTGTAATACCAAAGAAGGGGAAATATCCACTAACACCAGCATCGTATAAACCAATATCCTACTTAACTCAGATTATAAGATAATAGCAAAACTATTAGCAAACAGATTGTCTGACTGTGTACCAAAAATAGTAAAACTAGATCAAACTGGATTTATTAAGAAAAGATGGTCAATATCTGTAAATTCATTAACTTAATCCATGCAGTACAAGAAAATAAGATGCCAACAGTGGCGGTTGCTTTAGATGCAGAGAAAGCCTTTGACAGGATAGAATGGAATTATTTATTCAAAGTACTATAGAGGTTCAACCTACCAGAGAAATATATTAATTGAATTAAAGCATTATATAAGGGACCATTGGCGAAGGTGACAGTAAATGGATATATATCAAGCCAATTTAAATTAAGCAGATCAACTAGGCAAAGATGTCCACTATCTCCCTCACTGTTCGCTTTAGCTATAGAACCTTTGGCAGAACTGATAAGAACAGAAAATAAAATAAAAGGGATAAAAATAAAAGAGAAGGAATATAAAATCAGACTATTTGCTGATGGCATCATAGTATACTTAACAGAACCAGAATTATCAATAAAAGAATTACATAAGAAATTGAAGGAATATGGAAAAATATCGGGGTACAAGATCAACGCAAGTAAAAGTGAAGTGATTCCAATGAATAATGCAGATTTCACAAAGTTTAAGAAAGAATCACCATTTAAATGGCAAACACAAGCAATCCGATACCTAGGTATTAGACTAGATAATAATCTAGGCCATCTATACAAATTAAGTTATCAGCCATTAATGAACAAATTACAAGATGATTTAAAACATTGGAAAGATTTACCACCAACACTGATAGGAAGGGTAAACTGCATTAAAATAAATATCTTCCCAAGGATACAATACCTATTTCAATCATTACCAATTCCCTTAACAGAGAAATTCTTCAATGAGCTAAAGAAAATAATAAGGAAATTCTTATGGAAAGGGGGGAAACCGAGGATAGCACTAGATAAATTAACAGAATGGTACAAACAAGGGGGCTTACAGCTACCAAACTTTAAGAATTATTTAAGAGCAGCATAATTAAGATAGCTATCAGATTTTTATCAAACAAGGGAAAAACCAGATTGGACCAGGTTAGAGCTAGATAAAATAGGGGAGAAGGTACCAGAACATAAACTTTATAAGTGGGATGAAAAACTGGTGCAATATAGAAGTTCACCCAGTACTGCACCATCTGCTCAATATTTTGAAGAAGATTCACGTAGAAAGAAAAAAAAACAAATTACCAACTACCAAAATTATTTTTGACGCAAAATCAACTAATCCCTTTCACAATAGATAACCTTTCCTTTAGAGAATGGGAGAGTAAAAGAGTAGAAAATTGTTTTTTGGGAAATAATTTATTATCTTTTGAACAAATGAAATACAAATATGGAATAACTCACAGTAAAATGTTTGCATACCACCAACTGAAAATCTACTTAAAGGACAAATTGGGAAGCAGGCAGAGGTTACCAGAAGGAAGCAGCTTTGAATATGTGATTACAGACACAATGATAATTAAAAGATTTATAACAAACATGTACATCAAGTTGCAAGAGAAAGAGAACAATGAAATAAGCTGTAAACCCAAACAAAAATGGGAACAAGATCTAAACATAAAAAATGAAAAATGGGAAAAGCTATGCTCCAGAACTATGAGAAAAACAATAAACACGAGGTTACGCATGATACAATATAATTGGTTACACAGGCTATATATCACGCCCCAAAAGTTAAATAAATGGGACTCAACAGTATCAGATAGATGTTTTTGCTGTAAGAAGGAAATGGGAACAACAGTACATGCAATTTGGGCATGTGAGAAAGTGGAAAAGTTTTGGGAAGATCTAAATCAGGTACTAAATAAAATCACAAAAAGCAACATACCAAAAATTCCAGAGATCTTTCTTCTAAGTAATATAAGAAGGAAAGAATTAGGCCTCAAACTGGATGAAGCACAAAAAAGATTTATTATGATAGCCTTAGCTGTAGCAAAAAAATGTATATTGTCAACCTGGAAATCAGAAGAGAGCCTTAGAGTACAGCAATGGTACATAGAAATGAATAAATGTATTCCATTGGAAAAAATAACATATAATTTAAAAAATAAAGTTACATTATTCGAACACATTTGGGGACCGTACATGGAACACAACAGAGAGGGCCCACCACAGACCTCCACCACCTAAAATGATAGAATGAGAAGAAGACAAAATGAACTGACCCAGTATGTAAAAGTAGATGACACAATTTTCTTGTTTATTTTCATTCTGTGATGACATTGTTTAATGGGTTTATTGTATTGTATATGTTGAACGTTTAATGGGTTGGGAGGAGGGTGAGAAGGAGGGGGGATAAAGGGGAGAAAATGACACTCTGCATATTCAAGAGGGAAATGTTTGTGTGTATTTTGGTTAATATGGTTCATAGTGTGAAAAATAAAAAAATTATTTAAAAAAAAAGCAGCATTAATGAGAGAAAAAGAATGGTTACCATTTTGGACCTTAACCCTTCATCAAGACATGATAAACTTATGCTGGTACATTAATGCTCAGAAAGCATTCCTTAGAATAAGAGAATTGATTAAATCAATACTAAAAAGAGCTATTAATGTGTATATAAAGACATGTTGTGGACAATTCAAGTTGTGATTCATCCCATGGCTCAGTGTGAAAAGACGGTCAGTGATCAGCAGAAAAGGATGAGCAGTGTTGCTGATTGGCACTGACATGTTGGCTTTAAGGCAGCGATGCAGTTGTAAAATGTGGACCATTGTTGGGCAGCAGACCTTCCATGTGCTGACGGACCATCCAGATGCTTCGGTCATCGTCCACATGCCAGGTGTGATGGAAGCTGCTCTCTCCCCCCTTTTCAGTTGGCTCTACAGATTTCTTTATGATAATTAACCTCAGGATTGTGGGAGTAAACTGAGTGCTAGAAAGCAGCCTCCATGATCCCATTAGGAGATGATGAGAAAGACCATAAAAAACAGATAGTCTAACAACATAGATGCTAACATTCCCATTTTTGCTATGCCTGAGCTCATATCATGGTGTTGAGTGGCCACCCAGTTTTCCCCAGCCCACTCAACACCAGTCCAACTAAGCAATCTCCCCACACTGAGCCAAAGATCGACTCATTGCTGGATTCACACCAGGTTCCTGGCATGCCAGCAAGGAGAGCGGAAGTTACTAACAAGTTGCTAGCTCAATCGTGGGGAGAAAAATCAGACCCAACAGGTCCCAACACACCAACCTGTAGCCAGCAAAATTCCTTTTATGGTCATGAAAGAACACATAAAACGGTAATATATGTGATATACTTTAAATTTTATCTGCTGTAAGGCATGAGCATTGCCTAGTGCCCCTAACAATAAGAGAAAGAGAAGCAAAAGAGAATGCCTTCAGAGCCACTGAGTACCTGTGGATTCTTCCACAGCCTCCGCAGCCGCACAGAGTCCAGTTCAAACCATCAGCAACCCGAATTCCAGTTCCAAACCTCTGATACTATCAGGAAGCCTTCAGCACTCAAAGCCCTTGAGGAGCCCTTCTTGCTCTCAGCACCCTCTTGAATCCTGGTTCCAATACCTGGATCTTTTAAGTGCACCATGAGTGTTGAGACAAGAAGATCAAAAGCTCCACAGCAAATTAATGCACTGTGAGGTAGCTTTAAACAGGATACTACTGTATCTTGCTTTGAAATCACTTTCTTTGTAGCTGTGAAACATCTGGCTGTTCACCAAACGTTTTTTTAAATTAACATTGTTGAATTTTCAATCATCATAAACTACACCTTCCACCGATGGAGAGGAGGGACATTTCATACTACAGGACCTAATCAATGGAAAGGGAAGAAGCAGCAACCAGCAGGGAAAATAAACTTTTGGTAGTAATGGCGGCAGGTATAATTTAGTCTGTAAATGCTGAAGACGTAATCTGATCATGGTCTCTAGAATTAATATGACAATACATAGG
Source organism: Narcine bancroftii (assembly GCF_036971445.1). Classification (NCBI taxonomy): domain Eukaryota; kingdom Metazoa; phylum Chordata; class Chondrichthyes; order Torpediniformes; family Narcinidae; genus Narcine; species Narcine bancroftii. The sequence goes on from NC_091472.1 coordinate 124,607,784, forward strand.
TTAGGAAAAAGCAAATGCTGTTAAAATCAGTCCAATAAAATCGTATCTTGGCTGTTTATGTTTTTTTTAGAAATGTTGTTATTCTTAATTACTTTTATTTTTAATCCTTATCCTTTAATCAGATGGAATGACGATGAATTGGAACTGATTAACAAATGGGCTTTTCAAGGAGAGAAGCTGATCCATGGAAATCCATCTGGTGTGGATAACGCTGTTGGAACATGGGGTAACATTTATTTATATCTTAAAGTTAGAATATTTTACCTTTAATTAGAATTTATTAGCATTTTTTTCATAAATATTGTAGCACCAAGCAATATGAGGGATATCTCTAAATGGCTTTGACTTAGATTGGCAAAGGTCCTCAGTGATCTCCTGAGACACAATCTAAAACCACGTGTGGGTTCACCAGCAAACTGACGAAATATGTGAAACCCGCCAATTTATATCTTTACAACCTTTATTCTTCTTTGCTCCCATCAAAGTACACAATCAACAACTTTTAATCAACATGAAAGATCCAGGAATATTTCATCCATATTAGATATTTCATCCATAAAAATGTTTTTCTTTTTAAAGAAGTACTTTTCACCTTTGCATTTAAGACCTGATTAAATACTAAAAATTATTAAGGACAGCTCTATGTGCCATAAATCTTGCATGCAGAGTGCAACATTTAATATTCTAGTTTATTTAGATCCATTCTGAGTTGTGGCATACAAGTAGATATTGATACATGTGGAGGTTGAGTGGATGTCTCTGCTGAGTAACCTAGTGAACAGCTGGAGGGAAATTATGTAGATGACCATTTAGCTCTATTGGCAATTTGGACTGGGTGAAAAAACAACATCTGCAATTCTTCACTGAGAAGTTAATATAGTCCTTTTCACATTGGCTAACCAGTAAATTGGCAGTTCAACGAACCAATTCAAAATAGCATTTTTGCCATTCACACTGGACCAATGTTAACTGGTAATCTGTGCCCAGAGCAAAGGGGCGCCTATCCTCCAGTGGTGACGTCCTGCATGCCCCCTGTTCCTTTCACACTGGGATAACTGGAACATCAATTTAAAACAAATCAGTGATGATGCAACCACCCTAGACAGTTCATCCCCGGGGTGATCTGACACCTGCGTGCTGGTTCGTGAGCGTTCACATTGGCATGTTAACCGGTAGATTGGAGGTTGATACTGGGTTAATGTGCCAGTGTGAATGGGGCTAAGGATTCAAATTAACTACAGGCACTTGTTGCTGATCGCTTTGGGGCAACTGAATCGCAGTCATTGCTGACAATTTCTCCATATCGGTCTCCACAAAGATGCAAAGGTTAATTGCCCTCCAGTACTCTACTAATTTTGTATTGTGTGCTGTGCGTCTACTTGGTTTCATCTGACACTCTGTCATGTTCAGCAGTTTGTGCAGTCAGTGGTCACTGCCTTCAGTGACTTGAGCAGTGTAACCCTTTCGTTTCAAAATTAAAATATTGTCTTAAACATCTCCTATGAAAAAAAACTTTCTTCAGTTCCTCATGGCTCATTAATTGAAATTTGTTGCCAGATGAAATGTTTGAGCCATACAGTATGCATGCATTAATACTACCTGTATTTTGCTTAATCTCTTCATGTCAAGTGATGTTCCTACACAAAGAAAGAAATAGAAGCTTGTACTAAGAGGACTAAATTTAATTAAATGGGGAATACTCAGTTAGCACAAATACAGGCACAGACTATTTGGACCAGATAGTCTATTTTTGTACTGTAAACGTTATTTGTAATTACGAAAATGTAGTAAGCTGCGGATAACCGTTCTTGCTAGCTGTGACGAACAATGATAAGAGCTAATAATTGCACTTCATGTTTGTAACAGTTTTCTTAATGGTATCCAATGAAATACTTGCAGTAAATTGTGATCATAGCACCTGATTGGATTTATCATGTGTGCATTATTTAATTACTTCTCCACAGATTTGGAACTCCAGCCTTGCTAGTAGTTGGTAATTGGAGGTAGATAGTCAAAGAATAAAATTTGGAAACTTTGGAATCTCAAGAGCGAATAACATAATATCTACTCCATCCAGTGTGAAAGTGGGGAGAGGGATCTAATAATTTGATTATTATAGGACAAGATGTGGGAAGTACAAGGCTTAGAGAAATGGGTAAGAAAATAAATGTTTAATGTACCAAGGAAGTGTCTTTTTTAGAATTTGAGTAAGCAAGATAATGGTGTATACATTTTGATCATCGCCAAGGTTAGAAAGAGGGAAGCCAAATCTGAAAATAATGGTTGAATTAACATTGGAGGGTGATGAAAGTATTACTCTTTAGTCCTTTTAGTACAAGTAGCAAATAATGAATATCCTACTTTGTTAAACATTATGAAGAGGTAGGAAGGAAAGAAGAACATGTAATATAATCTGACAGAAAGGCAAGGAAAGATTAGAAGATCACTTCTTATTAGTGTAGAATAGGATATCATTGAGATCAGGGTAAAAACACAGAAATGCTGGAGGAACCTGGCAGGTCTCGCAGCATTCATAGGAGGTAAAGATGTATAACCAATGTTTTGGACCTGAGCCCTTCTTCGAGATTTGAGTAAAAGCAGGCAGATGCCTAAATTAAAAAGCTGGGAGGGAAGAATAGTGGGGGGGGGGGGGGTAGGGAAGCACAGACCAATGGATAGGGTTGAGGCATAGGAGAGAGGAAAGACAATTGACTGGGAAACGGGCTGTTGTTTAGGGCTCTGTGGAAGCAGAGCTGGGGGAAAGGAGATAGATGGAAAAGGGAAGAGAGAGATAGAGACAGCTAGAGTAAAGGAGACAGGGAAAGAAAGCCGGGGATGGGGGTCGGGGGTGCTTAACAGAAAATGGAGAAGTAGATGTTAATACCATCGGTTGGAGGGTGCCCAGACAGAATGTGAGGTGTGGGAAGTAAATCACAAAAATCTGTAGATACTGTGGTTGAAATAAAAATACAAAATGCTGTGAAGCCCAGCAGGTTAAGCAGTGTCCTTTATGTAGCAATGGTAAAAATACATAACTGATGTTTTGGGCTTGAGCCCTTCATCAAGGTATGAGAGAAAATGCTGGCAGGCTATGAGGTGTATGAGACTATGAGAATATGAGGAATTGTTCCTCCAATTTGTGGTCTCAGTCTTGCAGTGCTTGAGACCATAGATTGACATGTCAGCAAGAGAATGGGGCAGGGGATTAAGTGGGAGGTAACCGGGAGATCCCCACTATTGCGGGAGGCAGAGATGAGGTGCTCAACAAAGCAATCTCCCAGTCTGGTTAGTATAGTGACATAGTGGTTAGCACAGTGCTATTATAACGCCAGCGACCCAGGTTAGACGCATGATAAATCCAATCTGGTGCTATGATCACAATTTACTGCAAGCATTTCATTGGATACCAATAAGAAAACTGTTGCAAATACCACAGTGCTATTATAGCGCCAGCGACCCAGGTTGGACGCATGATAAATCCAATCTGGTGCTATGATCACAATTTACTGCAAGCATTTCATTGGATGCCAATAAGAAAACTGTTGCAAATACCACAGTGCTATTATAGCGCCAGCGACCCAGGTTGGACGCATGATAAATCCAATCTGGTGCTATGATCACAATTTACTGCAAGCATTTCATTGGATACCAATAAGAAAACTGTTGCAAATACCACAATGCTATTATAGCGCCAGCGACCCAGGTTGCAATCTGGCGCTGACTGTAAGAAGTTTGTACCTTCTCCCCATAATCACGTGGGTTTTCTCTTGGTACGACTTTCCTCCCACCCTCCAAAAAATGTACAGGGTTAGTAGGTTACCAGTAATTGGTGTATTGGACAGTATGGACTCACGGGCCATACGTCCCTGTTACTGTTACCTATGAATTTTTTAAATTATTTGCAGTAGGATAAGTTGCATATGGACCTTAAACAAAATCCAATTAACAAATGTAGGTCTAATAAGTGACCATAAAAATCCAGAATTTTCATTAAAAATCCATCTGGTTTTCTAATTTATGCATGGAAGGATTTCTGGCTTTCTTATTCAGTAATATGTGACTCGCCAAATTGGTTGATTCTTAACTGACTCCTCAATTAGACAGGTGCAATCAGCACCAGTATTGGCAGGGACAGTCACATCATGTGAACAAATACATGTTCTTTTATTTATTCGTGATTTATGGGTACCCCAGGCAAGGTCAGTACTTATTGCCTATTTTCATTGTGTTGGATGGTAGGAATCAACTCAAAATGTGGCAGCCCACTTTGAGTAGTATCCTATGATTGAAATTTAGATGACAGGTTGCTCATGGAGGCCTCATTTTCAAAGGTTTACTAGTGTAGTAATAGAGTTTTTCTCAGCTTTGTATCATTAGAGCTGAAAATGTGCATGATTAGAGAGGCTGAAATGTCCACATTTCTTATGCTGCAAGGCTTAATCATCAATATACCAAATATATGCAGTCAATCTACTGGTGAAGTGAAATTTCTCGAATACCACAGTTGCAATTTTTTTTTAATTCAGCATTCTTGATCAAATTGAATTACTGATGAAGTGAATTTTGCTTCAGGGATTTTGTCCCATTTCAAATGAAGTGATTTTTTTTTTGCTGAGTTATAATGTCAAAGTCATCATTCAATACCTTTTATTCATTTATCAGCCTTGTTAGGTGATTCTGTTTCTCTGGGAGGTATCACAGCAATTCACTTCAATGGGAGTTGATAGATAGTGGTCAAAATCCCAGCAAGGTTTACCTTTTGCAACAAGCTGTCATTTAGTGCTAGTCAATCACACTGTTACAGATAAAATTGGTTGCTGGGCACAAACTGGGGATCAAACCAGTGAAACTATGCAGTTTAATTGGCATTCAATTAAAAGTTTACCCCAGGGATTCAATATGCTCATGAAAGGGTTCAGGATCTAAGTTAGAAAATGTATTTTTTATGATAGTATAATGTTTCTTTTGTGATTTAGGAGGAGTGTTGAGATATCATGCCGGTAAAATTGACCCTTTGTCCAGGTACCTAATTTTTTTAAATTTTTACTGGCAGTATAAAATTGCTCTAACCAGAATGCAGTACTAATTTTAATTGTTTGAAATATGTTCCACTGCCAAGTTTGGAATTCAGTAATGTATTATTACTGTATTAAATAGCTAAATATTTTGAAGGGTTTATTTGGTAGTTTATTCAACTAATTTAGTTATATATTTTTCACGTGTATTAAAATTGGGTAGCCTGATTTCTGCTCTTACTGTTGACTTATTTGTGTTTGATGCTCTAACTTCATAGTTCCAATATCTATTTTACCTTTTTGTGTTTTGTTTAAAAAATCATTTCTCTCTCCTTTTAGCAAATTTTAGGGCTTTTTTTAAAGCGAATCACATGGAAATTAACACCAGTTGGACTTGGGCATGAATAATAGCAGCATGGTCAATGTCCTAAGAGGGTTATTTGCTCATATTGTTGGGGAGGTTTAAACTACATAATATGGGAAATTCTGCTGCAACTGTACAGGGTACTGCTGAGGCCACATTTGGAGTACTGCATGCAGTTCTGATCTCCTTACTTGAGGAAGGATGTACTGGCTTTGGAGGCAGTGTAGAGGAGAAACTTTGGAGGCGGTGCAGAGGAGAAGGTTTGGAGGCGGTGCAGAGGAGAAGCTTTGGAGGCGGTGCAGAGGAGAAGCTTTGGAGGCGGTGCAGAGGAGAAGCTTTGGAGGCGGTGCAGAGGAGAAGCTTTGGAGGCGGTGCAGAGGAGAAGCTTTGGAGGCGGTGCAGAGGAGAAGCTTTGGAGGCGGTGCAGAGGAGAAGCTTTGGAGGCGGTGCAGAGGAGAAGCTTTGGAGGCGGTGCAGAGGAGAAGCTTTGGAGGCGGTGCAGAGGAGAAGCTTTGGAGGCGGTGCAGAGGAGAAGCTTTGGAGGCGGTGCAGAGGAGAAGCTTTGGAGGCGGTGCAGAGGAGAAGCTTTGGAGGCGGTGCAGAGGAGAAGCTTTGGAGGCGGTGCAGAGGAGAAGCTTTGGAGGCGGTGCAGAGGAGAAGCTTTGGAGGCGGTGCAGAGGAGAAGCTTTGGAGGCGGTGCAGAGGAGAAGCTTTGGAGGCGGTGCAGAGGAGAAGCTTTGGAGGCGGTGCAGAGGAGAAGCTTTGGAGGCGGTGCAGAGGAGAAGCTTTGGAGACGGTGGAGAGGAGATTGACTAGGTTGATTCTAGAGATGAGGGGGTTAAGGAGAGACTGAGTTGCCTGTGACTATACTCGTTGGAAATCATCTCATAGAAATGTATAAAATGTAGATAGAGTGGAGAAGTTTCCAGTGGTGAGAGACCAGGGGGCACTGCCTCAGTAAAAAAAGAACCCTTTAGAACATGGTTAGTATAGTGGTTAACACAACACTATCACAGTGCCAGCGAATGGGTTCAAATTCAGTGCTGTCTGTAAGCAGCTTGTATGTTCTTACCATGTCTGCATGGGTTTTCCCTGGGTGGTTTCCTCCCACCTGGGTGGTTTCCTCCCACCTTCCAAGCTGTATGGGGTTATAGGTTAATTTAGGTGTAATTGGGTGGCATGGGTTAAGTAGCTGGAATTACCTTCTACCATGTTGTAAATAAAAATTTTAAATTAAAAAAAGTTACATATTTAAATTTCTTCAGTCCAAGGGTGGTGAATCTGTGGAATTTGTTGCCGCAGACAGCATGGAGGCCATCATTCGGTATATTTAAAGTGAAGATTGATAGATTCTGGATTTGTAAAAGTATCAGAGGAAAAATACCATATATCAGCTATGATTTGAATGGTGGAGCAGACTTGATGAGGCAAATAGACTAATTCTGCTCCCACATCTTATGATGTTGTGGGTAGATTTAAGATGGAGGCAGGAAAGTTGTTTCCACTAGGAGGTGAGACTAGAACAAGGGGACATAGCCCCAAGATTCGGAGAGTAGATTTAGGAGAGAGATGAGGAGGAACTGTTTATCCCAGATAGTAGTAAATCTGAGTAATTCTTCGCCAAAGAAGCAGGAGAGGCGACCCCATTAAATTTAAGTCACAGATAGATTTTTTGCATAGTAGGTGGATTAAGGATTACTGGGAAAAGGCAGTTAAGTGTAGCTGAGTCTGTCACATGATCAGCCATGATCCTATTCACTGCAAGAGTAGGCTCAACAGGCCAGATGGCTGAGTCTTGCTCTTTCTTCCCTCACAGATATTACCTGGTCTGCTGAGTATTTCCAGGATTTTTCTTTATTTCACTTTTTTAGCAGCTACTGTGTTTTGCATCTCACAGAGTATAAAAGACACAAAGTCATGTTGAGATTGCACAAACTTTGAGATCTCCTTTTGATTACTGCATGCAGGTTTGCTCTTGTATCTAATGAAGGATATACTTTCCATAGATGTAAAGCAGCATTGATTCGTAGACTGATTTCTAGGATGAAGGCCTTCTCCTCTTAGGAGAGGGCAGGTAAAGTTGGGCTGGATTTGCTGGTGTTTAGAAGAATGAGATGTGCGCTTATTGATGCCAAGACGTTGCTGTTTCTCTTTCCATAAATGCTGTCCAATGTTGCTCAGTATTTCCACCAGTTCCTGATTTTATTTCAGACTTGCAAGATCTGCATTTTTTTTAAAAACGTTTATTGAATCTGAATGGCTTTATTCCTACGAGGCAAGTCTAGAAATTGGTGTTCTCTTTCAAGCATGGACAGGGGAACAAATTTCTTCAGATTTCTTTTCCACTGAGAATGATGGATTTTCAGAAGGATTAAATGAGGGAATTGGTCTTTATAAAGATATGATAACAATGTCAACTTGAGGCATGGATTCCACTACAATTTGTTGAATGGTTAAACAGATTGAACGAGTCATATGGTCCAATCTTGTTTCTAACATATGAAAGTGTCAGGTTTGCAAATGGGATTGATTAGAACATTTCTGGGGGGCGTGGCAAGATAGCGTAGAGAACAGACGTGCCTTCCAGACCTCTCCTGACTCTGATTTATTGTTTTGTCTTTAAGTGCCCGTTAAAGTTCTTTTAAAAGTTTATAAATAATAAGAGGTGTTGGATTAGTGCCTAATGGTTTATATGCAAAAAAAGGTAAAAGAAAACATCAACAGACTGTTAAAAAACTACATTTTCCGAAATTGTCTGAGCCTACTTGTTTACAAGAAGCCAGGACTCAGTGTAGAATGGATCCAGGGGAAGACGTACAGAGTTCGGCATTGAAACTCCGTTTTAAGCCGGTGAGGCTCTTTGAAGGTCGCATTCAACAGCTTTCAGACCAAAGAGCTGGACGGGTGCCAGTATTTCACACAACGGCCACTGTGAGTGCTGTTACTCAGACTTTGACAGTTGAATCAGCTGGGGCGCCACCAGCTGGAGAGTTAAAGAGCTGTCATTCGACTGCTACAATGGTGGCGCTGCAAAATGCATCTTCAATTATAACGGTTTTTCCAGACTTTGAGAGGGATTTTTATACGAAGTCAAACTGCTAGAAAAGATACTAAATTAAGGGAAGGGACAGAAGATCCCGTGGTCTCTAAGGAACAGCAAGACCCTATTATGCCTGAATCTACTTCTGTTGAAATGTCTGTTAAGGATCTTGAAGATGAGATATATTCTGTATCGAGTCACTTAGCTAATTTTGTGAACCTGTTTATTTCCAAGATTAATGCGATGGCGGAAGTCATTAATGGAGATTTTAAGCTTGAAACCATTGAAAGATTTGAAATGTGTGATCAAGGTTTAGTCGATGCACAGGATCAACTGCAAGATGAAAATAGAATAATTGAAACATTGCAGATCCAAACTAAAAATTTAGCAAAAAAGGTTGATTATTTGGAGAATCAATCTAGACGGAACAACGTGAAAATTGTTGGTTTGCCAGAAGGCATAGAAGGACCAGATCCAAGAAAATTTTTTTACTGAATGGATTCCACGAGTGTTAGGACAGGATAAATTCCCTGAAGGTTTAATATTGGAACGTGCTTATAGAGTTTTAAGAAGAAAATCTTTTTCAGGACAGAATCCAAGATCTGTTTTGATCCGTTGTTTAAACTATTGTGATAGAGAGACAATTTTACGTACGGCTATTAGAAATGCCCAGCAAAATAGATCTCCTTTGATGGTTCAGAATAATCCTGTTTTCTTCTATCAAGATTTGAGTCAAGAAATTATGTTTCAACGACGCGAATTTAGTTCTGTGAAAGAACGGTTGTGGGAAAAAAAGACATAAGGCAACATTCAGGTATTCTGCGGTACTGAAGATTTTTTAGGATGGAAATTAGCCAAAGTTCTTTGACAATCCTAAAGAGGTTATGGACTTTGCTTAGTCTCTACCAATCATGCAATTTCAGGAACGATGTAGTCCTTCAAGGTCTCCAAAGAGAGTAGAGATGTAAGGTGGGATCCAGATTTTTAAAAGAAATGGAAGCAATGGTGACCGAAGTGGTAACGTTGATTTAAAAAAAATAAATCTTTTATCTTTTTATTGAGAAGAGTTTAAATAGTTTAAATAATGATGATAGTTTAATGAAATGGGAGTTGGGAGAGGGAACTGGGTGGGCACTAGTTTCCAGAAGTCATCAGCTACCTGTAAGTTATCTCACACCCAATATTTTGGGGGAGTTACTGCTTTGGGCGGTTTAAACAGGAGGAGGTAGTTGTGACCTCCGACCTGGTTTTTTTTCTTTTTAATTTTTGGGTTAAGAAGTGAAGTTTTTTTTTATTATTTTTTTTTAAATAAATAATTTTTTTTAACTCTTTTTGTTTTCTGATTGTAATTGAGAGGGAATTAGGAGGGTTTTTTTTCTCTTTTTTTGGGGGTTTTTTTTCTCTTTTTTCTTTTTAAGAGGATGATGTCACAGAAGATAATAAGTCAAAAATTGAGGATGTTGAATTAGATGAAGAGGAAGATGAGGGGAAAGGTGATAAGAAGAAAAAGAAGAAAATTAAGTACAAATACATTGAGGGAGAAGAGTTTAATAAAATTAAGTTCATTTTGATAGAGAATTTTGAAGATGTTATAAATGAAGAATATGGAGAATTTTATAAGAGTTTGAACTTTTTTCTTTTTTTTTATATAAGGGGAGGGGAAGGGAATAAAAAGATTATCTGATTGATTAGAACATTTCTGTGAGCCTCAAAAGCAGCAGTTGTGGATGTTGAAAATAAAATTGTATGCAGTGGTTCCTGTTCTGCTTTCTCCCCACCCCCCACCCCCCATTATTCAAGATTTACAGTATAACTGTTATAGAGTAATCAGTTTTTAATACATAGTTGCTTCTGTCTGTGTCCTGGGAAAAAGTAGAGAATGTTTTAGCTGATGACAGTTGTATCCCTGTGCCCTCCACATGAAGCTCCATTGAATGTTGTACACAATCTGCAAACCTGTGCCATTGTGTTTGATATTTAATCAGTTTGTTATAGACAGTGAATAGTTTTAATAAATGAATCACCTAGTAAGAAAGGTAACTTTTGTATCATGTCTTCTTAGTTTAATACAAAAAAACAGAATGGATCTTTCCATGAAATGAAATTTAACATGATCTTTTTAAATGTTCCAACAAGCATCTTGCAGCATACTCAGATATTTCTTCATGTATGCATCTTGTTCAGTTTCAGCTTAATAAATGACAGCCACAGCTTATTCACACAGTTCTTAAAGGCAATTTTTTTTTAATGGAACACAGTTGGAAAATGCATTTTGGTCTGAACAGATTTTCCTTTTGAATGGAGAGTTTATTGGCAGGGGATGCATGTAGATTTAATATTGCTTTCAAATACATAAATATCTGAAAACATATTAAGGTATGAAAACCATTTATTGCTTTCTATCAGAATTCCTACTCTCCGGATACTGCTAACCAATACAAAGGTTTCAAGAAGCACTAAAGTATTAGTAGCTGGAGTGAAGGACAAACTTAATAAGGTTGGTTATTTGTTTTAGTTTCAACCCCTTCCTGTTAGCAAAAACAAAAGTTTTGGATCTGATGTCAAATAATTTCTTTCTCTGTTTCTTTCTGCTCCACTTCTATTTTGTCCACTGTTGCTGAATTCTAAAATTTTCCGAATCCTCCATCTTGCAATTTATTTTGGCCACATTTTAAATGTGCTCTTTTCAATTTCAAGTGTATTATCATCTGATTGTACATGCACAACCTGACGAAACAACATCTCTCCAGTCCACAAAAACACAATACAGAAATAATGATGATATAAATAATCAATAAATACATATAAATACTTGGGATGATTTACCTGGTTACAGGATACTGTTCAGCAATCTCACAGCCTGTGGAAAGAAGCTATTCCCCAGATTTTGATGCTCTTGTACCTCCCTCTTGATGGGTTGAAGATACTCTGTGCTGGATCGAAAGGCATAATTGTTTGAGCCCTATTTAGACAACACACCCAGGAAAGGTCATCTATAGAAGAAAGGGAGACCCCAGTGTTCCTTTCATCTGTTTTAATAATCTTCTGTAGTAGACTTCCAGTCTGATGCTTCGCTTCTACCATGCCACACAATGAAGCAGCCAGACAGGACACTCTCAGTTGTTCTCCTGTAAAATGTGGTCAAAATGGGGGCCTTTGATCTAATACTATCTTTATCATTTCGTGAAAGCCACAGCTGCACAATTTGCTATTTTTTTTAAACCTTTTGGTTTATATATAACTCGTAATTTGTATATTCACTCTTTTTAATGTTAACCATTGCACATTTACTTCTTTTAATGTGGTTTGCTTTATCCAGACTTAAGATCCTTGGTTTTGTAATGAATTGAATCGCTCATAGTTTTGATATAAAATTCATTATCACGGTTTCCTGAAGGGAACATAACTAATCAGATCATTAGTTAACCCTTTCTCATTGCTCTGTACTTGATCTAAAACAGCCTGCTCCCTTGGTTCCTCGATAGACTAATATTACAAAAACTCTTCACAAGCTTGATGAATTCATCCTTTGCAATATAATCATTCATTTTGGTTTGTCCAGTCAATTTGTAGTTTAAGTTACAAATGATTATTGTATTATCTTTGTCTAAATCAAGAAATTAACAATGCCCTGTAATTTGGAGAACTACAGAAATTCCCACCAATTAGTTATGTTTACTGTTTCTTCATCTGAATAAATTCTAATTGATTTCTTTTCTGAACTAAAGTCCTTCTCTACCTCCTTTACCCCTTTCAGTTGCAGTTTGGTTGTCTTCCCTTCTCCCTGTTTGTTATAATGAAGTTTAGTGTATAAAGCTATTATCTTCTTGTTTTAGTTGCCAAGCATAATAAAACCTGTGCTGGACTCGATAGATGCTATTTCATGTGAATGTGAGCGCATCCTGGCTGCTATAGCTTCTGGCAGTAATATAAATGAACACTACACAATTCTGGAGGTAAACCACATACATCTACTCTTGCACTGTAATCTATTAGTAAGTATTTGGGCCTATTACAACTTGAGCAATATAGTTCATGATATTTTTTAGGAAGAAACAACAAATTCCATGGCTTTGGTAACTTGTACTTGTTTGAGTGACAATCGTTGCTAATGAATGCTGGGATAGTCTCCGATTTTGATCATGTATTTGTTAACAGCATCTGTACATACGCTGATAAGAATGTTTGAACCACAGAACAATGCAGCAGAGAAACAGGCCCTTTGGCCCATCTAGTCTGCCAAATTATTATTCTGCCTAGTCCCAATGATCTGTTTCCCATGGCCCTCTATAATAGAACCACTGGATCACTGAGAAGACATAGGATGTCATGGGTGCTTTGTGGTTAGTAAGGGATTACTTAAGGTGGTATGTGAGTGGAAAGAAAAAGGTTGAGAACCACTGGTTTAGATGTTTAATTGATGCAAACTGGGAATAAAATAAAGGAATATAAAGGCAAAGAAAGGCATTTTATTACAACATAGGGGACAAGATTTTGACATGTTTTGAAAGACTAATTAAGATGTTTAAAATTAATTTTAAGAGCCAATTGTTTACATATTTGCAGGGAGAAATGTAGTGCCGATAAAAGAGGTGCAGTTGCTTTCTATTGTCTTGATATAATTTGGTCTTCCTGTTCAAAAAAATATATAATTTTTCAGGAATCAATCTAGGGGTCAGTTACATGAATCAGCTCAGTGTTTTCCACTTTTGGACTGGCTTTATGCTACTTTGAGCCTTTAGTCGACTGCGATCTTGCAGAAATTTAAGACTGGGTACTGGATCAGCAGACCATCATTTACCTTGTTCCAATGTTCTTTACCTCAAACTTGCATTTTCTTTGTTTTCAGGAGCTTATTGATATCAACCAGCATCACCTGAATGTCATTGGAGTGGGTCACTCCTCGTTGGACAGGTTATGTCAGGTAACTGCAACCTATGGTCTGCACAGCAAATTAACTGGTGCAGGAGGTGGCGGATGTGGTTTAACACTGCTTAGACCAGGTAAGTGACTATCTTGTTGTGTAATCTTTAGTGATTTTTGCATTTTTATTTTCTAACCTGCCTATGTTTATTTATAACAATAAAGAAGGGGATCATTGAGCTCTTGCTGCTCCTTTGGAGGCCATTAGTTCCATTGGCCCTCTCTTTGTCACCCTGTACCTCCTCAATTTATTTTCTCTCATGTCCATCAACTTCCCTTTGATTCATTTTAACATTAATCAACTCCAATAATCAACTAAATTCCTGATGAAGAGATTATTTTTCAACGCAAGAGATCAGATGATACTTTGATATAACCTCTCATCCAATAAAACAATTGCATTTAATTATCAACCAACATTTTGTACTCAAATACCTGAAGTGAATTTTATAGGTTCTGATTCTAAAGTGAAATAGTTGCCACCAAACCACGATTAACCCCACAATGCATGGCTTTACACTGGAAATTTTCTGATATTCTGGTAGATACTTAATATTTCATGAACACTAATAATCATTGTAATGTATCCTACTCCATGATTATCACGGACCAGCAATTAAACAAGCAGACTATGGTTGAAATGCCTGCATGTACTCCCACTTGTATAATTTATCTAATTTTTAATGATAATAAATACAAAAGCTATTGCTCAATAATGTCACAGTTTCAATACCTTATAATTCTCCCACATCCTTCTGTAATTATGGTAAAAGTCCAATAATCTGCAAAATATGATTTTTTTTAAAAAAATCAGTGGCATTGTCTAATCTGGTTCTATTCCCTGCCCTCCCTGAGTACCTGTTAGGGCCCGATTTCCCCATTCTCCCTATAAATACACCAGGGTGACTAGAAAATCTATTATACTATCATGTAACAATTTTTTTAAAAAACAGTCTCTTACAAGTATGTTGGTGTATTAATAAGGATCATATATAAGTTCTCAATTGTCAATTCCGTATTATAGATGACCTCCCCCTTTATTTTTGGGCCAAAAGTCAACTCCCTGCCCATCTGAGCTCCTGACATCCCAACTGCTGAAACTCACCCTGGCTGGCTGCTTATTGGAGCTTCTGACACCACGAGCGCAGATCCTCACCCTGGCTGCCCATCCATCAGAGCTCCCGACACTCCGTCCAGCAGGTTCTTGCCTTGGCCCCCCGCTTCAACTTGTCATCATTTGAGAGAGGTCCATTGTCAGAAGTTTTACTGTAATTCCTTTAACGATGGGTAGTTGGCTAGGAGAATAGGACGAGCGTTAATTTTAAAGGGAGATGAGGATCAGGCCGAGATGTGTTTTGTGATGCCTTTTACATGCATTTCTATTGTAGAACATGATTAACTGGGAGTAAAATGGACATTTTATTGTAAACAAAAATTAAATTTATATGTAGCACTGATGTTGGCCTGCTAGATCTCAGTGTAATGCACTTAACTGGAACAAACAACTGCAGATGCTGGAAATCTGACAACAAACTATTCAATTCAAAAGCATACCCATTAAAAAAATTGAAGTAAACTACAACTCATTGGAAAAATTAAGCAAGTCGAGCAGCATCCATGGGAGAGAAAAAATGGCTGGCATTTCAGGATCAAACATCTGAAGCCTATTGTGTGTCTCTGTGAAGAAATTGAATCTGGCACATCCTTGCACCTGATGACCAGGTTCCTGCCAGGAAGCGCCATGATTTTAGTTAAACTTGGTTATCTGGTCCAGCCAATTTTTGTTACATGCCTTGTTCCTTCTGACCCAAATCTTCAGTTAGTCAGAGGTGATGGTGAAGGGGACGGTGGACTAGTTGAGCCAGTGCATAGCCTTGCTCTTTCTGCAGTTGACTCTAGACCCTGAGATCAGCTCAAACTGGTTGCAAATGCTGACAGGGGACATCATGTGATGAGGTAGAGTCAGGAAGTGGAAATCTGTCTCTCCTGGTAATTAGTTTTTAAAAAGTGTAAAATTGACAAAGAGACTGAAACCAGAGTATCAGAAACTGTTTAAGCACAAAGAAAGTATTTTTTCGATATCACCAAAGAGTGGAAAAACCTCGCTGAACCCATTGAGAATGAACCAAGAAAAATGACAAGGACAAGAAGCAAGGCCTACCACACAGATGGATCCAGGCCGAATGATGAGGACTCCCAAGGTTGTTACCAAGCGATCTGCAGCGCCATCTCAGCTGCAGTTACGGAGAGACCTCGACGAGGATGAAGAAGCACGTGCGCAGTATGCCTTTTTGAAATGCCACCAAGATAAGGAAAATATGAAGCAGAATTTTGGGCCAGCGATGAAGGTGATGAACAAGAGAAAAAAGAAAAAAGAAGAAATAGTACAATCAGTTGCTACTAAAGGAGGTAGCGTGATGGATTATGTCATATTTGATATTGTATATAGATGTGTTTTTGAAGGAGATAGATTGTGGGGGTAATGTTGGTCACAAACACTTCACAAAACAGGTCTCATTTAAAATGCAAGAGCTTTGCTCAAACCAGACACTCTGGGCCCAGGGCCTTTGTAAAGACAATGAAAACTGCTTTGCTCGAGGTTTTCATAAGGAGGTGCAAATAGAAGAGTCTTCACAAGTAGGTGTTAACAGGATATGCTGTGGAGTTGTGGATTATTGTTTTGAAAGCAACAGAGGAATGTATTCAGAAGTTTGGGTCTGGTGCTGCAATCTGCTGTTCTAAAGAGGTCATGTGGTTTTGCAAGCAGAGAGAGAAAGAGAGAGTTATGACAAGCTGACAGGTTGTTGAAACCCCATTTTGAAGACTGGTTGTAAGTTCTGAGTTCAGCCTGTCGAAAACCCTTGTGGTCCATACAAGAGGAAATGGCTGGCTAGAGTGTTTCACCTGAAATAAGGGAAACAAAAGGAACTCTGTGGTGACCTGCAGAAGAAGAGGTTATCATTTGGAAAACCCTGATGGGGCAAGTTTCTTCAGCAAGACACTGATCGGAGGGAATCAGTTTGTGTGTATCCAATGAGCAACAAATCTCTCTCTTAAACCAACAACAACCTTCCTGAGTGGTAACCAATTGCCTTTAAGCATTAGAACATTTGGAAGAAGATTCACGTAGAAAGGAATAAAATAAATTATCAACTACCAAAATTAATATTGACACAAAATCAACTAATCCCTTTCACAATAAATAACCTTTCCTTCAGAGAATGGGAGAGAAAAGGGATCAAAAGAGTAGAAAATTGTTTTTCGGGAAATAAATTATTATCTTTTGAACAAATTAAGGACAGATATAATATAACTCACGATACAAGGTTTGCATACCACCAACTGAAAACCTACTTGAAGGACAAATTGGGAAACAGTCTGAGGTTACCAGAAGGAAGCAATTTTGAATATGTGATTACAGACACAATGATAATTTAAAAATTTATAACAAACATGTACATCAAACTGCAAGAAAAGGAGAATGAGGAAACGAACTGTAAACCTAAACAAAAATGGGAACAAGATCTAAACATAAAGATAAAGAATGAAACATGGGAAAAGCTATGCTCCGGAACCATGAGAAATACAATAAACACGAGGTTACGCATGATACAATATAACTGGATACACAGGCTATACATCACACCCCGAAAGTTAAATAAATGGGACCCAACAATATCAGACAGATGTTTTCACTGTAAAAAGGAAACGGGAACAACAATACATACAATTTGGACATGTGAGAAAGTGGAAAAATTTTGGGAAGATCTAAACCAGATATTAAATAAAATCACAAAAAGCAATATGCCAAAAAACCCAGAGATCTTCCTTCTAAGTAATATAAGAAATAAAGAATTTGGACTCGATTTGGATGGAGCACAGAAAAGATTTATTAAGATAGCCCTAGCTGTAGCAAAAAAATGTATTATGTCAACCTGGAAATTAGAAGACAACTTGAGAATACAACAATGGTACATAGAAATAAATAAATGCATTCCATGAGAAAAAATAACATATAATTTAAGAAATAACATCACAATATTCAAACAAATATGGGAACCAATCATGAAATACAATAGAGAAATCCTACCATGAACCTCCACCACCTAAAATGACAGAAGGAGAAGACAACAAAATGAACTGACTCAGTATATAAAAGTAAAAGATAAAAATTTCTTGTTTATTTTATTAAGTGACAACATTGTTTAACGGATTTAATGTATCTTATAGATTGAACTTTGAATAAATGGGAAGGGGGAGAGGGAGGGAGGGAAAGGAGGGGGGAAAAGGGGGAGAAAATGACACTATATATTCAAGAGAAAAATGTCTGTATGTATTTTGGTCAATATGGTTTATTGTGTAAAAAAATAAAAAAATTTAAAAAAAAAAGCATTAGTGCTTGGTGAAAATTCATAAATGTTTAATTCTGTGCATAGTATAAGAATTGCCTGATACCGGTGAGATTGGACTGTGAATCAAAGAACTTTTCTGAACTTGTACACATTACATACACATGCACTTAGAATTAGAAGGGGATTAGGTTAATAATAATAATGTTAAATTTTGATCCTGTTTTTATGTGTAAAGAAAATTAAAAATGACTTTTGTCTTGGTGAATTTCTATTGCTGCAGGGTTTTGGGGTCCTGTAACAATAGCAAATTTAAATCGCAATAAGACTAAAAGGATTAAGTGCTGAAGCTTTAATGTTAATGAATGAGTTGAAACAAATAAGAATGGATATTAAAAAATCAGATGAAAAACAAAGAAATATTATGAAGTAGTGAATAGAATGCAAGAAAAAATTTGACGGTATGGAGGAAATAGTCAAAAATGTGTCATTTGGTATGGAAATGACTCCGTAAAGAAAGAATAAAATGGAGAACTCAACGGATGCACTTGCTGCTGGAAATAAACAACTGTGTGAGAAAGTAGACCTGTTAGAGAATTTTAGTAGAGTCTCTTCTATTTGCACCTCCTTATGAAATCAAAATTGTTGGCCTTGAAGAAGGGGACAATATAATGACCTTTTTTTCAGTGTTGGATTCCTGAAGTGTTTGGACAAAATTAATTTGAAGGTGTCATTAAGATAGAAAGAGTGCATAGAGCTCAAAGACTGAAACCATTGCCGGATGAAAAACCACAATCTAAATTACTAAAGTTTCTTTGCTACCATGTTGGAGAGAAAATATTATGGAAATAAAATGTTTATCCTGATATAAGCTTTGAGCTGCTGAAGAAGAGAAAAAAATTTAATCCGGTAAAGACACCTTCTGGGGAAAAAAGTTTATACATTTATCTTACCACATCTTGCAACTTTCAAGATTTTTGGGCAAGGAGGAGCAAATAAATTCTTGACAGACTCTGTATGTGTGTAAGAATATGCTTACATTTTACCAGTTATTTGACAGGAGGCTGAACAGAGGGCAGGTCAACAACCAGGAATATTAACTTTTTTTGATGAATAGAGTGATTTCTATTTACTTTTTTTTTAAGGGAAAAATGGTTTCAGAATAATGGTGAACATCTGGGGGGTGGAGGTTGGAGCTGATATGGACTGACGTCTATCAAACCATGTGTGTATTTGTGGCTTGTGCCACAACCTGTAAAATGGGGTGGGGGGGGGGTACTGTTATGTATTATTTTTGTTTAGATCGAGTTCTAGATAGATCAACAAGAGCAATAACAAGGACAAAAGCAGCTAAGGCCACATTGCTATTACTGAATGGTTCAAATGGAGAAGAACATATCCAAGAGAAAGTAACTATTTTTATTCAAATAGACATGATTCTTATTCCAGTATAGATTTGTTTTTAATATCTGCACAACTTCAGGATAGAATTCAACAAGCAGATTATAAGGCAAAATATTATCTTTTTTTTAAATTTTTTATTTTTCACACCATAAATCACATTAGCCATGATATACACTATTTCTTTTTCACACATATACAGTGACTTTTTCTTCCCCCCCCCCCCCCTTTCCTCCCAAACCACCCCCCCTCATCCATTTTAGGTATACAATCTAGGTTGCATTAAGCCAGTCAGACAATGTTGTCATTCAACAAAATTACACCAGAAATTCTACTGAGTCCATTCTTTTCTTTCCTTCTCCTTCCATCAACTTAGGTAATGTTTGTCCCCAGTAGGTTTTCGCTAATGTATTTAATGTAAGGCTCCTATACTTGTTCGAATATTTCAATATTATTTTTTAACCTATATGTTATTTTTTTCTAATGGAATACATTTATTCATTTAAATTTAGTAGTTTCTTCCTTTTAATTTGGTTATGTATTCCATTAATATTTAAAGACATATAGTTCAGCGTAGACCTTTTATATTTTGTTTATCTTCTCTTTCCATTTTTCCATCATTACCTTTCCTCCTTTTCCATTTCTGTTTTCTTATTTTCAACTCTTTATAAGACAACATTCCTACAACATCCAACATTTTCCTTATTCTCCTATTTCTATCTTATTTATCCCCAATCTCCCCTTCACCTCCTGAGTTGTCCTTTATCCCTTGTCGGACAACCACATCTCCCCTCTCCATTTGGATTTGCGAATCCACTCGCAAGCGTCAACTGATTTTGCAGTGACCGCTATTTCCCCCCTCCCCGCCTCCCCCAGAAAAGATTTCACTTTTCATATGTCACAAAGGTCACTCTTTTAATTCCCTCCTTATTCTCTCTATTCCATTACCTTCCCTTATTAATTCTTGTCTATACTATCTATATTTTCCTCTAAGTACAGATACATTCATGTATGCTCATTGTCTCTATTCACTCTTATACCTCTTTACCCGCATACATATCAATCGTGATCATTTTTACTCTCGTTACCCGTCTTCATCCCTCAGTCTATTTTTGTCTTTACCCACATACATATCAATCGTGATCATTTTAACTCTCATTACCCGTCTTCCTCCCTCAGTCTATTTTTGTAATTGTTCTGCAAATTTTCGTGCTTCTTCTGGATCCGAGAATAGTCTGTTTTGTTGTCCTGGAATAAATATTTTCAATACCGCTGGATGCTTTAGTATAAATTTATACCCTTTCTTCCATAAAATCGCCTTTGCTGTATTGAACTCTTTTCTCTTCTTTAGGAGTTCAAAACTTATATCTGGATAAATGAAGATTTTTTGCCCTTTATACTCCAGTGGTTTGTTGCCCTCTCTTACTTTTTCCATTATCTTCTCCAGTACCTTTTCTCTTGTAGTATATCTTAGGAATTTTACTACAATAGATCTTGGTTTTTGTTGTGGTTGTGGTTTAGAGGCCAATACTCTATGTGCCCTTTCTATTTCCATTTCTTGCTGTAGTTCTGGACATCCTAGGGTCTTAGGGATCCACTCTTTTATAAACTCCCTCATATTCTTGCCTTCTTCATCTTCCTTAAGGCCCACTATCTTTATGTTATTTCTTCTGTTATGGTTTTCCATTGTATCTATTTTTTGAGCTAGTAGTTCTTGTGTCTCTTTAGTTTTTTTATTAGATTTCTCCAATTTCTTTTTTAAGTCTTCTACCTCCATTTCTGCTGCTACTGCCCGCTCTTCCATCTTGTCCATTTTCTTTCCCATTTCTGTTAAGGTCATCTCCATTTTATTTATTTTCTCTTCTGTGTTGTTTATTCTTTTTCTTAAATATTTAAATTCCTGTGTTTGCCATTCTTTAAATGACTCCATGTATCCTTTAATAAGAGCAAGTATATCCTTTACCTTGCCTTTCTTTTCTTCTTCTATTTCCCTGTACTCTTCCTCTTCTTCTTCCTCTGGGTTGACCATCTGTTGTTTCTTTGGTGCCCTTTCCTCCTCTTCTTTCTTGTTTCTATTGTCTTCTGTGGTCTCTTCTTGCTGCAGGTGTTCTGCAGCTGTCGTTGCCGGCTGTGGAGATCGACTCCCCAGCTGGTCCCCCCTCCCGTCGGTGTGTTTTTTTTCATTCGCATCGCGCATGCGCGAAGTATCGCGCATGCGCGGTTGCGCACTTTTACTCGGCTCTGCGAGCCATTTTTGTAGTCCATTATTTACCGACCTGAGGGAGCGGGTTTCTCTCTCCGCAGCGGGCCTCTTCGGACAGGTAAGGCCTTCACCTTTTTCCTCCTTTGTCTTCTCTTCCTCTCTTCTTACCGTTGCTTTCGATTTTTCTTTTTTTGTCGCCATCTTCTTTCCACCTTTATACTCACTTTTCTGTAACTTTTATTTCTGTGCCTTTGTGTTTTCTTTTGTTTTTCCCGACTTTTCTGGAGAGGGCTGGAGTTCACCGTCCGGCCACTACTCCATCACGTGACTCCCTCGGCAAAATATTATCTGATCATTCTCTTTTGTTGTGATAATAACAATGTTTGACAAAGAAGAATCAAATTACTGATGGAGATTTAATTCTGCTATTAAAAAGGAAAGATTTTTGTGATTTAATTAGCCAATAAGTAAGATCCTTTTTTTGAGACCAACTCCAATTCAGTAAATAATAAATTTATTTTATGGGACACGATGAAAGCATATTTAAGAGGTCAAATAATAAGGTATATTTCTAAAATCAAGAAGTATTATATGAAAGAGATAGAACAATTGGAAACATAACAAATTTAGAAAAAGATTTCAAAAGACAAATTAATGAGGAGAAATGGAGACAATTAATAAAAAATGTCAATACAATGCAAACATAGAACAGAGAAAATGATAATGGAATTAAACATTATAAATTAGGTGAGAGAGCACATAAGGTTCTTTCATGGCAGGTAAAAGCAGAACAAGTATTGAGAACAATTACTGCAACTAAAACTGATCTTATTTATTATAAACCTCAAGAAATTAATGAAAATTTTAAATAATTTTATACAAAATTATGTCAGAATCTCAAAATGATGATGATAAATAATTTTTTGTCACAAATAAATTTACCAAAAATAAATTTAGAAGATCAAAGGGAACTGGGTGCCACCTTCACCTCGATAGGTGAGGGAAGCATTGAGCTCATTACGAAGAATAGGTCTCCAGGAGAAGATGGTTTCCTGCCTGAATTTTATAAAGAATTTAAAGATTTGTTAATCCCCCTTCTAGGGAAGTATTAGGATAGATGGCAGAAACACATAC
Source organism: Narcine bancroftii (assembly GCF_036971445.1). Lineage (NCBI taxonomy): Eukaryota > Metazoa > Chordata > Chondrichthyes > Torpediniformes > Narcinidae > Narcine > Narcine bancroftii. The sequence goes on from NC_091472.1 coordinate 124,630,213, forward strand.
TTTACTGAAATGTTTTAATATACCAATAATAACTTTAATACTTAAAAAATCTATTTCATTATTAAATGCAGATTATAAAATAGTAGAAAAGATATTAACAAATAGGTTGGCAAAATTTTTACCAAAGTTAATAAATATGGATCAGAGAGGATTTTTTTTTTAAAAAAGGAAAATCAGCAAATAATGTGACTAGATTGTTGAGTATAATACATTTGGCAGAAAAGAGAGGGGACTTTAGTATAGCAGTGGCTTGAGATGCAGAAAAACTTTGATAGATTAGAATGGGTCTTTTTGTTTAAAGTGCTTGAAAAATTTGGGTTGGGACAAATATTTGTAAATTGGATAAAGCTTTATAAAGTGGACAGAAAGCTAGTCATAACAAATGGGCAGATATCTGAATCTTTTAATTTAACTAGATCTAGTAGGCAAGGGTGTCCATTATCTCCAGCAGAACTGATTTGATTTGACCTTGATATTAAATATTTTAAGATTACCAAGAGGAATATAAAAATAATTTATTTGTATATGGCGTGTTAATTTACTTCAACTGATAGGGTAATTACATAAACTATATTTATGATTAAAAGAATATGGCATAAAATTGAAATTATGCCTCTTACTAAAGGTGATTATACTTGGTGTCAAAGAAATACCCAATTTAAATAGCTGATAAATGGAATAAAATATTTAGGAATAAAGATAGATAATAATTTAAATAATCTATTTAAATTAAATTGTACCCCTTTACTTAATAAAATTGATGAAGATTTGAGAAAAAAAATGGAAGGAATTGCCAATAACATCATTGGGAAGAGTTAATTGTATTAAAATGAATATATTTCCTAGAGTGCAATACCTTTTTTCAAATATTGCCTATATCCTTACCAGAGAATTTTTTTCAGGAATTAAATAAATATGTAAGGAAATTTCTTTGGAAGGGCAAGATGTTGAGGGCTTCTTTAGAAAAATTAACATGGAAATATGAACTAGCATGTCCACAACTTCCAAGTTTTAAAAATTATTATTTGAAGAGGGAGAGAAACCAGTGTGGATTAAGAGAGATGGGAGAGGAGACATTAGAAGATTTTATATATAAGTGGAAACTGAGATTAATATTTGGTGACAGTACAACTCCATTGTTGAAGCATTTGATTAATATGATATAAAGCAAATACTGAAATGGGAATGAAGAACCCTGAATTAGCAAAAATTCCTTTGAAACAAATGGACATTACATTTTCAATGAATAATCTACTTTGAATATTTGGTTCTATAAGGAAATTAGAAATGTAGAAGATTGTTATGAAGTAGGAAATTTAATGTCATTTGAATAATTAAAAAATAAATATAAGAAAGAAAATGTACAATATTTTGTCATTATCAAATAAAAGCATATTTATGAGATAAACTGAGTCCAACAATGTTATTACCTAAAAGTAGTGAAATAGAAACCTTGATTTGTAATAGATTGATTAAGAAATTTATATCAGCCATGTATGTATGTATTATTGCAAAAGAGAACTCAAAAGCATGAATAGATCTACTTAGAGATGAGAGACAGATTTTAATATTATTATTGCGGAGAAAAATTGGTCAAAACTATGTTTAGATAGTGTGACAAGCACAATAGATGTTAGGTGTAGATTGGTTCAATTTATTTTTTTTTACATTGACTATATCTTACCCCACAAAAATTAAATAGACTGAAGTCCAATCTTTCAGATCAATGTTTTAGATGTAACCAAGAGATTGGTACTTTTTTACATTCTACATGGTCATGTTCAAAATTGAGACCATTTTGGATAGAATTAGGAATATTTTTGGAGCAAGTCACATGAGTTAAATTTCCACAGGATCCAATGTTATTTTTTTACTGGGCAATATTTCAGGGATAAGATCAAAATTGAAACTGAATTTATATCAAAGGGTATTTGTAAAAATTGCATTAGCAGTTGAAAAAAACTGTGTAGCAGTGACATGGAAATCAGATTATTCTCATTTAGGTTTGGAAAGATGGCATGCGTAAACTCATAATTGTACACCTTTTGAGAAGATTACACATAATTTGAGAAATAAATATTTTTTTTGAAAATGTGGTGCCCATATTGTAAACCTCGTTAACTCCTTGGAATAAACAAATAAAATATGAAAAAGTTAGAATCGAGTCAAAGACAACCAGATCTTTTTTTTCTATCTTTACGGTGTTTTTAAATTTTTTGGGGAGTTCATAAACCATCCTGTACAATGAATTTGATATAATTACGTTATTATTTTGGATAGGATTACATGTATGTGAAACTTAAGTAAAATATATTTTTTTAAATCTACAGACCGCCAGTGGATCTGATCATTGTTTTGGGTTCTATTCAGGAAAGTCAACCTGTATACAATCGATAATACAAACACTGCAGATGATAGTGTTACAGTAAACAAATGCTCAGGATATAGTGTGATGGGGAAAAGCATAGTTGAACAGGGCAAGGTGTTGCACTAATGACAGCTGTTCAAGTGTCTGATAACAACAGGAAAGAACTGTCCTTGAATCTGGAAGTGTGTGTTTTCAAACTCGTGTATCTTCTGCTCAATGGGAAAGGGCTTGACAATGTCCTGAATATGTTAGCTATGTTCAAGCGACTCCTGTTGGAAATGGAAACCAACACAGTTTTTATGCTTGGTATACACAAAAACAGATGCAAGTAAAATTTTTTCGAGTGAAGTTTCTAGATAATAGTTCTCTTTTTCATCTTTGTGATTATGTAATTCCTCCTTTGCCTATGAAATTTTGTATGTAAATTGGGGAAGTATTTAGAAGTGATGTTTTGATTCAAATTCCCAATCACTTGTATACCAATTGCTCAAACTAACTTTTTTATGATTTAAATTTTGAGTTTTTAAAAAAAGTTTCCCCAAACCCTTGAGTCAGTGTTAAAATTATGTAAATCATAAGTTATCAAACAAAAACTTATCCATAAAATAGAAACAAACATGGCAGCTAAACATATCAATATAATAACCATATGTTTATATATCTTGAGACCTCTAATAACAGGAAAAACTACCATTCACTAATATGCTTCACCACAACATCCACCACTCTTTCCCCCCCCCCCGCCCAGGAAACCTAGATATATGCCCCATTTTTGTGTATAAATGGTCCAATTTAACAAACTGTTTGTCAGATATGCATTCAAACGCTGCCACTTTGGCCATTTCTGAGGCCCACTTGGTCCCCCAAAATTCTTCCAACCTCTAAGTATAATTTGTCTTCCCTCCATATACTTGTCTGAATTCAATTTTAAGAGTGTTTATCCCTGAATAACCCAAGTGTGTCTCCCAAGACAGAGTCTGGGGTAAAAAGGGATTTGAATACCTGAAATTTCACCAGTATATTTGTGTATCATAATCCCAAATTCATGAATTCTGGGACAAGACCAAAGTGCATGAACTAAGTCCCCTTTATCCACCTCACAGCGCCAGTATTCAGGGGTATTTTCAATCCTAATCTATATAACCTTGCTGGAGTCCAATAAAAACAGTGCAGAAACTTAAACTGAATTAGGCACACTCTCAGGTCTCTTGACATTATTTTGATATTTTTACAAATGTTGTCCCATTCTTCCATCTCAAAAATCACACTCTGGTCTATTTCCCAAACTAACTTATTGAAACCAATGGAATTGAGATTATTTTGTAAATTAGGCTTTAAAAAAAAAATAAATTAATTGAAGCATGACAATAAATTAAAGTCAATATCAAATTTTAAATAACTAAAACAATTGAAATTAACTTTTGACTTGACCACACCATTTCCTAGTTTCATTGGTCATTTTCTTGGTAACTTCAATATTTTTAAATGATGCCTATTGATTCAATCACACTTTATAACAGCTTAATTTTTAAGCTCTCAATGATTATGATTAGAAAAATTTAACATGACAGTTAATTCAAACAGCACATTTTAGAGAGTTTGTTTTCTAAGTACTACAAAGATGTTAAAGCACCAGCTTTGCTGGATATAACATGCCTGAAAATGTCAGTTTTGTGTTGGTTTTAACAATTTCAGGCAAATAGTTGACTGCTCCAGCACCATTCTGTTTCGCCATCTGTTCAGGCTATGGAAATACTTGTACTTTTTTTTGCCCACTCAAGCACAACTCTACCAAGTGCATGCACATTTTATGGGTATGTCCTGATTCCATTTCGAGTTGATAATGATGTAGCTGAAAACTTCCTGCAAAAAAAACCCCTAAAATATACTTTGTATTCTATTGTGGTGCAAATCTCGTTTTTTTTTTTTGTTCATTTTGTCTTTCAGATACAAGTCCTTCTGCTGTAGAGGCTTCTAAATTGGCTTTAAAAGAATGTGGGTATGATTGTTGGGAGACAAACATTGGTGGATCTGGTGTGTCCTTGCTGTCACCATCATCCTTGCAGAAGGATATCTTTCACCTTTTATGTGAAGGGACAAATGGCCAATGAAGAGTTTTAGAAACCTGTTGTCACTTACATGTATCTTCATTTAATGGTGTGCCTTGAATTGGATCATCTCATTTTTCACCTCTTTCGTCCTCCTCCTCCTGCTTAGTTCCATCAGAGGAATCCAGCTCAAAACAAAACTTTCTTGGTCTTTCATTTGCATCTATTAATGTGACAAAAGGCAAAGGAGGAAAAACCCAACACCCAACCCCAACCAACCAATTTTCCCTTGCAACCGCTGCAATCGTGTTTGCCTGTCCCGCATCGGACTTGTCAGCCACAAACGAGCCTGCAGCTGACGTGGACTTTTTACCCCCTCCATAAATCTTCGTCCGCGAAGCCAAGCCAAAGAAAGATTAATGTGATACATCAGAAACTTTTTCATTGAAAGGGGATGCTTATTTTGGTACCCAGTTGAAGCGTAGTCATGATTAAATGCTTGAAAGAGAAAGATTGGAGGTCTACTTTTGGAGAGAGATTGACAGGCTGGGCTTTGATTTCCCACAGCAAAGAAGGCTGATAGATAGAGGTACCCAGTATATAAAATAGCAAAAGTTGTAAATAGGATAGATCGAAACTTTTCCCATGACAGAGGGAAACTAAGAGGCCAGAGATTTAAGTGGCGAGGAAGTGGGTTTAAAGGGGATTTGAGGGGAATTTTATTACATAGAATAGTTAATATCTGGAACTTGCTGCCAGGTTCAAAGTCCAATGCAATTATTATGAGACATTTAGACAAACTCTTAAAAAATAGGCAAGGCGTATGACCTTGGTGTGGGCAAATGGAATGAGTGTAGATGGTCAAGTGGTTGGCATGGGTGAGGTGGGTTGACGAGTCGGTTTCTGTGCTGTACAACTCTATGACTTTTGAGAATAGTTTTCACATACCTTTCTCCCAGAGTCAATAGAAACTTATCAGTGAAGGTGGTGGAATAGGTAACATAGTAAACAGAATGCAAAAGGACTTAATGAAATGCTTTTCTTCCTGACCATGATCTTTGTTGCCCAACTTTTGAGGGAGAAAGGACTGGAAATATACACTGAAGCCATTTTGTGGTTGTATCACCAGTGAAACATTCTCTTCCCCACCCCTCAAAGCACAATTTATTTCTTCTGCTGAAAAGTTGCCTCACACTGTTTTGCTCCATTAAAAAGTAAATACTACATGTAATACAAACACTGTTGGAAAGGAGCTTTTCAAATTGCAGTAGTTCAGATCAATGCCAGAGTTTTCTTTGATTTTATACAAGCTTTCCTCAAAGTCTCAAATCTAACCCACAGCCAAAATCTTGAACATTATGTGCAAATCCCTCTCCGCCTCAGCTGAAATGAGCAGTCATTGGCTTTGGCTAAAAAAGGAGGGATCCTATCTGGGCTCCAAATGACCACAAGGAGAAATGGACATGGGACACACACCCAGGTCTGATCAGCCTGTAGTGGGCCTGCCTTGGCAGAGGGTGTCTTGTGTTTAAAAGGCCAAAATACCCAATGATACCAGGGAATACAACAGAAGATGCGTCGGATACTGGTTAATATTCCCTAGTGCTCATCCTCCATTATTATAATTGAAGCAACCGACCGTACTAACTCGATGAGAATCAATCAAACCAATACTGAAATGTCAGGGATTGTAACACCTATATATCAATCATGTGATCCATTCTATTTAAAATAAAAAGTTTTCAATGTATTATCTTTGTTACCATTCATTTTGATATTATTGCTTCTTAAGAAACTTATAAAGCACTGTGGTCAATAAGACTGTTGACTAGAGCATGTTAATGACCAAATACAGATTAACTAGCTCTGTACAAAACACTAATTAAAGTTAAGGGCTTAGTTACATTATGGATGTGCATTTTCCAAATGACATCCTCTACATTTTAGCCTTGATGTTAGTGATCTGAAGAAAAAAAGCTATACCATTATTAGCAGCAGTGATTATTGGGAACATTGCCCCATTGAGCATTAGACTTCTTCCAGACTAGCATGGATAACATAAACATAACATAACAATTACAGCACGGAAACAGGCCATTAGGCCCTTCTAGTCCACACCGAACCAAACACCCCTCTCTAGTCCCACCTACCTGCACAATGCCCATAACCCTCCATCTTCTTCTCATCTATATACCTGTCCAACCTTTTCTTAAATAATACAATTGACTCCGCCACCACTATTTCTCCCGGAAGCTCATTCCACACGGCTACCACTCTCTGAGTAAAGAAGTTCCCCCTCATGTTACCTCTAAACCTCTGCCCCTTAATTCTTAACTCATGTCCTCTTGTTTTAATCTTTCCTCCTCTTAACGGAAATAGTCTATCCACATCCACTCTGTCTATCCCTTTCATAATCTTAAATACCTCCATCAAATTGCCTCTCAACCTTCTACGCTCCAAAGAATAAAGACCTAATCTGTCCAATCTCTCCCTATACGCTAGATGCTTAAACCCAGGTAACATTCTGGTAAACCTTCTCTGCACTCTCTCCACTCTGTTTATATCCTTCCTATAATTAGGCGACCAGAACTGCACACAGAACTCCAAATTAGGCCGCACCAACGTCTTATACAATCTCAACATCACCTCCCAACTCCTATATTCTATGCAATGATTGATAAAGGCCAGCATACTAAAAGCCTTCTTCACCACCCTATTCACGTGAGTTTCTACCTTCAGGGAACGATGTACCGTTACTCCTAAATCTTTCTGCTCTTCTGTATTCCTCAATGCTCTCCCATTTACCACGTATGTCCTATTCTGATTCTTCTTACCAAAATGAAGCACCTCACACTTATCAGCATTAAATTCCATCTGCCATTTTTCAGCCCACTTTTCTAAGCAGCCCAAATCCCTCTGCAATCCTTGAAAACCTTCTTCATTATCCACTATTCCACCTATCTTAGTATCGTCTGCATATTTACTAATCCAATTCACCACCCCATCATCTAGATCATTAATGTATATAACGAACAACAATGGGCCCAATACAGATCCTTGAGGCACACCACTGGTCACCGGCCTCCAACCTGACAGACAATTATCCACTACCACCCTCTGGCCTCTCCCTTTCAGCCAATGTTCAATCCATTTGACTATCTCAAAATTTATACCTAAAGACTGCACCTTCCTAACTAACCTTCCATGTGGTAATAAAGAGGGTTTTTTTTTATTATTTTTGTTTCCAGAATAAAATATAATCCAGCAATGGACAGAAGAGCTTTATTTATTGTAGCTTTCCCCTACAATGTTGCACCCAGCATAAACAGTATCTACGGTGCTAAAACAAGCTGCAATCAAAAATGTAAGATGTAATAATATGACGGATCCTTCACCCAGGGCCAGAAATTTGTAGGCTGGAACATTTGCATATTTAACCTATTTCTCTTAGGCAGCTTTGGGGCAATATTCTTGGTTACAAACAAAGTCAGTGGCTGCACAATACATGTAGGCCAATGCATTACCCAGGAAAGATCGCAAATTTGATGCTAAACAAGCTGACTTTCAGTACAGTGAAGAAATTGTAATCTCTTATCTCTGGAAATAATCTTGTAGCTTTGAGGAAAGTTTGTTTGAAAGAAAATTCATTTGTCAATTGTGTTTGGATGAATTTGGGGTAAATTGCACAACTGAGCAGTCAGTGATTTTTGTTTAAAGTAACTTTCCAAGTTTTAAATAATGTAATTTTCCTGTTGTACTGGAGACTTGTACTTCTCCAGGTATATATTTAAAATGTGATAAAATGTACATAACTAATTCAAAATTATACACTTATTCTAAATTAATTGAAACTTAAAAAGTGTTTTTAACTTGAATGCCGAAATATTCGGTAATTTAATTATCGAAAAAGGAGTGGGGGTGGGGTGGGGGTTGACTTATACTCCGGATATACTTTTGAGACTTTAAATTCAGCTCAAAATCCAATCCGTGCTGATTCGACATATAAATCAATGAAAATGAAAAGCAGAGTTGGCATATAAGTCGACACTTGAAAAGCCAAAAAAAAACCCGACTGCAACAGATTTTCACTGAGATTTTTATTGAAATCAACCACACAATTGGAATCCTTCAAAATCACTCTCGTTATCATCGTCTGAGGCAAAAATGGTATAAGCACATCCATAATCTCATTGTTTAAAGTTTAAACAGTCATCATATTGGTCCCAGTCTATATCTGATGAGGTGGTTTCAGCTTCGTCGTCAATGTCCCACAATAAATCATCTTCCATGCCATCAATTGCACAAGAGATACCGCACTTTTTGAACGCTTTTATCACAGTCTCTACTTTAATTTTGTCTCATGCCTTGAGCATAAAGTTACACCGCACATCAAGTGATGCAGCATGCGTTGCCCCATCTTTTGTAAATGACTTTTCTGCACTTTCTGCACTCGATTTCAAAGTATTCCATTCCTCGTGCACATGGTCTAAGAATGGCTTGTTCAAGCAGACATTGAGAGGTTGCAATATAGACATCAAACCACTCAGGATAACAGCCATGTAAGTATTATGAAGTGCTAATCCACTTTTAGTCTTCTCAGTTAAGTGGCTATGATACATATCCCTGACCAGCAAACACTGTTCTTTGTGTTAAGCCCCCCTGCCTGAGGAGTCACGTGATGGAGTAATGGCTGGTTTGGGAATTCCAGCCCTCTCCGTAAAAGTTGAAAAAAAACGCACAAAACACAAAGTTACTAGAATAAAAATTAAAACAAAGTAAAAGTAAAGGTGAGAAGAAAATGGCAGTGAAGAGAGAAAAGTCGAAAGCAACGGGAAGAAAAGAAGATGAAAGAAAGTCGGAAGAAGAAGGTGAAGGCCTTACCTGTCCGAGGAGGCCCGCCGCAGAGAGAGAAGCCCGCTCCCTAAGGTCGGTGGAAGTCCCGAGTTCGGGACTACAAAAATGGCTCGTGGAGCCGAGTAAAAGTGCGCAACCGTGCATACGCGAGGAGTCGTGCATGCGCGATGCACATGAAAAAATTCACACTGACGGGAGGGGGGAACAGCTGCAGAGTCCATCTCCACAGCTGAGAGTGGCAGCTGCAGGAGGAGAACATAGAAAACAACAAGAACAAGAAAGAAGAGCTTAAAAAGAAAACAAGGAAACAACAGATGGCCAACCCAGAGGAAGAAGAAGAAGAAGAAGATAGAGAAATGGAAGAAGAAGGGCAATGGATATATCTTTTTTAAAAGAATATATGGAATCAGTGAAAGAATGGCAATTACAAGAATTTAATGAGATAAAAAGAAGAATTAAGAGTGCAGAAGAAAAAATGAATAAAATAGAAATGGTCATATCAGAGATAGGAAAAAGAGTGGATAATGTGGAAGAACGAGAAATAATAGTAGAAATGGAAGTAGAGTACTTAAAAGAGAAATTAGAAGAATCTAATAAAAAAGTTAAAGAGGCGCATGAGCTGTTAGCTCAGAAGATAGATATAATGGAAAACTATAATAGAAGAAATAATATAAAGATAGTGGGACTTAAGGAAGATGAAGAAGGCAAGAATATGAGAGAATTTATAAAAGATTGGATCCCCAGGGTCTTAGGAAGACCAGAATTACAGGAAGAAATGGAAATAGAGAGGGCACATAGAACACTAGCCCCGAAACCACAACCGCAGCAAAAACCAAGATCCATTTTAGTAAAATTCTTAAGATATACAACAAGAGAAAATATATTGGAGAAAGTAATGAAGAAAATAAGAGAAGACAAAAAGCCACTGGAATACAAAGGTCAAAAATTTTTTTTCTATCCAGACATAAGTTTTGAACTCCTGAAGAAGAGGAAGGAGTTCAATATAGCAAAAACAATCCTATGGAAAAAAGGATATAAATTTATGTTAAAGTACCCAGCGGTACTTAAAATAGTTATTCCAGGGCAACAAAACAGACTATTCTCGGATCCAGAGGAAGCACGAAAATTTACAGAACAACTACAAAACAAGCAGAGAGATGAAGACATGTAATGAGAGTAAAAATGACCACGAACTATATGTATGTGTGTGTATATATATATATATATATATATATATACATATAGATATAGATGTGTATGAAAATATGTGTATGCATGAGTGTATCTGTATTTAGAGGAAAATTATCTATACTCTATATAAGAATTAATAAGGGAATGAAAGGGAATAGAGGAAATAAGGAGGGAATTAAAAGAGTGACCTTTGTTATATATGAAAATTGAAATCTTTTCCGGGGGGGGCTGGGTGGGGAGGAGTTACGGTCACTGCAAAATCAGTTGACGCTTGCGAGTGAATTCGCAAATCCAAATGGAGAGGGGAGATGTGGTTGTCCGACAAGGGATAAAGGGCAACTCAGGAGGGGGAGGGGAGAATGGGGTTAAAGAAGTTTTAAATAGGAGAATAAGGAAAATGTTTGATACTTTAGAAATGTTGTCTTATAAAGTGTTCAAAACAAGAAAGCAGAAATGGATAAGAAGGAAAGGTGATGATGAGGAAACGGAAAAGGAAGATAAACAAAGTATGAAATGGCTATGTTGAACTATATGACTTTAAATATTAATGGAATACATAACCAAATCAAAAGGAAGAAACTGCTAAATTTACTGAAAAAATAAAAAAATTGATATAGCATTTGTGCAAGAAACACATTTAACTGAAATGGAGCATAAGAAATTAAAGAGAGATTGGGTAGGACATGTAACAGCAGTGTCGTATAATTCAAAAGCAAGAGGAGTAGCTATATTAATGCGTAAAAATGTACCAATTAAAATAGAAGAGGAAATAATAGATCCAGCAGGGAGATATGTAATGATAAAATGTCAGATATATTCAGAGTTTTGGAATCTACTCAATGTATATTCACCTAACGAAGAAGATCAAAAGTTGATGCAAGATATTTTTTTGAAGATAGCAGACACGCAAGGGAACATATCAATAGGAGGGAATTTCAACCTTAATTTGGATTCAAATATGGATAAAACTGGGAAAAAAATTAACAGAAAGAACAAAGTAACCAAATTTATAATTAAATCAATGCAAGAAATGCAACTTTTGGATATATGGAGGAAACAACACCCAAAGGAAAAGGAATATTCATATTATTCGGGTAGACATAAAACATACTCAAGAATAGACCTATTTCTGTTATCAGCTCATATGCAAGATATAGTAAGAAAAACAGAATATAAAGCTAGAATATTATCGGTCCATTCACCCTTGATATTGACAATAGAGTTAGAGGACATCCCTCCAAGAATGTATAGATGGAGATTAAACTCCATGCCACTTAAAAGGCAGGATTTTAGAGAATTCATTGAAAGACAAATTAAAATGTACTTTGAAATAAATACGGAATCAGTGAAAGATAAGTTTATACTATGGGATGCAATGAAAGCATTCATCAGAGGGCAAATAATAAGTTATGTAACCAAGATGAAGAAGGACTACAATCAGGAAACAGAGCAGTTGGAAAGGGAAATAATAAATATAGAAAAAGAATTAGCAATGAAGGAAGATACAACTAAAAGAGAATTGGCAGATAAAAAAATAAAATATGAAACACTACAAACATATAAGGTGGAGAAGAACATAATGAAGACAAAATAGAAATATTATGAACTAGGGGAAAAAACACACAAAATTCTAGCATGGCAGCTTAAGACAGAACAAGCTAAGAAAATGGTATTGGCATCAAGGAAAAAAGACAAACAAATCACATATAATCCAATGGAGATTAATGAAAACTTTAGAGAATTCTATGAACAATTATACCAAACTGAAAACGAAGGGAAGGAAGGCAAAATAGATGAATTTTTAACTAAAATTGAACTACCAAAATTACAAATAGAGGAACAAAATAAATTAACAGAAACAATTGAAATAGAAGAAATACAAGAGATAATAAAAAAAAACTACCAAATAATAAAACACCAGGAGAGGATGAATTCCCAATAGAATTCTATAAAACATTTAAAGATTTATTAATTCCTCCCCTCCTGGAAGTAATCAACCAGATTGACAAAACACAAAGCTTACTAGATTCATGTAAAACAGCAATAATTACAGTAATACCAAAGCAAGGGAAAGATCCACTCGCACCAGCGTTATATAGACCAATATCATTTCTTAACACAGATTATAAGATAATAGCTAAACTATTAGCAAACAGATTGGCAGATTATGTACCTAAAATGGTAAATCTAGACCAAACTGGATTTATTAAAAAAAGACGCACAACAGACAATATTTGTAAATTAATTAACTTAATTCATGCAGTAGAAGGGAGTAAAGCGCCAACAGTAGCAGTTGCTTTAGACGCAGAGAAGGCCTTTGACAGAGTAGAATGGAATTATTTATTCAAAGTATTGCAAAAATTCAGTTTACCAGAGAAGTATATTAATTGGATTAAAGCATTATATAAGGGGCCATTGGCGAAAGTGACAGTAAATGGATACATATCAAAGCAATTTAATTTAAGCAGATCAACAAGACAGGGATGCCCACTATCACCCTTATTGTTCACGTTAGCTATAGAACCACTAGCAGAATTGATAAGAACAGAAAATAAAATAAAAGGGATAAAAATAAAAGACAAGGAATATAAAGTCAGTTTATTTGCAGATGATGTTATAGTATACTTAACAGAACCAGAACTATCAATAAAAGAATTATATAAGAAATTGAAGGAATATGGAGAAGTGTCGGGTTACAAGATTAACGTAAATAAAAGTGAAGCAATGCCAATGAATAATGCGGATTTCTCAAAATTTAAGAAGGAATCACCATTCAGATGGCAAATGCAAGCAATAAGATATCTAGGTATACAAATAAATAAAAATCTCGGCCATCTATATAAACTCAATTATTATCCACTAATGAAAAAATTACAGGACAATTTAGAGCATTGGAAAGATTTACCACTAACACTAATAGGAAGGATAAACTGTATTAAAATGAACATTTTCCCAAGGATACTATACCTATTTCAGGCATTGCCAATACACTTGACAGAGAAATTCTTCAAGGCGTTAAAGAAAATAATAAGGAAATTTTTATGGAAAGGGGAGAAACCGAGGATAGCACTAGATAAATTTACAGAATGGTATAAACAAGGAGGCTTACAACTGCCAAACTTTAAAAAATATTATAGAGCTGCACAATTAAGATACCTATCAGATTTTTATCAAACAAGGGAAAAGCCAGATTGGACTAGATTAGAACTAGATAAAATAGGGGAAAAGATACCCGAACATATATTATATAAATGGGATGAAAAATTGGTACAATGTAAGAGTTCTCCAGTATTACATCATCTGCTCAATATTTGGAAGAAGATTCATGTAGAAAGGAATAAAAGAAATTACCAATTACCAAAACTAATACTGACGCAAAATCAGTTACTCCCTTTTACAATAGATAACCTTTCCTTTAGAGAATGGGAGAAAAAAGGGATCAAAAGAATAGAAAATTGTTTTTCAGGAAATAGATTATTATCCTTTGAACAAATGAATGATAAATATAATATAACTCAAGATACAGTGTTGGCATATTACCAACTGAGATCCTACTTGAAGGACAAATTAGGAAGCAGTCTGAGGTTACCAGAGGGAAGTAACTTTGAATATGTAATTACAGATAGAATGATAATCAAAAGATTTATAACAAATATGTATATTAAACTGCAAGAAAAGGAGAATGAGGAAACAAATGATAAAACTAAACAAAAATGGGAACAAGATTTAAATATAAAGATAAAGAAGGAAACATGGGAGAAGTTATGCTCTGGAACAATGAGAAATACAATAAACACGAGGTTACGTATGATACAATATAACTGGATACACAGGCTATACATTACACCTCAAAAGTGAAATAAATGGGACCCAACAGTATCTGACAGATGTTTTCGTTGTAAAAAAGAAATGGGAACAACAATTCATGCAATCTGGACATGTGAGGAAAGTGGAAAAAATTTGGGAAGATCGAAACCAGATATTAAATAAAATTACAGAAAACAATATACCAAAAATCCCAGAGATCTTCCTCCTAAGTAACATAAAAAACAAAGAATTTGGACTTGATTTGGATGGTGCACTATAAGATTTGTTAAGATAGCCTTAGCTGTAGCAAAAAAATGTATTATGTCAACCTGTAAATTAGAAGATAATTTGAGAATACAACAATGGTATATAGAAATGAATAAATGTATTCCATTAGAAAAAATAACATATAATTTAAGAAATAATATTGAAATATTTGAACAAATATGGGAGCCATACATGAAACACAATAGAGAAAACCTACCGGAGACATCTACCACCTAAAATAACGAAAGGAGAAGGAAATGAAAAGAATTGACTCAGTGGAATTTCTTGTTTATTTTTATTGAATGACAACATTGTTTGACTGGTTTAATGTATCTTAGATTTTGTACTTTAAATGAATGGGGGGGAGGTAGGGAGGGTGGGATGGGAGGAGGGAGGGGGGGGAGAAAATGACACTGTATATATTTGAAAAGGAAAATGTATATCTTGGTCAATGAAAAATAAAAAAAATTTAAAAAAAGCCCCCCTGCCTGACTTCCACACATTGTCCGTAGTTTTACACTATTTTCATCCATCCATCCTTTTTCATGAAAATGTACAAAAATACCCACAGGGAATTTTAGGTTTAATTTTGCATTTGAAAATTAGCATGGATCTTAACTTTGTCCTGTCAGCCATGCATGATAACACCACGGGAAACCTGGCCCTTTCATGGAATGTACTTCTGGTTTGTACGGTTTTAACACCTTTCCATTCCACTGTTCATGCCAAAATTCATGGGGGTTTCATCCATGTTTCCAATATTTGCCAATGCAAACTTGTGTTTCTGCCAGATAAGTATAATAAACTGGTGAAAACTTACAACTTTATGATCAAGGTCTTTTGGTAGTTTCTGTGTAATTTTGTCTGGTCATCAAATGGTTGCACCAGCCTACTGTAGCCTCAAAATCTTTACTGATGTCTGGGTGTGACTTTGCCCACTGCAGTGCAAATATTCATATTTTAGTTTGGGTGACTATGTAGGAAGTTTGCCTCTGTTCACGTCGTGGTTGCACTGTGTCACATCAAGAGAAAGGAGACTGAATCAAATGGTATCCAGTTTGAAAACTCTTTATTTGTTTATACATGAGTGCATGGTTGTTGATGTGGTGCCCTCAGAAGTCTATATGGACAACCTGAATTGGCACTTGGTGGGGTTTATCGCGAGGAACTCCATGAATCATCCCACCGCGTCCATCAACCATTGTAATGTTTGTGCTGTAGCGGCGGCTACACTGCTCCTGCAATAACTTACACAACCAGACAGGTTGAGCTCAGTGAGCAGACTAGTTTATTCCAGGCTGCTGGGCTGCACTTATACTCCTAGCCCGGACATGGCTGAGAACCGCACCCGGATGTCACTGGTCCCCCAGCGCGGGTTTCAGCCCCGTGCTGGAAGGAAGGGAAACCAACGATGGTGCCATTTTGGCCAGCTGCCCCGCCGCGTGGCTTACAAGCATGGCTGATTCGCCTGCCTTGTGGTGAGCCGCCACACAACCCCCCCCTTAGAACCGGCACCAATGTCCTTTTTCACCGGGTGGCCTCACTTCTTGGGCTGGGCCACGACCACAAGCTTGGTGATATCAAGGTGCGCTGGCTTCAGCCTGTCCATGGTAAACAGCTCCCGCCCGCCGCCAATCTCCAGCATGAATGTCGAGCCGGAACCCTGTACGCCCCCTCATACAGTCACTGCAGAGGTGCCGCGGTTGGGCCCTGCTGAACAAAAACGTACTCCATGGAAAGCAGTTCGCCGAGAACGTGAGACAGGCAGATGCCATGCCTGGGTGGCGGTGGGGGTTCAAACAAGTCCATGTGTGTCCTGAGGTGAGGAAGTAGTTTGTGCGGCGACTGCTGGGGATTGTGAGGTGCGTTGTCAAACTCACCAGGTAGTGCCAGCAGTACACCGTAGACCAGCTCAGCTAATGACACCTGCAGATCTTCCTTGGGAGTGGAGCGGATGCCCAGGAGCACCCAAGGCAGTTCGTTCACCCAGTCAGGGCTGGGGAGGTGGGCCATTAGCACCGACTTAAGGTGGCAGTGCAGACGTTCGACGAGTCCATTGGCCTGCAGGTGGTAAGCCATGGTGTAGTGTAGCTGGATCCCCAACCTGTTGGCAAGCTGTGCCCAGAGCTCAGATGTGAACTGGGTGCCCCAATCGCTGGTGAGGTGACCCGGGACGCCGAACAGGGTGACCCAACCATGCAACAGTGCTCGGGAGCAGGAGTCGGTGAAGGCGTCTGGTATCAGGATCGCCTCAGGCCAGCGAGTGGTGTGGTCCACCACTGTAAACAGGTAACAGTTGCCCTGGGAAATAGGTAAGAGCCTGATGATGTCCATGTGAATGTGGCTGAACCATTCCTGCACGTGCTCGAATTCCTATACAGGAACCCTCGTGTGCCCGTGCACCTTGGACGTCTGGTAATGGGTGCATGTTCTGGCCCAGCCCACAATCTGCTTCCACAGCCCATGCCATACGAACTGTTCTGCCACCATCTGGACCGTGGACCTGATGGATGGATGTGAAAGGTCGTGGATGTGACAGAAGACCTGCCTGCGTAACTGCTGGGGAACCACTGGCCACGAGGTGCCCAAGGAGATATCGCACAGGATGGTGCCTTTGCTGCTCAGAGTTGGGAGGCCTCGGAACCGCAGGCCTGTGATGCGGTCTTGAAGGCCCTTGTCTCCTCATCAGATTGCTGGTCCAGGGTAACTGGTCAAAATCGAGGCCAGGCATCAGCGTGCAGATGGCCAGTTGCGAGAGTGCATCGGCAACCACATTATCCTTCTCCACCTTGTGCCGAATGTTGGTGGTAAACTCCGACATGAAGGAGAGATGATGCTGCTGGCAGGTCGACCAGGGATTCTTTTCCATCGCGTGTGCCTGGGTGAGGGGTTTGTGGTCAGTGAAAATGATAAAAGTCCTCCCCTCCAAAAAATAGTGGAAATGCTGCACCACCAGGTACATGCCCAGTCGAAGGCACTATACTTGCATTCCAGCAGGTGGCTGAAGAATGCCAGTGGCTTCCAATGTCCATTCACCTGCTGCTCCAGGACAGCACCGATAGCTGTGGCAGAGGCATCAACAGAGAGTGCCATATGCAGGTCGGAGTGTAGGTGGGCGAGCATGGCGGCCTTCGCAAGGACGTCCTTGGTGGCCTCGAATGCAATGCAGGCTTCTGGGTTCTAAGCGAGTGTCGTGCTTGGCTGCAATGAGGGTGAACAGCGGCTGCATGATGCGCACAGCTCCCAGGATGAAGTGGTTGTAAAAGTTGACCATACCAGCCCCTTGAGGTTGTCCGGGCGTGGGAACTCCCTGATAGTGGCGACCTTTGCAGCAGCGGGTGTGGCTCCATTGGCCGTGCTGGTATGGCCCAGAAACTGCATGGACTCTTTCCTGAACTGGCACTTGGCCGGGTTGATGGTAAGGCCGAAGTCAGCCAGCCGGGAGAAAAGGGCACATAGGTGGGCCTTGTGTTGTGCCCGGTCCTTGCTGGTGACAAGGATGTTGTCCATATAAATAAAGACAAAATCCAAGTCCCTGCCCACAGAGTCCATGAGGTGCTGGAAGGTCTGAGTGGCATTCTTGAGCCCGAACGGCATGTGCAGGAATTCGAACAAGCCAAAGGGGGTGATGATGGCCGTCTTGGGTATGTCCTCAGGGTGCACCAGGATCTGGTGATATCTGCGCACTAGGTCAACCTTGGAGAAGGCCCTTGCACTGTGCAGGTTGGCCAAAAGTCTTGGAGAGGGATGGGGTATCGGTCAGGAACGGTTGCCTCATTGAGCCTTTGGTAGTCTCTGCATAGATGCCAGCTGCCGGAGGCCTGAGACCAGGTGGAGCGGCGAGGCCCATGGGCTGTCGGACTGCCGAATGATCCCCAGCCCCAACAGGTGCGAAAATTCCTCCTTCGCTATCTGGAGCTTGTCAGGCGGGAGCCGACGTGCCTTGGCCTGAACTGGTGGGCCTTGAGTGGGGATGTGGTGGGATACCCTGTGGCGTGGTGAGGCAGTGAAGAACTGTGGCCATCTGCGGTTGCTCCGAGCGGGAGGCATTGATGTGAACGGCCTGGAAGGTATGAGCATCCACCAGGTGCCTACCTCGAATGTCCACCAGAAGCCCATGTGCAAGGAGGAAGGCTGCACCCAGGATGGCAGTCAGGAGGGACGAGACGGTGAACCTCCATACAAAATTCCGTTGGCCAATCTGGAAGTGGACTGTCTTGTCTCCATACTTCTGGATTGCTGTTGCGTTGGCTATACGGAGGGGAGGTCCATGAGGTCGGTTCCTGGACTCGTCAGCCTGGCCTGGATGTTGCTGATCTAGGCCCCAGTGTCAATGAGGAACCGCCGGCCGCTGACTGATTCCCGCAGGTAGATGAGGCTGTGTCCTTGGCCAGCTACCGCAGCCATTAACAGCGGCAGCCTGGTCATTTCCTTGGAACAAGTAGGACTGACGACACTTCCGAGACTTGGCTCCCCAGCGCTGGTGGTAGAAGCAGAGGCCTGAAGCAGATGCTGTGGCATTATGCTCTTGAGGGCCCCTACAGGGGCCGGGTGCTCTACCGCAGTGCTAGGGGCAGGCTTGGTGTGGTCGTGCCCATGCCTCGTGACCTGCTGGACAACTGAGCCCTCCAGAAATCATGCAAGTCATAGCTCTTGGGCCTTCTGGGCGACCTTCCTCGGGTCGGTGAAGCTCTCCTGGACCAGCAGCAGCCGGATGTCCCTGGGCATATGGTCAAGGAAGATGCGCTCAAAGAGTGGGCAGTTGGTGGGAGGAGTCACGTGATGGAGTAGTGGCCGGACGGAGAACTCCAGCCCTCTCCAGAAAAGTCGGGAAAAACAAGAGAAAATACAAAGGCACAGAAATAAAAGTTAAAGAAAAGTGAGTATAAAGGTGGAAAGAAGATGGAGACAAAAGAAGAAAAATCAAAATCAACGGTAAGAAGAGAGGAAGAGAAGACAACGGAGGAAAAAGGTGAAGGCCTTACCTGTCTGAAGAGGCCCACTGTGGAGTGAGGAGCCCGCTACCTCAGGTCGGTAGAAAAAGAACTACAACAATGGCTCACAGAGCCGAGTAAAAGTGCGCAACCGCGCATGAAAAAAAACACACCGACGGGAGGGGGGACCAGCTGGGGAGTCGATCTCCACAGCCGGCACCGACAGCTGCAGAACACCTGCAGCAAGAAGAGACCACAGAAAACAATGAAAACAAGAAAGAAGAGAAGGAAAGGGCAACAAAGAAACAACAGATGGCCAACCCAGAGGAAGAAGAAGAGGAAGAATACAGTGAAATAGATGAAGGGAAAGGCAAGGTAAAGGATATACTTGCTCTTGTTAGAGGATACATGGAGTCATTTAAAGAATGGCAAACACAGGAATTCAATGATTTAAGAAGAAGAATAAACAACACAGAAGAGAAAGTGAATAAAATAGATATGACCTTAACAGAAATGGGGAAAAAAATGGACAAGATGGAAGAACGGGCAGTAGCAGCAGAAATGGAGGTAGAAGACTTAAAAAAGAAATTGGAGGAATCTAATAAAAAAACTAAAGAGACACAAGAACTACTAGCTCAAAAAATAGATATAATGGAAAATTATAACAGAAGAAATAACATAAAGTTAGTGGGCCTTAAGGAAGATGAAGAAGGCAAGAATATGAGGGAGTTTATAAAAGAGTGGATCCCTAAGACCCTAGGATGTCCAGAACTACAGCAAGAAATGGAAATAGAAAGGGCACATAGAGCATTGGCCTCTAAACCACAACCACAACAAAAACCAAGATCTATTGTAGTAAAATTCCTAAGATATACTACAAGAGAAAAGGTACTGGAGAAGACAATGGAAAAAGTAAGAGAGGGCAACAAACCACTGGAGTATAAAGGGCAAAAAATCTTCATTTATCCTGATATAAGTTTTGAACTCCTAAAGAAGAGAAAAGAGTTCAATACAGCAAAGGCGATTTTATGGAAGAAAGGGTATAAATTTATACTGAAGCATTCTGCGGTATTGAAAATATTTATTCCAGGACAACAAAACAGACTGTTCTCGGATCCAGAAGAAGCACGAAAATTTGCAGAACAATTACAAAAATAGACTGAGAGATGAAGACGGGTAATGAGAGTAAAAATGATCACGATTGATAAGTATGTGGGTAAGACAAAAATAGACTGAGGGATGAAGACGGGTAATGAGGGTAAAAATGACCACGATTGATATGTATGCGGGTAAAGAGGTATAAGAGTGAATAGAGACAATGGGCATACGTGAAAGTATCTGTAATTAGAGGAAAACATAGATAGTATAGACAAGAATTAATAAGGGAAGGTAATGGAATAGAGAGAATAAGGAGGGAATTAAAAGAGTGACCTTTGTGACATATGAAAAGTGAAATCTTTTCTGGGGGGGGGCTGGGTGGGGGAAAAGAGTGGTCACTGCAAAATCAGTTGATGCTTGCGAGTGGATTCACAACTCCAAATGGAGAGGGGAGATGTGGTTGTCCGACAAGGGATAAAGGACAACTCAGGAGGGGAAGGGGAGATTGGGGATAAAGAAGATAGAAATAGGAGAATAAGGAAAATGTTGGATGTTGTAGGAATGTTGTCTGGTAAAGAGTTGAAAATAAGAAAACAGAAATGGAAAAGGAGGAAAGGTAATGATGGAAAAACGGAAAGAGAAGATAAACAAAATATAAAATGGCTACGCTGACCTATATGACTTTAAATATTAATGGAATACATAACCAAATTAAAAGGAAGAAACTACTAAATTTACTGAAAAAGGAAAAAATAGATATAGCATTTGTCCAAGAAACACACTTAACTGAATTGGAGCACAAGAAATTAAAGAGAGATTGGGTAGGACATGTAACAGCAGCATCGTATAATTCAAAAGCAAGAGGAGTGGCTATATTAATTAGCAAAAATGTGCCATTTAAAATAGAAGAGGAAATAATAGATCCAGCAGGGAGATATGTTATGATAAAATGTCAGATATATTCGGAGCTTTGGAATCTACTTAATATATATTCACCTAACGAAGAAGATCAAAAGTTTATGCAAGATATCTTTTTGAAGGTAGCTAACACGCAAGGGAACATACTAATAGGAGGGGATTTCAATCTGAATTTGGATCCAAATATGGATAAAACGGGGGAAAAAAATTAACAGGAAGAACAAAGTAACCAAATTTATAATTAAATCAATGCAAGAAATGAAACTTGTGGACATATGGAGGAAACAAAACCCAAAAGAAAAGGAATACTCATACTACTCGACTAGACATAAAACATACTCAAGAATAGACCTATTTTTGTTATCAGCTAGTATGCAGGATAGAGTAAGAAAAACAGAATATAAAGCGAGAATGCTATCAGACCATTCACCCTTAATACTGACAGTAAAGCTAGAGGACATCCCTCCAAGAATGTATAGATGGAGATTAAACCCCATGCTACTTAAAAGACAGGATTTTAGAGAATTTATTGAAAAACAATTAAAAATGTATTTTGAAGTAAATACGGAATCAGTGGAAGATAAGTTTATACTATGGGACGCAATGAAAGCATTCATTAGAGGGCAAATAATAAGTTATGCAACCAAGATGAAGAAGGACTATAATCAGGAAACAGAGCAGTTGGAAAGGGAAATAGTAAACATAGAAAAAAAATTAGCAATAAAGGAAGATACAACCAAAAGAAGAGAATTGGCGGATAAAAAAATAAAATATGAAACATTACAAACATTTAAGGTGGAGAAGAATATAATGAAGACAAAACAGAAATATTATGAATTAGGTGAAAAAACACACAAAATCTTAGCATGGCAGCTTAAGACAGAGCAAACTAAGAAAATGGTATTGGCAACAAGGAAAAAAGACAAACAAATTACATATAATCCAAAAGAAATTAAGGAAAACTTCAGAGAATTCTATGAACAATTATACCGAACTGAAAACGAAGGGAAAGAAGGGAAAATAGATGAATTTTTGACTAAAATTGAACTACCAAAACTACAAATAGAGGAACAAAATAAATTAACAGAACCATTTGGAACAGTAGAAATACAAGAGATAATAAAAAAATTACCAAATAATAAGACACCAGGAGAGGATGGACTCCCAATAGAATTCTACAAAACATTTAAAGACCTAATAATACCGCCCCTCCTGGATGTAATCAACCAGATTGATGAGACACAAAACTTACCAGATTCATGTAAAACAGCAATAATTACAGTGATACTAAAACAAGGGAAAGATCCACTCTCACCAGCGTCATATAGACCAATATCTTTGCTAAACACAGATTATAAGATAATAGCTAAACTATTAGCAAACAGATTAGCAGAACAGGTACCGAAAATGGTAAATTTAGACCAAACTGGATTTATCAAAAAAAGACGCACAACAGACAATATTTGTAAATTTATTAACTTAATTCATGCAGTAGAAGGAAATAAAGCACCTGCAGTAGCAGCTGCTTTAGACGCAGAGAAGGCCTTCGACAGAGTAGAATGGAATTATTTGTTCAAAGTATTGCAAAAATTCAGTTTACCGGAGAAGTATATTAATTGGATTAAAGCATTATATAAGGGACCGTTAGCGAAAGTGACAGTAAATGGACATGTATCAAAGCAATTTAACTTAAGCAGGTCAACGCGGCAGGGATGCCCACTATCACCATTATTGTTTGCGCTAGCTATAGAACCACTAGCAGAATCGATAAGAATAGATAATAATATAAAAGGAATAAAAATAAAAGACAGGGAATATAAAATCAGTCTATTTGCGGATGATGTGATAGTGTACTTAACAGAACCAGAACTATCAATAAAAGAACTATATAAGAAATTGAAGGAATATGGAGAAGTGTCGGGATACAAGATAAACGTAAATAAAAGTGAAGCAATGCCTATGAATAACGCGGATTTCTCAAAATTTAAGAAGGAATCCCCATTCAGATGGCAAATGCAGGCAATAAGATACCTAGGTGTACAAATAAACAAAAATCTAGGCCAATTATATAAACTCAATTACAATCCACTAATGAAAAAATTACAGGACGATTTAGAGCATTGGAAAGAGCTACCACTAACACTGATAGGAAGGATAAACTGTATTAAAATGAACATTTTTCCAAGGATACTATACTTATTTCAGGCATTGCCAATACAACTGACAGAAAAATTCTTCAAAGAGTTAAAGAAAATAATAAGGAAATTTTTATGGAGAGGGGGGAAACCGAGGATAGCACTAGATAAATTAACAGAATGGTATAAACAAGGAGGCTTATAATTGCCAAACTTCAAAAATTATTATAGAGCCGCACAATTAAGGTACCTATCAGATTTTTATCAAACAAGGGAAAAACCAGACTGGACGAGATTAGAATTAGATAAAATAGGGGAAAAGATACCTGAACACATATTATATAAATGGGACGAAAAATTGGTACAACATAGAACTTCTCCAGTATTACACCATCTCCTCAATATATGGAAGAAGATTCATGTAGAAAGAAATAAAACAAATTATCAATTACCAAAACTAATATTGACGCAAAATAAGCTACTCCCTTTTACAATAGACAACCTTTCCTTTAGAAAATGGGAAAAAAAAGGGATTAAAAGAATAGAAAATTGTTTTTCAGGAAGTAGATTCTTATCCTTTGAACAAATGAGAGATAAATACAATATAACTCAAGATACAGCACTGGCATATTACCAACTGAGATCCTACTTGAAAGATAACTTAGGAAGCAATTTGAGTTTACCAGAGGGAAGTAACCTTGAATATGTGATTACAGATACAATGTTAATCAAAAGATTTATAACAAATATGTATATTAAACTGCAAGAAAAGGAGAATGAGGAAACAAATGGTAAAACTAAACAAAAATGGGAACAAGATTTAAATATAAAGATAAAAAAGGAAACATGGGAGAAATTATGTTCTGGAACGATGAGAAATACAATAAATACGAGACTGCGTATGATACAATATAATTGGTTACACAGACTATACATTACACCGCAAAAGTTAAATAAATGGGACCCAACAGTATCTGATAGATGTTTTTGATGTAAAAAAGAAAGGGGAACAACAATTCATGCAATCTGGACATGTGAGAGAGTAGAAAAATTTTGGGATGATCTCAATCAGATATTAAATAAAATAACAGAAAACAATATACCAAAGAATCCAGAGATCTTTCTCCTAAGTAACATAAAAAATAAAGAATTTGGAATTGACTTGGAAGATGCAAAAAAAAGATTTGTTAAGATAGCCCTAGCCGTAGCAAAAAAATGTATTATGTCAACCTGTAAATTGGAAGATAATTTGAAAATACAACAATGGTATATAGAAATGAATAAATGTATTCCATTAGAAAAAATAACATATAGTTTAAGAAATAATATTGAAATATTCGAACAAGTATGGGAGCCTTACATTAAATACAATAGCGAAAACCTACCGGGAACAAACATTACCTAAGTTGATGGAAGGAGAAGAGAAGAAAAGAATGGACTCAGTAGAATTTCTGGTGTATTTTTGTTGAATGACAACATTGTCTGACTGGCTTAATGCAACCTAGATTGTATACCTAAAATGGATGAGAGGGGTGGGGTGGGGGGGTGGCTTGGGAGGAGGGAGGGGGGGGAGAAAAAGTCACTGTATATGTGTGAAAAAGAAAAAGTGTATATCATGGCTAACGTGATTTATGGTGTGAAAAATAAAAAATTTTAAAAAAAAAGAGTGGGCAGTTGGTGTGCTCACCCATGAGCATGAACATCTCGTCCATCAGCTTCATCAGGGACCTGTCCCCAGGGCATTGAGGTGCAGCATTCGAACAGCCCGTTGGTGTCTGGATAGTCCGAGGGACCCAGTAAGCACTCGTATTTGTCCACGGCGTTGGGTGCTGAACAAGGTGCAGCACACATCTGGTGGTGGCCTGGTCCAGGGCAGCGACCACATGGTAGAATTTGGTTGTGTCGGATGAAATTTGGCGGAGGTGAAACTGGGCCTCCATGTGGCTGAACCAGGTCTCTGGCTCCTGATCCCAGAATTCAGACAGTTTTACGGCTATAGCGCTGATCCCAGGCTCGCTCATGATGGGTTCAAAGACATTTGAACCAGTTGGGGTGACCAATTGTAGTGGCGGCTACACTGCTCCTGCAATAACACACACACCAGATGGGTTGAGCTCAGTGAGCAGACTAGCTTATTGCAGCTGCTGGGCTGGAAGGCGCTGACGTCACCTGGGCATCACGTGGTCCCCCAGCGCGGGTTTCTGAGCCCCGTGCTGGAAAGAAGAGAAACCCCCTATGGTGCCATTTTGGCCGGCTGCCCTGCCGCATTGCTTACAAGCGGGATCAGTTCACCTGTCTTGTGGTGAGCCACCACAGTGCTGTGTTTTTCAGACCAAATGGCATTCTTATAAACTCAACGAGCCTGAACAGCGTAATCAGAGCTGTCTTTGGTACAGGGTAGCGGTCCACAGTGGTGATGTTGTTCAGCCTTCTGTAATAACCATACAGTCTCTATCCTCCTGCTGACTTAGATACCATTTGAAACGGGAAGGCCCAATGGGCTGTCAGACCTGCACACATTCCCCATCTCCTTGATCTTCCAAAACTTCTCTTTTGTAAGGTGGAGCTTGTCAGGCTGTGGGCCCGGGCATGGAGTGGAGTTCCCTGCGTGAGGATATGGTGTGACACACAATGCTTGGGTGTTGCCGAAGAGAACTGTGGTGTTATGATGTCTGGAAACTCCGCAAGAACTCTTGCAAATTCATTCCCCGAATATGTTACAGAGTCCAGGTGCAGGGCGGATAGGTTGGCCTCCCCAGGAGAGAATGTCTGGAAAGTCCTGGTATCTATTAACCATCATCTCTTCAAGACAACCAGCAGTGAGTGGACTCTGAGGAAATCTGCTCCAAGCAATGGTTGGGATACTGCAGCCAGGGTAAATGTTCAAGTGAACTTGTTGGCTCCAAACCGCAGGGGTATGGTTTGAGTACCGTACGTGTGGATGGCACTATTGTTCACTACTGACAGCACTGGCCCTGCCTTTCTGTTCCATGTATCGTGAATTTCAGCTCTGGTGTCCAGCAGGAATTTGTGCCCAGAGTGCTTGTCTCAAACATAGAGTAGGATGTTACGATGGCCAGCCACTGTAGCCATTAGCGACAGCCAGCTGTGACATTTCCCAGAAACACAGATGGAGGTCAGCAACAGCACGCTCTGGAACCCCACCAGTGGTGGTAAACACCAAGCATCTGTGCTGGTGTAGTCCCTGTTCGAGGGTGTGTATGGCCTTACTGCTGGGGTTTGTGGAGACTGGGCTTTTGGGCATGATGCAGTACTAATCTCAATGGAACATCTGCCCTGCTGCTTCATGCGCCATAGGATGTCTGCGAGGGCAGCCACCCTGCAGGGGGTTGCTGAAATCTTCATCGGCTGGCATGAGGAGGATGTATTTGGGCATCTGCTCTAGAAAAATTTGTTCCAAAAGCAGGTATGGCCTATGGGCATCTGCCAGTGCCCATATGTCACTTATTAAAGCTGATGGTGTGCGGTCACCTAGGCCGTCCATGTGCAGGAGCCGTGTAGCTTGCTCGCAGCAGGAGAGATCGAACATCCAGAGGCTTTAAGCACCTCATACTTGTCATTAACCAGTGGCTGATGCAGGAAATTGATCACATGACTTGCCATCTCCTGGTCGAGGACGCTCACCACATAATAGGACTGGGTGGCGTCTGCAACTATCTGCCTGATTTGGAACTGTGCCTCAACTTGTTCAAGCTTGTTTGCTGGCTGAGTAGTCCAGAAGGAAGGCAGTTTGAGGGAGACTGCATTTTGCGAGGCTGTGTTGTCCATGCTGGGTCCAAAATGCATTGGGTCCGTCAGGGTCACCAATTTGGTTGCACTGTGTCTCAGTGAGAGAAAGGAGGAGTCTAACTCGAGTGGCATCCAGTTGGAAAACTATTTGTTCATGTATGCATTTTAAACAAACCTACCAGGAATTCCCGCATGCCGTGTGGCAGAAATGACATCATCTTTCTGCCCGCAGTTAGCCCAGCAGTTACCTTTCTGCAACTTACTGCGACATTTTCCAACTCTGGCCAATGAGTAATTCTTTTTCTCAATGAACATTGCCTTTTTTTGGTATTTTTCTTAAAGTTTCTTCTTTCTTCCTCCAATCTCTTACCAACTTCTCATATACATCAAATTTTCTCGTAGCAGCAGAGTGTTGGTTTTCTTGGCCATTTCTATCACTTTTAACTTAAAGGTCACTTCATACTTTTGTGACAAGTTGCATTGTGTCAATGAACCCTCCATTATAGCAAACACTTCCAGCCAATGCCCAGCAGATCAATCCACGCAATCTTTGGGAGTCAACATATATGTCAGTCAATAGCTCATCTCAGGCATTCCGAAAATTGGGGTTGACATATATCCTGGATTTGCCATAAAACCTTTAAAATGAGGCTGAAAATGGGGATTGACTTGTATGCCAAAATATATGGTAATTTACCTATTTAATGTCTGAAGGAAAATGTGGATTTTCTTCCAGTTTTTCCTCAACCAAAGCTCAACAGGCTGTGTTGATGCATCCTTCACATCTGATGGTGCCAAATTTACTTTGTCTTCTGCAACCAAAATGTACTCTTTAAAAAATATTATTTATAATTTTAAAACCACAAAAGTTCAGATACATTACGTTATTATAAATCAACTTCTAATGCTAATACATGTAGTATTGCAGGCAAAATCTTCGCTAGGATTCTACTAAATAGAATAATACCTAGTGTCGCCGAGAATATTCTCCCAGAATCACAGTGCGGCTTTCGCGCAAACAGAGGAACTACTGACATGGTCTTTGCCCTCAGACAGCTCCAAGAAAAGTGCAGAGAACAAAACAAAGGACTCTACATCACCTTTGTTGACCTCACCAAAGCCTTCGACACCGTGAGCAGGAAAGGGCTTTGGCAAATACTAGAGCGCATCGGATGTCCCCCAAAGTTCCTCAACATGATTATCCAACTGCACGAAAACCAACAAGGTCGGGTCAGATACAGCAATGAGCTCTCTGAACCCTTCTCCATTAACAATGGCGTGAAGCAAGGCTGTGTTCTCGCACCAACCCTCTTTTCAATCTTCTTCAGCATGATGCTGAACCAAGCCATGAAAGACCCCAACAATGAAGACGCTGTTTACATCCGGTACCGCACGGATGGCAGTCTCTTCAATCTGAGGCGCCTGCAAGCTCACACCAAGACACAAGAGAAACTTGTCCGTGAACTACTCTTTGCAGACGATGCCGCTTTAGTTGCCCATTCAGAGCCAGCTCTCCAGCCCATGACGTCCTGTTTTGCGGAAACTGCCAAAATGTTTGGCCTGGAAGTCAGCCTGAAGAAAACTGAGGTCCTCCATCAGCCAGCTCCCCACCATGACTACCAGCCCCCCCACATCTCCATCGGGCACACAAAACTCAAAACGGTCAACCAGTTTACCTATCTCGGCTGCACCATTTCATCAGATGCAAGGATCGACAATGAGATAGACAACAGACTCGCCAAGGCAAATAGCGCCTTTGGAAGACTACACAAAAGAGACTGGAAAAACAACCAACTGAAAAACCTCACAAAGATAAGCGTATACAGAGCCATTGTCATACCCACACTCCTGTTCGGCTCCGAATCATGGGTCCTCTACCGGCACCACCTACGGCTCCTAGAACGCTTCCACCAGCGTTGTCTCCGCTCCATCCTCAACATCCATTGGAGCGCTTACATCCCTAACGTCGAAGTACTCGAGATGGCAGAGGTTGACAGCATCGAGTCCACGCTGCTGAAGATCCAGCTGCGCTGGATGGGTCACGTCTCCAGAATGGAGGACCATCGCCTTCCCAAGATCGTGTTATATGGCGAGCTCTCCACTGGCCACCGTGACAGAGGTGCACCAAAGAAAAGGTACAAGGACTGCCTAAAGAAATCTCTTGGTGCCTGCCACATTGACCACCGCCAGTGGGCTGATAACGCCTCAAACCGTGCATCTTGGCGCCTCACAGTTTGGCGGGCAGCAACCTCCTTTGAAGAAGACCGCAGAGCCCACCTCACTGACAAAAGGCAAAGGAGGAAAAACCCAACACCCAACCCCAACCAACTAATTTTCCCCTGCAACCGCTGCAATCGTGTCTGCCTGTCCCGCATCGGACTTGTCAGCCACAAACGAGCCTGCAGCTGACGTGGACTTTTTACCCCCTCCATAAATCTTCGTCCGCGAAGCCAAGCCAAAGATATATATATATATAAATATATAAATAAATAAATAAATAGATAGATAGATAGATATATATATATATAAGAAATAGAAAAAGATAAAAAAGATAGAGTATTAAGAAGAACCCCCCCCCCCCAATATCCCTCCCCCTCCCCCCACTAACACGCTGCTGAAAAGAAAGAAAATATAGGATGAGAGATTCACAACAGGAGTACTCCATATTATAAAATTTATTCTAATGTAAAGAAACCAACCTTTAAGAGAAAGGGAATGTCTGAGTTTCATTTAAATATTCATATTGGACCTTTGTAAATATGGGCACCATATTTTCCAAAATATAGCATTTACCTCTTAAGTTTTAAGTAATTTTTTCAAGAGGTATGCAACTCTATACTTCTTCATGCCAAATCTGTAACTGGTTTTCAAGTTAAGGCAATGCATTTCCTAGCTATTGCTAAAGCAATTTGTACAAATTTCACTTGATACATCCCCCATTAGAAATAACATTGGATCTTTTGGAAACTTAACTCCTGTTATTTGTTCTAACATATTATCTATTTCCATCCAAAAAGGTTTAACCTTTAGACATTGTCAAGTAGAATGTAAAAATGTACTGACATCCTGTCCACATCTAAAACATAAATTTAAAAAGGTATAGTTCAATCTATTTCAGTTTTGAGGTGTCAAATATAACAGATGAATAAAATTATATTGTACCAACCTATATCTCAGTTTTATTGTACTTTTCATGCTTTCTCTACACAATTCAATCCAACTATGCTCATCTATTTGCCTATTCAAATCTATCTCCCATCTTTGTCTTGATTTATGAACCCATTTTTTCTGGGCTTTCCTTTTTAACAAATCAATTTCTTTAAATCTCCATTACAAATCAATGACTCCACCTCTGTCCCTGCAGGCAATGACAAATCATAACCAAAATTATCCCATAAAAATCATAACCTGATAATAACAAAGTCTAGTATTCTCAGATATTAGAAACTTTTCCTTCATTCTACTGTAAATCATAAATTTCCCCATTTCAAAACATTGCCAAATCCTTAAAAATTGACTCCCCATAGAAAATGGAATAAATCTATTTTGAAATAAAACCTCATCCATTTTTTAACTCTGCCTCGACCCATATACCCAAATATTTTATTCTAGCATCTGGCCATCTAAAATCAATAGCACTCCTACATTGTATATAATCCCCATTTACTAAAGGTGTAATTTCGCTTTTACCCCAATTAATTTTATAACCTGAAACATCTCCATATTCCTTTAATCTTAATTTGAGTTGGCTCAAAGAGTTTAAAGGATCTGTTAAATAAATCAAAACATCATCCAAAAATAGATTTCTTTTCTTTTCTTCTTGACTCACCTTAATACCATTTAATTTAGAATCCTGTTTTATTAATTCAGCCAAAGGTTCAATTGATAAAAAAAAAAGACAATCTTGCCTACTTCACCTAGTTAACTGAAAAAATTCTGAAACTTGACCATTAGCCATCACCTTTGCACTGGAATTCTTACATAGTATTTTAACCCAATTTATGAATATCGATCCTAACCAATATTTTTCCAAATCTTTGAAGAGAAAATCCCATTCTAATCTATTAAATGACTTTTCTGCATCTAAAGCTACTGCCACACTCAAAGTTCCCCTCCCCTCTTTGGAACTAAATGTATTAAACTAATCAATCTTGCTACATTAACACTGCAGATTTCCAATTTTTAAAAAAATCCAGTTTGATCCATATGTATTAACTTAGGTAAGTACTTTGCCTGTCTATTTGCTAATACTTTAGCAACTATCTTGAAATCTGCATTTGATGGATCACTATCTTTCTTCATTATCACAGTAATAATTGCATTTGAAAAAGAATCCAGAGAGATTCATCGTTTGATTTAACACTTCTATAAATGGTGGTATCAAAAGATCTTTAAACTTCTTCAAAAAAACTCTACAGAAACCCCATCTTCCCCTGGAGATTTATTACTTTGTAATGAATTCATTACTTCACTAACTTCCCTTGTCATTAAAGGAGAACTCAAATCTCTTTGCTCTTGAGCATTTAAATTAGGTAAATTTATTTGAGATAAAAATTTATTAATCTTATTCTCATCCTGAACTGACTCCAATTGATATAATTCAGAATAAAAATCTTGAAATGAATCATTAATTTCTTACAGTTTATACATAATCCCACCCGAACTTTTTCTCACTGCATTAGTTGTTCTAGACAACTATTCTGCTTTCAAATGTCATGCAAGAACCTTATGAGCTCCTTCTCCTAATTCATAATATCTCTGTTTTGTCCTCTGAATTAGTTTTTCAGGTCTATATGGCTGAATTGTATTCTATTTGAGGTTTTTATGAATTAATTACATTTTCTTCAGAAGATTTACTTTGCAAATCCTTTTCCAACTTTCCAACTGATTTGTCTCTTTCATATAATCTTTCTTAATTTTCACTGAATAACTTATTATTTGATCCCTTAAATATTCTTTTAATGTATCCCCTATGATAAATTTATTATCTACCAAATTAGAATTTTTTTCCAAAAACAATTGAATTTGTTTTCTTATAAAAACAGAAAAATCTACTCTTTTCAGCAAACATAGTATTAAACCTATAAGGTGAATCTTTTTGCTCAGAAATTGAAAATTGAAGAAAAGTGGAGAATGATCAGATAATATTCTAGCTTTATATTTAACTTGATTAACTATACCCTGTAATTGTGCTGATATAAAAAGAAATCTATTCTCAAATAAGAATAAAAAAAATAATCTCTCTCTTTAGGGTTCAACCTATACCAAATAGCTATTAAATTTAACTCCTTCATCAAACTTAATGTAATCTTTCCCAATTTACATGAGAACATAAGAACATAATAAATAGGAGCAGGAGTAGGCCATCCGGCCAATCGAGCCTGCTCTGCCATTCAATAAGATCATGGGTGATCTGATCATTGACTCAACTCCTACCTGCCTTTAGCTCTTACTACTGATTTTGTTGCTTTATCTAATTGTAGATTGAGACAACAATTGAAATCACCTGTATTGAAACCTTTTCATGTGATTCTGCTAAATGTAAAAATGTATCTTGTTTAAAATCTTTATCATCTACATTTGGTGCACAAATATTCATAAGTGTTCACATTTCAGAATAAATTTGACAGTGAATCAAGACATATCTCCCCACACGATCCACTATAACATCTTGAATGTTCACTGGTAACTTTTTTTATTAATATTGCTACTCCAACATGTACCCTTTGATTAACAATTACTAACTTTACTCCTGATAACACTGTTTCATTCTTTACAGAATAATTACTGAAATTAATTTAGAAGTATAACTTTATAGTTATGCCATGTACCTAACATTTATTGGATTCTTTATCAAAATGGTCTTCAATTTATACAATATACATGTTGATCATGCCTAAAACATTAAAATCATCCATGTTTTATACAATGCAGAAACCTGCTATTAACATTTTTCCCCATGGAGTAGTTATTACAGTTGTTCAACACAGAAACTGGTTCTTTGGCCCACCTGTCCATGCTAACCCTTTTGTGACTCTACACCAGTGGCTTTCAAACTGCCTCCCTAAACTCATATTCCACTTTGAGCATTCCCTATGCCATAGTGCCATAATGTAATATGTGAGTGGAAAGAAAAAGGTTTGAAAACCACTGTTTTAATCATACTTAATTGACTCGTTATGTGCACGGTTTCAGAGCTCCAAAGGAAATGGGCCAAGGACAATTTTTCTCAAGCAGAATATTTCAGTAACAATTGGGTCTAGAGCAGTGGTTCTCAACCTTCCCTTCCCACTCACACATCACCTTAAGCAATCCCTTACCAATCACAGAGCACTTATGGCATAGGGATTGCTTATGGTGGAATGTGAGTTTGGGGGGCAATTTGAAAACCACTGCTCTACATTTATCCAATTTGCCTTGTCTATTTAAGTGTCTATCCAAATCCCTCTTAACACGGTCATTGAATCTGATTTCACTGCCACCCTTTGGGCACCACATTGCAGATTGCTAATCATTCTGTTTTGATTATGAAGGTTTATAAAAAAGTCTTCAGGCATGCCAATGTTTTATTTCCACCCTCTGCAACTTGTTTTCTTCCTTTTGAAGGCTCCTTTGAAGTGGAATTTCACAGAATGCAGAAAACTTAACTCTTTTTTTAAAACTTTATTTAAAGATTTTATCACAGGAATAAAAAGAAAAATTACATTTAAAGAAAAAATATAAAATAAAATAATATAATTACAATACAAACATCAATAACCTAACTTAATTCAACCTACCCCCCCTACATATACAAGAACTAAAAAAAATCTATATAAAAAAAACCCACCCTTCCCCTCCCCCAAAATAAAGAGTGAAGAATTAGTAAAATTAATAATATTATATATTAAAAAAAACACACACAGAGAAAAAAAATAACAAATAAAAATAATTAAAAAAAAGATTTATCAAATCTAAAATATCACATCTAGGAACATACTTAAATCAAGCTTAATTGCATATACTTAACAAATGGAGTCCACTTCAACTTATAAAAAGACATCTTATCTTGAATTGAAAAAGATATCCTTTCCAAAATTAAACAAGACTTCATCTCTAAATACCACCTATCCAAAGTTAGTATATTTCTATCTTTCCAAGTAGATGCTATACATTTCTTGGCCATTGCTAAAGCTAAATAGATAAAAGAAATCTGATAATCATTTAATCCTAGGCAACTTAACTCTATATAATCTCTGCAGACATTCTTCCTGTTTCCACAGCCTCCATTAGTGGGCACTTGTTAGCAGGAAGTCACGCAAAGTAACCAGAAACTTGCATTTATAGAGAGCCCTTTTAGGGATATTCCAAAGCATTTTACATCCAAAGGAGTGTAGTTGCTATTCCCAGGAAGATATCCAAAGCAGCAGACTTGTGCACAGAAAGTACCATTAGATTGCAATGTGTAATAACCAGAAATTGTAGATGCTGAAATGCATGTTGGCCCTGTTGTTTGAAATAGTGTGTGTTAGATTTTTTTTGGATCCTCGTGAGAAAACAGTCTTGTTTTAATGTTTCATCAGAAACTGTAACACCACTTTGAGGTGACCTCTTAGATTTTTATTCTCATGACGTTGGAGCAAGAGCGGAGGTCACATCATTCCAACCAATCCATTAGGTTAATCAGGAAACCATATTTAAGTCCCCCACTCGAGAGCAGAAGCACATTTCATGTAAATTTCTGCAGAAACATATAATACCCAAACTGGCACAGATCAAGAACTGAAAGTGCACTCTTTCTCATTTGAATACTTTTTACTGAATCTTCTAACAGAAAGGATATGAACTGAAATTGATTGAGGAAATAAAAATTAATGGGTGGCCACCAGAGGGTACTAAAGGCTTTCTTTCCTGCTCAACTCTTACAAAGCAAATACTGAACCTTGCTAAGATACAACTGAAATTGGCTTTGTTGGCTAGGGTGGGTGGGGAGTTATTTAATTCTGGTATTTTGTATGGAGAATGTAAAATGTATGTTGTGAAGATTTTAATTTCAATGAAATTCATGGTTTACGTCACCCTGGCCACAATTTCTTTTCGCTGCGACCTTCAGGAAGAAGGTTCAGAAGTCTGAAGTCCAGCAATTCTGGGTTCAAGAACAGATTTTTTTTTCAATGGCCATCAGGCTCATGGTCTTTCTCTCCCATTCCCCACCCCCCCCCCAAACATGAACAACTGCTTTACCATAAAAAGACCTGTCTGCATTTTAGCACTATTTGATGTTTTCTTTTCAACTTTCTTTTCTTGCACTAACTGTAACTGAACATTTATTATCTACCTAGCTAGCTTACATTTATTAGCTTTCTGTACTGGGGTAATTTAATCTACATTACTGCATTTGAGGTTTTTACAAAAGATACCCATTCTGCTGCAGCATGTACATATGTATATTATACACATGCAGGATTCATAATTATATGTTGTCACATGTGTTGTCACATGTGCTGTAGGATCTAATAATTATTAGATTAGGATTCATAAATTCATAATCATTTTAAAATTAAGTGTGGTCATTAAGAATGTGCTCCATAACGTTCAAGGAAATTAAAATACAGCCAACGTAAAAATCCTTCAAGCTCTGGGGGTTTTTTCCCCCGAGTAATATATAAATGATTGAAAGTTATGTGGAAGAGGCTGTTCTACTGATGTCCATGCTAGATGAAAAAAAACTACCCACTTCTCTTGCTAAAAGCCTTGTGGGACTCTAGAATGTTGCATTGTAAGAAGTGATGGAAGTTATGTCCACAAATAATTTTAAAAGGAGTTGAACTTATACTTTAGGCTAAGGTTATGGAGAAGGAGTTGAAGTGCGGGCTATTGAATGAAGAGCAAGCTAATTGCAACCCCCCACCCCCACCCCCCCGCCCACCCTTCCTCAGCACATTGCTGTAATCATATACAACTTCATGTTCATGTGGTCATATAAACTATGGATTTTTGAGACTGCACTAATTACTTTCACTGACAAAAGGCAAAGGATGAAAAACCCAACACCCAACCCCAACCAACCAATTTTCCTCTGCAGCCGCTGCAACCGTGTCTGCCTGTCCCGCATCGGACTTGTCAGCCACAAACGAGCCTGCAGCTGACGTGGACTTTTTACCCCCTCCATAAATCTTCGTCCGCGAAGCCAAGCCAAAGAAGAATTCCATTCAAGACTACAAGATTCATTAGAAGCTGGAGTCAGGCAGCATCCATGGAGAAAAATGGTTAGTCTAGATTTGGGGTCAGGGAGGATCCCAACCTGAAATATTCTTTTTGAATGCTGCCTGATCTGCTAATTTTTTCCTGCTTCTCATTGCTTGCTTGTAATTCCTACAACTGCACTTCTTGTACTGACACGGTTAACCTAGGGGGGGGGCGGCACAGTTAGCTTAGCAGTTATTGCAATGTAATTACAGAACAAGCAACCCGTGTTTGAATCTGGTGCTGTCTGTAACTCCTATCCTCTAAAAAAACGTACAGGATATGTAGGTTCATTGATATAGTTGGGCAGCATGGGCTTGTGGGGCTGGAAGGGCCTGTTACTGTGCTGTATCTTTTTTTTAAACAAGTGTCTGCTTTTCCAGTGGAGTTCCTTTTGCTGTTGTCTATGAACTGGAGAACACCAATATGATGGGAAAGAAGGTGGAAGGTTCTGTGTTAAGAAATTAACAGAAGGCAGTTAAGCCAGATCATGTCCTTGACTATAAATAAGCATATGGTGAAAAGGGATTTGAAAGGAGAGAGGTCATATCATAATCTTATTGGACTGGTGACACAAAAAGGCAGAGGAAATCTGAAAGTCTCTCCTCACAGAAATTCTTCAGGCTCGGTTAGTAGAAAACACAGATTTTTGTTGGCAATAATTTTAAGATCCACGGAGTTAAAACACAAATCATTCATTATCCGATGGAAATGGTGGAAAGGCTCACAAGGTCTGTTTCTGTATTCATATGATCATTCCTGCTTCTGTCTATTCAGGACCCAGGAAGAATTATAGGTGGAGAAAAAGATGTAGATGGGATGAAGGAGAGAATGCAAGACAAATCTAAAAGTGTACGGACAATGACAGTTTGAAAGTCTGGCTCTTGTCCAGTTTTTCAATTGCACTACAATTCCTGACATTTTATTATACATGAAGCAGCAGCTTTTCATTGATTAGACTCTGTGATACGAAAGCCCTCATCAAAATAAAATACCATCCCTCATCAGCCTTTTTTATAATGTCAGAAAATTATCAGAAAGTAATCATTTTCTACTGGCCTCAATTTGACCTTTTACAGCGAATCTTTCAATTTATTATCGTAAAAGAAATAATTATTAGATACTACAGCACATGTGACAACATATAATTAAATCCAATCAAATGCACTTTTTGCATCATTACACAGCTGGGTGCATATAATGTCGCTCAATCTGCCTGTTACTTTGTCATTTATATTGGAGTCAATTACAAGAATGTTATACTTGCATCAAATGCAGAAAAACAGCCCTCAACTTGCCTGAATTTTAATTTCTTTGCTGCTTAAAGGAGAAAATAAGTATTTCCACTTTTTAAATCTTTTTCTCCCCTGATGGTGCTTTATCGACCATGATCACTTCATTAAGGGTGGTCAAATTACATTTGCTTTTCATTCGGAGAATCTTACCTTGATTCCCATCTGGTTGAAACTCAAGGAAGACTGCAATTGATGGAAATCTAAAATAAAACTGAGAATGCTGGAAACATTCACCAATCAGGCATCATCTCAGGAAAAAGCAACAACTTAAGTATTTCTTGTCTGAGGTCCTTCTTCAGAACTAGTTCGATCTGATGGTTTCTTAAGTGCTCCTGTTTCTTGAGTCCTAGATGGGCTTGCCATAATGAAGGAGCCATCCCACCCTGGACACTCTATTCTCCCTCCCATCAGTGAAAAGGTTCAAAGGAATGAAATTATGTACCAATGGGTTTCTTCCCCACAGCCAACAGGCTACTGAACAAACCCTTCAACAGTGTTCTCACACTACCCTTGTTCTATACTAATTGTTCTTTCTCATTGGAACCCTATGCTCTGTAACTGCTCCTGTGCTACTTAGTGCAGCTGTATGAAGGTTACAGTTAATTTGCTGGACTGCTCGTGAAAGAACCCTTCTCACTGTTCCAGAAACTTGATCTTGAAACTTGAAAACTTGGCTGTTGAATAATTGGGTAGAGGTGTGAGTGAACATCACAATGCAAACCAATTATACTCTTTTCTAACAATAACTAGTTCAGGATGCTCCAGGACAGCAATCAGCGTGACCAAGGCTGGTTCTGAATCTGATTGTAACACACCAGTGAAAGATTAAATTTAGGATCTTCTTTACTTTTCAACATCACAGCTGAAGATATGGATGAAATTGATCCACAAATTTCACTTCTACATGAACCATAAACCTAGCATATTTTTATCAAAACTTATCTAGTGCACTGATATTTTTCAGGGAAGGAAATTTACTATCCTTACCCAGTTTGTCCTCTATCTGATTCTGAACCTACCAAATGAAGTTAAGTTTAAACTCCATTCTCAGGTCAGTGCTTTCCCTTTACTTGTGTTGTTCAGGTGCTCAACAATACATTGCCCGAATAACCAACTCTTGTTCCTACGATGTAAGAGCTGATGGTTAGATCCAGTGCTGTTGACAATGGAAACAAAATGACGCTTTTGGTCACTACATTTTGTGCATTTGCTCGCAGGAATGCATGGAACCCCTTATTTTACACTCCAGTGCACTTACAGCAGACAGCTGCCTACAGCCCCAGCATTGCTACAAGGCTGGCAGCATCACTCTCTGTTTAATGTTGTCAACTGAGGTCAAGGAGGCCCTACACTTTGAAGTTGTCATCACTGATGGAAACAATGAAAGGGGAAGATGGAAAACATGAGCATGGTCTTGAATGGATGAGTGTAGTTGGTTAACACTAACAAAATTTGGTTTAATGGCATGTTGTGACCTGGATAAAGAAATAAAATAATGTAATAAGTTAGAATGGAGAGACCTAGTGGTCTATGTCCATAGTTCCCTGAAACTGCTAAACAAAATTTGGTTTAATGGCATGTTGTGACCTGGATAAAGAAATAAAATAATGTAATAAGTTAGAATGGAGAGACCTAGTGGTCTAAGTCCATAGTTCCCTGAAATTGCTAACTGCTAGGTGAATAGAGTAGTGAGGAGGGCATGTCGGATGCTTTTCTTCATAGGTAAAGCCATAGAATCTGAAAGTTGTGATGTTGCAACTACACAAAACACTACTGGTTAGACTGCTTGGAGTATTCCACTCTGCTTCGGGTCGCTACTGGAAGGATGACATTGCACTGGAGAGAGTGCAGAGGATGTTCACTGGGATGTTGCTTGGATTAGTTGTAGGGATAAATTGGATTAGATAGATTTAGATTGTTTTCCTTGGCAGAAGAGATGGCCCGACAGAAGGTTATAAAATCATGAGAGGCAGGAGATAGGGAAGATGGTTTGAGCCTTCCCATCAAAAACAAGAGGGCACACATTTAAGGGAGAGGACGGAGGCTTTAAGAGCATCTGAGGGATAATCTTTTTACAGAGAGGATGACTGATCTCTGGATCATGCTGACAGAGTAGATGGTGAAATCAGATACCATTATTAAAGAGGCATTTAAACAGAACTTAAATAGGAAAGCATTTAGTGGGTGACCATGAATTATTGTAGACAAGCAAAAAGGATAGCAGTGTCATGGTGGGCCAAAGGGTCCTTTCTATGCGATACAATTGTATGAGCTCTGACTTTATATTTGGAACTATCCAGCACATAAACTGTTAAGTGGTGCATTTGAACTGAGACAAATTCTGAAGTGGTAAAGTTGGGATGTCACTGAGAGTCACAACGCCAATATGGTTATTCCAGTTTACCCAATGGCTGTGGATCAAAGGAGAGGCACCTGAAGTGTAGCACTGTCTTACATCTAATTCCACAAAGGACTAAAATACTCCATCTACAAGTTCAACACTTGTCAATTTAATTTCCAGAAAGTGACTTTCATTTTAATATTAAATTTGAAATGTTCAGTTAATATTCAACCCTTGGGAATTTTAAGTGAAGTTTGATTTTTTTTTATTGTGTCCTGCACAATTAAAATTGCCCAATTGAAAATGTGCAGATATATTGTGGCAGTGAGTTTCAAAGGGAGCGTAATCTTACAAAAGAATGCCCAATTGAATGATTTCAAAAGGTGTTAAATTACATGTCATATGACACATTTTGTGGAGTGGGGGGGGCGCAGCATATTTCATGTAGTGTTTGAAACCTGTATCAAATAGATTTTAAATATATATATATATTAATTGTGCTCGGTAAAATTTCAATAAGCTGTAGACTGATGGATGTCACATTGAATTTTGTGAGATGAGTGTTTGTGAGATGAAAGTTTATTAGTCAATGTCGCTGTCAGGAGTGCAAACTTCAGTGCTGAGGTGGAGGTGGTAGAGAGTTTTAAGTTTTTCAGATTAAATCTGTCCTGGTCCAACCACATAGATGCTACAGCCAAGAAAGTGCACCATCACCTCTACTTCCTTACAACCCAAAAGAAAGTCGGTATGTCTCTAATGTTTCTAACCAATTTTGATACATACACCAGAGAAAGTATCCTGTCTGGATACATCTCAGCTTCATACAGGATCTGTTCTGCCCAAGATCATGGCAGAGAGTGATGACGCAGTTAGGACATCACAAAAAACCTCCCTCCCCTCCATCAACTCTGTTTACTCTTCCTATTGCCTCGGGAAAGCAGTTATCATAAGAAAAGACCAATCCCATTCTGGTCACACCCTCCCCCACCCTCAATTGGGCAGAACAGTGGAGCAGCAAAGGGCTCAGTGGCTGAAGGACCCACACAGGCTGCTGGAGACTGGCTCATGTGAAGCAGGTATTGGAACTGGGATTCTGGAAGGTGCTGAGGGCAAGAAAGGGCTCCTGAAAGGCCTTGGTTGATGAAGGATTCCTGATTGTGTTGGATATTTGGATCTGGAACTCAGGCTGCAAATGGTTTGGAATGGGAATCTGCAGCTGCAGAGGCTGTGGGAGCACTGGAGGCAAATCCACAGACACTCAGTGACTCTGAAAGAACATCCTTTTGTTTCTCTTATTGTTAGAGGTGCTGGGCAATGCTTGTGGCAACTCTTTGTCTTATGACAGCTAAAAGTTGATTATTACGTGGCAATAAAAAGAACCTTGAACCAGATGTGAGGACAGTTTATTCCCTGCTGTAGTCAGCCTATTGAATAAACTTCTCATCAGTAAAATAATGTTGCCCTTGTATCACTTTAACTGAACTTTTGCTCTATGCTCTACACGTTAGTTTTATTTTCCACTACCTGCTTGTACGTAAGGTAAATTGACTTGCCTGGATAGAACGCAAAACAAAATACCTCACCACATCTCAGTACACATGATAATTAACAACTTAATTCAATTCAATACATCGTCTGTCATCAGGACTCCTTTGTGTTGCATGGTCTCAAGGTTAGAAATACAGTATATTTGGCCAAGGATATGATTAAATCATTATCCATGAAAGAAACACTAAATTCTGCTTGTACAACAACTTGAAATACATTGTGATATCATAGATTTCATCTTATTGCTGATCAATATCATTTTGGGTTTTGTTGAAAAATTGGCAATGAACCAGCTACTGGCTTTAGCATTTCATGCAAAACCAGTTACAAATGTTTAATCCATGCACAAACCAAGAACTCCTTCCACTTACTTCACTGGGCATTCTGTAAGCATCTATGTGGGCCAAGGAAACAAAATTCATATTTCATTAGATATCCCCTTAAAGAAGCAGGATGGGGACTGGCTAAGTGACATCCTCTATTATATTATCTGATTCAATGATACTCAACATTGCAGTGAGGATTGGATTCTATTAATATCAGCAATAGAACACATTAGACAGTGTCAAATATAGTACCTTGGACAGCAATATAGTCAGAGGAACTGGGCTAGAAATTCAATTGCATCACATTTTTTTATTTCAAGGTGGCAGGATTATCAACTCCATCCACACATCCCTTCCTTGGACCTCATCTACGCTTCCTCTCCAACGACTCTCTACAATTCACAATGCCTTGAAAAAGCATCCAGCATATTAAAAGACTCCACCCTGCCCATACTCTTCTCCCTGCTCCCTTTGGAAGAATATTCACAATGGTGCACTGCCCGATTCAAGGAAAGTTTTGCTGCCATTATCAGACCACTGAGCAAAACCTCACACTAGTGAAATAATAGCTGCTTTTAAACTGCAGCATCTAGGTAGCCATCCTTGGACTTGGGTGTAATTATTGGAAGCCCCTTTCAAATTGCAGGAGGATCTACCCATTAAATTACCAACACGACAATTTAAGGGGGATCCTGCCCCTGCAATGACCCATCATGTACTCACAGGAAGTACTGCTGATGTTCAGATGCTGACTGCCCAGTGACGCACCGTAATAAGCGGGTCAGCCATTTTTGTTTTCAAATCGCCTGTGGACATGACCTAGGTAAATTTAACTGAGTTCTCTGACTACCTCTGAGGTAGGTCAGGGACCTGGTTGGATTCCGATGGGGTTGACTGGGTCAGACCCTTTCTAACTGCTGCATAACTGGGGCACTAACTGGGCAAATTTCCCAGTTAACCCCATTTTACATGGCATTTGAAAGGGCCTCATGATGCCCTTGCTCCATTTCCAATTGACCTACTATTCACACTGACACCCAGTTTGGTACCACCAGCAAACTTGCATAGGTTACACTTGGTCTGTTTGAACAATTCATTCACATGGATTGTGAAAGACTGTATCCTTAGCTGTGATCCCTGCAGCAACCTGAGAGGTACGGCCTCACAATACAAAAATGGCTATTCCTATTCTCCATTCACTGTTTCCTAACTACTCCCAATTCCCACCAGCATATTATCCATAATCTGTTCTCTAATTTTGTATAATTGAATACACCATGAAAGTTCACACACTTTGCATCTGTTCTGCTGGTTACAGCATAATAAATGCTCTCAGATTTGTCAAACTTATGATTTCCTTTTCATCAATTCAGGTTGCTTGTGCCCTAAACTATCTTTTCCAAAGGCTTTGTTTCACCTCCTTTAGCAGTAATAAATGTTAGAATTTTCTAACAACAGATCAAAAAAATCACAGCAGCCAAAAAGGTGGAGATAAATTCTGTTCTTGTCCACAGCCTCCTGATCATTCTATATAAATAGATTCCTCCTTCACCTAAAGCCGCCTTCAAAAAGCACAACAATCTACAGAAGCTGGAAATCTGCAACAAACACAGAAAATGGTGGCAATGATCAGCAAGTTTGCCAACATCTAGGATGAGAAAAACAGAATAACTGTTTCAGATTTCAGAGTTATTGTCATACATGACATCACATACAACCCTGAGATCCCTTTTGTGTGTAGTGCAAAAAATAAACTGTACACGCATAAAATGTAAAAAAAACTGTAAACGGTTAATGAATGGAAGACAAACTGCCTGTGCAACACAGAGAGAACAAAAAGAAAATCAATAAAGTGCGCAAGTAAGAGTCCTTAAATGAGTCTCTGACTGAGTTGGTTGTTGAGGAGTCTGACGGTGGAGGGGTAGTAGCTGTTCCTGAACCTGCTGGTGTGAGTCTTGTGGCTACCACAGAACAGAGCATGTGCTGGGTGGTGAGGGTCTTTGATGATTGCTGCTGCTCTCTGAGGGCAGTGTTCTCTGTAGATATATTCAATAGTGGGGAGGGTTTTGCCTGTGATGACATGGGTTGTGTCCACTACCTTTTGCAGGGCTTTATACTCAGGGGTATTTGGGTTCCCATACCAGACCATGATGCAGACAGTCAGCACACTTTCCACTACACATCTGTAGAAATTTTCCTGGGTTTCTGGCGTCAGACCAAATGTCTACAAACTCCTGAGGAAGTAGAGGCAGTGACGTTGTTTCTACACCATGCCATTGGTGTGTTGGGTCTAGGAAAAATCCTCTGAGATAGTGACCCACAAAAACTTAAAGTTGCAATGATCACTG
Source organism: Narcine bancroftii (assembly GCF_036971445.1). Lineage (NCBI taxonomy): Eukaryota > Metazoa > Chordata > Chondrichthyes > Torpediniformes > Narcinidae > Narcine > Narcine bancroftii. The sequence continues at coordinate 124,674,666 of NC_091472.1, forward strand.
GATTGTATATCTCTGATTTTCCTTTCCTGAAGTCAACAATCAGCTCCTTAGTTTTGGTGACCCTGAGTGCAAGGTTGTTGTTGGTGCACCATACAGCCCAAGTTTTTAATCTCCATCACGTATGCTGATTCATCCACTTCTCTTATACAACCCACTACCATGATATCATTGTTGTTGTCATACCAAGCTACACAGTTGCAGATGTAAAATGAGTACAGCAGAGGGCTAAGAACATAGCCCTGTGGTGCTCCGGTACTGATGGAGATGGTGGAGGAGATGTTCTTACTCTTACTCACTGATTGTGGCCTGGAGGTGAGGAAATCCAGGATCCAATTACACAGTGGGGAGTTGAATCTCAGGTCTTGGAGTTTGATGATCAGTTTTGAGGGGATGATGGTGTTAAATGCTGAACTGTAGTCGATAACGAGCATCCTGGGAGTCACGTGATGGAGTAGTGGCCGGTAGGGGAATACCAGCCCTCTCCAGAAAAGAAGAAATAAAGTGAAGAAAATACAAAGTTCAAGAAATACAAAACATAACAAATAAAAGATAAAGTTGTAGAGAAAAGAAAGAAAATGGCACCCAAGAAGAAAAAAGTAAAAACAACTGGAAAAAAAGAAGAAAAGACGCTGGAAGAGAAAGGAGAAGGCCTTACCTGCATGAAGAAACAGGGAGCTGTCGTGGAGAAGAGAGCCCATTCTCCGAGGTTGGTGATGTCCCCGCAGAGTCAGAAACCGCCCCCCCCCCCAACCGCTGGACTGCAAAAATGGCTCTCTGAGCCAAACAAAAGTGCGCAGTACGCTTACTAAGGCGAAGGAGAACACTGACGGGAGGGGGGCACAGCTGAGGAGCGGGCAAACACAATGCTGGAAGAAGAGGAAAACGACAGGAAAGGGAGTGAAAGGAAAGAAGAACAGCAACAGGAGGCCCAACAGATGAGTACCCCAGAAGAAGAGGACCAACAGCAAGAAGCCAAGCAAGAAGAAGCCCAACAAAGTGAGACAAGCAACTCATCAGGAAAGTCAGAAGAGACACAGATACAAGGAAGAGAAGAAGAAGACACAAAGACAGGTGCAGACACAGAAGAAGAGGAAGAAGAAGACCAAGATCTGCACAGAGAAATATAAGGTAAAACAGATGGCCAGAATACATGGCAGAATCCGACTGTTCTCGGATCCGGAGGATGCACAAGAATTTGCAGAATGTCTGCAGGACAGAAGGAGAGATGAAGAGATGTAACAAGAATGAAGAACGGCGATAAAATACATATAAAGATGTAAAAATAATGTATATGTAAGAACGAAAGAAGAGAAAGAGAAGGGAAGAAAGGAAGTAAGGGGAAAAAAAGAGGGTGAGCTTTGTTATATGTGTAAAGAAAAGTCTTTTCTGGGGGGGTTGGGTGGGAGAGAATATCCGTCACTGCAAAATCAGTTGACACTTGTGAGCAGGTTTGCAATCCAAATGGAGAGGGAAATTGTGGTTGCCCGGCAAGGGCAACTCAGAGAGGGGTGGGGGGGGATATTTGGGGCTAAGGGAATATTGGATGTGGAAATTGTTGAAGTATTTTATATTTTAAATCTGTTGTCATGCATTGAGTTTAAAAAGGGAAAACTGAGAGATGAAAATGGGGAAAAGGGGGATGGTGGTGGTAAGGAAGCGGAAATGAGGTGTAAACAGGATATGAGATGGCCATGTTGAATTATATGACTATAAATATTAATGGAATACATAACCAAATTAAAAACGGAAGAGGCTATTATATTTACTAAAAAAAGAAAAAATAGACATAGCATCTGTGCAGGAAATCCATCTAACTGAAGTGGAACATAATAAATTAAGGAGAGACTGGGTAGGGCACGTAGCAGCACCATCTATAATTCAAAAGCCAGAGGTGTAGCTATATTAATTAATTAAAATGTACCAATCAAAATAGAGGAGGAAATAACAGATCCAGCAGGGAGGTATGTAATGATAAAGTGTCAGATATATTCAGAATTTTGGAATTTGCTCAATATATACGCACCTAATGAAGAGGATCAAAAGTTTATGCAGGATATTTTTTTGATAGGAGGGGATTTTAACCTTAATTTGGATCCAACATTGGATAAAACTGAATAAAAGACTAGCAAAAAGAATAAAGTGGTCAAATTTATGGTTAAATCAATGCAGGAAATAAAACTTATGGATATATGGAGGAGGCAGCACCCAAGGGAGAAGGAATACTCATATTATTCAAGTAGGCATAAAACATACTCAAGGAATGTTTTTGTTGTCGGCCCATATTCAAGGAAGAGTTAGGAAAACTGAATATAAAGCGAGATTGCTATCTGATCATTCACCCCTGTTATTAGCAATAGAACTGGAGGACATCCCACTAAGAACATATAGATGAAGGTTAAACTCCATGCTACTTAAAAGGCAGGAATTTAAAGAGTTTATTGAACGCCAAATTAAAATGTACTTTGAAATAAATACGGAATCAGTGAAAGACAAATTTATATTATGGGATGCAATGAAAGCCTTCATTAGAGGGCAGATAATAAGTTATGTAACTAAAATGCAAAAGGACTACAATTGGGAAATAGAACAGTTGGAAAGGGAGATAGTAAGTACAGAAAAAGAACTAGCAACAAGGGAAGATACAACAAAAAGAAGAGAATTGGCAGACAAAAAAAAATACAAAACATTACTAATTTATAAGGTGGAGAAGAACATAATGAAAATAAAGCAAAAGTATTATGAACTAGGAGAAAAAACACACAAAATATTAGCCTGGCAACTTAAAAAACAAGCTAAAAGAACTGTATTGGCATCAAGGAAAAAGGACAAACAAATTACATATAATCCAATGGAGATTAATGAGAACTTTAAGGAATTTTATGGACAATTATACCAAACTGAGAACGAGGAGAAAGATAATAAAATAGAAGAGTTTTTTAGCTAAAATTGAACTGCTGAAATTGCAAGAAGAGGAACAAAACAAACTGATAAAACCATTTGAAATAGAGGAAGTACAGGATATATTAAAAAAGCTGCCAAACAATAAAATGCCTGGAGAGGATGGATTCCCAATAGAATTCTATAAAACATTTAAAGAATTATTAATTCCTCCTCTCCTGGAAGTAATGAAACACAAAAGATAGAAGAAACCAAAACTTCCCAGATTCATGTAAGACAGCAATAATTACAGTAATACCAAAGACGGGGAAGGATCCACTAACACCAGCATCATATAGACCAATATCTCTACTTAATTCAGATTATAAGATAATAGCAAAATTATTAGCAAACAGATTGGCCGACTGTGAACCAAAAATAGTAAAACAAGATCAAACTGGATTTATTAAGAAAAGAAGAACAGCGGATGATGTCTGTAAATTTATTAAATTAATTCATGCAGTTCAAGGAAATAAGATGCCAACAGTGGCTGTTGCTTTAGATGCAGAAGAAGCCTTTGACAGGGTAGAATGGAATTATTTATTCAAAGTATTCCAGAGGTTCAATCTACCAGAAAAATATATTAATTGGATTAAAGCATTATATAATGGACCATTGGTGAAGGTAACAGTAAATGGATATATATCAAACCAATTTAAATTAAGTAGGTCAACTAGGCAGGGATGTCCATTATCTCCCTCACTGTTCGCTTTAGCAATAGAACCATTGGCAGAACTGATAAGAGCAGAAAATAAAATAAAAGGGATAAAAATAAAGGAGAAGGAGTATAAAATCAGTTTATTTGCAGATGACATCATAGTATACTTAACAGAACCAGAAATATCAATAGCAGAACTACATAAGAAATTGAAGGAATATGGAGAAATATCAGGGTACAAGATCAACGCAAATAAAAGTGAAGTGATGCCAATGTGGATTATATAGAATTTAAAAAAGAATCACCATTTAAATGGCAAACACAAGCAATCCGATACCTAGGTATTAGGTTAGATAATAATTTAAGCCACATGTACAAATTAAATTATCAGCCACTAATAAAGAAATTGCAGGAAAACTTAGAACATTGGAAAGAATTACCGCTAACATTGATAGGGAGGGTAAATTGCATTAAAATGAATGTCTTCCCAAGGATACAATACTTATTTCAATAATTATAATTCCTTTAACAGAGAAATTCTTTAATGAACTAAAGAGAATAATAAGGAAATTTTTATGGAAAGGGGGGAAACCGAGGATAGCGTTAGATAAATTAACAGAGAGGTACAACCAAGGTGGTTTGCAGTTACCAAACTTTAAAAATTATTATAGAGCAGCATAATTAAGGTATTTATCAGATTTTTATCAGACAAGGGAAAAACCAGATTGGACTAAGATAGAGCTAAGTAAAATAGGGGAGAAGGTATCGGAACATATACTTTATAAGTGGGATGAAAATCTGGTATGATATAAAAGCTCACCAGTATTGCATCATTTACTCAATATATGGAAGAAGATTCACTTAGAAAGGAAAAAAAACAAATTACCAAATACCAAAATTATTATTGATGCACAATCAGCTAATCCCTTTTACAATAGATTACCTTTCTTTTAGAGAATGGGAGAGAAAAGGAATTAAAAGAATAGAAAATTGTTTTTTGGGAAATAATTTATTAACATTTGAACAAATGAAGTACAAATATGGAATAACTCATGGTACAATGTTTGTATACCATCAACTGAAAGCCTACTTAAAGGACAAATTTGGAAGCAGGCTGAGGTTACCAGAAGGAAGCAGCTTTGAATATGTGATTACAGACACAATGATAATTAAAAGATTTATAACGAACATGTACATCAAGCTACAAGAGAAGGAAAATGATGAAATAAGCTATAAACCCAAACAAAAGTGGGAAAAAGATTTAAACATAAAGATAAAAAATGAAACATGGGAAAAGCTATGTTCTGGAACTACGAAGAATATAATAAACACAAGGTTACACATGATACAGTATAATTGGTTACACAGGTTATATATCACGCCCCAAAAGTTTTAAAAAATGGGATCCAACATTATCAGATCGATGTTTTTGCTGTAAGAAGGAAATGGGAACAACAGAACATGCAATCTGGACATGTGAGAAAGTGAAAAATTTTTGGGAAGATATAAATCAGATATTAAATAAAATCACAAAAAAACAACATACCAAAACATCCAGAGATCTTTCTTCTAAATAATATAAGAAGTAAGGAGTTAGGCCTCAAACTGGATGAAGCGGAAAAAAAGATTTATTATGATAGCCTTAGCTGTAGCAAAAAAATGTATAATGTCAACCTGGAAATCGGAAAAGAGCCTGAGAATACAGCAATGGTACATAGAAATGAATAAATGTATTCCATTGGGAAAAATAACATAATTTAAAAAATAAAGTTACATTATTTGAACACATTTAGGAACCGTACATGGAACATAACGGAGAGGGCTTGCCTTGGACCTCCACCCCCTAAAATGATAAGAAGACAAAATGACTTGATCCAGTGAGTAAAAGTAGATGACACATTTTTCTTGTTTATTTTTCATTGTGTGATGACATTGTTTAATGGTTTAATTGTATTGTATATGTTGAATGTTTATTGGTTTTGGAGGGGGGTGGGAAGGGGGGAGGGAAGGTAGGGGGGAAAAAGGGGGAAAAAATGCCACTGTGTATATTTAAGAGGGAAATGTTAGTATCTATTTTGGTTGATATGGTTCACAGTGTGAAAAATAAAAAAATTAAAAAATAAAAGATAAAGAGCATCCTGATGTATGCATGCTTGCTGTCCAGGTGTTCCAGGGCTTTGAGTAAAGCCAGTGAGATGGTATCCGCTACAACAAAAGGCCAGACCTCTTTATCCAGAGAGCCCCAATGGACATCCCAGCTCACCACTTGGTGCCACAGAAGGATTGAGGACACAATATGGCAGTTTCAAGGAAACGTAGAACAAGACTATCATCCAACCCAACAATAAACATTTGCCATCTAAGATAAGCGCAAGGCTATTACAGCACCAACAACCCAGGTTTGAATGCTCCACTGTCTGTAAGGAGTTTGTACATTCTCCCGGTGTCTGCATGGGCTTCATCCACGTGCTCTGGTTTCCTCCCACCCTTCCAAAAAAGTGTACGGGGCTTGTAAGTTAATTGGGTGTAACTGGGCAGCATGGGATCAGTGGCTGGAAAAGCCTGTTACTGTGCTGTATGTCTAAATGATAAATTATTTTAAAAATTATAAATTATAAAACATAATGCCAATGGGTTAACAACATGGAAACAGGCTTTTTGACCCAACTCATACAGACTAAGCATGTTATTTACTTAAGCAAGTTCCATTTTCCTTGGGGAACAGTTGATATGGGCATCTGACTGGCAAACCCTGGTTGAAATACAAACTCTAAACAACTCTCTGCCATTAATACCAAGTTGATAGAGTCATCACAGTGATAAATTATCTCTCTTTAAGATTAATACATTAAACTGGATTTGTAGATGTTGTTCCAGATCAGGCCATATGAAAGGAAAATGGGTCAGTTCCACATCTGACCACTAGTCTTAAACAAAGATATACTTCTTGCACAACTTCAGACATTTTCAAAGTTTAAAGTACATACACAATCTCACATATATCCTAGGCATAATTTCTACTTATAGGTAACTGTAAATTGTACTCAAGATAAAGATACTTATACAAAAGAAAAATGTAAATAAACAGATTGCAATCTAGGAAAAAATCAGTAATAAATAATGTACCAAGTAAGAGTCCTTATAAATGTGTCTCTGAAAGATGTTCAGGAATCTGATAGCTGAAGGGTAACAACTATTCCTGAACCTGGAGATGCATGTCCTGTGGCACCTGTACCAGAAGGGCAGCAGCAAGAATAGAGCATGCCCTGGTGATGTGGATCTTTGATGATTGCTGTTGCCCTCTGATGGCAATATTCCATCTAAATGGTGAGGAGAATTTTACCTCTGATGTACTGGGCTGAGTCCACTACCATTTACAGGATTTTACACTCAGAAGTATTGGTGCTTTCATACCAGGCTGTGATGCATCCAGTCAGTACACTTTCCACTACACATTTGTAGAAGTTTTCCAAGGTTTCCAAGATCATACCAAACCCCTGAGGAAGTCGAGGCACTGACATGCTTTCTTCATAACAACATTAATATGATGATATGATAAATTCAGGACTGGATCTCCAAAATAGTGACTCCCAGAAATTTAAATTTGCTCACTCTTTCCTCCTCTGATCCCCCAATTATTTCTGGATAGTACACCTCTGGTTTTCCCTTTCTAAAGTCTACAATCAGTTCCTTGGACTTGTTGACATTGAATGAGGTTGTTGTTAGTACACCATTCAACCAAGTTTTCAATCTCCTTTCTACATGTTGACTCATCATCCTCTTTTAAACAGCCCTCTATGGGCCTATCATCAGTAAACTTACATATGGTGTTGTTCTCGTACCTAGGCACAGGTATAAAGCGAGTAGCTTTACAATCAGGCAATCAGTAATGTTGACTCAGAGTTAATTATCAGGGAGGACACCAGGAGCTTTCAAAAATCAAAAACCTTCAGATACTGGAAATATGAAATAAAAATCAGAAAGCTTGAAATCTTCACCAGGTCAGGAAGCACCAAATATCTGTGGAGCTGAATCATTAACTAAGAGTATTCTCTTGCTCTTCTTTGGAACAATGGAGAAGAACTGCTTGAACTCACCTGACAGAGTAGATGAGCAATGTTTCTTCTGAAGAATGACACCCTCAACAGTGTAGCACTCACTCAATGTTTCTTGAGTGCAATTTAAACTCATGATCTTCTGATTCAGAGGCTTGAATGCTATCAACTAAACTATGACTAACAAATAAGGGCACGAGATAGCCAGGACATGTTAGAAGAACGTCTGATGACAGAATATTGAAGCAACTATTTTATGGAGAACTGACCATGAGTCTTGGGATTAGTGGAAAATTAGCTGTATGGATTAAAAAAAAGTTAGTTTGTAGGAAGAAAGCAGAGAGTAGTAATGGAACAAAAGTATTCTGCCTGGAGGCCGGTGACACGTAGAGTGCCACAGGGATCTGTTCTAGGATCCCTGCTCTTTGTGACTTTTATAAACGACCTGGATGAAGAAGCAGATAAATGGGTCAGTAAGTTTGTTGATGACATGAAGGTTGGAGGAGTTGTGGATGGAGTTGAAGGTTGTCGAAGTTTGCAAGCTGATATAGACAGGATGCAGAGTTGGGCAGAAAAGTGGCAGATGGAGTTCAATCCAGATAAGTGGGTGGTGATGCATTTTGGAAGGACTAACCAGAAGGCTGAGTACAGGGTTAATGGTTGGTTACTTAAGAATGTGGATGAACAGAGGGACCTTGGGGTGCAAAACCATACATCCCTCAAGAAAAGGATAGTTAAGAAGGTCTATGGGGTGCTGGGATTCATTAATAGGGAGATTGAATTCAGGAGTAGAGAGGTCATGTTGCAACTCTACTCCTGAGGAGCATAGATAGGGTGGACAGCCAGCACCTGTTTCCTAGGGCAGAATTAGCACCATTAGAGGACATATGTACAAAGTTAAGGGAGAGAAGTTTAAGGGAGACATCAGGGGTAAATTTTTTACACAGAGAGTTTTGGTTGCCTGGAATGCCTTGCCAGGGATGGTGGTGGAGGCTGAAACATTAGGGGCATTTAAGAGACTATTTGACAGACACGAGGAGGAAAGAAAAATAGAGGGTTATGGGGTAGGGAGGACTTTGAACTTTTTTTAGGAAGGGATATATGGGTCAGCACAACATTGAGGGCTAAAGGGCCTGTTCTGTGTTGTATTGCTCGATGTTAAACAGAAAAAAATGATTCAAAAACTCTTTTAGAATATCCATGAAAAGTTATAACAATGATTGTCCTGCTTGGTTAGTTGCATGAAACATGGTGCTCATTTATACGAGGAAGATAGAAATAGGAGAAACAAAGAGGAAAAGAGAATCTCAAAAATCAAGAACCACTCTTCCTACAGCATCCATTCACCCTGTCTCCTTGGTCTAATCAGTCCCTTTGTAACATCACAACCTTATCTGAGAAAGAATGAGGAACCGAAACATCAATGATTCCAGTCACCCTTTACTGTGGATGCCTTCGTAATGAATGCTGACTTGGATGAGGTTTTGCAAAAGGCTTTGGAACTACTTCCTAGCTCCAACTGCAGCTTTAGGCTAACAGCATTTTAAAATAGAGGGAACCAAAATGTTCTTAAAAATACCCTGCCTCCCTCAAAAAAACATTGCTTTACTTTTAGCAAAAAAGGAAAAATTAAGAGCGGTTTTTCTCACAGAGCATAAATGCTGGTCTTCAATTATGGAAATTGACCAATTAATTTTGAGAAGCATGAGGTCTAAGGAGAATCAGTAGTCTTAATCTGAAAGGAGGAATGGGTGAATACTTAAGGTCAGGTTTTGCCTTCTATAACGATTGTATAGTCACAGCTCGAGGAGCTAGGAAGTGTAGGTTCCTGGTAATACATTTCCAAGCAGTAAAGTAATTTGATTTCAGAATTGTACCTTTGGGCTAGAGAGGAACCATTTCCTATCCAAACACCTTTGCTTCAATAAATGAGATTAGAACTTTCCGATGGGATAAAGTTTACAAGTAAAAGAGATTACTTGCAAGTAAATATTGTGAAGAAAATGTTTAATTCAAGATGTCTTATTTTGCTTTATGTTGGTCTGCAAGAGCTGGATATTAAACCCATCAACTTTCAGAAATTTCAGCTTGTTCTTTCAACTTATTTCCAGCTTTGTCAGGCTGCTTATGTTATCTCAAATAAATTTTCTCAAAGGAAATGACAGCAATGACACTTAAATCAGCCATTATCTTTATTCATGAGCTTCTGAGAAAAGATTACATTGTAGCAATCAAACTGAATTTGTTCAGTAACTGCATTTTAAAAATATGTACTGTGAGGTTGATGTCTGTTAACCCATTGGTGGCATCTTCACTTGGCGTACATTTCTTCTCTCCTCTGGAGTTTTATCTTTCTTGAAGATGCTAGATTATCATCTAGCAATGCCAGGACCATCTCTGATACATCTCTCCAGTATTTACTTACATGCATGCATTGGTTCTTTGACCATGGCTGACAGGGTAGGAAAGAGAGATTGATGGTCACCAACTAATGGTTTATTGGATTAATCTCTGAATCTGAAATGAAGACCATAAGAAATTGGAGCAGGAGTCAGCCATCTGGCCTGTCAAAGCTGCACCAACATTCAATGAGATCAGGGGTAATCTGGCCATGAATTCAGTTCTACTTACCCATCTGTTCCCCATATCCCCTAACTCCCTTATTATTCAAAAATCTATCTATCTGTGCCTTAAGTACACTTAATGAGACAGTCTCCACTCAAACAATTCCACAGATTCACTTCTCCCTGCGAGAAGCAGTACCTCATCTCAGTCTTAAATCGACTCCCAAGAATCTTGAGGCTATGTCTCCTGGTTCTAATCTCACTGTAGTGCTGCACTCCATCTATAACTCTGGCTGCCTTGGAAAAGTAGCCAAATATAGTATTAAAAAAAACTCATCCCATCCCAGCCACACTCTCCTCACCCACATCACGAAGAAGATTCACGTGCGAGATCAGTACCATTTGGTTCAAGGGCAGTTTCTTTCCCACTGTTATCAGACACCTTAAAGAACCTCATGATAGTAAAATGCCACTTAACAGGATCAACTGGAATGTCAGGGCCCTCAGGGACAACCCCAATATCAATAGACCCAAAGGGCAGAGTCAACCATCTCAAAGAACAACTTGTAGAGACATTGGCCTCATCAGTCACCTCACATCCCACAGAAGTGGAATGGAAACAAGATATCCATGATGCCCAAGAGACTGCCTAAGAAGAAGAGAAGACACAGTCAGGAGTTGCATCTGGGATACTGGACTGCTGGCCTGGGCTGCCATTCCATGTATGTAATAATACACGGCTATTGGTAAATTGTTTATAGGGTAATAAATGGACAGAAGGTAAATACGTACAGAAGAATAGAATTATAAATAGCATGGGGTAGGGGTGATCTTCCAATGAGTTGCATCGAAGATAATGACAGCTGGATGTGGGTTAGGCATGCAATTGTAGTAGCAGACTGCTGCCTGCATACAAGGTATTCAGCCATCACTTCCACTTTCATCTCATTTTGCAGTGTTGGTATTTTACATTTTGAAAGTGTGTTTCATTTTGCCCACTTTTTTCAGTTTTATTGAAAACTGTAGCCAGTTTTGTATTTTCCATTTTCCTGGTATGAGCAGAAGGATCTTTCCGTCGGTGTTGATTTCAGAACTTGGAGAGTGTTGAGTGAATGCAGAAAGCTAAACATTTTCACAGCAGGTTGCAAAGAAGCCGTCAGAGGAAAAGTAAGGGGTTGGTGCAATTGTTTCACCACAAATAAACAGCAATGTTTCTGTTGCATCTCAACAGGCCGTCACACTCATTCCAATTGTAACAGTCAGAGCCTTGACTTGCTGACCCCATTTCTCTGATATGCAAAAAACAATACTGTGTTTAAGAAAATATTTCATGAACTATCAGGTAGTAGAGTTCTATTAATTAATTCACAATCATGTCTCTGCACTCAGAAGCACCTTGCAGATTTTGTTTTCGCAGAGTGGATTAAAATAGTAGACAATAGTCCTTGGATGTCATTGAAATGGGCTTCAAAGCTTCAAAGTGTTGGCCATTCTCTTTTTCCTGCTCTTGCTGCTCAGCCCATAACTCCAGGATATTCTTTTCTTGTTGTGAAGAATAACTCATGGGAGGTATTTAAAGTGAAAGATCAGGGTTATGGGGATCTGTCTCCGAGGAAGGTCAGCAAAGGTGAGCGGTCATCTGTAGAGGGCATGAGGAAACTGCGGTCTATTCCTGCTCCCATTTTCTTGTGTCCTTGCCTTATTTTTATGCTCAGAGGCCTGGTTCAACCTGCGACACTGTGAGCACCTCTGTGGGCACCACAGCCTAGAAAGGATTGGATGGAGGGCCGTGCAGATTTTATCTCTATTCATTTAACTTTTGGAATTAATGTATGAATATATAAACTGAGATTGTAATGCTGGAGATTTATATTTAAGTAGTGATTTGAAGTTTTAAACTTTTTCCCAATGGAGTGGGGAGGGTGTTAGAATCAACAATTTTGGAGGTAGCAATCGTTTGGGAGGATGCACATGTGAGAAATAGATAAATTACAGGGAAATCAAAAAAGGAATGGGATGAATGGGATTACCTCCCAGGAGCCAGCATTGACTCATTGGACTGAATGGCCTCCTTTAGCATTGTAATTGGAAGTAAGAAATAAAAGCAAGGATGAGAATTTCAGCAGAAATTAGCTCAGGTGGGAATAGAAGGGTGAAAACTGGAACTTGAACATTTTACCGAAAGGAATGGATATGAAGCATGCTGGATCAGAGAGACCTTCTGTTGCTGGAGAGTAGCTGTGGCAAAGTAATTTCTCCCTCAGACTTGGCCACTGAATCTACTTCGTTCGTTTTAGTCCTTCCCCAATTGTGGGCCCCTGCTCTGCTGGGACTGGATTTTCAGTGCAAGTTTCAAGCCATTTGCCTACACTTTGGGGAGCCTCATGCTCCGCTCTCTGTCTGTAATCACTCCACCCCTGAAACCTCCTGCCAGTGGCAGCTCGAGCCACCTGCTCCCGCGCCCCAGGCCCTCATCTGTAGTTTCTCCACCCTCCGAGTTGCTCCGCCAGCACTTTTCGCATATCTCACCCCTGGCTGGAAACCTGTGGCCATCAAAAGCCAGCAATGTAGTTATAAACACAGGAAATTTATCACAAGCGAGGTGCGCAGACTGTTGGACGAGGGCATTATCGAACCTAGCTCGAGTCCATGGAGGGTCCAGGTAGTGATTGTTAAAAGCGGGGAGAAGCCGTGGATGGTGGTTGACTACAGCCAAAAATCAACCGCTTCACGCACCTGGACGCGTAACCCCTTCCACAGATCACGGATGTGTGAATCAGATGGCCCAATACCATGTATTTTCCACCATTCAGCCTATCATCAGCTCCCGATCCACCGAGAAGACCGACCTTGCGCGGCCTTCAAAGCGAATGGGTGGCTGTATCAATTCCTCAGGGAACCATTTGGGGTCATGAATGGTGTCGCGGTCTTCCAGCGGGAAATGGACTGGATGGTGGACCAGACGTGCTGACTGCTACTTTCCTGTATCTGGACAATGTCACCATCTGTGGCCATGACACGGAGGATCATGATGCCAACCTTGAGAAATTTTTTCAGACTGCAATTCGGCTGAACTTGACCTACAATTTCGACAAGTGTGTCTTCCAGACCACTCGGCTCGCAATTCTGGGTTGTGTGGTGGAGAATGGGGTGGTCATGCCGGACCCTGGCCACATGCGTCCCCTCATGGACTTGCCCCCTCCCCCCCCCAACACCCAGAAGGCACTCAAACGCTACCTGGGTTTTTTCTCTTACTATGCCCAATGGGTTCCACACTATGCTGACAAGGCACGGCCACTCATCAAGACCACCTCCTTACCCCTGTGAACCAAAGCCAGAGTGGCCTTCGACCGCATCAAATCGGACATCGCTGCTGCAATGCTGCAAGCCATCGATGAATCCATTCCATTCCAAGTCGAAAGCGATGCGTCTGACTTTGCACTGGCAGCCACTTTGAACCAGGCCAACTGGCCGGTAGCCTTCTTCTTTAGAACCCTCCAGGGTCCTAAGAGCCGACACTCCTCTGTCGAGAAGGAGACCCAGGCCATAGTTGAAGTAGTATGTCGTTGGAGACACTATCTCACTGGCAGGCACTTTATGCTGCTGACCGTCCAACGCGCGGTCTCCTTCATGTTTAGCAATACCCAGCGAGGTAAGATCAAGAACGACAAAATCGCCAGATGGAGAATCGAGCTCTCCACCTTTAATTATGACATAATGTATCGGCCAGGTAAACTCAACGACCCGCCAGATGCGCTCTCCAGGGGGACTTGCGCCAACATACAACTGGACAGGCTGCAGAAACTCCATGAGGAGCTCTGTCATTCAGGGATCACTAGGTTCACGCACTTTGTCAAAGCTTGCAACCTGCCCTACACTGTCGAGGAGATTCGCTCCATGACCCGAGCCTGCCCAGTGTGCACTGAGTGCAAGCTCCACTTCTTCCATCCAGAGAACATCCATGTCATCAAAGCCACCCGCCCCTTTGACCGTATCAGCGTAGACTTCAAAGGGCCTCTACCGTCAACCAACCGTGACACCTACATCCTTATGGCCATCGACGAGTATTCCTGCTTCCCGTTCGCTGTGCCCTGCTCGGACATGACTGCCTCCTCAGTTATAGAGGCCCTGCACAGCATCTTTGCCATCTTCGGGTACCCCAATTACATCCACAGTGACAGGGGGTCCTCGTTTATGAGCGCAGAGCTGCGGCAGTACCTTTTGGAGCGTGGTATTGCTTCAAGCAGGACCACCAGCTATAACCCACACGGTAATGGGCAAGTTGAAAGAGAGAATGCCACTGTCTGGAAAGCGGTTATGTTTGCCCTCCAGTTCCCGGTCCAATCCTTTTATGACGCCATGTCCGGTACTCTAAGAATGATCCCTTGGTTGACCGAGTGACTCTGCTCCATGCGAACCCGCATTATGCCTACGTTGAGTACCTGGACGGGCGGGAGGAACACAGTCTCGGTAAGGGACCTAGCTCAAGCCAGATCAGGCACAGCAGTGCCTTTAACCCAACCTCCCCCTATTCCTTCTCCCCCAGGTCATGTGCTTGAACAGAGGGACCATCACCACCCCACCAGCTCAGGCCAGACTGTCGACAATGCCATTGGGGAATTGAGCGAAGCAGTGGCCGCACCATATGGGCCTGCCGGCGACCCCAATCCTGGCGTCACGGCAGTCACACCAGATGGTCAGCCCCTAACCTCCATCCAAAGAAGGGGTGAATGTGATAGTACAGATTCTGTCATCAATGTGTATATGTACATATGTATAGATGGTAGTGTAGGATGACTGTGATTGGCTGAGAGTGTAGCCACACTTACTGGCAGGTGTTAAAGGACTGCTCCTAGCCAGACCAGGTCATTCTTGGATGGTCGACCTACTTGTGATATGCTCCAGTCTTTTCAAAATTTTTTTAGTTAATAAAATTGTAGTGCGCGTCGAAAAATCAAAGACTTGTTGATCCAAACCAAGGCTTTTATTAACTAAAAGACTGGAGCATATCACAAGTAGGTCGACCAGTCCAGAATGACCTGGTCTGGCTAGGAGCAATCCTTTTAAGACCTGCCAGTAGGTGTGGCTACACTCTCAGCCAATCACAGTCATCCTACACTACCATCTGTACATATGTACATATACACATTGGTGATAGAATCTGTACTATTGCACTGTGGCAAAGTAATTTCTCCCTCAGACTTGGCCACTGAATCTACTTCGTTCGTTTTAACTTAAGCCATTATAATTACAAATTCCTTTGAAAAGTGTTTGTCTCCAACGGACTGGGCAACTGTTGAGTTGTATCGTGCAGACCATTGAGGCAGAGATCTGACATTTTCTTTCTCTCCTTGACCCCTTTTCATGCCCCCTCTGTTATCTGGAATAGCGTCACTGGTTCTTTACGCTCTGTTCATCGGAGCAGAAAGAGCCCTGTGCTAACATTGACAGAAAATACCATCTGTCCTTCTTTGGGGGAAGAAAGCTTCATGAACCCATCACAACTGTTTTTCCCCTCGTTTCCCATTTACGAATATGAGAATGTGGTCATAACTTAATTCTGGCAGGAGGTTGAAATGCGGAGACAGTGAAGAATAAGTGTACAGGGGAGATAACTTAAATTTTGGAACCTAGGATTATACTCTTTAAAGAGCAAGGACAACAGGAAGATTTTTTTCATAGTAATATAAGACTCCTCCTTCCTGCTTGAAAGCAATCAGCTGTGTCATGGCTTTTGTTTGTTTATTAATGCCTCAGTTTTATCTCTGTTGCTGAAAGCATTTTACTTCGATTTCAGAGTTGTTATTGAAAGTAGCAAAGGCAGAATATAAAATTACTCCTGCATTTTTTTCATTGGATTCCTCCTATATTTCCCAATATTTTGTCAAAATGTTTAGATGGTTTTGCATTTTAGGATCTTCTTTCGATCCTTATCCATCTTTAGCCTGATAATTAAATCCAAGTTTATGTTTATTGTCATGTGTGCCGAGGTTCGGTGGTGAAAGGTTTGTTGTGAACGCTATCTAGCAAGTAGATCAGAATAAAACACAGAATGGAGAATAAGGTTACAGATTAAGGGTGATGTTATTTTACTAGCAGCAAATGAACTGTCCTGAATCTAGAGGTGCATGAGTTCACGCTCTTGAATCTTCTTCATGATGGGAGAAGGCAGTGTGGCAGGGATGGGATCATCCAGGAACGCTCTGTTCTTGCTGCTACCATCAGGAAAGAGGTACAGGTGCCACAAGACTCTCACCATCCGGTTCAGGAACACCTGCTATCCTTCCATCATCAGACTCCTGAATGACAGACTCATTCAGAGACTCATTTAAGGACTCTTACTTGGCTCATTATTTAATACTGAATATTTATTTTCTGTATTTGTAGTCAGGTCATTTACATTTTTTTTCGTTTCGATTTCTTTCTTTTGTATGCATTTCTTTGTTCTTGAGTAGTTTACAGTTACTGGTCATTCAAAATTTTGCCAGGCCTGCAGGAAAAAGAATCTTAGGGTTATATATGATGTGGTGCGGGTTCTTTGACAATAAATTTGAATTTGAACCTGTGGTTGGGGTTCACATGAGTCTTAACCTTCCTCATTTCACTTCTTACTTCTTCAAAGTGGTTTATGTTATTTGTCATGCATAGTAAATTCCACATTTCTGTTTTCATTCAGTTTGCTTGTACATCTCCAAGACAATATGTCTGCAGAGTATTCATCTTTAATTGGATTTGAGAAATGCCTTTGGACTGACTAATGGTTCAAGCAGAGTCCCTCAAATTCCAGATGTAACTGCACTTTGTCGTTATCCCAGTTTCTGACGACTCACACAGGTCACATTAAAGCTTGGAGTACATTCAGTGGTGAACGGGAAGCAATGTAGAACCCTCTCACTATAGCTGAACAAAGGTTAGGATTCAATGTTACCCTCTTGGCTGAAAAGCAATGCTTGAATTTAAATTGTCATGCACTAGTAAAATGGAATCTAAAGAATAGAGGAAATTGTAACCTCTGTAGTCTGTTAAATCTTTACTTGCACATCTAAATTGAACTGTATGATCCTCTGCAAATTTTAAGAATGAAATTACCACTTTGTGGCGACCAACGCGCTTGGTGGTCAGGTGAAGTGGCTCTGAGTGTAACGCGTGCGCCATCGGAGCAGCCACACCAAAGATGGCACCGTGCATCCTTCTCTTCCTTTAAGACCAAGGAGCCTAAATGCGTACAGGCCTCACACTTATGTAGCCTTGACGTGACTTCCGGTACAAGGGGGCGGGAGTTTCAAGCACCTTAAGAACACTGTACGCGAGACAAAATAAACTCACAAGTTCTGGATGAACCCGCTGACTAACAATTTCATCTTTCATTCCACTAGCACAAGTGCTACATTGGTGACCCCGCCAGGTCCAAACGTACTTTGGACCCCGCATAATGGATCCAGCAGCAAATGAACTGTCCTGAATCTAGAGGTGCATGAGCAATGCTATTGCTTTGAAACTGCCCACTTTCTGGATACTGAGGCCCTGCACATGGTTCGCCCAGGTGGACCCACAGTTCCAGGTCAAACAGGTTATTTTTACAAACAAAGTATTTTTACATAGTGAGCTGTTTGGACCAAGAGACCGCAGCCTGGGTGGACAACTTCATCCAGGCCCCACCAGAAGGCAGCAAATACACCATGCTGAAAATGCTACTAATCAGCAAGTTTGGACTCTCCAGATGCGAGAGGGCAGCCAGACTAATGCATCTGGATGGCCTAGGGGTCAAGACCCCATCTGCCCTGATGGATGAAATGCTGGGGTGGCAGAGGGACGCAAGCCCTGTCTCATGTTCGAGCAGGTGTTCCTCAAGCTGTATGTATGATGACATACAGCTGCTACTGGCAGACGAAGACTTCAGTGACCCTAGGAAGGTCACAACCAAAGCAGAGCTCCTCTGGCGAACCAAGAAGGAGAACAAGTCCACTGTCAGTCAGCTGACCCGACCCCGGACCACGCCACAGACTAAGCCCCGTACATCACAAGACCACCAGTAGCCCTGAAGAAGGACGGGGATGCTGAAAACCAGTGGTGCTTCTACCACCAGAGATGGGAGCTGATGCCCACTGCTGCCAACAGCCCTGCTCCTTCCCAGGAAATGCTAGGGCCAGCCACCACTGATGGCTTCAGCAGCTGGCCAACTGGACAGCCTGCTACATGTTTGAGACAGCATTTCTGGACGCCATTTCCTTGTAGACACCGGTGCAGAGATTAGCGTCCTACCACCAACGCCATTGGACACCCGGACGAGACAGAGCAGACCCATCTTACGGGCTGCCAACAACAGCTCCATAAGGACATATGGCAAATGGAAAATAACACTTTGGTTCAGTGAAAACACGTTCAAATAGAACCACATTGGATACTGTGGAAAAGCCACTCCTTGGAGCAGATTTCCTGAGGGTCCACAGCCTACTTGTTGACCTTAAAGAGACTAGTCCACGCCAAGACTTTCCAGACATTCCCACTTGGGAATGCCATGATACCCGCTCCTCACTTGGGTTTGGTTGCAACATCCAGCAATGAGTACAGGAGGATCCTGGCCAAGTTGCCATCCCTCCTCAGGCTGCAGTTCACCTCCACCATGCCGAGACATGTCCAGCACCACATTGCCACCCAAGGGCCACTCCTCCATGCCAGAGCCAGATGATTGCCACCAACTCAACCTGCCTAAGGAAGAATTCATGCGCATGGAGGAGCCTGGGATCATCCGCAGGTCAGACAGCCCATGGGCCTTACTGCTGCACATGGTGTCAAAGGCAACTGGGGGTTTGCAACTATACGAGAAATATCGCCATATGAACGATGTCACCATACCGGACCGTTACCCCATCCCACGTATCCAGGACTTTGCTGCCAACCTACATGCCACCCACATTTTCTCTAAGGTTGACCTAGTGCATGGCTACCATCAAATCCCTATTCACCCAGACGACATCCAGAAGACAGCCCTGATCACCCTTTTCATCCCATTCAAATTTCTGCAAATGACATTCGGCCTTAAAAATGTGGCACAAACTTTCAGTGGGCCTGGACCTGGACTTTCTATTTATTTATTTAGAAGGCATCCTGATTACGAGCAGGGACTGTAACAAGCACATTTCCACCCTCCACCAACTTTATGCCCGCCTCAGCAAATTCAATCTCACCATCAACCATGCCAAGTGCCAGTTCAGGTTAGAGACCATTGATTTCCTGGGCCACAGGATTTCGAAAAACAGCACCACACCCCTACCAAGCAAGATAGAGGCCACCTGGCAGTTCAGCAGCCAGTAAAAGGGCTGCAGGAGTTTGTAGGCATGGTAAACTATGACAGCCGTTTCCTCCTGGCGGCTTTACAACCTGATGTCAGGTACAAAAAAAGACATAACTTGGAACGACAACGCCGTAGATGCTTTCCCTCAAGCAAACGAGGCCCTAGACAATGCTGTTATGCTCATGCACCCTAGAACTGATGTCCCAACGACCCTCACAGTTGACACTTGAGCACTGCAATCGGTGGGGTACTGGAACAACTCGTGGTCAGACACTGGAAACCCCTAGCATTCTTCAGTAAGCATTTACAACCTCCTGAGCTGAAATATAGTGCCATTGACAGGGAGCTGCTAGCGCTCTACCTCACCATACAACACTTCAGGTACTCTCAGGAAGGCAGGCCGCTTACAGTTTTCACAGACCACAAGCCATTGACTTATGTGTTCACAAAAGTTACAGATCCCTGGTCAGCCCAACAACAGTGCCACCTTTCATCCATCTCTGAGTTCCTGACAACAATCAAGCATGTCTCTGGCAAAGACATGCTCATGCCGGACGTCCTTTCCAGACCAACCATTCAGACTTTTTCACAAGGCACTGAGCTGGGAAGGGTGCAACAGGGTGATGACAAGATGCGCAGTTACAAGACCACGATCTCCAGCCTGCAGCTGCAAGACATACCCCTGGGCCAAGATGAAGGCGATACATCCACGGGCCACCCCCACCCCACTGACCCGACAGTCAGGAGGTGACGGCTATTTGATTCAGTGCATGGCCTATCACACCCCTCAATCTGAACCATGGTTCAAATAGTCTCTTCTCGATTTGTGTGTCATGGACTCAGGAATCAGGTCAGTGATTGGGCATGAACATGCACTCAGTGTCAAATGTCCAAGGTTCACAAATACACTAAAGCTGCCCCCCAACAATTCGAGACACCAGCCCGCAGGTTTGACCATATTCATGTTGACATTGTG
Source organism: Narcine bancroftii (assembly GCF_036971445.1). Taxonomy (NCBI): domain Eukaryota; kingdom Metazoa; phylum Chordata; class Chondrichthyes; order Torpediniformes; family Narcinidae; genus Narcine; species Narcine bancroftii. The sequence goes on from NC_091472.1 coordinate 124,695,151, forward strand.
GGACCTCTACCAGTGTCCCAAGGTGCACGGTACCTCCTCACCATGGTGGATCATTTCACCAGGTGGTCCAAAGCTGTTCTACTCACTGACACCACCAGTGACTCCAGGGCCCTGTTCGCAACATGGGTAACTTGTTTTGGCATCCCAGCACACATCACTTTCAATAAGGGGGCCCAGTTCATGTCCAGCCTATGGGCAGTGTTGGCCAGTCTGCTAGGAACCAAACTACACCATACCAATGCTACCATCTACAGTCAAATGGCCTGGTCGAGCATTTCCACAGACATCTCAAATCAGCGCTCATGGCTAGAATCACAGGCTCCAAATGGGAGGACAAGCTCCCTGGGTCCTTCTCGGGATCTGCCTGCACCCAAGGAAAACCTACAGCATTATCGGTAGAACTGGTCTACAGCGCCCCCGGCAAGTTTCTCCACACCCTGAGGAGGCAGAAGACAGATGGCACAGTGGTTCTACAAAACCTCTGCAACTGATTTGGTAACCTGGCACCCATCCCACCCTCCCTCCACAGTCAGGCACCCGCCTCCATCTCCAAGGACCTAAAAAACTGTGAATACGTTTTTGATAGATGGGGTGCACTCCACCTAATGCTTCAACAGCCATACGAAGAGCCGTAAAAAGTTGCCTCATAACAATGGGTGCACCTTCGTATTGGAACTTTTCACCATTGATCCCCTGAAGCCAGCCCATCTGGACTTAGAACAACCGGTCACCATACAACTGGCCATTTGTAGAGGCAAGCCGCCTAAGCACAAGTCTGTACAGTCTCTGAATTATGGGGACACTATTGCCGGTTCTGGGGGTGGGGGGGATGGCGGAGGGTTGTGTGGTGGATCATGCGGTTTGTGGCCATGCTAACTGGCTCTGAGCGCACCAAAGATGGTGTTGCGCAGCTTTCTCTTCTGTTAAGAGCAAGGTGCCTGCATGCACATAGCCCACGTGCTTACGTAGCCTTGATGTGACTTCCGGCACGTGAGACAACATAAACTCACGAGCTCTGGATGAACCAACTGACTACCGATCTCAGCTTTCACTCCACCAGCACAGATGCTACAGCTTAATAAAAATATTCCACTGGAATATCCAAGGGTAGTGCTACCACCCGAGGGATTGCTCATGCACACCCCACAATGGGGTCTTTTAGCAGTTGTACAGCAAGGCACTGGAATTCCCTGGTTTACAAGCATAATGTTACAATGCATTGCAAGTACACTGCCTTGATTTCTGACATTTGGATTATACTGAACATCCCTATGAGAAGTTGAATGAGGTATATTTTTGAGATAAGTCCCTGAGAAAAAACTGACCAGACCCCTGAGTTGTAGGTGTGGTATTTCACTTATTTTGCTGAAGAATGTTTGCTGTCTGTGGTGCCCTGAGGTAGCAGCAAGCAGCCACTAACGCAAAAGACTGTACAACAGGCTTTATTCCAATAAAAGTCTGAACACCAGTTCAAGCCTTGGTGGCTCCCTGTGTGACTGGTTCAGGAAGGGCTGGCTCAGGTTTATATTCAGGTCGGCTGATTGACAGCCGGCCAGGTGAAGCCAGCCCCTTATGTGGTCTTCCTGCAGGTACAGTGATCGCCCCCAGTAGTAGGCTGGTGGTCATATCACCACACTGTCACCAGTTAAAAAAGTGAAGGAATCCAACCTGGGGACTTGGCCCATGAAAGTTAGAGCATTGAAGCGCAGGTCATTATTGTTTACAATTGCAATGGAGAGTGACTCAGTAGCACCTTTCCTTTGGACTGCAGGTCCAAATGTAAATAGACCTTTGAGAAAATGAATGTTATCAAGAACAAGGTTTGAAAAGGAACTTTTTAACAATGAGCTTCTGACTTGGAATTAAAAGAAAGTCACCATGATTGTAGTGCAATGCACAAAAGTGCTAGAAGCTCAGTAGGTCATGCAGCATCTATATCAAGTAAAGGGTAACCAACTTTTTTGGTTTCAATGGGATCTTTGAGCTGCTGCATACCTGCTGGGTTTTGTTTTATTTTAAACACAATGGCTTGGGAATTTTGTCATTCAGTGCCCAGTACTGAAGGATTATATCTCAAAGCAGATGGTTGAATTTTGCTTGGGAATTCACTTATCATTTTTCTGAAATCTGCAGTGCATCTCTCTAAAGTGTAGGGGGCACTTGTACACAAGGCAGTGACATTTGTAGATGATCGATGTATCACAGACATCACCATAGTAATGTGCCATTGATGTCAGTGTATCCACCTGAGGCATTGCCTGGGCCTCTGGAAGCAAAGGCTTTATTCCTCCTTGATGATTTTCCTTTGCAAACTAAGTACATTTTGCTGTTTCCAGTAGGTTTCTCTACAAAAAACACTCAAGCCACAGATGCCCACGTCTCACCACATCTCATGGCTTAGTTTTAGTGTGGAGTGCCTAGTTAACAGCCATTTAAGGGCAAACTTCCCTCCCACAGGTTGTTGTAGTAGCAGCAGGGAACCACAATTTTAGCTCTGACCAAATTAGCACAACAAAAGGTTGTGCAAGACTTGTCTGCTCTCAAATGTTGCCCTCTCTGGGATCGTGGCATGGTTGAAATTAGCATGGTTGTCTCCATCACGAATGTCGTGAAGAAAGCCTACTCCATTCTGAGAAGAGAAATATAAACCTCTCTTCATCAATCATTATGCAGAATATTTTTAAAGTTGCTTAACACAAAAGGGAATAAAGTCCAAAGCCCTTTCCTTTTAATCAAGAGTAGCAGGAACCATCTGTCTTCTCATTACATGCACCAACTGATGTGTCCCCATTGATGAAAGGAAAGGCTGGAGGAGATTACAGAGTAATGGGAGGGGCAATTTGAAACATGCCCATCTCTCCTAGTTTGAAACTTTCCAATCATATTTGCACCTAAACCACAAGTACTTGTCAAAGTCACAAGTGAGAGTAACAAAGGTCATCAACATTGTCTTTCGTCCAATAGCTAACAGACTTTTGAACCTCCTCAATCTACCCTTATGTCTTCCAGGTCTTCCCTTATGTCAATTAAACTGACAATACCCCATCTTAAGACCTATTTAAGTGGCATCTTTATATGATCACAGCAGAGGTTAAGCCAGGTTCTGAAGGGGGAGTGAGAGCACATGAAAAAGGCGCCATTCGGCGAGCTATGTCCGGGTACGGGGGGGGGGGGTGGGCTGTGTGGTTGCAGCGGGCAATGTCTGGGGAGGAGTTAGTGGTGGGATGTGGATTGGAGCAGTTATAAGTTGTAGACACACAGAAATGGATATTAAGAGGATGCTCTCGTGGTTTGAGTGTCCCAGAGAAGAGAACTAATGTTGAAGATTAAAAGTGAATGTTAGGAGATCTGGGAGAGAGATTCTTTTGGTTGTAATCTGATATGTGCTGCCTGAGGAGATAATGGAGGCAGGAACTCTCAGCTTATTCAAGAAACATCTGGAAAACAGCTGCATTTTCAGGGGATTGCTGGCTACGCACCTTAAGCGGGCAAGAGCGGTTAAGTAAATGTAAACAAAGATGGAGTTTTCATTTGCTGTAAGACTCAATAATTTTATGAGGTATCATGACCCACAAGTGACATAAATAGACTTACCAGGTCTTCTGGAAATATAGAAGCACACAGGATGGAGATCCAACCAGTGCCCAGGAAGGAGAACTTTGTGGGTGAAAACCTGGCCATGCCAGAACCCATGGTGAAGCTGGTCAGCCCACTGAGGCACGGAATTGTGGTGGACTGGGTAGCTGTCTTGGCTCACATCTTCCACAGGTCCATGAGGATCCTCCCTGAGGAGTACGCTGTGATAATGGCTGATCCTCGCCTCTGTCTGGCCAGCAGCAGGGAGAAGATGGCCTAGATTCTCTTCAAGACTTTCAGCACCCCCACCATGCTCATCACCTACCGGAGTGTCCTCTTGTTCTACTCCTACTGCTGCACCACCAGCTTGGTGGTGGAGTGCGGCCATAGAGTCACCCACATGGCGCCCATGCACGAAGGCTACATCATTCCCCATGTGACGACAGGATCGACTACGGCGACACTTTCCTCAATGGTTACCTCCTGAAACTGCCCAAAAAGATGGGCCACTGGTTCACTGAGAACGGGCTCCACATCGAGGAGGACATCAAAAAGAAATATAGCTACATCTTGGTCAACTTCAAGGAAGATCTTGGCCTGAACGTGAACAGGCATCTGATGGAGTATGAGCTCCCCGATGGTTACATCATCACACTGGGCAAGGAGAGGATCAGCTGCCTGGAGATGCTCTTCAAGTTCTCCCTGATGGGCTCCAAGGAGCCCGGAGTCCACTCCCTAGTTTTGCACAGCCTGGAAACGTCTGACAGTAGCCTTAAAGGCAACATTTACAGCAACATCCTCATGTGTGAAGTCTCCACCACGTTTGATGGCTTCTTGGATCACCATCAGAAGGAGATGGACAAGATGGGAAGTGGCATGAACCCCATTGTGCACTACTGAAGCCCTGGTATTTCATCAGGATCCACCGAGGAAAGATCAACTGGGCTTATTGCAGCCAGTAGCGTAGAGGGGGTGTAAGGGGAACACATTTTTCGGCAGCGCTGAAGTGAAGGGGTGGTGGCATTGGAGTGGGGATGGTGGTGTCGAAGTGGGGTGGCGGGAGGCACTACTTTTGAAAAAAATGCTCAGGGGGAGCAGCCGCTCCCTTTCCAACCTCCCCTAACTACACCACGAGATCACAGATCTGCCTATCTCCAAACATTACTCAGCTCCATTCTTCACCAGTTTATTGGATCTAAAATTCCCAAATGCACCAATCCACTTCTCTGACTTCCTCAATGAACACTTACAGGATCTCTTCCTATCCACTGGGAACCCAAGGCTGCCCATATCCTATCTGTACCCATTAGCTCAGTGCACAGTCTTCGATTGTTGTTGCTTTGATTTAAAAACTCATCAACATTTAAAACTCAGCTAGAATTCCTACTCCTAATAACTGTCCCATGAACCATGCTGGAAAATGTATTTGTGGATGTTGACAATAAAAGATCAGCAGCAGTGTGAAATTTTTCCCTATGGCCTGACAGACCATTATTTTAATAACTTCCAGCCAGAGTGGAACAGACCTTCTCCAACAATATGCCCCGGAGATCAGATATTTTCTTGCTCATTCTCACATGGCCTGCATCTCAACAAGATGCACCATGTGTCCCGACAAAGGACAAGGTTTTTAATCATCAACTATAACATTGCAATTCACACATATTCATTACACTCACACTCACTGGTTTTACCTCTCCTGGACTCTGCTTTGAAAAGGTTGGCTAATCAGCAAACTCTGAAAGGTTTCAGTCCAGTAAATTCAAGGTTGCAGTTGTTCCAGATTTTTTTTTTCCATTCTCTGCTGAAGCTGTCTCTCTGCCTAAGGTACATTTTACTGATTTAGAATCAAAGAATTCTAATATCTAGGAAGGTGGCTATTTGGCCTATCAAGTCTGTGTTATCTCCTGATAGAGCCATTCCATAGGTCCCAATCTTCTATATCCCTGCAAATCATTCTCTCTCAGATGGCCTTTCTATTTTACTTTGGAAAGCCTTGATTGATTCTGATTCCACCATCCTTTAAGGGAATTAGTTCTCATCAAGAAAAGCTTCCCGTCTGGTCCCTTGGTAGCATTTGCTCATAAATGTAAGCTTGATCCCTGATCCTTAATGCATCCCCTAAAGGCAGCAAGTTCCTTTTTTTTCCTGTAAAACTGAGTTCTGACTTTGTCCACCTCTATCAAATCCCCTCTTTAACATTCATTCTTCCAAGGAGAATAACTCTAGTCTCTCGCATCTATCTGTATAGTTGAAATTCCTCAGCCCTGGCATCTCCCTGAAGCCAGTCCTAGATGCCATTCTTTTGCTTTATGACTAAATGAGTCACATTACCTCCAGCAATGGCATAAATATGCTCTGGACCTTCAGCCCAGAAAACCATAAACCAACCAGACAGAATAAAGCTTCAGCAATTAATAGGACAAAACTGGAAAACAACATTGCAGCCTTGCCATAACAAGAGAAAATACAGGAGATACTCAGCAAGTCAGGCAGCACCTGGGGAGATTGAACAGATTTTACATTTCAGGCCCCATTCACATGTGGACATGTCTGTTCATGATCTTATGCACTGCCAGATTGAGACTACCTGCACCATATATGGACACTCTCCAACCAAATGGCCTTAACATCGATTTCTCCGGTTTCCATTAGCACCGTCCAACCCATCTCTGCCCTTTCCCTATCCCTATATCTCCTTTCCTCTAGCTCTGTCTTTCTCTCTTTCCCTTTCCCTTTCCCTCTGTCTCCTTTCCTCTAGCTCTGCATTCACAGAGCTCCTGTCAATTCTCACCTCCTGTCTTCCTATCCATTTCCATTTCTGGCCTTTTGCCTGTTGGCCTCTGCTCTTCCCCTGCCCCTTTATTCCCTCCTTTCCCAGCATTTTTATTCAGGTGCCTACTACTTGTTTCTTATACCTTGAAGAAGAATTCAGGCCCGAAACATTGGTTATATATCTTAACCTCCTATGGACGCTGCATGCCCTGCTCAGTTTCTCCAGTATTTTTGTATTTTACTACAATTGCAATGTCTGCAGTGTTTCATTTAGGGCAACAAGGCCAGTGTACTGGTTAGCACAATGGTGTTACAGTGCCAGTGACTGGGGTTTGACTAAGGTTCGAATCTGGCACTATCTGTAAGTTCATATGTTCTCCCCACATCTGCATGGGTTTCATCTGGGTGCTCTGGTTTCTTTCTGCCATTCAAAACATACCAGTGCAATTGGGCAGCATGGGCTTGTGGGACAAAATGGCCTGCAACCGTGCTGTATGTCTAAATTTAAAATTTAAAATAACATTTCAGGTTAAAAGCTTAACACAGAACCAAGAAACACTAGAAATCAGGTCAGTTTTGTGTTGTAAAGAAGGAAGAATGATGGGCAGAACAAATAGAAAGCCCCTGAAAGGGTGAGGACCAAAGGAAGTGATGAATGACACAAGTGGTGCTGGGACTGGTGGTCCCAGCTTGTCAATTGTAACTGGAGAGATGAAAAAAGATGAACGAGTTCTATGGAGGCAAAAGAAAAACACATTGGATTAGTGAGAAATCTTACATAAAGGAGAAATTTGGGTCATGCAATATCGATGGAGAGAAAAAAATTGAGTGAACATTTGGGTTTGATGACCTTTCATGAAGTCTAGTCAGTTCTGACAGAAATAGGAAAGGCAGATTATCTGAGACCATTGAACACAATGTTGAATCTTCAGGGCTGTAATGTCGAACTTGAAGAGGATATGCTGTTCCATAAAGTTATGCTGAGCCTTAATCAGAATCAGAATCAGAATCTATTGTCCTGAACAAGTCACGAAATTTGGTGTTTTGTGGCAGCGTCATGATATGAACGTAAACATTCATATTATAACCATCTTGCGACATTACTATAAATAAAAATAATAGTGCATTGATTATTCAGGAATCTGATGGCAGTGGGGAAGAAGCTGTCCTTGTCCATGTGCCATTGAATTCTGGTCTTTAGGTTCCTGTAGCTTTTTCTTGATGGTAGCAGAATGAAGAGGGTGTGGTCTGAGTGGTGGGGGTCTTTGAGTACAGAGGCTACTTTTTTTAAAGACGCCACCTCTTGTAGATGTCCTCGATGGAGCGAGGTCTGGTGCCTGTGATGTCGCATGCCAAGTTAATAACCCTCTGGAGTTTATTCTTGCCCTGAGATTTGGGGCCTCCATACCAGGCAGTGATGCAACCAGCCAGAATGCTCTCCACAGTACACTTGTAGAGGTTTCTGAGAGTTTTTGGTGACATACCGAATCTTCTCAGACACCTCACAACGTATAGCTGCTGGCAAGGCTTCTTTGTGATTGCATCAATATGGAGGCTCCAGGACAGATCCACAGAGATGTTGACACCCATGGATTTGAAGTTCTTGACCCTCTCCATTACTGACCCAATGATGAGGACTGAGTTGAGTTCCCCTGACTTCCTTCTAGTTTTGGTAACATTAAGCACAAGGTTGTTGTTGTGGCACCATTCAATGAGCTGCTCTATTTCTCTCCTGTACACTTCCTCATTGCAGTTTGTGATTCTGCCAACAACTGTGGTGTCATTGGCAATGGAACAGAATCAAAATGGGAGCAAGATGCAGAATTAATATGACAAGCAACAGAAAGCTCAGAGTTACCTTAATGGAACCTTAATGGAGGAGTTGTCAACTAATCTGGATTGATTTCTCCATTGTAGGGGAGGCTACATCAGGAGCATAGAACACTGTACAATAAATTGGAAGTAGTGTAAATGAAATACTGCTTCAGATGGAAAGAGCATTTGGATACCTGGATGGTAGGGAGGGAAGGGGTAAAAACAAAGGCATTTTAATCTATGGTTTACAAGACTGAAACATTGCCATGATTGCTATTCAGCCAATCCTTTCAGGTACAAATCCAAGCACAGGAGACCACGAGCTAGAAGAGCATCCATTGAAAATGTGTGAATTGTCATGTCACAACTGATGAATGAAAGCTTTGTCCTTCATAGGAGCACATGGTGTGACAGACAGGGAGGCCAATTGAGAATCAATGAGAAAGTATCTGATCCCCAATATTCTTGAAGAAGAACTATTCTACAATGTGTAGTCACTGAGGAAATAAAAATCATTTTTTATGTGTTCTTCAACAGTGCTAAAAATCAAGGTATACGTGCAATGGTTACCCCTTCTCTCAAATATGCTTCTGAGACTTGAATTTTCTGCAGTAAGTATCTCAAAGCACTGGAAAGAATAACTCTGACATCATCACTACAAAGTCCTCAAATTCACTGGATAGAAAAGCGTTCAACTATCATCAACCTCTCTTCGCTCACATCCTTGACACTGAGGCCTTAGTTTTTCTAGTCAGCTATACTGGTCAGTCATGGTGGTTGACTGCCTGTCCCAGGATCCTGAAGGAGACACATTATTCCAAGGGATGATCAGGTAGACAGAGAAAACATTTGTCAGGTGCACTGAAAGTTTCCTTGAAGAAGAATAATATCCTCAACCAAGGACAAACAAATAAAGGACATACACGGTAAATGGTCGGGCACTGAGGAGTGCGGTAGAAGAGAGGGATCTGGGAATACAGATATATAATTCCCTGAAAGTGACATGTGGATAGGGTTGCAAAGAAGACTTTTGGCATATTGGCCTTCATAAATCAAAGTATTGAGTACAGGAGTTGGGATGTTATGTTAAACTTGTATAGGACATTGGTAAGGCCAATTTTTGGAGTATTGTATGCAGCTTTGGTCACCTAAATACAGGAAGGATATCAATACGATAGAAAGAGTGCAGGGAAGATTTACTAGGATGTTGCCAGGACTTCAGGAACTGAGTTACTGGGAAAGGTTAAACCAGTTAGGACTTTATTCCCTGGAATGTAGAAGAATGAGGGTGATTTTATAGAGGTATTAAAAATTATGAGGGGACTAGACAGAATCAATGTAAATAGGCTTTTTCCATTGAGGGTGGGTGATATTTAAACAAGAGGACATGGGTTAAGAGTGAAAGGGGATGTTTAGGAGAACATGAGGGGGACATTCTTCACTTAGAGAGTGGTGGGAGTGTGGAATGAGCTTTCAAGTGAAGTGGTAGATGTGGGCTTGATTTTAACATTTAAGGAAAATTTGGACAGGTATATGGATGGGAGAGGTATGGAGGGCTATGGGGTGAGTGCAGGTCAGTGGGATTAAGCAAGGTAAAGTGGTTTGACACAGACTAGAAGGCCTGAGGTGCCCTGTTTCTGAGCTCCACTTGTGCTATGGTTCTATGAATGTTTTTATTTCAGATATCGAGCAACATCCGGTTTTTGCTTTACGATATATGTTGGTAGCTTCCATTTGATGCAGTGTCTCATGAGATTTTATTTTTATTTGGGACATGATAAGGCCTGGTCAGCTTAGACTTGGAGTAATAGTTCATATTGTGCTCCCAAGTGTATTTTGACAGTGAGGAAGGATATCCAAGTTAAACACAAGATCACAAGGAATGGCAATTGGGTGAAGTTTCAAGTACAGAAATTGGGACATCATGAAACAGCTGAACAAGTTATTAGTGAGCCCACACTGGGAGTGTGCAGTTCTGGTCACCCAGACATAAAAAGGATGTGATTCAGTTGAAAAGGATGAAGAAGAGGTTCAACAGGATGTTGTACAGATTTAGAAGCTGGTCATCTGGGCATGTAAAATAATGCACCCAGGTAGCAGAAGTATCAAATGGGATTAGTTCATTAAATAAAACAAATCAAGAAAGTCAATCTTTATCTGAAATATCTTTAAAATTTTCATAAAAATGCTGGTTCAACAGTTGTAAAGGGAAATCCTTATAAGCAGACCTCAAAGAACGTAAATCTCTGGAAGTGACATGGATCAATTGTAAAACATGATGCAGCCCACACACAGAGTGTCGTGTCCAATTCTGGCCTCTATTTTCAAAGAGTGAGTTCAGTCAAGGCAAGGAAAAATACCATTTAAGATATAGATCACTGATCAGTGTGGGGTGGGGGGGGGCTGAGGAAACTCCATGCATTTTTACTGGGGGAAAAAATAACATGACAAAGAGGCAGAAAATCAAAATAATGAAACCAATCAAGAAAATAGAAAGGTATTTTGCTGAAAATTAGGATGGCAGGCACAATATCGAGGGCCGAAGGGCCTGTACTGCACTGTATTGTTCCATGTTTTATGGTGAATCCCAAGGGCCAAAATTTGAATTGCTTAATGGAAACTGCATGTGCTCCTAAACTAGATATGTGGAGAGAAAAGGGTCAAAACTGATCAAGTTTGATCCTGAAGTAAAACCTAGGTAAGGAATACATGGATCAACTGTCCTTGTCTTGCCTGCTGTTTTTATCTATTCCAACCTGTTCTTTGCCCATCTCTAAACCTCTTCTCCTCCAGTTTTCCATTTCTTCCACGCTCCAAAGACTTTGCAATTAACGAACCACAAATGTTTCATCTGTTATTTCTAATAAATTGTTATTGGCTTCTTTATGCTCACATCTGCAAGTTGACATTTTAGATTGAACAAAGGGAATGATTTCTTTCCTGCTGTTCTTTCCTTGATATTGTCTTACAGCCTTTGAAGCATCGATTAAACCACAAGTCAGATTTACAGACAGCACTCCAAAGAGGTCCTGCACCGAACTACCACTGTACATTTCACACGGGCTGAGAGAAAGCACGGCCTGGTTTCTTCAGCTGCTTTTATGGCCTTGCTACATTATATTTGAAAGGGAAGTAAGAAGACAAGTACAGGCATTGCTCACCCTGGTTTGTAAGGAAGAAACAGCCCTGGAGATGTAAATTATTTACACTTATGCCCAAGTTGAAGATGAGACGAAGTGGAAATAGAACATAGAACATTACAGCACAGTACATGCCCTTCGGTTCACCAAGTTGTGCTGACCTGTGTAAATTCTTCCCTACCTCACACCTTTAACTCTCTATTTTTCTTCCAAATAGCTTAAAGATCTTCAAAAAGTAAGCCAAACTTCATATTTTGAGGTGCAAATTTATCCCAGGGTATCAGCTCCATACAAACATTTTAATCAACATCCTGTATAATGGCTACTGTTAGCACACAAATTAAACAAATTTGAAGTACCCAGAGGTATCAGGAAACCTGTTATCTGTCCTAATATGACAAATGGAATCCTGATTAAAAATTCTCCATTTCATTACTACTGGCTAAATTGCTAATATCTAGACTGTGCCTCACTGGGTGCTAAACTGATCAGAACATTCAATTAATAATTAATTATGGTATTATATTAAATTTCTCAGTTGTCTAATAATTTTTTTTAAATTCTCTCACAGATTGAAGGTTGGCTCATTTTACTTCAACAACAATTTATTGAAATGCTGTTGATGGTGCATTCAAGAATATAAACAGGACATTCTTGGCGAATGTTTTTGAGTAACACGTGAACAGTGAAAATTGAGTTTCAATAATTTGCTTTAATCCTTCAAAAATGTGTCTGTCCGTGAATCTTCCTTAAAGTCAACAACCCTCCAGGAACACAACCCTCAAAGAGCACACCCCTCCAGGAACACATCCCTCTAAGAGCACACCTCTCCAGGAACACACCCCTTCAGGGACACACCTCTCCAAGAGCACACCGCTCCAAGAACACACTCCTAAAATAACACAACCCTCCACGTACACAGTCCTCACAAATCTCAATACTCCTCCATCCGGTCTGGTGCAAATCCTCAATGTTTGCTCCATCAACAATAGCCATGTCTTGAGTTACAAAAGTCTAAAGATTTGGTGTTCCTTCCCTAAATCTTTCTAGTTATCTACTTCTCTTTCATCCATCAATTTGCTCTTTAAAAACTCCTTCTTGGACTAATAAGCCCTAGAATTTCTTCAAGAAACTTTATGCCAAATTTTGTCAGATTACACGCCGAAGATTTGCTTCAGAGATTCATAACATGAAGGTGCTGTGTTGTTGTCATTCTCAAAATCTCAACATTAGATTCATTCTAACCAGGGAAACTAATCATGTGAAAATTGTTTTCTATTGCAAGTATTCTTTTCTTTAAACCTCTCTGTTTCTTGTTCAAACTTTAAAATTCCTTTAAAATTCGATCTCTTGAGCAAAATTTTCAGTCACCCTTCTTCCTCCCTTTGTATCCAGTTTACTTCCTCTGTTTGTGAAATCTATAAAGTTTCACAAGGATGCAATTTATTGTTGTTCCATTTGCTGCAAAGTATACTACATTTGCCTCATCCCCTCAAAATATATATTTCTGTAAATATCTCATACATCTTATTAGATATGATGTTTCCTTGCTCTGTGGTGATGCATTCAATAAAAACAATTGCAATTGAAAGTAAGGCTTAAATGAAATTGCTTCTTACAATCTTTATGCATTTAGAATCTTAAAGTCAGCTAATCTTTCCTAATTATCTTATCTCAACATCTTAGAAACACAGAGCACAGGAAGCAATAATTCATCCTGTAGTTTCTGTGCTAGTCCCTCGAAAGAGACCCCATCTCTCTGCTACAAATCAGGATACTAATCAGCAGAACCAAACTCAGTGAAGATGTCACTGTCCCAGCACTTTTCTTCATCTTTCTCACTGCAATGGTACACTTCCACCTCCAACAAATGTCCCATGGCAGCAAAGCTAATCTTCAGAACCATGAGAAACTACTCAACCTACAGCAACAACACATCAGAACCAAAGTCGCCCAAGCCTTAGAAGCAACATGCAGAAACAATGCTTGCGTTTGAACACACTTGGAGGCTCTGCTCTAAGATATCATTGACTCCTTATCCATACCATATGAGTGGATGGGCCTTCCATTCAACATACACTTAAATAAGCTTGACATTGTTGCAGCATTGTCTTCCAAGAATAAAGTGTTACCATGTGACCCTGCACAATGCAGAGCACATTGCATTGCAAATCGATCATAGATTCATAGAGTTATGAAGTTATTTTGCATGGAAATGGGTCATTTAGCCCCCTCATATTTTTATATACATATATTTAATTCCCTCCTTAGCCTTCTCCTCTCCAGAGAAAACAGAGCAAACCTCTGGTCTCTCTTTATAACCGAACCACTCCATCCAAAGCAACATCCTGATGAAAAGTGAGGGCAGACATCAGAGACAAAATTAACCACTGCCTTTGATGCATCACCACATCCTTGAGTCGACTGAGGGAAAGATCAAGAGCTTAGACTTGTCACAAATCTCATGGTGTGTCATATGGCATCTCAAAATACCAGGAAAATAGGACTAATGCTCCCTCTGCAATGTCCTCCAAATTCACTGGAAATATCATCAAACCATTTGACAGCATCCTCTCTTGGGACAACATCCTCTGCATGGAGGCCTGAAATATGCTCACCATGCTGCTTGGAGCTGACTATATCATTCAGGTCCAATTCAGACTTATTCTATTCTGAGCAGGCAGACACAGAGAGAAAGATTAAACAATGTGCTCAGAGCTTCATGGATAAAGTGCATCATCTTCCTAAATACCTTTGGTCTATGACTGCTCCGTGGAGAACGATTTTCTGAGTTATTAATGAAACCCTCCAACAGGAACATGCAGAATCCCTGCAGAGTAGTGGAAGAAGCAGATAACTTCCTGGACCATTTGCCCTGGTAGCTACTTCCTACCCTGTCTGTAAAGGGGTCTGCAGTTTCCATATTGACCTCATTAGGACCCATAAAACCACAGTGGAAGTATCCCTGATACTGAGGGACTGTTGACTAAGACATCACATGGGCCTATCTTTTATTCCTTTTTCAGTAATATCTGATTCCCTTGATAGTTACTACAGAATCCACAGCCTTTCCAAATCACAATAATTTCTCAGTGGGAAGGAAATGCCCCTATCTCCATTGCCTCCTGCTTTATTGGCAATCTGCATTCTCTTCACCCTTTAACTGGCTGTCTGTCCTTTGCTCTGTGGCTGGGCATAACCCAAATTCTAAAATTATGGAAAATTACTCTGAACATTACGTACAGTATAGACATTCACTCCTAATTGAATAGCTGATCAGGAAAGCAGCTGCGGTGAAACACATTTGGATAGATGTATGGACTGGCCAGTCCGAACCTCCCTGACCTTCCCTATCCCTTCCTTGCTCCACCCCGGATTTCCCAATAAAGGCTGGCGTGCCCGGACTTGCCCCCTCTTGCTCCTGTACCTGAAACCTGGACAAGTAGTGAATCAGTACTGATTTTGGTAATTAAAGCCGTTTAATCACTCCATCATGTTGATGTGATTATTTTGTTCACCACAAGCAGCTAATGACAGAGAAGTGTCCATTATCGGAGCAAGGAATGCTTTATAAGAAGCTATGTTATTAATATGTAATTAGGAAAGATTTCCACTTTCTCTGAGACACAACCATAACTAACCCATTCTAAGCTGCACCAACTGGTGGGAATAGGAGGTCTACAGCTGGAAAAGGCACTTCTGGAGCTTGATAATGAACAGAAAATTACAATCAGCTGGGCTGAATTCGTGCTAATATTTTGAAGGTGTCAAAAAAATATGTTCAGTCACCAATTTGGAAGTAATGAATGTTAAAATGATTACAGCCCAGAAATTCAATTGCATGATGCTGTTTATTGCAGTGCTACGGAATTGATTTTCTTTTCACAGAGTGAAATGTAATTGCAATAATTTCTGAAAAGTTTTGCCTAAGTTTGGAAATGGATCTGAGCACTTCTGGCTGTGAATTTACCCTTCTGCCGCTGACCTGATTTCTGGACTAAAGGAGCATGGGTCAATGTTATTACCCAAACAATGGGCCTAGTGGAGCATTGTGCAGGAACTTGGACTGAAGTTGTTCTGGACTGCACCCAGCCCTTGGTATCAACAAGTTATGTCTCTTAGATATCTTTCATTCTTTGCACCCCCTACTGACCCCAGCTCCCTTCACATCACCTTCCATCATCACTGCAGACCCAGCAAGCTTCAGGTCCTGACCCCTGACCTACTGATAGCAACCCCAAACATATGATATCCTCACTACCTTGTTGAATGCTTTGATATTGGTCCTCACTTACTCTCTATCCTAATTTACCTCATCCCTGTGCCTGGTCCTCAGCCCTGCACCTTGTTCCCTCTCCTGATTTTTGGTTGATTGTTGATCCATTCATTTTTTTCCTCCCCTCTCCTCCCATTTGCAGTCCATTCTGGTCACCGTTTTTACTAACCACCTGAACATGGGTAGTACAGTTCGTAAGAAGAAGTCCAGGTTTAAAATGGCCCTTGGTCTCTATGGATTACACCCATTTTGGTGCTCCAGAACAGCCATTCTCAACAGGGATGAAGGTCTCCTGGAGGTGGGGTGGGGGTGATCATAGCATATTTAAGAGGGCTGAAATCATAAAATTATAATCATAACAAATCAACTAAACTGCTTCAAAGGGAAGGGGCCCCATAAACATTGGGCAGAGCCCTAAGGGGGCTGTGGCCAAAAAAAGGTTGAGAATGGATGTGTTAGAATTTCTGATCTTACATTTCCTTCTTTATGGTCTGTGTTTAGAAATTAAACTTATTTGACCTTTTTTTTTACAAGGTCTTTGCCCACTTTATTCTGCAAAACCTTTTATGATTATTTTATTTATAAGTTTTAACCACCAAATAAAATTTACAATACACATCTTTAAAATAGTCTAAAACAGTGGTTCTCAACCTTCTTCTTTCCACTCACATATCACTTTAAGTAACCCCTATGCCATCAGTGATCTGTGATTAGTAAGGGATTGCTTAAGGTGGGATGTGAGTAGGAAGGGAAGGTTGAGAATCACTGCTTGTAACCCAATTGTTATTGAAATATTTTGCTTGAGAAAAATTGTCATTGGCCCATTTCCTTTGGAGTTATGAAACTGTGCACATAATGAGTCAATGAGGTCTGATTAAAACAGTGGTTTTCAACCTTTTTCTTCCCACTCACATACCACTTTAGCAATCCCTTACAGAGCACCTATTGGATAGGGAATACTTAAAGTGGTATGTGAAGGGAAAGAAAAAGGTTGAGAACCACTGATTTAATCCATTATGGATGTGGTTATATATATACATATATCTCCCACTCCCCCACCGCCATCCCCCTAAAGCCCCAAGAAAGAAGGAAGAAAGAATAAAAAAGATACAAGATGTAAGAAGAAAGACCAGAGATTGTCAAGAAATCATATTTACCATCAAATAAAAGAGGTCACCAAGGATTGAGGTTACCAGAGAAATGATTAAACATTATTCCAATACTCTGCAAATATGGGTGCCATATTTTCCAAAATATACAATATCTATTCCTTAAGCTATATGTAATTTTCTCAAGTGGTATACAACTATGAATTTTAAGGACCTGATTTGACCTTCTTGATCTAAAATAATTATGATAAATTGTGGAATTTAAGATACTTCTCTATATTTTTTAAGCCAGGTGTTTGATATGTTCAATTTTCATGTTGAAGAAACATATGTGATTCTCAACATGGACCACACAAAGGAGATGACTGTGGACTTGAGAAGGACAAAAGTCGACCACTCTCCTCTGCACATCATGGAGAGAATGTAAGCACAAAGTTCCTAAGTGTGCATATAAAGGAAGACCTATCCTGGATCCACACACCTCCTCATTTGTCAAGATGATGCAGCAATACCTACACTTCCTCAGGAGGTTAAGGAATGCAAAGTTACCGGCCCCCATCTTGACAATTTTGAACAGGAGCATAATTGAGAGTGTCCTTTCTGGTTATCTCATTGTGTGGTATGGTAACTGAAAAACCTTGCACCAAAATTCAATACAAATGTTATCAAAACTGCTGGAAGATCACTCCCTTTCCTCCACTGACAACACTTACCAGAAGTGTTGAGTAAATTGGGGTCAAAGAATTATAGAAGACCCTTTCCATCCAGCACACAGTATCTTTGACCCACTACCATCAAGAAGGTACAGGAGCACCAAAATCATGACTGCTGGGCTGGGAAATAGATTGCGGATGGTATATGTGCAGTCAGATGATAATAAACTTGAACTTGAATTTGATAAAGACTGAAATGCATTTTTTTGCAGATATTTTATTATTTTGCCAAATGAAGATATCCACAAGTATTTCCCATCTAACAAGCTAATTTTGACGTGTATTCACATGTGCAATAAGGACATGACAACAGCAAATTTGGGAACTGTTTAAACATCAGTGAGATGAGTAGATCTCACATCTGACAAGGCAGCATTCCCTCAAAATTGTACTTCACCCTCTGAAATGCATAATGTGTTACTAATGACTCGGTCTGTTTAGGATGGAATTGCAGGGAATGCGAAGACCTGTCAATTCCGAGGGGGACAAAATTGAGCATAATACTTTGGCGTGAAACACAAAAGTCTGCAGACACTGTGATTATTGTAAAAACACAGAAATGCAGGAGGAACTGAATAAGTCTTGCAGTTTCCATAGGAAGTAAAGAAAGATAATCAACATTTCGGGCCTGAGCGCTTCTTCAAGATTCGAGTGAAAAACAGGCAGGTTTCTGAATAAAAAGATAGGATGAGAAGGTAATAAAAAGACTGGAGGAGAAGGGAGATAGTTTGTTCGACTTATGTTCATATACCTTATCCCTGAAATTCTCAGCTGCATACTCTTATCTCTTGAAAGTGGAGAGTCTTACATGGGTGTGGTTTAAGGGACAGTGAAGTCATAAAGTGGGTGACCCAAATCGAGAATGACCAGAATGAATCCAGGCAATAAATATTGTGAACCGTCAAACTTTATTCCTTTATTCAAGACTTTTTTCTGCATTTTGTACCAGAGCCACGATGCTCTGTCTGCACCCCAAGAACTCTGCCAGGAGTTTTGTAAGTTTTTAAAATGTATTCACTGCTGTAATACATACAATTACAACAGCAAACTTCCTTAAACATCGGTTCAATTCTGACTATGTAATATTTCCTCAGAACTGTATTACATGATCACCAAAGATCATAGGCTAAAAGGATTTAATTCTTCACCTATTACATAGTCAAATGTGTTACCTTGGGCAAAGGCTATTTAGGAAAGAAATCCCACAGTGTGTGATGTGCCAGACAGTTCTGAGTGACAAATACTTAGTATAAGATCATTTTTTTGGCAGATGGTGTCAGAAGGAGAATTAAACATGATAATGTCCACAAATAGCAGGCATCTGCACAGCCTTGGTCAACATTAACGACCACTTATAGGTGTGAAGTTCTCTGGAAGTTGTAGCATGTGAAGGGTGAGACGGAGAGGAAATTCAGGAGGTCCTTCAGTAGTTCAAGCCTAGCACTTTTCAGAACCAAAAACATGGCGACACTCATGAATGTCATGAGAAAATGATTAAAGGGGAAAGAAGATAAAAACCACTAACAGGCTTCAGATACTCCTGCTAAACGGAAGAATAACTTTTCTGCTCCTTGACTGCAATGTGCAGTGCAATTAAGGAAGATGTTTCGGATGATGAATAGGAAACACTTTGCCACAAAAAAATATATGCAAATAGCAGAGATATGCAATTACGAGGCATTAAGTGCAATCTACAGAGATGTAACATAAATTGTTTAACATTAGCAATCCACCACTATTGCAGCATTTCAGACCTTAATAAACCTTCCAGACTTTAATGAACTCTGTAACAAATTAGTTTTTCCATTCCCTGCACCCCAATTGCTCATCATATTCATAATTCACATTCATAATTCAAATGTTATTTCCTACATGTGCTGCTGATTGCATTAGGTTTCACTAAAATTAGATGATGTTCTGGCTGCAATTATAATCTCAACCCAGCACCTGACCCTGCACAACTGGCAGAACTCAGTGGGTGCCATTTTAAAATTCTAATACCCTTTATAATTATGAGAAATTTTTTGGCACTTTTTGTCAAAAGTCTGAAATGATATGCCTTTATTAATCATACACAGACAAACATGCAGAGCTGTCTCAAGCTGATAGTTCTGAGGAATGTTATTCTTAATTACACCTCAAGAGCAGACACCGTCTGCATTCTGATGCAATGGGAGGGAAAACAACATCCCATCATGATGAAAGGCTCAGACTGAAAGACTTCCAAAGGAAGAAGGAGCAAATATGAAGCATAGCTGGAGAATCCATCCACCCTCGTCTCCCACGCAGCTGATACTGAGAGAAGAATGGGATTTGATGTGTTAATGATCTTATGACAGGCAGATCTAGGTGAGAGCTCAAAGGGTCTGACCCTGCTTCTATTTCTTAATGCCTATACTGCAGCTGTTTGCCCTAACCTGTATCCCCAAGAGGTGCTGGTAATCTGGTCACTTTACTGAAATGGGTTGGTTGAGCTGGAGAACATAGCAGGTACCATGAATACTGAAGATGGGTGGGGAAGGGGATGGGGATAATCAATGTTACGCTGTAGAATTTTTAAAAGATCAGCAAGCTCTTGGCAAGCTATCCTTCAGTTCTTCAGAAATTGAGATTAAAGAAGCTTAAATGATAATGACCATCATTTTAGAGTGAAACAAAAAAGTCTGCAGACACTGTGGTTGTAATAAAAACACAAAAATACTGGAGGAACTCAGCAGGTCTCGCAGCGCCCATAGAAGGTAAAGATATATAAGCAATGTTTTGGGCCTGAACCATTCTCAGGCCTGAAAGGTTGGTTATATTCCTTTACCTTCTATGGACGCTGCAAGACCTGCTGAGTTCCTGCAGCATTTTTATGTTTTACTGTCATTTTAGAGTCACAGACTCTTGGTCATTCTAATAAAAACACAAAATGCTGGAGAAGCTCAGCAGTGTCCTTTATGGAGCAAAGGTTGAGATACAGAACTGACGTTTCGTGCTTGAGCCCTTCATTACGGTATGAGAGAATGCCAGCAGGCATCCGAGCAAAAGGGTAGGAGGAGGGGGGGGGGTTGCAAAGGCAGAAGCTGATAGGTGGATGAGGGGAGGGAGGGGACAGCAGCAATGAGGGGGATGAGGAATGGCTGGGTGGGTAAGGAGGAAGGGAGGGAAGAATTGGACAGACAGGAAAGAGGGGAGGGGAAAGAAAAAGCAAGCAGGTTTAGCATAAAGTAGAGAAATCAATGTTCATGCCATTTGGCTGGAGAGTGCCCAGACTGAAGATAAGGTTTTGTTCCTCCAATCTGTGGGTGGTCAGGGTGAGATAGTGCAAAAGGCCATGGACAGACCTGTCGGTCTGGGAGTGTGACTCAGAATTGAAATGGTTGGCCACTGGGTTACAGATGGAGAGGATGTGCTCAGTGAAGTGATCTTCCAATCTGCAACCAGTCTCTCTGATGTAGAGAATGCCACAAAGGGAGCACCGGATACAGTAAATGAGTCCAGCGGATGCACGTGAAGTGTTGCTTCACTTGAAAAGCTTGTTTGGGGCTCTGTACTGTGGTGAGGGAGGAAGTGTGGGCACAGGTGTTGCACCTCTGGTACCTTCCCCTGTGGCCACAAAAGGTGCAACACTTATGCCCACACCTCCCCTCACTGCGGTCTGGAACCCCAAACAGTACTTTTATTGCATCCGCTGCTCCCTTTCTGGTATTCTCTACATCGGAGAGAACGGTCACAGATTGGAAGATCACTTCGCTGAGCACCTCACCTCCATCCGTAACCACAGTGAACTCCCAGTAGCCAACTATTTTAATTCTGAGTCACACTCCCAGATCCTTTTGCACTATTGTAATGTGCGTTGAAAGAACCAAAGACTTGTTGATCCAAACCAAGGCTTTTATTAACTAAAAGACTGGAGCATATCACAAGTAGGTTGAACAGTCCAGAATGACCTGGTCTGGCTAGGAGCAATCCTTTAAGACCTGCCAGTAGGTGTGGCTACACTCTCAGCCAATCACAGTCATCCTACACTGCCATCTGTACATATGGGACCAAGGAAAACTGCCTCAGGACCTTCGTGATGCCATCATCATCACCCTGTACAAAAACAAAGGCGAGAAATCAGACTGCTCAAACTACAGGGGAATCACGCTGCTCTCCATTGCAGGCAAAATCTTCGCTAGGATTCTCCTAAATAGAATAATACCTAGTGTCGGCGAGAATGTTCTCCCAGAATCACAGTGCGGCTATCGCGCAAACAGAGGAACTACTGACATGGTCTTTGCCCTCAGACAGCTCCAAGAAAAGTGCAGAGAACAAAACAAAGGACTCTACATCACCTTTGTTGACCTCACCAAAGCCTTCGACAAAGCCTGGCAAATACTAGAGCGCCTTGGATGCCCCCCAAAGTTCCTCAACATGGTTATACAACTGCACGAAAACCAACAAGGTCGGGTCAGATACAGCAATGAGCTCTCTGAACCCTTCTCCATTAACAATGGCGTGAAGCAAGGCTGCGTTCTCGCACCAACCCTCTTTTCAATCTTCTTCAGCATGATGCTGAACCAAGCCATGAAAGACCTCAACAATGAAGATGCTGTTTACATCCGGTACCGCACGGATGGCAGTCTCTTCAATCTGAGGTGCCTGCAAGCTCACACCAAAACACAAGAACAACTTGTCCGTGAACTACTCTTTGCAGACGATGCCGCTTTAGTTGCCCATTCAGAGCCAGCTCTTCAGCGCTTGACATCCTGTTTTGCAGAAACTGCCAAAATGTTTGGCCTGGAAGTCAGCCTGAAGAAAACTGAGGTCCTCCATCAGCCAGCTCCACACCATGACTACCAGCCCCCCCACATCTCCATCGGGCACACAAAACACAAAACGGTCAATCAGTTTACCTATCTTGGCTGCACCATTTCATCGGATGCAAGGATCGACAATGAGATAGACAACAGACTCGCCAAGGCAAATAGCGCCTTTGGAAGACTACACAAAAGAGACTGGAAAAACAACCAACTGAAAAACCTCACAAAGATAAGCGTATACAGAGCCATTGTCATACCCACAATCCTGTTCGGCTCCGAATCATGGGTCCTCTACCGGCATCACCTACGGCTCCTAGAACGCTTCCACCAGCGTTGTCTCCGCTCCATCCTCAACATTCATTGGAGCAACTTCATCCCTAACATCAAAGTACTCGAGATGGCAGAGGCCGACAGCATTGAATCCACGCTGTTGAAGATCCAACTGCGCTGGGTAGGTCACGTCTCCAGAATGGAGGACCATCGCCTTCCCAAGATCATGTTATATGGCGAGCTCTCCACTGGCCATTGTGTCAGAGGTGCACCAAAGAAGAGGTACAAGGACTGCCTAAAGAAATCTCTTGGTGCCTGCCACATTGACCACCGCCAGTGGGCTGATATCGCCTCAAACCGTGCATCTTGGCGCCTCACAGTTCGGCGGGCAGCAACCTCCTTTGAAGAAGACCGCAGAGCCCACCTCACTGACAAAAGACAAAGGAGGAAAAACCCAACACCCAATCCCAACCAACAAATTTTCCCCTGCAACCGCTGCAACCGTGTCTGCCTGTCCTGCGTCGGACTTGTCAGCCACAAACGAGCCTGCAGCTGACGTGGACATTTACCCCCTCCATAAATCTTCGTCCGCGAAGCCAAGCCAAAGAGAAGGAGATAGAATCTGTACTATCATAGATATCGCAACCTGACCGCCCGCAGATTGGAGGAGCAACACCTTATCTTCCATCTGGGCACTCTCCAGCCAAATATCAAGAACATTGATTTCTCTACTTTCTGCTAAACCTGCTCCTCTATTCTCTCCCCTCCCCCTTTCCTGTTTTTCCAGTTCTCCCCTCCCTTCCTCCTTGCCCACCTAGCCATCCCTCCTCCCCCTCCTTGCTGTTGTCCCTTCCCTCCCCTCATCCAGCTATCAGCTCCTGCCTTTGCCATACCCCCCCACACACCCTTTTGCTCAGAGCCCTGCCGACAGTCTCTCATACCTTGACGAGCAAGCCCGAAATGTTGGTTCTGTATCTCTGCCTTTGCTCCATAAAGGACACGGTTTGACCTGCTGAGCTTCTCCAGCATTTTATGTTTTTTACTTAAACCACTGTGTCTGCAGATTTTTGTGATTTCCTCTTGGTCATTCTCCAGAATTTAACTAATTGATTGTCAAATACTTAAAACTTGTTAAAATAGTTTCCTTTCTTTGTTGTCCATTGTTGTGTCTTCATCATCAGTCCTCCTGACAGTGATTTGCAATAGTAGATGCATGAGTTAAAATGGATAGGATGGGTCTGGAAATATCTGGGATTCACTCTGCATCCTTCCGTTCATTCAATGCCATGATTGATATCTGGAACATACTGGAAGTCACAGTGAACGCTAAACTCAAGATGAATCGGGCATGTGTCCTCAGCACCCTGCTTTATGGGAGTGAGTCATGGACAACGTATGCCAGACAGGAGAACCAACTTGAGAACCTCCATCACTAATGCCTTCGATGCATCCTGGACATATCCTGGCAGGACAGACTCACCAATACCGAGGTTCTGGATAAAGCCGGTTCTCTCAGCATGCACCTCCTGCTGTGTCAGAGACAACTTTGGTGGCTTGGCCATGTTAACCGTATAGAGGATGATTACATCCCAAAAGATCTGCTGTACGGTTGTCTGGCTAAAGGATCTCGACCCACCGGCTGCAGCTGTGTTTCAAAGATGTCTGCAAAAGTGATCTGAAACTCGCTCACATCAACATGGTCAACTGCGAGCCTCTTGCTGATTACCGTGGCCACTGGAGAAACGCTGTCAGAAAGGGCTTGGAGCAGTGAGGAAAAGCAGACACACCAGCTAGAGGCCAAGAGAACATGGAGGAAGCAGAGACAATAGAGCCAGTCAACCACAACCCATCGTTTCAACTTTATCTGCAGCAAGTGTGGCAGAGACTGACAAATTAGAGTTGGCCTTGTGAGCCATTCCAGACGCTACTCTATGACCAAATGGTTATCCATGGTGCTACCATTGTCTTCCAAGACACAAGGATTGTCTTCTACTATGATTCACACCAGGGCAAAATATGATATTGTTCCAAAACAGCCCTTAAATGTCATCCCTCAAATGCCAGTACCGTGCTGCGACAGCTGTTTAGAAGAGTGTGAAGAAACCTGACAACGTTCTTGTCTTCCTCTGGAGAAGAGTCTGGCCTGTGTTCAATTGTTTCTCACAACAGCACAGCTATGATCAATAACTCTGTGACATACAGAATTAAAACTGCTTCAAAATCTGGGTGGCCTTGGATTGGCATTATAACTTTCACTGGATTTTAGTTTTTGATTGCTTAGTAAATGCAAATTTTGAAAAGCATTTTTTAATTTCCTTTCCGTGCTGAAAGACATGTCTACAGATGCTGGGATCCCTTATCATACTTATTTTTATTTCATGATAGCCTAGATGGGTAGGATCTTTGGACATAAATGCCAATACAGCAAAACCCTTTGTATCTGGTACCCATCGGGATTGTTATATGCCAGATAAGTGAATTTACTGGTTACTTGACACTGTGTATTGTGTGAATAGCAAGGTGTGCAAATTTTAAACATCCGTATTTTTTACCCATTTATTTTCCCCAATTTATTTTGCCAGTTGCTTGAATTCATATAAAATGGATTTTACTGTATATTCATACAAGGTCACTGAAGGCAATCCTGACACGCTAGATGAATCTTAGTGTAGATTGGAATTTAATCTGGACACTGTCCAGTGACTTTCCTATCTAATCTAAGTGTCAGGGAGGTGTGTTTTCACTTGGGAATTTATCCCAATAATATGCTTTGACTTCAATTTTAGATAAAAAACATTACATTGAATTGTAATTAGGGAGGAAGTTATAAAAAGACTTCATGGGTTTATAGAAAAGCTGAGTCAATGGGTGATGTCAAGGCAAAGTAAGACAACATGGAAAAATGTGAAATTGTTCTCTTTGGTACACAAAATGAAAAACAGGGTGTCTTAACCTCAAGAGAGTGGGTATACTGATGTTCAAAAGGACCATGGTGTCCATAGACACGTCTTTGAAAGCCAACATGCCAGCACCTTTACAACAACAGGATTTGAAGACAGAAAAAAATCTTACTGCAGTTGTATAGGCCCTTCATGAGAGCCTGGAGGGGGTGGGTGAGGTCTGGGCCTGATGTCCCAGTCACCTGGAAAGTGCATCCATAATACACCACCCCTCCTTTCTCGGTGCAGTGACATAGCACAGCCACTGTCTGGTTTATCAGGCAGGAGGTCACTGCAAATGGCCTTTCCTACATTACTGCATCTGTAGCAACATCTCTCGTCGGTGTCCCCCATTTTCACTGAGTTTGTTAGGTAATGGTGTGACTGAGAGTCCGGAGGTATAATGGATAGGTAGGCTGGGCCCGTTAGCCTTGGTTGGCAGCCAGCCTAAGAGAATGAAAACTCTGATTTCAAACCTGGGCAGATGGGGCTTGTTAGCCTCGTCAGGCAGGAGAAGGAGACTCCACGTTTTACACCTACGACCCGAAGACCTGGCTGTCACTGTCCCAGCATGCTAGGCCGTGGCAGATAAACTCCAAGTGTAAAGGGTGGGGCCAGTACTGCACACACAGCACTCCACCTAAAATATCCATTGTGCAGGTTCAAAGGAAATGCCCATGTCTACACTTCTTCCTCAATCTTCATTCATGAAGCCAAGCCATGACTTCATGAGAGCCTACTTGGAATTTCCTGCACAATTTTGGTCACCTTATAAAGAAAAGAATGTATTTGCTATTGAAGACTTGCAGGTTGTTTCCTGTGGGAAGTAAGTAAACTAGGCCTCTATTCTCTAGAGTTGGAAAGAATGAGAAGAGATTCTATCGAAACACACAATTTTTACAGAGCTCATCAGGATCAATGCAGGGAAAATGTTTCTCCAGTCTCCAGAGATAGGAACCAGAGGTCAGTTTTAGAAATTAAATAAACCATTTAGTACTGAGAAGAGAAGAAACTTCTTCATGCAGAGGGCGAACCTTTGAAATTCACCAGCCCAAAGACCGTTATAACCTCATGTAAGCCAGAAACTGGAGACACAAGATGGAAAATTTGGCAGCCCTTGAAGAGAATTCACAGTGGAGTAGACATGCCCTGAAATTGGATAAAACTGGTAACTTTTTGAATATTAAGGGATTGAAGGATATTGGGATAAGCATGAAACTCATGCTGAGGTAGGAGATCAGCCATGATCTTTAAGATGGCAGAACAGGCTCAAGGAGCCAAAAGGCCTATCCCTGCTTCTACTTCTTGTGTTCAGGTTGAAACTGCTACATCTTTCTGTGTCGAAAACAAAATGTGGCCAAGTGCTGAGAATCCAAGATATATCAGCAAGTGCTGGAAATGGTCGGCAAGACAGGCAGCATCTGTGTTGCAAAACGTGAAAGTCTGTAGAGGGTGTGATTGAAGTGAAAACACAGAAATACTGGAGGAACTCAGCAGATCTCGCAGCGTCCATAGGAGGTAAAGATATATTACCAACGTTTCGGTACTGAGCCCTTCTTCAGCATCTGTGGGAAGGGAAAACTGGTTAGCATCGCAGGCCAATCATTTCTCATCAGAGCTGGGAAAAGTTGCAGAGAAAGAATGTTTTAGAATGCAAGGAGCGTGTTGTTTGGAATGGAACTTGATGGTTTGGATGACATCAGCAATTAAATAAAAAAAGGAATGATAGTAAAGGGGAAATAGGTCTGGGGATGAATTAGTGTATCACAAAGAGTAGGTGTAGAGGAGGTATAAATACTTATCTGGAAATACTGGAAAAAAAATGGGGCACAGTTATGTAGCTCATAGAACTGCTAAGGTCATGGTGTTTGCAAATGGGTCCAGGTCGGTCCTCCAGAGTTATGTGTGTGATTGCACGTCCTCCCTGTGGCCATGCGGGTTGGAGATTAATTGGCCATTATAAAATGCTCTTTTTACATAGGCAAGTGGTGGAATCTGGGGAGCCGATGAAAATGTGGGGTAATTAGCAAAGTTCCTCAACATGGTTATCCAACTGCACGAAAACCAACAAGGTCGGGTCAGATACAGCAATGAGCTCTCTGAACCCTTCTCCATTAACAATGGCGTGAAGCAAGGCTGCGTTCTCGCACCAACCCTCTTTTCAATCTTCTTCAGCATGATGCTGAAACAAGCCATGAAAGACCTCAACAATGAAGACGCTGCTTACATCCGGTACCGCACGGATGGCAGTCTCTTCAATCTGAGGCGCCTGAAAGCTCACATCAAGACACAAGAGCAACTTGTCCGTGAACTACTCTTTGCAGACCATGCCGCTTTAGTTGCCCATTCAGAGCCAGCTCTTCAGCGCTTGACATCCTGTTTTGCAGAAACTGCCAAAATGTTTGGCCTGGAAGTCAGCCTGAAGAAAACTGAGGTCCTCCATCAGCCAGCTTCCAACCATGATTATCAGGCCCCCCCACATCTCCACTGGGCACACAAAACTCAAAACGGTCAACCAGTTTACCCATCTCGGCTGCACCATTTCATCGGATGCAAGGATCGACAACAAGATAGACAACAGACTCGCCAAGGCAAATAGCGCCTTTGGAAGACTACACAAAAGAGTCTGGAAAAACAACCAACTGAAAAACCTCACAAAGATTAGCGTGTACAGAGCCGTTGTCATACCCACACTCCTGTTCGGCTCTGAATCATGGGTCCTCTACCGGCATCATCTACGGCTCCTAGAACGCTTCCACCAGCGTTGTCTTCGCTCCATCCTCAACATTCATTGGAGTGACTTCATCTCCAACATCGAAGTACTCGAGATGGCAGAGGCCGACAGCATCAAATCCACGCTGCTGAAGATCCAACTGCGCTGGGTAGGTCACGTCTCCAGAATGGAGGACCATCGCCTTCCCAAGATCGTGTTATATGGCGAGCTCTCCACTGGCCACCGAGACAGAGGAGCACCAAAGAAGAGGTACAAGGACTGCCTAAAGAAATCTCTTGGTGCCTGCCACATTGACCACCGCCAGTGGGCTGATATCACCTCCAACCGTGCATCTTGGCGCCTCACAGTTCGGCGGGCAGCAACCGCCTTTGAAGAAGACCGCAGAGCCCACCTCATTGACAAAAGACAAAGGAGGAAAAACCCAACACCCAACCCCAACCAACCAATTTTCCCTTGCAACCGCTGCAACCGTGTCTGCCTGTCCCGCATCGGACTTGTCAGCCACAAACGAGCCTGCAGCTGACGTGGACATTACCCCTCCATAAATCTTCGTCCGTGAAGCCAAGCCAAAGAAGAAGAAAGAAGAAGAGGGTTGCTCTGTGAGCCAGCATAGATTTAATGGACAGAGTGGCCTCCTCTCAGGTGAAATATAGAGATAGAATGGAAGAGAATTCTTGAGCTTGATTTTGCAAAATGCGATGTTTCAGTTACACTGTGAACGTTGCCTTAAATGAGAGAAAATTATTAATTTCAAGAAGCATCTATAAGAAAAATTAAAGTTGATATGCAAAACTGTAGCGGGCCGAGCGGCCGTGTACCGGGCTGAGCGGCCACATAGCGCGGCTTCGCGAACCGTCACCTGGGTGGCTCACTGAGTGGATGTGTAGAGCCGCAGGCCAGGTCGCTGCTCACTCACCTAGGTGAGAGATCGCAGGCACGCGGTGCTGCAAGCCAAGTTGCAGAAAACTGGACCATTGTGCCTCTTTCTAGAGGGCGCAGGACTTCCATCATGTTTACACATGAGCCCTGCAGATTAGTGGCAGGTACGCGGTGACGTCACTCCCGGTCTTGTAGGACGTGGACCGGGAGGGATATAAAAGGAGGAAGCAAATTCGAAAAAAGTCTTTTGCTGACTAAAACCTGCGTACGTGTGTTGATTTAGTAGCTCGACCGGAGTAGATGCTACAATTTGTGACCCCGACTGCAAAATTCAGCCAAAGCTTGAATCTACAGTCGCTGAGGGAGTTCACTTGCCCCCTTTCTGGCCCACCAACCTTGAGCATGGCTGAACCAGGCTGAGACCCAGTTTTTTCTTTGTGGTATTATGGCTGAGGAAATGAAGTCTTGACATGTCGTTTGGGTCATTGGACACCGCTAGAGCAGTTAAAATGAATGAATTTATTGCACCCCCCTCCCTCCCCAGGCAGACAACCAAAACACCAGGTTCCACCAGTTCCTCCTGGACACACTGGTATTAACCAGGCACGAGCTGGGCATGTGGTTTTTGAATATGGAGGGGCTAGGTCAATCTGATGAATGAGATGATCCCATTAGCAGATGGTCATTTTAATTGCTTACTTTTTGAGACTTTTTTCCTGTCAAAGCTCCCGGGTCGTGTCTCCATACCAATGACAAAATGGATTTCTGCTGTCCCCAAGACGTGGCCCGGGAGGCTGACAGACTCTACCGTACGTCAACGCAAGAGTCTGCCTACCTACAGCCCATATTCTCAGCGGATACCTCTCCCATGCCCTGCACACCAACAAAAAGGAACGTTCCAACGGGCGCTGAGAATGGTGCTTTCACTATTGCTGGTGGGGGAAAAATGCCCGTAGATGCATGCCCCTAAATGGCTACCACAAAATAAGTGTCAGGAAACGACAGCGTCAGCTGCCAGTAGTGGCCTCGGCAGCTGGCACAAGTACTGGCTTCCTCTATCTTCAAGATGACGCTTGTAAACACAAGTTTCTTATAGACACAGGTGCTGAGCTCAGCTTGCTCCCACCAATATACTTTGAGAGGACGCATAAGCAACAGGGCCTTGCTGAAATGGGACTTCCATTCCCAGCTTTGGCACACGACGCCTCACAATTAAGATAGGAGAGGTGACGTTCCATTGGGATTGTATTTTGGCTTCCATTGCACAGCCCATTTTGGGTGCTGTTTTCTTACGATCCCATCACCTGCTAGTCGACAGGAAGTGCAGGAAGTTAGTCAATCCCATCACTTTCCCAACATACCTGTTGATAAGCAGCAAAGGGTGAGTTTTCCAGTTCGGGGTGCACATCCTGTGCAAAGGCACCTATGCTGCCCTGCTCACTGAATTTCCTGGTGTGCTCTCTCTTAATTTCAATTCTACCACAATGGCCCATGGTGTGTCCCATTTCATTGACACCTTAGGTCCACTGATTTACTCCAGGGCTTGTTGTTTCCTGCCAGATAAACTACAGCCGGCCAAGGCAGAATTTACTGCCATGGAAGAATTGTGTATCATTTGGTGTTCCAACAGTCATTAGGCATCACCATTACACATGGTACCCAAGAATACCGGAGGATGGAGACCCTGCAGCGATTACCACAGGCTCCTGACAGATGCCCCTTCCTCACATACAAGATTTTGCTACCCATCTGCACAATTGCCGTGTTTTTTCCAAAGTTGATCTCATCAAGGGATATCATCAAATCCCAGTCCATGCGGATGACATCCCCAAAGTGGCAATTATTACTCCTTTCGGATTTTTAAAAATTCCTCAGGATGCCACTTGGGTTGAAGAAAGCTGCTCAAACAGTCCAGCGGCTTATGGACTCTTTGGGCAGTGATTTAGAATTCGGTTACATCTACTTAGATGACATCCTCATCATTAGTCAGAATGAGCAAGATCACCACCTGCACTTACGCCACCTGTTCCAATGACTGGATAAATTTGGACTTACCAGCAATTCTAGCAAATGCCAGTTTGGCACAAGATCACAGCTGAAGACGTCTTTCCCTTATCCAGCAAAGTGGACGCAGTCCATGCCTTTCCAAAACCTACCACAGTTAAAGAACTGCAGAAGTTCTTGGGCATGGTGAATTTCTATCACCAGTTCATTCCAGCAGCCACTGCCATTCTTCGACCACTATTTCAGCTCCCTCACCATAAAGCGCAAAGAGGTTACTTGGACCACAGAGGCAGAGTTTGCGTTCACAACCGCCAAAGATGCTCTGGTCATCGCACCGATGATCGTACATCCTATTCCCACCACCACCCTGGCACTCACCACTGATGCCTCAGATACTGCAGAGGGTGCAGTTCTTGAACTGACTATCAATGGTCATTGCCAATCCCCGGCTTTCTTTAGCCGCCACCTATGACCATCAGAAATGAAATACAGCACATTTGATCGAGAGTTGTTGGCATTGTACCTGGCCACACAACACTTTTGATATGTTTTGGAGGACCGCCATTTCACCACTTTCATGGACCATAAGTCACTCTCTTTTGCCTTTAGCAAAATATCGGACCCGTGGTCAGCCAAGCAGCAATGTCACTTGTACATTTCTAAAATTCATTGCGGATGTGCGTCATGTCTCAGGGAAAAACAATTTGGTCACTAATGTGTTATCCAGACCAACAGTGCATCATATCCAGGGTGACGTCAACATCTCTGACTTGGCGAGTGCACAGGCCATGGATCCCGATGTTCAGGCATAGAGTACTGCCATTATGAACCTGGACAGGTTTGTGACATGTCTTTGGGCCATCCCAGGCTGGTAGTTCCAGCATCTTGGAGACGACATCTTATTGACAAAGTTCACAACTTGTCTCATCCCTCCATCAGAGCAATGGTCAAGCTCATGGCAACTAAATACGTATGGCATAGACTTAAGAAAGACGTTGTGCAATGGGCCCAAATCTGAACCCCTGCCAAACTTCCAAAATTCAGCAGCACATCAAGGCACTTCTCCACCCTTTCCCGGCGATGCACCTGCATTTTGACCACGTACATATAGACCTGGTTGGACCATTGCCAGTGTCTCAGAACATGAGATATATCCTCACGGTTATAGACCGATTCACACGATGACCAGAGGCCATCCCATTGCCATCCAGCGACACTGAGACATGTGCCAAAGCGTTCATTGCCAATCGGATCTCGAGATTCAGAGTTCCCACACCCAACTCACCAGGCCCATTTGGATAGATGAGTTGCCATGGGTTCTGCTGGGAGTGCGCACCGCCCTGAAGGAAGTCATGCCGGCATCATCCGCAGAGATGGTTTATGGTTCATTTCTCTCAGTTCAAGGTGATGTTCACTTCTCATCCAACTCTTGCTTCTCTGACCTGAACGTGCTTCAGCAACTTTGACACAGCATTGCAGTCAGGAAACCCATTCCAAATAACTGGCATGGAACCTGCAAGCTGCATGTCCCTCCAACTCTCCTCGACACTGACTTTGTGTTTGTGCATAGACAGGCCCCAGGAGCACCATGCAACGGCTGCATGATGGCCCTTTCCACGTGATAAAAAGGGATAGGGTTGTGTATACTTTGGACATTGGGAGACATTACAACTGTTTAGTGTGGACAGACCCTACTGCCCCTATTCACTGCCCCCAGCCCAGGGTATGAGGGCGTCTGCCTGAGGCGTGTGCAGTCAGTTCATCTCTTTTGGGTGACAATTCTGGGGAGGAGTAGTGTAGCAGGCCGAGCGGCTGCATAGCGCAGTGTTGCGAATTGTCACCAGGGTGGCTCACCGAGTTGACGCATAGAGCCGTGGGCCAGGTCGCTGCTCATTCACCTAGGCAAGGAATCATGAGTGTGCAGCACTGGGGGCCAAGTTGCAGCAAACTGGACCGTTGTGCCTCTTTCTATAGGGGGAAGGGCTCCCATCATGTTTACTTTAAACACACGAGCCCCGCAGATTAGTGGCAGGTACATGGTTGACGTCACTCCCGGTCTGAGACCGGGAGGGATATAAAAAGAGGAAGCAAATTCGAATAGTCTTTGCTGACTAACTCTGTGTATGTGCATTCATTTCGTAGCTCAACCGGAGTATTGCTACAGAATAAACAATTTTCATTCATCACTTAATAAACAACATCATCAAAGATTAAGCTTCAAATGAAAAATCAGCCAATCAGCTGCCTGATATGGAGCAAAACTAGTGGATCGCCCAATCAAAACCCTTAGATCTATTTTCTTTCTCTTTAATTTCTTTGAACTAAACAAAATGAAACACATAAACCAAATGATAATATTTTCTTAAACGGAAACGATGAATGCTAAATTTCCAGCTTCATGTCTGTGGTGTGAATCATGTTATTAAGTTCCAGTCTGGGTTTGATCATTTCTCTGCATACCTCAGATTGTGAGTTAGTTTATTTCACTTCATTCATGAATAATAGAATGTTCCTTGTGTCTGATCCATCACCAAAACTTTTGATGCAGCTCAGTTCCTAATGAACTGACATAAGTGACAAAACAAGAAAGCCTGTTTATCTTAAGGTCCAGCCTCCTTGGAATTTTCCAGGTTAGTTTAGGCAGCATATTAGAATATTTCCATCACAGGAAACTTTTCCTGTTATTTACTGCTCATCAGGTTTAGTTGAGCATGAGGGAAACCCAAACTTGATCTGAGTTCCTTACTAGTCTGGAGTCTGCACTGTTAACGATACTGAAAACTGAATTCAGGAACTTCATGTTGTGTAGATTGAGGGAAAGGAATTCATGCTCTAATAACTGGGAATCATGAAACTGTTTACAATCTTGTAAGTTTACAGTCACTTACCTCACACTTAAAATTATCAACCCTTTGCCAAAGCTATATATTGCATTTTTTTGCTCCATTATTGTGATGAGCTGTTAGCCAGAATCAGACACACATAAGGTAAAGACTGTACAACAGGCTTTAATCCACAAAAACTTTCACAGGCCCAGGCTGGCTGTGGTTGCAGGAACTCTGAGTGAGGCCTCGGGACACCGGCGCAGGCTCATATCCCAGAGGGTGATTGACACCCGACCGAGTGGGGCTTGATCCATTCAGGCCAAATGATTGACAGCCGGCCAGGTGTTGTCCTGTCCCCTTACACTCCTGCAGGTACAGAGGTTGCTCTCTGCAGTAGGCCGGCGGTGTACCACCACAATTATGATGGAAGCATTTCTCCCCTAAACACACAACCAACTTACCTAAGCCCAAAGAGCTAATAAAGACAGCTCTCTGGCAGGAGATGGAAGGGAAGTGGGTGGGCCAACCAGATCAATTCCACACTCCACTTCTACATTGTACTGCCAGGTCGAGACCACCTTGTATTCCGTCTTGGCAGTCTTCAACCAGATGATATTAATATTGACCTCCAAATACTGTTGATCTCCTCCCCCATCTCTCTCTCTCTCTCTCTCTCTCTCCTCATCTCTCTATCTCCCTACCTCCAGCTTCCCACCCTCTTCTCTTCCTTCTCCTCTCAGAGCTATATTTCTTAGCCCTCTGTCCTTTTTCCCATCACTTCTCAGTCCATTTCTCTTCTACCCTCTTACCTGTTAGCCTGTGTTCCCACCTTCCAATCCCATCCCCCACCCCCCGACCTTTTTATTCATGTGCCTGTCTGATTTTCTGCACTCTTAAAGAAGGACTCAGGCCTAAAATATCAACTGCTTGTTGCTTCTTATGGATGCTGTGTGACCTGCTGAGTGTCTACAGCTCATTGTGTACTGCATTGGACCCCAGCATCTGCAAGTCTTCTTGTTTACCTCCATCATTTTCTCTCTTATTTTAGGAAACTTCTCAGAATGAAAAACTTCCCAAATTCATTCAAATTATTCAATTGCCTTTCAGAATTTTCATGTTTATTTTACATTGTTCTCATGATCTGGGATTGCTAATACAATTAAGATCATCATAACTTGAATATTTCTCTGAACTATTTTTAAATGGTGATTTAGCTGACAATTGTTTTGCTCTCTTTTATATTAACTGCCCTACCATGGGAACAGCTTTTTATTGGTGAAATGGGCTTTGTAGTTTTCACTTTGCCAAGATAAATATCATGAAATTGCTATTGTAATTGTGACCCTCGGAAATTAAAGCAAACATCTCATCTGAGTGAGCTTACTGATCATAACCTAATCAGTTGAAGGAGTAAGGGGGGTGTGTGGGGGTGGGGGGTGGGATTCACTGTATTGCAAAAAGAATCACTGGTTTCAATTATTTTATTTTTATCTGTCTGCCAAAGTATATCCATTGCTGAGAGAAAGAGTTATTAAACAGGAATTAGAAAATACAAGTAGTCTTTTTAACCCCTTATTCTTGGGATGAACTATTATGACAAATATTACTGGGAAACATATGAAAGAATGAAAAGAAGACAATGACAGTGTTATGATGCCAAATAGGAACAGGTTTGAACCTCGTCACAGAATATTTAGGCTGACTGGGCTGTTCCTGCATTGCAATGTTTATTTCAACATCAAAACAGATGATCTGAGATTTTGCTGAAAACAAATTGACTGCAGCATTTTCACATTACAACCGTGATTGCCTTTAAAAGTTACATTATTAACTGCAAAGCACTTTGAAATATCCTGAGGTGGTGAAAGGTGATGTGCAGATGCTTCTTCCATCATTCTTTAGTTCTGTTACAATAGTTCCTGTTGAATTCTGCACCAACAGAATGGTTCAAATGACAAAGAGCTGAATGGCCTAATTTTGTCCTCACAGTGTTTGTGTGTGTATTCAGTATTAATCTGGGGAACTTCCCATAGTCTTCATTTAGCATCATCAGGCCTTTGATACACAAAACCCTTCAGCAGATGGAGCATTTGTTACATTCTAGAGCCTCTCTTCAATTGAAGCTTGGCCTCCAATTGTTTGTCCCTCCCTACCAGTGGACCACACACCTTTCCTGCAGGTTAATGCAATAGTCATCCCACATTAAATAAATTCATACTAGGCATGAATTGTCTCCTTTCCACAAGCTCTGACTTTCTCTTCCCTTTTCCCTCTGTCTCCTTTCCCCCAGGTTTGCATTCACAGAGCCAACCCTCTCCCACCCCTTCCCGCATCAATTCTCACTTTTCCTCTCTCCTATCCTCCTATCTCCAATTAGCATCTTATTTCTGTTGGTCTGTCCTCCTCCCCCTGTCCCTTCTTCTCTTCTGCACAGCCTTTTAATTAAGATGCCTGTCTGCTTTTTACTTTTACCTTGAAGAAGGGCTCAGGCCTGAAACATGGGTTATATATCTTTTCCTCCTATGGATGCTGCAAAACCTGCTGAGTTCCTCCAGCATTTCTGTGATTTTACTACAATCACAGCACCTGCAGACTTTCATGCTTCATGCCATCTTCCACCACAAACTGGAATGCAGCAATGTCATCAAAGGCCTTGAGGGATATGAACTGGTTGCAATCCACCCTCCAAGACAAAATGGATGAGGATGGAGGTTTGCAGAGCTGTACAAGGCTGGAGGAATAGGGCAAGGCAAGTTGCCCAGGGCTCCAAAGCCTTGGTGGTGATGAGAGTATCAGAGTACCACTAATCGGAGATGATTCCATTTGGCCACATCTTTGGAAAGACAATTGCAGGCTTTCTTTTCCACTAGGCAGTCACCAACACCCAGCCAGTTCCATTGAACCAGAGAATATGACAGAACAGAAACAGGCCCTTTGCTGTGCATGTACCTATTTATTTTTGCCTTTGGTTTCATCCTCCTCTCATTCTCATGGACACAGTTAATAGCATTAAGGTTTCATTGCAAAGGTTCCTCTTAGCCTTGTTCAAGTTCAACTTTATTTTCATTCAATTCTACAAGTACAACCTGACGAAACGGCGTTCTTCGGTCCTATGTGCAGAAACATTCAAACACACATACAGGCATAACACGCATTCAGACAAACACAGTAGACACACACATATATATATATATATATATATATATATATATAAATAATAGATAGATAGATAAATGAATTTTGTTAAATTAATAGTAGAGTCTTTTTGAGGCATTTTTCCTCAGACTAAGTTGCTTTTGATTTATTGGGTCATGTATACCATCTTGATAAATTCTTGATTTCTGACTGTAGTACAATTAGTTTCATGTTCCATCTAAAAATAACTATTTAATATAATTGAACATGTGGATCATGCTTCATTTCAAGCCTGTCATGTGCTGTAGTATTTCAGTTGATACACTGCATTCTAGATATATGCTAATTGTAGTTGAATTTAAACTTTGAGAAGCATCAGAAACCTTGCAGCCTGTGAGCAGTGTTGGGGGAAATCCACTGGTTTCCGGGGGCTTTGAGTCTTATTCAACGGAGTATTTACAACCAATGAAAACTGCATTAAAGACAGGAGTAAAGAAAGACTATAGGCCAACCCCAGTAGTGTTAATCAGAAGAATTATAAGTGGTTCAACCTACTCAAATTCAGAGCAAAGGGAGTGAATGAAAAGGGTCTTGATTGAAATTATATGCCATGATGGGGATTTTAATCCATCTGAATTCAGAGGAAATTCCATTACCTCCAAAGTAGTTTAACAAGATTTCAAAGGTTTATAGTCCTATCCATTCACCCTGGGGCCTAACTCTAAATCCCTTCCTAACTCTGATTAAAAATTCTTTCTCTCCCTGCTTCCGTTATATTTGTTAAATCAGAAGGTCAGGGGTGAGATTTGAACATATTTCTATCTGCAGACAGGCCAGTAGTCTCCCTTCTTTCCTAAACTATACCACTGTTTAAAATAGTTCACCAATAATACTCTTGACATGCTTCAAAGATTCTAAAAAAATGATTCCCCCCCCTCCCAAGCATGGCCATTGTGACAAGAGATATGTTACTACTTTTCTTTCTTGCAAGGTTCTTGAGCAGTGAAGCAGTGCAGACAGCGAGGTTAACAATCCCCCTTTTCCATTCATCAAGGATGTGACAGCTAAAATTCATTTTAAGATGAAGAAAGTGCAATATAATCCTTTCTCTGCGACATTGATAGACTAGCAGCTGGGAAAGAATTGCGCAGTAGTAATGAAATTAGTCTAAAACTGCTAGAGGATTGCAGATAATTGCCTTTGTCTGTCATGGGCAATAACATCTCTGGAGTTCCTGCTTACTGATTATAATAAGCACCCAAAGGCTTTAATAATAGATTATTGCTTTGCACTTGTTGGAGCAGTAAGAGCAGAGATTCTGACTTGCTGCAATCCACAACATGTCCTGAATAAAAACACCTTGCACTAGAATAACATCCAGTTTTTTTTTTCATTGGATCTGGCATTTTCTCATGCAATCACTTCATGTAAATTAATGAGTTTTGTACAAAAACATAATCCTTTATTTAATTGAAGCAAAATCTTTTCAGCCCTCGAGACTGAATGAAGAAATCAGCAGTTTTGCCCTTTCCTTCTTGTGCTGGCATTGGCTGACTCTAATGCAGGTCATCCACCTTTCACCTGATCTCTCCCCACAAGTCTCCGGGCCCCTCCTCCTCTGTTCATTTGCCTCACCATCTTTCCCAAAACAATAGGCGCTATGCATGCCTAACTAGCTTTCCATCTAAGCAGGCCTCTGGTCCCAATTGCCCAATCAACCTGATGCTGCTCGCTCTCTTGGGCCTTGGGTGTGATAAACTGTTTTCTTCCCTCAGGAAGGAAAAAGATTGTGCTTGTTATTGAAGATCAAGAAGTTAAAAATGGTCCACACAAGTTTTACTCTGAGATGAATAAGCTGGATTGATGAACTCCACTATGGTAAACCTGCTGCTCTGTGCATAGTTAAGACCAAATTCTAAGACCCAACCCATTAAATTGTCCAAAATTTGACAATGCTGATATTCTGCCCATCCTTACAATGTACAAATTTTCAAAAACTTTTAAAACTCTACTAAAGATAACTTTGCCCCTTGAAGAAAGATGGTGCTGCCCTGTAATAGTCATCCTGGGGTCAAGAAAATAGCATTTGATTAAATACCTCAACAGATTTTTGATGTGAAATATCAATTATGATATTATGTCAGGACAGTTGAGGTTGGGCCAATAACCACTGCCAAACTGGTTTGGTGTAATTTCTCTGCCATAGCCATAAAAAGTAATAGGGTCACAATATCTATGAATGGTAAAGTCCTGCTTGTAACTTAAAAAAAGTAGACAGAGCAAGTGCTTTTAGCTTTGAGCTGGGTTTATCATTATTGCAAGCAGCTGTGAAACCATCTCAAACAAATACTGCATCAAGAAATGACCCTCTGGCAATTTATTATATCCAAAGTAATTTATGAGTGAGGTGCAAATGGTTGTGAGCTATTGCACTGGCCAGAGAACGCAATGTTTCATTCTGGAGGTTTGGTAATTTACTGCTAGAACTTAGGACAATAAAATATTGCATGGCCTGCCTCATAGATTAAGATTAGTTGTGCCTGAAAGGAAATGCATTGACCAGGATGGAGAAACTATTGTGTCTGACCCAATGCTACAGTTCAATAGGCAAGGTAGGTCTTTTAATGTTCAGTACTGCATGGGTGAAGAAGCAAGGTTATCCAGGGATAAATGTTAGCTGGAACCCTGTTAAATTCAACACTCTCCTCTGTATGGTGCTAAGGGATTTTTTTCCATCCTTCTGAGGACTCTTACCTGAAAATTTAAATTCGGACAGTGCAGTGCACCCTCTGTACTGTGCTAAGTTTGCCTAGATTATAAAGCCAAACTTTTGACTAGGATCCCAACCCATAGCTTTCTGATTCAGAGATTTATAACATTTTTTTATTAAAAATATTCTATAATATAAAAAAAATTACAAAGCACTGAAATAACAAACAGGCTAAAAATAATATATAAAGTTCTGTCAGGGATAAATGCCACTTATCTGACAGTAAGATCAAAGAGAATTGAGCTGTCACATGAGCACAAATATCCTTTAAACCTGATTTCGGCACAAATAAATATGTGTATTATCCTTCTTAAGATTGCCAGTAGAACAACCTCATCACTCGGACCTCAATTAACCCCAGAACTCAGCCTCACTCGACAGTTCTAATGCCACTAATCACTGAGAGCAACAATTATGTAGTTGAACTCAAGTTACAGTTTGTACATCTCTCCCATATTTAACCACCTTGAATACTAGAGGTGCTGAAACTTTGCAAACCATTCACACAGTTTGGGGGATAGGACTGTGTGCTGAGGGATAGCTCGAAGCTGTAGTGTAAAGAGTCCATGGAAAGTGCCATGGTTTGAAGGCCGTCCCACCTGTGTACACTGCAAATTTCCACACAAACCCCTTGGGTGGTTGGTCATGGAATGTGTTAAAGGAAAAACACATGACTTGTATCATGAATGGTGATGTATATATTCACTAGAGTTTGGAAGAATGTTAGGGGTTCCAAATGAAACATACAAAATTAAAACAGGATTCAACAGACGGAATATAGGAAGATAATTCCACTGGCTGGAGTTTCTAGAAAGGGTCACAGTCTCAGATTGCAGGGTGGAAGATTTACTCTGAGGGCTGGAGAACATGCTGCATTCCACACGAATGGGGGCCTTAGAAGCCAAGTCACTGAATATTTTTAAGATGCAAGCATGAGAGTTTATTGTTATATACATATGCACCAAAATTCTTACTTGCTACAGCCACACAGGTACGTAAGATGCCCCAAAAACAATAGTTGAACTAAATTACCGCAATGCGCCATGACACGGAAAAAGAGATCATTATAAAAGGACAGATATGAATAATTGCAGTCAGTGCAAAAAAAAGATATTTCTATAGTGCAGACAGACCTTTTGGTGGTTAGGGTTAGGGTCGTATGGGGAGGGTGAAAAGCCTGATAACTGTTGGGGAAAAAAAAACTGTTCATGGACCTGGAGGTGCTGGGCTTCAGGCTTGTATACATATCCTCTGAAGAGATAAGGTTGTGACCAGGGTGATGGGGATCCTTTAATGAGGTCAGCTGACCTTGAGGCAGTACCTCATGTAGATGTCTGAAATGGACAGGAGATCGGAGCCCACGATGGACTGGGTAGGATTGCCACTTCTGCAGTCTTCTGCATTTCTGGGCACTCAAGTTTCTAAACGAGGCCATGATGCAACCTATCAGTGTACTTTCCACTATAGAGGTTTGATAGAGTAGTCAATGACATGCTATTTATCCTCAGACTTCTTAGAAAGTAGAGGCATTGGGTACATTTCTAAATGTAAAAGTCATCAAGGGGAATGGAAGGAAAGTGGAGATTGGCATTGAGACAGATTACCAGCAGAACAACTTGCAGGGACCAAATGAGCAACTCCTGCTTCTATAACACGAAGACTTCAGTTATTTGCATACAAGTGTTGAACCAATACAACAGCATTTTGACCTATGGGGTTCAAGAGGTACCCCTAGTCCATTCACTGCAAAACAATTTATTTGAAGTTATAGCCCCTCCATCGAGGTATTGAATAAATAAAAACAAGGAACATTAAAAACATAAGAAATAGAAGCAAGAATAGGCTATCTGGCTCTCATGCCTGCTCTGCCATTTAATAACATCATGTTAGAACATAAGAAATAGAAGTGAGTCAGCCATCCAGCCCGTTGAGCCTGCTCCACCATTCAATGAGATCAAGGCTCATTTCTACTTGCCTACCTTTTTCCCATACCCCTACTGTAAAAATCTATCCAACCTTGTCTTAAATATATTTATTGAGATAGCCTCAATGGGCAGCAAATTCCATAGATTAACCACCCTCTAGGAGAAGCTTTTCCTCCTCATCTCCATCCTAAATCTACTACCCTGAATCTTGAGGCTACTTCTAGTCTCCCCACCAATGGGAACAACTTATCTACCTCTATCTTATCTATGCCTTTTATAATTTTGTACGTTTCTTTAAGATCTCCTCTCATCTAAATTCAAGCACGTATAGCCCCAGATGACTCAATCTCTCCTCATAGGTTAATGCCCTCATCTCTGGAATCAACCTGGAGAACCTCCTCTGGACCGCCTCCAAATCTTTTCTCAAGTATGAAGACCAGAACTGCGCACAGTACTCCAGATGCGGCCTCACCAGAACCTTGTCAAGTTACAGCATAACTTCCCTGCTCCTAAATTCAATCCCTCCAGCAATGAAGGCCAACATTCCATTTGCCTTCTTGATAGCCTGCTAAACCTGCAAATCAACCTTTCGCGATTCACGCGCAAGCACTCACAAGTCTGTCTGCATGGCAGCATGCTGCAATCGCTTGCCATTTATTAAATGTTTCTTAATATTTTTAAAACCTATCAATCTCTGTGTTGAATATAATCAGTGCGTGGGCCACCACAAGACTTAAGGAGTGAGTAGCAAAGATTCACAATCCTCTGGGTGAAGAAATTTCCTCTCACCTCTGTTCTGAATGGCTGGCCCCTTATTTTGAGACATGCCTGCTTCTAGACAATCCTTTGAAGGAAACAGGCTCTCCATCTACATTGTCCAGGATTAAGTGCCTCAGATTCTTCTGCACATAACTGTGCATATGATAAACTCGCCATTCCACAAATCATTCTGATGAACCTTTCTTTTGCCTTCCTTTAGTAGGAAGGCCAGATATGTTTTTTCAGCAAAGAAATCTTGTGTAGAATATTCAAGATGTAGTTGTTCCAGGGCTTCATATAAATGGAGTGAAACTTCTTCCCTTTTGTACTCAAATCTTCTTGCAACAAAATGCTTAAAAGTGTCAATCCAGACGCATAATCACAAGATGTTACGGTTGAGGGGGTTCTTTGGCCCCTGTAATTCAAAATCAAAAATCTG
The DNA here is from genome assembly GCF_036971445.1 of Narcine bancroftii. Classification (NCBI taxonomy): domain Eukaryota; kingdom Metazoa; phylum Chordata; class Chondrichthyes; order Torpediniformes; family Narcinidae; genus Narcine; species Narcine bancroftii. Next base: position 124,738,021 of record NC_091472.1, read on the forward strand.
CAGATGCAGGATATTGGAAATATAAGCAAATAAATGCTGGAAATACTCAGTAGGGCAATAAAAATTTGAAACAATTGAATTATTGTTTCTCTACAAATGGTGCCTGACCTGTTGTTTATATCCAGCACCTACTATTTTTATTTAGAACCACAGAACCCTTTGGCCCATTTAGACCGTGCTGAATTATTTGCTCCACCTAGTTCCATCGACCTGCACCCAGATTATAACATTCCATACCCCTCCCATCCATGCACAAACCAATCTTCTTTTGAATGGCAAAATCGAATGTGCATCTACCATCTCTGCCGGCATCCTTGTACTAATTCTTTTACAAGAACTATCCGTCACGGGTTCAATTTTGCTTTGCTCCACTCCCTTCAATTTTTCCTTTTTCCATTTAATGTGCTGCCATGAACTCTGCTTCCCCACTGTTTCTAATGAGGCACTTCATCTTCTGTAGCCTTTTGAACAGGAGAAGTCTTAATTCTTTCTGACCACTTGCTAGGCCTAATAACTCTGCAACAAATGCTTATTGGAAAAGGTGAAAATATTTTCCATTATTCATCAAGAACAAGGAATTGGTGGAGCTGCAATGGAATGGAAAATAATTCTACAGTCAGGCCCCGAATGGAATAAAAGATGTCAGAAATGCTTTATTTTATTAATATCAGATTCTCTCATTTTTATTCAATTGAAAATTCCCCTGAAGTGACCTGAAGAGAATCAGTGGGAAATTCATATTACAACAGAAAGAGTATTTCTTCAGATTAGGCGAAGTAGTGCTGCTTAACTCAAATTATCTCGAGTTCAATTGAAAATATGCAAAAGGTATCTCCTGTGTTGTGTTACTTCAATCTGCTGTTCTCACTTGAAGAGTGCCATCAGTTCTTTAATATCTACCTGAAGCACCAGAAACAAGTATGGCTTAACTTCCAAGCTCGTCTCAGAATTCACTGGGTTATAGAGCTATGCAGCTTAGAATCTGACCCTTCTGAATACCTAAAAATTCTATACCTCTTTTTCTGTAAAAACTTGCAAATTTATCCATTTGTAATACCTGAAGAAATAGGCTTGTAAAATGTTAGTTCCTACGTGGAATTATTGAAACAAATTTAGCACCTGTCGCTGTTGTTCAGTTTAATCACTTAAACTACGTCCATCACAAGAGTACAAACCCCCATCCTGCTGCCATTGGCTGCCCAGCATGTCACTCATGACCTTCCCATATCATCCGCATAACACATAACAATTTTTCCCGGGTGTTATTTAGCCTTCTCTTCCCTCCTCTAATATTTCCCCCCCAAAAAATGAAAAATAAAACATTATTGATGCTTGTGATTTTACTTTTGGCTCACTCGAGGGTTAAGCTTCAGTTTCTGGACTGTCTTGGGGAACAAATAGCTTATCTCTTACCATGCCATATAACTCTCTCTTGGCCAAACCTGATCATTTTAATCATTGCACATTTTGTAAGTCAGTGGTGGCCTTTGACAGTTGCTCCTCGGAGGAATGAGGCTGTTCCATCGGCAATTAGGCACTGATACACGGCAATAGTTGATCTGTCAGAATGGATGACACAAGAAAATAAATGCAGACTCTCCGTTAAATATTACCTTAATGTGATTCAGTGGTCTCCTCGGGAATATGAACTAATTGATTTGCAATGGTATTCTGCCTCACGAAGACTGAAACCTCAGTCTGGCCTTCTCTCACTGCCCTGACAAAAGCACAGTTCAGTTTCAATGAAGTGCAACAATGGTCTGCAGCAATTCTTTCCATTACACAACCATTGATCAAGGCAAACTTTTTTGTAAGTTAGTCCAGGATGGCGCCCTCCTTCTACATCCCCCCCCCACTCTCTCCTAATTTCCCATTTGACAGAGTGCCCCTCTGTTCTCTTCATTTAGTTCTTTGCCAATGTTTTCTGACCATCTGTGTTTTGAAAACAATGGTGTCTCCGTTGTACATTTAGGACTGGGCTATACAAAGCAGTGGCTGTATGAGGCTAATGGCTCAGTCCACGTCACCTTCTTTTAAGGCCCATTGACAACAATGGGAGCGTTGTAAGTGAACCTTAAATGAATGTCATTCTAAAGACAGCACTGCCAAGTCCTACAGGATCAATATTTCACGCCTCAGAAAAGACAAACTGGTCATTTACATAGTCAGCATCGTGACAAAATTGTTACAACACTGATCTGACATACAGGAATTAAGGAATGGTTTAAGGAATTCTAAATGAATCTTTTTAAATAAATCTTTGGTGATTTTCAACTCAGAAGACAGTGATCCTTTCTGGTTCCAGTGATTGAACATCACCTTCTGGTACCTCACTCAACCTGTCTCAACCCCACATCCATCCTGTTCCTCAACCAATAAGTATCCCCTTGCAGGCAGCTTTCCTCCACAGCTACATGATGACTATCAGTGAGTTAATATTTCCCTTTCCATCAATCCTCCTTCTTCTCTCCTCTTCAAGGGTTCCACACTCTTCTCTCCACCACCCTTTGGGCCATTGTTTGCATGTTCTACTGACAAAAGGTGGGAGATGCTGTTCCTCAAAGGCCATATCTTCAGATGTTCGATATTTTCATTCACAGTTTGGACTTGTGCATCAGCAGAAGGGGTTGTGCGAAAATGCCACATCAACAACAAAGAGAAAGATCCCAGTGTGCCAGGCTGCATCAATGGGAATAAGATACACAACAAACATTTCAGGTCAGACACCTTTTGTCAGAACTGGAAAGGAGTCAAAGGAAGCTTGTTAAGTTGCAATGAGGGTGGAGAAGGGGGGATGTTTCTCTCCCCGTAGATGTAGCGTGATCTGCTGAGTATTTCTCACACTTTCTGGTTTTATTCCAGGTTTCTAGCATCTGCAGTTATTCTTATTAAAAATTGACATGAACTTCAAAACATGTCGCAAGATTATGTTGCACGCAATCCTTGGAAAATAAGATTTCGATACAGATTGACTAAAAACTAGAAGAATTTTCTTAAAGCATGACATTTGAAAAGTTTGCTTTATGAAACACTGAGAGTCTACATGTGGAGTGCTATTAACAATTTTGCTCTTATGATGTGGATTTAGAGAGATGGGAGATAGAGGAAGAAAGGATTGATGGGAATAATGGCAGAGCTAGTTATAATTCCTAAGCAGAGAAATTGAGCAGGTTCTTGATTGCAGAAAAACTATGACCTTTAAGATTACAAAATGGTTTGATAGAATTGAATTAAATTGTTTCTTGATGTTAAAAAGCATCGTTTTGCATGCTTTCCAGGCAAGTCAAACCATACTTAAGTACAGCATGCACTGCAACAACAATACAAAGTGCAGGGTATTGCATAACAGTAAGTCAAAGAGTGTAGTACATGGTGCAGGTTATAGAGAAAAGTGCAGCTGGACATTACAGGGGCATCATCTTGTACTAATGAGAGGGTTCATTTGGGCGGCACGGTTAGCATAGTATTTAGCGCAGCACTTCTGCAGTGCCAATGTCCCAGGTTTGAATCTGACGCTGTTTGTACGGAGTTTGTGCGTTCACCCCATGTCTGCATGTGTTTCTTCTGGACGCTCTGGTTTCCTCCCACCCTTAAAAATCGTACAGGATTTGTAGGTTAATTGGGGCATTTTGGTAGCATGGATTTATGGACCAGAAGGGCCTGTTACTGCGCTGTATGTCTAAATCTAAATCTAAGAGTTCAATAGCAGTAGACAGATGGATAGTATGATTAAGAGTCCCATAGGTTATTATTAATAAATTCATTTGAAAAAAGTCAATGCTTTGGGTTTAAGCCCTTCTTTAGAAGTGCTGAGAATCAGGCAGGTGCTCCAATACATTTGTGCACCCACCCACCCAGTCTCTCTGCTTTACGTAATTGGTTTGAGTGGTTTCGGATGTGATAAATATGATAATCCTTTTGTATATGTAAATGAAAGGTTTGACACGTGTTTCTGATTCTCTCAATACCAGATGTGTTCTGCCTGGAAGTTACTGCTGGTTAATACCTTGTAACATTGCTGGATTCTTGGATGTCAGGGATTGAATAATGATGCTTAAAAATGTGGTCAGTTAAAAGGTTATTTGATTGTGATACCTTCCACAGTATCCACTAGTCTACACACTGCTATTTACTACTGTTGCAGCTACCAAAGGAGATAAGGTCATAAGATGTGGATTTGCATTTGGACAAGTTAAACACGCTCAGCATTCATTGTCAATAAACTCATAGCCTGACATTTTTTTTCTTGTGCATATTTTTAAAGGGTTTCTATTCATAAGATGAGAAAATGGTTTATCCTATTCCTTAATATGCAAAAGCGCCCATTAGCAAAGAATTCGAGGTTTTTTTTTAATTAGACATACAGCGCAGTAACAGGCCCTTCTGACCCACGAGCCCATGCTGCCATAGACACCAATTAGCCTACAAGCCAGATACGTTTTTGATGGGTGGAAGGAAACCGGAGCACCCGGAGGAAACCCATGCAGACAAGGGTGGGGGAAAGTACCGTGGAACAATTGAATGTTCTGTATTTGGCCTGTGTTTTCTGATTAACAGAAGCAGCAGATCACCAATAACACTTTTCTGTAAAGAAAGTTGATTGGGCTGGCTCTGTCTGTTTGTCTTCATTTGCAAGTAGTCATTGAAGCTGTGGGCATGATGCCAAGGGGCAGGGCCATCTCTCTCCATCACTGCTCTTCTTGCAGCCCTTGACAGTCCGTGGCAATATTGCCATGGGTCCTGCAATGCCAAGAGTGTTACAAACTAGATTTGACCTGCCATGTCATTCACAGTTGATTTCTTCAAACATATTTTCTTCAGCCAATCTTACAGTGAGGTTTCTTTTTTCCTTTGACCTAATTCTGCCAAAACACAACACGAACATTCTTGCTACTTATCTGGATGCTTCATATAACCAGCTTAATCGCAAAATTCTATAATATTACTATTCATTTTTTAAATCTTTCATGCATAAACCAGAGCCAATTAGTCTCTCTTCCTGCTGGTTGGGGTCATGTAATTATAGTGACTAAACTCTGGTTAAATCATCTTTTTATTCAGCCATTCCCTGGTTTTACTTACTGACTTTATCATGTTGAATATTTTGATGTCAAATTTTCTCTCCCGCCTTTCATAAAGTCAGAATCATACAGCCAATAACAGGCCCTACAACTCACCAAGGCCATCCAATTGTTAAGCACCCATTCACACTACTCCTACATTAATCTCATTTTAGAATCAGAATCAGAATTTATTGTCATGAACGGGTCATGAAATTCGGTGTTTTGCGGCAGCGTCACAGTGCAAACATTCATATAAACCACCTTACAACAATTTTTTTTTAAAATGCACGAAAAGTAAGGCAGTTCATTGATCATTCAGGAATCTGATGGCAGCAGGGAAGAAGCTGTCCTTATGCTGCTAGGTGCTTGTCTTTAGGCTCCTGTACCTCTTTCCTGATGGTAGCAGAGTGAAGAGGGCATTACCTGGGTGGTTGGGGGTCTTTGAGGATAGAGGCTGCTTTTTTAAGACACCGCCTCATGTAGATTCTCCCACATTCCAATTTATTCCCACCCCTCCTCAGATTATACTACTCATCTATACATTAATGTAGTTTACAGTGGCCAATTAATCTACGAGCTCATATATCGTTGAGATGTGCGATGAAACCAAAATGCCGTAGGTCAGGATTGAACCCAGGGTGCTAGAGCAGTTAGGCAGCACCAATAACTTCTGTCCTATGTCTAGGTAAATCATAGAGGACTGCGCTTTGCTGAGCCCAATATTTCACCCAACTAGCCCTTCTTCATGTGCCAGGCTAGCCACTGGAGGGAGAGGTGATAGAGCTGGGTACAATTGCATTGTTTAAAATAATGTTTGAACAGACACATGGATAGGAAAGATTTAGAGGGATGTGGGAAACACAGACAAACGAGATAGACATGCTGGTCAGCGTAGAACCAAAGGACCTGTTTCCATGCTGAATAATAATGAAATCCACGAATCCAAAAACTCCATGCAGGTAGCACCCAAGGTCAGATTGAACCCAGGACTCTGGCGCTCCAAGGTATCCACTCAACAAGCTATGACACAGCATTATTCATAAGGTCAAGAGTGCTGTGAATGATTGACTGCTTACCACCATCTCCACACCCCACTCATGCCAAACTCATGTTGGTCTCCGACAAAACTCTCCAGCTGCCCTCTTACCTGACACTGCAAATATGTGGTGCCCAGTAAGATGAAATGTCAAGGAATATAGTGATTTCAGGTGCAATTGGCTATTCATGTCATTCAATTGCCAGGCTCGAGTTCAAGCTCGGTTAGACTGTTGGGGTTAAAGTCCCAGTGACACAAAGGGAGCTTTATGAAAACAGGTTGGGCCACATTCACACCATTTGCTAATGAGGACAAGTCCGCAGCTCAAGACTGTCCACAATTTCCACTAATTGGTCTTAAACTGCCAAACATACTCAGTAAAGCTGCTGGATAGTTTGTGTGTAAATGTCACAGGTATTCTGAGCTTGTGCTTGTTGAGGCAGCCTGGCAGAGTTGTCTAGTATCTTGCCAAAAACCACTGAATGATTCATCACAGAAGTTGGGTGTTTGGCCCTGTCGTACCTCTGCTGAATCTTACTTGGGAAAGCTCATGTCAAAATGCAAAGAAAAATTCCATGGCGTGACATTGACGTCCCTTACCTGAAATTGTCTCGTTATTATTCTTTCCGCTTGACTGAGCGATTTTGTGTGAAGCTTGCAATTTGTCAGCAGTTTCACAGCAGCACACAATCCAGTAATAGAATTTTATAAACTGAATGCTTAGCTGCAAAATAATAGAAGCAATCAAGGCAGATTTTACTACAACCTAATTTGTTGGACATTTTTTTTTGGACTCCACCATATTAGCTGTGGGCTTCCTTAAAGGAGCGCGTCAGCATGTTCTTCAGATCCTTTTTAGTGCAGCTGGAGCTCAGAGTTATTTGTGTAAACTCCTTCATAATAGAACCAGACGTCCTGTGAGAAAAAATCTTGCACAGAAATGATTGGTGAATTTGTTACAGTCTGGACTTTCACAAGTTGGTCATTGCTCATATTTTAAAAGTTACACAATGTGGCAAATACGATTTGTTAGGCTGGCATTATATTGCACGATCTATTCCATTCTACATGCATTTGGCATAAAAACATGGCACATAGTTCACATTACATACTGACACAGGGTCGCAACCTGAAATGTCAATTATCCTTTTGCCTCTATAGATGCTGCCTCACCATTGAGTACCTCCAGTTGCTTGTTGTTTGCTCTGGATTCTAGCATCTGCAGTCTTGTGACAACCTTACGACACAGCCTTTTGGGGTCAGGTCACCAAGGTATCATGTTCACATTCTGGAAACTTCAGGCACTGAGAAGGGGGCTGAAGAGCAAAGTCAGTCAGCAATCACATTAATACACTGATGTGGCATGATAAAGGTGAGTGTACAAGTTCTTCCCACCCACTTGCCTGTGCCTGATTTTTCAGTAGTGCTGGGGCAGCGTAGGGTGGCGAGTTTGTGAAAGCATATACAAAAAAAGTGACATGATCCACCATTCCACCATCTTAATTATCCAATATTCAATTAATGGGGAAGTCGGTAGAATAGGATGGACTCTAAATGCCCACATTCAGCAACAAATACCCATATTGTTCACATTTATAAACAGTAAAACTCTCAGTATCTGGCACCTATGGGGATTGGTAGATGCTGGATAAGTTAATTTTCTGGTTGCTTGAGATTGCATGTTGCATGATTGCATATTGTGTGATTGGCAAACTAACTGCTACAGGGTGCCAATTTTAAACTTTCAGAATTTTTACCAATAGTCATGCCTATAATTTCCTGGGTCAAAACAGGTTTTTTTTTCTTTGGTTTTTGCCTCCCTCAGGAACTACACTATCAGTATATTAGGGCAGAGAATATTAGAAAATTCATAAGGACCATTAGTGTCTCTTCTGGGAAACATTATGGAGATGAGTTTTAAACTGTTCAAGTACGAAATTCAGTTTGTGAAGGTCGCCTAACTAGTAGCCAGGAAGTGTATAGCTGTCACGTGGATGTCCAACTCCCAACTAAATATTACACGATGGAATACGGAAATAAAGAGATGTACTCCCCTGGAGAAAATCACGTCCAATTTGAGGAAGAAATATGGCACAATCGTTAGGGTGTGGAAACCCTATCTGCAGCACATCGGTACACAGATGTAATTATACCCTTCTTAGATAAAGTGAATACAACAACCGTGCCATTTGTGGAATGCTTGAGATCAGTGAAGGGGGCCGTGGCGCAGGCGACATGCTCTTCTATTTTGTTCCTTATCCTTTTACTTTAGGTTTCTTTGGGTACTTCTTAAGTTCCCTTAAAGGTTTTTGACTTTAATGATATTTTGTTCTTTGAATTTGTTTAATTTCTATAATTTTTCTTTTTTGTAGTTGGATATGGGAGGGAGGGGAGAGGGGGAGGGGATAAATAGACTGTATGATTTACACTACTTTTGGAAAAAAAATGTATTGTTTATTTGGATTTATATGAGTCTTTGAAATCAAACATAAAATATTCAAAATAAAATGAACAGAACATTCATTTGTTCCACGGTACTTTCTCCCCTTGTCAGATGGAGAGGAATAAGGATAGAAGGAGATAGTCAGAGAGTGTGTGTTAGTGAGAGAGTTGGACATGGCAGCCAGGGCAGGGGAATGCTTCTTTTGCAGGATGTGGGTTGTCAGGGAAGTCAGCAGTATCCCTGATGACTTCATCTGTGAAAAGTGCATCCAGCTGCAGCTCCTGAAAAACCAAGTTAAGGAATTGGAGCTGGAGTTGGATAAACTCTGGACACTTGAGAGGCAGAGGGGATGATTGATAGAAGTTAGAGTGACATTATTACACCTGGTAGGCAGGAGGAGGGTAGCTGGGTAATGGTAAGGAGAGGGAAAGGGAACAGTCAGGCAGTGCAGGATGCCCCTGTGGGCATTCCCCTGAAAAACAATTATATCATTTTGGATACTGTTGGGGGAGATGATCTACCAGGGATCAGGTCTCTGGCACAGAGTCTGGTTCAATGGCTAAGAAGGAAAGGGATGAGCAGAGGCGAGCTGTAGTGATAGTGGATTTCATAGTTAGGGGGACAAATAAGAGGTTCTGTGGAGAACGATTACCCTGAATGGTATGTTGCCTCCCTGGAGCCAAGTTTCAAGATACCTCAGATTGAGTTCATTGGCATTCTCAGGAGGGAGGGTAAGCAGCCAGATATTATTGTCCACATAGGGACCAACAATATGGGTAGGCAGGGTGAGGAGGTTCTGAAAGGAGAGTTCAGGGAGTTAGGCGCAAGGTTTAAGGAGAGGACCTCCAGGGTAGCGATCGCATGATTGCCACCCATGCTACATGCTAGTGAGTTTAAAAATAGGAGGATAATGCAGCTTAACATGTGGCTAAAGTCATGGTGTAGGTGGGAAGGCTTCAGGTTCAGGGAAGGTGGCACCTGTCCCAACGGGACGTTTTGCATCTGAACTGGAGGAGGATAAATATCCTTGCAGGCAAGTTTGCTCATGTTCCTCCTGTGGGTTTAAACTAGATTTACAGGGGGATGGAAACCAGAGTTTTAGAGCAGATAGTGAGGTGGAAAAGGATAAAGGTCATGTGAGGACTGCATGTATAATACTAGTAGTAGGCTTTATTTGTTGCTTTAAGAAAAAGACAAAACAATGTTTCCCTGAACCCACGGTGCTACATAAAAACAAAACAGCAACAACAAACAACGTAGGAACAGAAGCACCAGGTTCCAAGGAGGTTGGAGTGAGCGACTGCTGCACTGCCATCTTGGGCCTTAGCCACCACTGTATCCCCACAGAACAGTGAAACATCACAAAAATAAGCTAATTCTCTTATACACACAACATCATAGACAGAAATCAAAGGTTTGTAAGTGATTGAAATGCTCTCAGGCGTATCTATTTAAATGCAAGGAGTATTGTCAGGAAGCCAGAAGAGCTTGGGGTGTAGATTGGCACGTGGGATTACAACATCATTGCTCTTAGTGAGACTTGGATGCAGGAGAGGCAGGTCAATGTTCTGGGGTTCTGTTGTTTCAGATGTGATAGAAGGGAAGGGATGAAAGGGGGAGGAGTGACATTGCTAGTCAGGGAAGACGTCACAGCTGTGCTTAGACAGGACAGCACAAAGAGCTCATCTACTGAGGCCATATGGGTGCAGTTGAGAAACGGGATAGATACTGATAAGGACCACACTGATAGGGACTGCCCAAAATAGACTGCCCAAAATTGGAGGAGCAAATGTGTGAAGAGATAGCAGACTGATGTAAGAAACAGAAAGATGTGATAGTAGGAGATTTTAAATTTCCACATATTGACTGGGACTCATGTACTGTAAATGGGTTGGATGGCTTGGAGTTTGTGAAATATGTTCAGGAAAGTTTTCTAAATCAATATATAGAAGTACGAATGAGAGAGGATGCAATACTTGATCTCCTATTAGGGAACCAGATAGGTTAGGTGACAGAAGTATGTGTGGGCAAACGTTGTGGGTCCAATGACCATAATGTCATTAGATTCAAGTTAATTATGAATTGAAAGCTTGAAACTCATGCAGTTTGGCATGCAGAGTTTTGCCGCCAGCCTTCCAGACTTCTGGGGGGATTCCATCCATACCTGCTGCTTTGCCACTTTTCAGTTGTTCGATTGCCTTATATGTCTCATCCAGGGTGGGAACCTCATCCAGCTCTAGCCTTAGGGGCTGTTGAGGGAGCTGGAGCAGGGCGGAATCTTGGACTGAGCGGTTGGTACTGAAAAGAGATTGGAAGTGTTCTGACCATCGGTTGAGGATGGAGATCTTGTCGCTGAGGAGGACTTTGCCGTCTGAGCTGCGCAGCGGGCTTTGGACTTGGGGTGAGGGGCCGTACACAGCCTTTAGAGCCTCGTAGAAACCCCTGAAGTCGCCAATGTCCGCGCTGAGCTGTGTTCGTTTGGCGAGGCTAGTCCACCACTCATTTTGGATCTCCCGGAGTTTGCGCTGAAGATGGCTGCATGCGCGACGGAAGGCTTGTTTCTTCTCTGGACAGGACGGCTTTGTAAGGTGAGCCTGGTGGGCAGCTCGCTTCTTTGCCAGCAGCTCCTGGATTTCCTGGCTGTTTTCGTCAAACCAGTCCTTGTTTTTCCTGGAGGAGAAGCCCAGTACCTCTTCAGTGGATTGCAGTATGGTAGTCTTCAACTGATCCCAGAGGGTTTCAGGGGACGGGTCCGTGAGGCGGGTTGCAACGTCGAGCTTTGCTTTGAGGTTTGCCTGGAAGTTTCCTCTCGCTTCGTCTGACTGCAGTTTTCCAACATTGAACCTCTTTCTGGGGGCTTTATTGTTCCTGGGCTTTGGCTTGAAGTGAAGGTTGAGCTTGCAGCGAACCAGCCGGTGGTCAGTGTGGCATTCCGCGCTAGGCATGACCCTGGTGTGGAGCACATCTTGTTTGTCACTTTCTCGCACCAGGATGTAGTCCAGGAGGTGCCAGTGTTTGGATCGGGGTTTGTTGGGACCAAGGTAAACTGCCTCAGGATCTTCGTGATGCCACCATCATCACCCTGTACAAAAACAAAGGCGAGAAATCAGACTGCTCAAACTACAGGGGAATCACGTTGCTCTCCATTGCAGGCAAAATCTTCGCTAGGATTCTACTAAATAGAATAATACCTAGTGTCGCTGAGAATATTCTCCCAGAATCACAGTGCGGCTTTCGCGCTAACAGAGGAACCACTGACATGGTCTTTGCCCTCAGACAGCTCCAAGAAAAGTGTAGAGAACAAAACAAAGGACTCTACATCACCTTTGTTGACCTCACCAAAGCCTTCGACACCGTGAGCAGGAAAGGGCTTTGGCAAATACTAGAGCGCATCGGATGTCCCCCAAAGTTCCTCAACATGATTATCCAACTGCACGAAAACCAACAAGGTCGGGTCAGATACAGCAATGAGCTCTCTAACCCTTCTCCATTAACAATGGCGTGAAGCAAGGCTGTGTTCTCGCACCAACCCTCTTTTCAATCTTCTTCAGCATGATGCTGAACCAAGCCATGAAAGACCCCAACAATGAAGACGCTGTTTACATCCGGTACCGCACGGATGGCAGTCTCTTCAATCTGAGGCGCCTGCAAGCTCACACCAAGACACAAGAGAAACTTGTCCGTGAACTACTCTTTGCAGATGATGCCGCTTTAGTTGCCCATTCAGAGCCAGCTCTTCAGCGCTTGACGTCCTGCTTTGCGGAAACTGCCAAAATGTTTGGCCTGGAAGTCAGCCTGAAGAAAACTGAGGTCCTACATCAGCCAGCTCCCCACCATGACTACCAGCCCCCCCACATCTCCATCGGGCACACAAAACTCAAAACGGTCAACCAGTTTACCTATCTCGGCTGCACCATTTCATCAGATGCAAGGATCGACAATGAGATAGACAACAGACTCGCCAAGGCAAATAGCGCCTTTGGAAGACTACACAAAAGAGTCTGGAAAAACAACCAACTGAAAAACCTCACAAAGATAAGCGTATACAGAGCCGTTGTCATACCCACACTCCTGTTCGGCTCCGAATCATGGGTCCTCTACCGGCACCACCTACGGCTCCTAGAACGCTTCCACCAGCGTTGTCTCCGCTCCATCCTCAACATCCATTGGAGCGCTCACACCCCTAACGTCGAGGTACTCGAGATGGCAGAGGTCGACAGCATCGAGTCCACGCTGCTGAAGATCCAGCTGCGCTGGATGGGTCACGTCTCCAGAATGGAGGACCATCGCCTTCCCAAGATCGTATCATATGGCGAGCTCTCCACTGGCCACCGTGACAGAGGTGCACCAAAGAAAAGGTACAAGGACTGCCTAAAGAAATCTCTTGGTGCCTGCCACATTGACCACCGCCAGTGGGCTGATAACGCCTCAAACCGTGCATCTTGGCGCCTCACAGTTTGGCGGGCAGCAGCCTCCTTTGAAGAAGACCGCAGAGCCCACCTCACTGACAAAAGGCAAAGGAGGAAAAACCCAACACCCAACCCCAACCAACCAATTTTCCCTTGCAACCGCTGCAATCGTGTCTGCCTGTCCCGCATCGGACTGGTCAGCCACAAACGAGCCTGCAGCTGACGTGGACTTTTTACCCCCTCCATAAATCTTCGTCCGCGAAGCCAAGCCAAAGAAGAAGAAAAAAAAAAAAAAATTATGAATAAGGTTAGGTCTGGTTCTTGAGTTAAGAATTTAAATTGGAGAAAGGACAATTTTGTGGAAAGTTGTTTTCTGGCAAGGATGTGTTCAGTAAGTGGAGGCCTTCAAAGGCAAAATTTTGAATATGCAGAGTTTGCATGTTCCTATTAGGATTAAAGGTAATGTTATCAGGCAAAGGGAACCATGGTTTTCAAGGGATATTGGCAATCTGGTTAAGAAGAAGAGAGAGGTGTACACCAGGTACAGGCAACAAGGAGAAAATGAGATAATTGAAGAGTATAGAAAATGTAGGAAAATACAAGAAGGAAATAGGAAGGCAAAAAGAAAGCATAAGGTTACTTTGGCAGATAATGCAAAGGTAAATCTGGAGGGTTTCTGCAAGTATGTTAAGAGTAAAAGGATAGTAAGGGACAAAATTGGTCCCTTAGGTTATCAGAATGGATGAGTAACAAGATGGGGGAGATCTTAAACAGTTTTTTTTTGCATCAGTATTTACCCAAGAATCTGGCATAATGGATAAGGAAAGAAAGGAAATAAACAGTAATGGCATGGAGCATATAGTCATTAAAAAGGAGAAGGTTCTTGCTGTTTAGCAACGAATAAAGGAAATAAATCCCCCGGGCCTGACATGATATTCCCTCGGACCTTGAGGGAAATAAGAGTAGAAATTTCAGGGGCACTGGCAGAAATATTTATAACATCCTTATCGATGGATGAGATGCTGGAGAATTGGAGGGTAGCTCATGTTGTTCCATTATTTCATAAAAGCTCTAAAAGTAAACCAAGAAATTACAGGCCGGTGAACCTGACATCAGTAGTAGGTAAATTATTGGAGAAGATTCTGAGAGATAGGATATATAAGTATTTGGACAGCCAAGGGTTAATTAAGGATAGCCATCATGGCTTTGTGCATGGTAGGTTGTGTTTAACAAATCTTATAGAGTTTTTCAAGGAGGTTACCAAGAAAATAGATGAAGGAAAGGCTGTGGATGTTGTGTACATGGACTTTAGTAAGGCCTTTGACAAGATCCCACACGGGAGGCTAGTTCAGACACTAGATATCCATGGAGAGATTGTAAACTGGATTTGAAATTGGTTGAATGGGAGAAGACAGATTTGTAGTGGAAAATTGCTTCTCAAACTGGAGGCCTGTACTTAGTGGTGTGTCTCAGGGATCGGTGTTGGAACCATGGGTTGCTTGGTGCCTATATTAATGATCTGAATGAGAATGTAGAAAATTGGATCAGCAAGTTTGCTGATGACACTAAGATTGGAGGCATTGTGGACAGCGAGGAAGGCTTTCAAAGCTTGCAGAGGGATCTGGACCAGCTGGAAAAATGGGCCAGAAAATGGCAGATGGATTTTAATGCAGACAAGTGTGAGGTGTTGCATTTTGGAGGGAAAACCCAAGGTAGGACGAACACTGTAGATGATAGGGCACTGAGGAGTGCGGAGGAACAAAAGGATCTGGAAATTAAGATACATAATTCCATGAAAGTGGCATCACAGGTAGACAGGGTTATGAAGAAAGCTTTTGGCATCTTGATCTTCATAAATCAAAGTATTGAGTACAGGAGTTGGGATGTAATGGTGAGGTTGTACAAGACATTGGTGAGGTCAAATTTGGAGTATTATGTGCAGTTCTGGTCCCTAAACTACAGGAAGGATATCAGTAAGGTAGTAAGAGTGCAGAGAAGATTTACTAGGATGATGTTGGGTCTTCAGAAGTTGAGTTACAGGGACTCTATTCCTTGGAGCGCAGAAGAATGAGGGGAGATTTGATAGAGGATTACAAAATTATGAGAGGTATAGACAAAATAAATGCAAGTAGGCTCTTTCCACTTAGATTGGGAGAGATAATAACAAGAGGACATGCACTGGGTGAAAGAGGAAAGGTTTAGGGGAAAATTAGGGCGAACTATTTCACTCAAGAGAGTGGTGGGAGCATGGAATGAGTTGTCTTTTGACTTGGTAAATGCAGGCTCACTCAAGTTTTAAAAATAAACTGGATTGATATATGGATGGGAGAGGTCTGGAGGATTATGGAATGGGTGCAGGTCAGTTGGACTAGCGGTATGAAGTTTTCCACACGGACTAGAAGGGCCAAATGGCCCATTTTCTATGTTGTAGTTTTTTATGGTTCTATGGGTTACTTTGGAAGCCTTTTTTAAACAATGGAGCAATGTGAGTTACTCCCCCAATCCTCCGGAACCTCACCTGTGGCTAAGGACATATTAAACATTTCTGCCGGAGCCCCTGCAATATTTGCACTAGTCTCCCACAATATCTTGACAGGACCTGGAGATTTATCCACCCTTATTTGCTTTAAGACACCAAGCAGCTCCTACTCTTTAATATGTATAGGTCCCATGACCTCACTGTTTGTTTTCCTCTGTGCCAATTTCTTGAGTAAATACTGATGCAAAAAAAATGATTTAACATCTTTCCTATCTCTGGGACAACGTGGTTAACGTAGTGGTTAGCACAACGCTGTTACAGCACCAGCAATCAGGACCAGGGTTCAAATCCCATGCTGTCTGTAAGGAGTTTGTATTTTCTCTCCGTGTCTGCGTGGCTTTTCCCTGGGGTCTCTGTTTTCCTTCTACCGTTCAAAGAAGTACCAGGGATTGTGGGTGTAATTAGGTAGCACGCGCTCGTGGGCCAAAAGGGCCTGTTACGGTGCTGCATGTCTAAATTTTTAAAAAATCTCTTTTGGCTCCATACATAACCGACCACTCTGATCTTGAAGGGGACCAATTTTCTCCCTTACTATCCTTTTGCTCTTAATATACCTGTAGAAACCGCTAGGATTTTCCTTCATGTTGTCTGCCAAAACAACCTCATGTCTTCTTTTAGCCTTCCTGATTTCCTCCTCATGTTTTTTCTTGCATTTTTTATATTGCTCAAGAACCTCATTTACTCTGTGTTGTCTATAATTGCTATATAGTTCTATTTTCTTTTGAACCAGATCCCCAATGTCCCTCAAAAACCAAGGTTCCTTAATTCTGACAGGAACATAAAAACTCATTACTTTCAAAATTTCAACTTTAAATGCCTTCCACTTACTGAACACATCCTTGCCAGAAAACAACTTGTCCTAATCCACACTGTCTAGATCCTTTCTCATTTCCTCAGAATTGGCCTTTCTCCAGTTTAGAATCTCAGCCCAAGGCCCAGACCTATCCTTCTCCATAATTAACTTGAAACTAATGGCATTATGATCATTATGACCCAAAATGTTCCCCTCCACATACTTCTGTCACCTCTCCTGCCTTGTTCCCTAATACAAAATCCAGTACTGCAAGATTTAGAAAATTTTCTGAACATATTTGACAAGCTCCAAGCCATCCAGTTCTTTTATTGTATGGGAGTCCCAGTCAATATGTGGAAAGTTAAAATCTCCTACTCTCACAACTTTGTGTTTCCTGCAGCTGTCTGCTATCACGCTTCAGGTTTGTTCCTCCAATTTTCACTGATGATCTGCATTGCAATTGATAATACCACCCCATTACTGTAGTCATACCTTTCCCATTCCTCAGCTCCACCCATATAGCTTTAGTAGACGAGCCCTCAGATCTGTCCTGCCAGAGCACAGCTGTGATATTTTCACTGATGAGCAATGCCTCCTGGTCTATCATCCATGAAATAACAGAAGCCCAGAATATTGAGATGCCAGTCCTGCCCCTCTGCAACCAAGTTTAACTATTAGCCACAATGTATTAATTCAGTGTGCCAATCCACGCTCTAAGCTCATTTGCCTTTCCTACAATACTCCTTGCATTGAAATAGATGGACCTGAGAACATTTCCAGCACATATGAAGACTGCAGTCTTCATATAATCTTTTAATCCTCCACCCACTATCTATTCTAGTATTCTGGTATCTGTCCCCCTGCAAATCTAGTTTAAGCACCCCACAAGAGCAGCACTAGCAAACCTTCCAGCCAGGATATTAGTCTCCCACAAGTTCAGATGCAAAGCATCCCATTGGAACAGTTCCCACCTTCCCTGGAAGAGAGCCCAATGATCCAGAAACCTGAACCTCTCCCTTTTACATCAGATCTTTAGCCACATGTTGAACTGCATTATCCTCCTATTTCTAATCTTACTAGCATGTGGCACAGGTAGCGATCCTGAGATCACAACCCTGGAAGTCTTGTCCTTCAACTTAGTGCCTCACTCCCTGAACTATTTTTGCAGGACCTCATCACCTTTCCTACCCACATCACTGGTCCCTACATACAACATCTGGCTGCTTACCCTCCCTCCTGAGAATGCCATGAACTCAATCTGTGATACCTCGGACCCAGGTACCAGGGAGGGAACATTGCTTTGGTACATACAATATCAGGACTGAAAGTTTGATAGAAATGACTCATGAAACCTGCAGGACATGGTGTTCACATTGAAGTATTCATGCATAAATGAATAGGTTCCTATCTTTCCCCTAGCCTGTGCATATTGAGATATAGTGAATCAGATGGAAGTTTATTATCCTCTATTACCTAGAGTGTGCCACACAGATCTACTGTTTATGTTAAACCCCACCCTCCATTGTTTTTATAGTTATAAGGCAGCAGTAGGCTTAAAATTGTAGAAGATGTCAAGTACCAAGAGGCATCTGTTTATATAAGGTGATTTTCTTGTGGATTAAAATTCAGTGTATTAGTTTTTGTAAAACTCAGATTTGATTACATCAGCATTGCAAACAGAGAATTTTCTGAAATTCAGTCAGCTCCTCACCTAATGCCATTTATCATTCAGTCAATAAAGATTAAATTGGATTTTCTGAACCCTGGGATAAAACAAAGTAAAATTCTAGAAAATTGAAGAGGTATGGGATTTTGCATGGATCATCATAACACCCTTTAAACCTTCTCAGTGTTGAATGTCATCTTCAGATGGAAAGAAAAAATAATTAATAATAAATACCAGAATTGCATCTGACAGATTGTTTTCAAATAATTTTAATTCAAATTTTGACACATTGAGGCTCTGAGGAATATTGAAAATATGACTTTCTTTTCCTTTTTTCAAAACTATAAAGTGCCAGCATTTTTCTCTTCTGCATGTTTCCCAAAATTAGAACATTCATCTAATGTCAACGTCAAGTGCTCTCCATTCAGGGATGAGGTGCTGGAGGTTTGATCTGTGTCGAGTAGATCTGTGTAATAGGGGATAATAAACTTTCATCTGGTTCACTATGTCTCAATATGCACGGGCTATGGGAAAGATAGCAACCTATTCTTTTAGGCAGGAACACTTCAATTTGAGCAGTGTCCTGCAGGTTTCAGGAGTAATTTCTATCAAACTTTCAGTCCCTATATTGTATACACCAAACAATGTTGCCTCCCTGGTGCCTGGGCCCAAGATATTGAGTTCATCTGTAGACTAAAAGTAGAAAATGCTGGAAATACTCAACAGGTCAGGGAGAGAAACAGATAACATTACAGGTTGATGATCTTTCACCAGAAGTGAGAAAAGATGGAAATCCAAAATGATTTTAAAAGAAGTGGATTGGAAGGAAAGAAGGGTATCTGCAATAGGCTGGAAACCAGGAAAGAATCCATGCCACAAGTGGTGCTGGTGTTGGCTGAGAGGGGTTAGAGGCTTATTATTAAGTGCAGGTGCTCTGACTAAAGGAAATATAAACAGAAAAGCGATGATTGTAAATTAAGAGAGAAAGATGAAACAAACCATGAAATACAGAAAACTGGATATTCTAGAAATAATTTCTGCAGATTTTATAGATGAGGATTCTTTGTTTCAGTATGCCTTTGTTCAAAGTATCAAAGAGACTGTGTTAAGTTCACACAACAACTGGTGAACAGCAGTTCCTTCGGCTTAAAAGAAATCTTGCACAGACAATTTTCAACCCTCAGTTCCGACTGTGGCAGACTTGAATTACTCTCCTATTGTAGCATTGCTGTGCTGAGTGGGATATAGCAGGTGGGATCTGGCCTCCTCAAAACTCCAGAGTGGTTGCTTCTTCTTCTGGAAACCCTTCAATAAGAACAATTCCAATCAATTTGGTCAGGTCAAATCCATTTCCATTACAGTCTTGTATCAGGCAGGTTATCGTTCCAATTCTCCTCAATCTTTCGTGCTGCAACCTCATCTCCAACAAGCTGACCTGCTGGCACAGGATGCATGGGAAAATGTTGTTTGCACTCCAGAACCAAGGTTCTGCTGACCTTAATAACAGACCTCTAGTACACCCATTCCTTGATTTTCAAAAGGGATGTATATACAGAAAAAAATTTGTTACATGAAGAAATACGTTTTTGAAATTTTGGTATAATGCATTCCTATGCTCAGAGAGTAATGCACTATTTATTATAGTGAAAAGCCGATTAATAAGTCATACACATGTGCACTAAATAGTCAATGGTATCTTCATAAATCAAGGAATATAAAGATAGTACATACATTTGGAGGCTAAATTCCAACATTTAATAAAGCTTACAGACAATGGGCTGATATTAGTCATTTAAAAGCAAAAGTTCCTGAGCCAACCTCACCCACTTGCCATTATTAATCCTTGATAATAACAGTTTCAACAAGAAATAATTTCCGCAATTCAGGAGGGGACCTCTTGCTGAAAGCAGGTGTTGAGGTTTGGCCATCTGAGGGTAAGAATGTTTACATTTATCGACTCAATCCAAGGACAAAAACACACAGGACAATGGTGATCTCTTCCCTCTGGTACACTTCTGAGACATGGACAACTCAATAGCAGGTCATCATAAAATCCACAGGCAGGAGATGTTATGTCAGAATACTTCACTGGGCCAAATTCCCCATAGCAAATTTCTAACCACTCTCCAGCAGTTCCAATGAGAGGCTATGTCACTTGCATATATGACATCAAGTACTTCACTCTGACTGTCAGCATACCATGGGATTCTAAGAGAACAAAGGAAACAATTACTTCCTTTTAAAATATTTTTATGAGTTTGAATTTAAAGCAGGAAAAACAGAAGTACAAAAAAGCAATTGTGGAGTGCTAAGTGTAAATAACAGATTAAATCATTAAAAAAGATACAGAAATCATAACATATTCACAATTTATAGGCATATTAATAATTTAACCCCATCCCTACTTTATCCACAATGTATGATAATAAGCATATTTAATACTAAAATGAAAACAGAGAGAAAAAAAACAAATAAAAGGAAATCAATTTAAGAATATTCTTAAGGCCTCCTTGAAAATTTGTGACAACTTTGCTAACTTGTGGGAATTACCATCCAAGACGGTTCAAAATGATTGGCATTGAGAGCCTCAGGACACTTCCGAGAAGTATAAGGAAGTTCTGTGAAAACAGTGGAAGGTGCGCACACTCTCCTGTACCACCACCCATCACATCCATCAGGCAACTTTGCAGCAGCATCTGAAGATCATACACTGGCCTTATAAGCCACCTCAGAACTCATTGAATTGTACAGTCTTGTTCTCGTTATCCAAGAAAGAATATACTTAGCAAAGGAGAAGTGCATCAAAGATTGATTCAATCAGCCCCAGGGGTGGTGGGATTGCAGTATGAGAAGTTGACTGTAACTCAAGGATTTAGAAGGAGATTCGGGATTCAAGATTCCTTTATTGTCATGTAATAGTATAGAACATGTAATATTGCACAGAATTTCCTTCTGTTTGCTGTAAGGCAACCATTACTTTTCTCTGGCACCCCTTCCAGTCAAAGAAAAAGAAAGGCAAAAGAGATTCCCTTCAGGGTCATTGAGTTTTCATGGATTCACCTCCAGCACTCCTGCAGCCTCTACAACCGCCGGACTCCAGTTCGATAGATCAGCCACCCAAGCTCCAGATCCAAAGCTCCAACACAATCAGGAAGTCTTCAGCACAAAGGCCCTTCGGGAGCCAGTCTCCAGCAGCCCACAGTCCCCTGTGTCCTGCAGCTGCTGAACCCCTTGCTGGTCCACTGCCATGGTCACTTACTTGTAGTGTCATTTCCTTTGCTCCTCTTTCTCAATTTCGGATGTTCTCCCCATTTCTGTTGCCCTGCACCAGTCTCTGCTCCCCTGAAGTCTGCCACTGCCATCACTCAGATCTTAGTAAAGAATACACAATTCTTAAAGAGCTTGATGGGCAAGATACAATAGGGGATGTTTCCCCTTGACTGAGGAGTCCAGGACCAGGACCAGAACCAGGGACACAGTTTTAGAGTTGTGAGTTATTTAGGGCTGAGATAGGGCAGGGTATTAAAGCATAGGATGGTGTTCTGGGTTGTTGTCTCATACTCTTGACTCCTTGACAAAAGAAAAAGAAGTGTAGCCTGAAAAATGATTTTCCAGGAAAAAAAAAGCTTCAGTCACAGGGAAGAAAATGAGGCTTAATTGGCACAGTTTGCTGGTGTCAAAATAAATGGAGCCAATCAACCTCCAAGAGTGCGGAGAAGGCAGAGCACTTGATTGATCCAAAATCTCTTCAGCAACAGTGCATGTCTGAGGTCATGGACTGCAACACACACAATTCTGGGGGTTTTGCAAATCATTGAACAAAGAGATTCTGCAAAGAATTTTGACCTTGGTACGTCCAAGGAGGAAGGATGTAAGAAGAACAAGGTGGGGATGGAACAGTTGAAGCTGGAACAGGTGACAGATGTGGAGGTCCTGGGATGAATAGCAGAGTTACTTTATCTGACATGAGCACAAAGCATGGGCCCAGTGTAGCTTGTTCACATTTTAAATAACAGTTTCCCCTTCTCTCCTGGAGTCAGTGATTGATGTAAGGTACATTCTCCAAATGGTCTCCTTTCAGGCACAGGCACACTATCAACAGACTTAGTTCCAACTGAAATTAATAGACAACAACCAAAACTGGGAATATTCGGCTACTTACAGATCTGGCTTCTGAGGCCATTTTATTGTTCTGATCTTTAATGACAGGAACACCAAGAGCATCCTTGTGTCCTTCTGCAGCCACAATGTGAGATACGACTCACCCTGAGCCATTTCAGAGTGATCCTCAAAGACTGTTGGTCAGACAGATAGATTCAAATAGATTCAGCAAGACAAAGATCTCATCGAGAAGCTGACAAGATAGGGAAGGCAAAGCATTTGAATTGACGCTGTGAACATCAATGACAACCTCGTGCACTCAGCAACCGAGTACTCTGCACTGGTAATGAAGCAGTTCAAGCCACATACATCTTGGTATCTATCTGAACACAGAATGTGGACAATCATTGGAACACTTAAGTCTCCTCTCAACTTTCCCAAAAACATCCATCACAATGTCACCACTCTCCAATGCACTGAAGGAACTAACCATCTCCCTTTCCACTAGGGCATCACTGTTGTTTCTTGTCATTGTTCAAAGTCATGCAAATCCTCTGGACATTCAACTTCCAAGGTAATTTCAACTCCAATAGATCACGAGACACTAAATGGGACCCCCATAAACCCACAAGTGGATAAAGAGCCAGAGGAGAGATCCCCAGCTTTGATCATGCACATAGGTTATAGGCATCTCTGAATGGTATCAACACAACTCAGACCACCATGTTCAAGAACGGCTGCTACCCCTCCACTATCAGACTCCTCAATGACAAACTCAATCAGAGACGCACTTAAGGACCCTTACTTTTGCACTTTATTGATTTTTTCCTCTCTGTATTGCACAGTCAGTTTGTTTATATTTTTTATTTGTTTACATGCATATGCATATTTTTGAGTACAGTTTTTTACACTAATAGTAATTCTGCCTTGCCCGCAGGGAAATAAAATCTTAGGATTGCATGTCATGTCATCCATGTACTCTGACAATATATTGAACTTTGAACAAATCACAGCAGATGAGGAACCTGATGCACAAAAGTAAATAAAATCTTTTCTAAACCACATGTGGAACATGCTCAGTACATGCATGAAGGGGATATGAGGGCAAAATGCTCTGCCTTGACAGACATCATAATTTGGGTTAATTGTCTAAATGTAAAAGGATAGCTGTTGCTCTGCAGTCACACCAGCTGAATGAAAGCTTTCTCGCTGTTTTCTCCTTGGAGGCCAATGTCACTTTGTCTCTCATTTCCTGGATATTTTTGTCCCCAAGCAGCCACAGGATATCTCTGCCACTTCTCCCAAAATGCTGCTTGCTGCTGGAATAGGCAGGTTATTCAGCCACTGGATTGATAAGATCCTATTTCATCTACTCTGAAATGAGATGATGGCATCTTGAGCAGTAGGGTTTCCAGTGTTGTTGGCTGCACTCATTCCTGCACTAGGGTTCAATAAAGAACCTCACCATTTTCATTACTAGGAATGGTGTTCACATCCTCAATGAGCAACCTGTTGTGCAACATGATAAGCATCAACTCATAATAAATACCCATTATCTGAGGGAAATATTGCCATACATTTTTAGTGCCCAATGCCCTTTAATCAGGAGAAACAAGGGCATCCTTCTATGACTGTGGCTGGTCTCACCTGTGCACTCTTCTACCACAACAGGAGAATGAAGGGGAACTAAGTCGGTTGATAGTAATCTGTGTGCCTGTGCCTGAAAGGAGACCATTTGGAGAACGTACCTTACATCAATCACTGACTCCAGGAGAGAAGGGGAAACTATTATTTAAAATGTGAACAAGCTGCACTGGGCCCAAGCTTTGTGCAGGAGAGGGGCAGAATGGTTAATGAGGCAGTTAGCTAGACTCCAGCACAGTCTGTAAGGTATTTTCTCCCCGTGTCTGCACTGATTTCTCCCATGTGCTCCAGTTTTCTCATACCCTCCAAAATGTACAAAGTTGTAGGTTAATTTGGCAGCATGGGTTTAAAAGACCAACATTGGCTTCAACCAGAATCTACCTTTCCCAATCTCACAGCCCATAACTCTGTTTTTCATGTTCATTTTTTGATTTAGATTTAAACATCTAGAGTTTTTTCATCAAATAATTGTTGCTGGATTAAGTGGAATTCAGGTAAGGTCAGGATCAGCTTTATCTTGCTGTCAAAAGGGGGCATCATTGCTTCTGCAAGATACTCGGTGCTTTTGAGATTAATGTGAAAGCTTGGGTTTAATGGAGTCGACAATCTATATGGTACTTCTCATTTTTTTTAGATCTTCAGTAATTCTGTCACCCAGAACCTGAACTTTACAATCACTGTCCACAATGGGTTCTTTAAATGGTGATCAGGACTCCTGATGATGCAAACTTTTTGAAATGAATCATGATCACAAGATCCTCACTTTTAGAGGACTGCATTACACTTCCTTTGAAACAAATGCAATTGAAGAGGAGCTTTAAAAGCAATCACAAAGAGATACTTACTGTGTAATAACAGCAATCACTGGTGAAGAGGTGTAAAAAAAAATGCATTTCACCAAAGCCCATTCTTATCATCTGAAAGTCGCATTTAGTCAAAGGAGAAAAAGAAAATCACATCCAGGTGACGGTGTAATTGTGAGAGACGCACGCATGCTGAAGGGCATGTTCTATGCAGCTTTAATTAACTCACCTTCTTTAAAAGCAAGCAGGACATAAAACCTCTTTATAAGATCAGAAAGGAGGGGAAAAAGAAATCAGGCACAGAATCAATTTAAAAGATTAGAAAGAAATGAAAGATTCTCCTCATTGAAAACACTCATTTAGTGCCCAGAGGGGGTCTTCCAGGAAAGTCTTTATGCAAATTGCCTTCATCAGACTGGAGCAGCTAAATGGAGTTGGTCAGCTGGGTTCACAGTGTGTAATTCTGTCTCTTGTATCAGAAGTCAATCATTGCTCCTTAGTTCCACCGCTGAATGTTAATATTGAAACCGCCACCTCATGCAGTTGAATGAATTGACCCAGAAACCAGGCAAAAAGTGTTGATTTCTGTTGATTAAAAGTGAACACTCTTGCTCTCTCTGCACCCCACCCTGGCCTTCCTGACCTTTTCACTCCGCTTTTTCTGAGAGTGGGGATGTCCACTAACCACTGGCAATTGTCCTCTAACTTGACAATTAATCTATGGAGCTGGTTCACTGCTATTGCCAATTGCTTTCCCCCTATATTCCACCGTCCACCTCAGCAGTCTAGCCTAAAGCCTTCTGACCTCTTCCCAGAGGAAAAGAATGGATAAATCTTCGTCTGCCTGATGCTAGGCACTGACTAAATATGTGAATCACAGTGGGGACAGATCCATCCTGTTGGGCTGGGAGCATCTTACTTGAATGGAAGTTTGGTGGAATAAGCAGCCGAGGCAAACACTAACCATCCAAAACAATATTTATGTATTTATATATATTTGAATACTTGTCTTGCATATGCATAGTTTGCCTGTATATGTGTTATGTTTGGTTGTGTGTCTGCATGTTTTGCACTGAGGACCATAGAACACTGTTTTATCGGGTTGTACTTGTGCAAGTGGATGATAAATAAACGACAATTAATCTAGGGAGCTGGTTCACTTGTATCCACCAGAGTGGAAAGAAGCAGGAAGATCTAGGTGGGAAGGAGGTGAGTTCAGGGGAGGAAGTTAAGAACAAAGGGAACTGAAGGAGGAAGGCGAGAATTGAGGAAGAGGGGTTGAGCAAGATTGAGTCGCTGTGGTCAGAGAGCCTTTGTAGGTGCTTGGGTATGAGTTTGTTTGCTCACTTCTATGTAAGCAGACACTCGTATATTGATGCAAAGTCCATGGAACAGAACTGGAGTGAAAGCAAGTTATCCTCAACTCCAAGGAACTGCCTGAAAAGAAAGGAACAAATTCGCCAACAGTAACATTTATTTCATTCTTCTCCAGTGAGAAAATTTGTGTACACAGCAGATTGGTAAAACATTGTTCATTCCTCAGGATTACAAGTCACAAGAGTTGTACGTTTTCTGAACTAGCACATGAGCAGAATGATTGTTAGTCCTCCAGGGTGTTCCAGGAATTAATTAATCTCCTGGGCATTGCTGCAAGCAACCTACAAGCAGAACCATCGGGGCACTAATGAAACAATTGTGTGGCTGGTTCATTTTCTGTAAGTACCTCTTTGTTGATTGATTATAAAAAAAAATGGAAGATGAGAACAAATTGCTTTTTGATTAGGTATTGGAAACTAGTAATCTGTAGGATTTACAAGATACATTCAACCAGAGTTGGTAATCTGAATGGCCATCTGGATCAATCATAAAGGGAATATGCAAGTAAGGCCAGAAACCAAGACATGAGAAAATATAAGGAATATTTGTGAGCTGATGGCACATGAAGAGATGCATTTGGTCAACTCCCTGTTTCACTGTCAGTACTGTCTGAATTTAAAACAAAAAAAAAAGACCGGTGACCAAAAACAGATAGGTGCTTCTTCCGACTTTAATTTGTTACAGCATTCAAAGCATCTAAATTGAGATTGGGAGCCGACAATATGTTCCAGGCACTTGATTGACCAGCATACTGCCCTATGTTAACATCAGCTCATATGTTGAGCAACAAATAATCTGCTAGAGGAGCTCTACAGGTCGAGCAGCATCAGTGGGAGAAACTAAAGGTCAGTGTTTCAGCCCGGAACTCTTAATCAAGACTGAGAGTGCAGAGGGGAGATGGCAAGTAGAATGTGAACAGGTTGGGGGGAGGGGGGGAGGGGGAGGGCTGGGTTTCTCCCACAGATGCTGCTCAATTGTTGGGTGCTTCAGGTTCTGGCGTCTGCAACTAATATGTTGATTTGCTCAGAAAACATTTCAACAAGTTGATTTGTCACAATATCATCAGTGCAGCTCTCAACACAAGTTTAGCAGTCTAAGAGGATGTTTTGTACATTTAGGTCACATTTATCCAACTATTTTCCCCCTATTTATTTCCCTCTTCATTGTGAGCTTGGAATCGCAAACAACAGAGTACCCTGGATGAAAGTAGCCATTCTCTGTGCTCTGCTCCAGTAGAAAACACCTGCAGAATTATATATTTTTCATCTCCTTAAGCCAAGGGACCTGAAATAAATTCAAAACAGAAATGTTGGAGGAACTCAGTTGGTCTCGTAGCGTTCTTCAAGGTAGGAGTAAAAAAAAGACAGGCGTCTTAATTAAAGGCTAGGGCAAGAAAGGGGAAAGACTGGGAGGGGGAGGAGTGCAGACCAACAGATTAAAGGTTTTAATTGGATATGATATGAGGAAAGGTGAAAATTGATTTTGCTTTTCACAGGAGACAAAGGGAAAAGGAGAGGAGGAGTGAGAGAGAGGAGGGGAGGGGGAAGGAGACAGGAGGAAGGGTGGGGGGGTGGGAAGGTTAGCAGAAACCTGAGATGTTGATGTTAATGTTATCTAGTTGGAAGGTGCCCAGTTGGAAGATGAGGTGTTGTTCCTCCAATTTGTGAGTGATCTCAGTCTGGCAGTGCATGGATAAACATGTCAGCAAGGGAATGGGGAGGAGAATTAAATGGTTATCCACTAGGAGATCACCTCTATTGTGGTGGACAGAGCCAGGTGCTTAATAAGGTGTCAGGAGTCAAACCCTTGCTTATAGTTCCAAAGCTTGCCCATTGTGGCAGTTGAGAAAGCCTTCACAACCAATGCTGGCACTCTCATGTAAACAACCCAACCATTAGAGGCATCTGGCATCAGAGACTTAAATTTCCACTATTACCATGAACTGAATGCAGAACCTAAATTAAAATTAAAAGCATAAAGTCAATCTACTTCCGATGGGATTGTGGAATTTTACTCTTCATTTGTAACATTGGCAGGAAGTAAACAAGAGAAGGTGGAACTCACAAAAGTGTCATAAACTCTCATGGCCAAATCCCTACGGACTCTAACGTGGCTTCACCAGGTCATTTAAATATATATCTGTTTCTCTTCTCAAGTGCAATTACTGCAGCTAGGATCAACCATAATGTGCAAATTATCCAAATACAAGCTTTCTTTTCAAAAAATAGTGAACTTGGGAGGCTTGATAAATGCTGGTGTCAGGAGACCATCTGTCTTTGCTAAATGCTAACTCAGGTCTCAGAGGTGAAAGGCCAGCATTCTTTTTTAAGTTTAAAAGGAAAATGAGTCCATGCATTATGTTACAACAGTGATCTTTCCCCTTTGACACGCAGGTTCAAATGCAGCCCAGGCAGATGGTATGAGGGTCTCCTTTCTGTGGCTGTTAAGGCTGTAAATGGAATGGGATTGTGAAACTAAACTCCCAGAACACAGCTCAAAATTCCATTACTAATCTCTGCTGGGTTTAATTAATATCAAGAGAATTTAAACGAAACAGAGGTCAATTATTTGTGGATTGCCTTTTGTATATAGAGAAAAAGCTTTGTGAATTCTGCAATGTTACACTTTATCTTTGTTTCAAATTTCATCTTTTATTGCACCAAATCTCTGATCTATAACATGGCAAGATCCACAGACTAATGTACCCAGTCAGCTGCGAACAACTCTGTAGCCTTCATCTGGTAGTGGATCTTGAGCCACTGTGCAAAGGTCTATCACTCATGCATTGCATCTTCTCTCACATCACTGCTAAGCATCACTGACTAAATGATCTTGTCACTTCCTTTTATATCTCTCACGGCTTGAATGGTTCCTTGGTCTTCAATCTGGTGGACAGGAACAACCACCTTTCAGAAGTCAGAAGTCTACCACATGAAGGATAAGATGAAGAATTCTCAATTGTGGCATAAGTGCACATCAAGAGCACTGCTTGGAATATACAGTGCAACATAGGACTCACTCATGGAATCCTGAAGATGGAAGCTTGACGAATAGACAGGGTTGTAGCCAGGGTCTGCAGTTTGCCACTTGGCTAGCAGATTGACACCACTATCTCTTTCCTGCAGCTATTATTTCCTTCAGGGCTGCTCACCCAAGGCCCAATCATCAATAAACACTTGGCTGCCAGCCCATATGACTTGTCAGCTGGTTGGAAATGAGACCTGAAATCTCATATTGGAGGAACCACAGAGGTCACCTTTCTTGCGACTGTCATCTCTGTCTTTGGTACACTAAAGGAAATATGAATTTGTGGCCAAATGTATTTTCCTAACTTCTTGCTGACAAGCAAGACAGCTGGATTAATGAGCACTCCTAATTTTTCTGACTATTGCTTATATTTGCTTTAGATTAATACAAATAAATTGCTATTTTATGCCCAGAAAGATTATTAGCTGCAGAAGCTCATTCCTTAATGCAAGAATTACCCCCTAAGATTAATAAGAATGGATTCTTCCGTAATGAATTATTGATTTTGTTTTCTCTTTTATATCATTCATCTTGCATTTACAAACCATGTGTCCCCTAAAACAGCATTAGTTAATAATCATATTATGCATAATAAGATGGCAACAAGAAGAATGAAGTTGGGTCAACTTGGGAGGACCACAACTCAGGAGGTGAAGGGGAGATTGGGGATAAATAAGATAGAAATAGGAGAATAAGGAAAATGTTGGATGTTGTAGGAATGTTGTCTTATAAAGAGTTGAAAATAAGAAAACAGAAATGGAAAAGGAGGAAAGGTAATGATGGAAAAACGGAAAGAGAAGATAAACAAAATATAAAAGGGCTACGCTGAACTATATGTCTTTAAATATTAATGGAATACATAACCAAATTAAAAGGAAGAAACTACCAAATTTAAATGAATAAATGTATTCCATTAAAAAAAAACTTGGGAGGACCAGATTAGGATCTACCTTTGGCTGTGGATTTCCCCAGCTTCCAAAACTCTGCTAACAGTTAATATAAACAATTGACAGGGGACAAAGTTACTAGCAATTGGTTCCGAGCCCAGGAAAGGAAATAAAAAGAGTGGATAGGTTCTAACATTTACATCAGTGTTTTAGTGACATTCATGTTGACTTTGTTTGTTGAATTCCCTCTTATCAGGGTGTGTTTGCTCCTGCCATTGAGTGCAAGTGGAAGTCCAGAACCTTCAAACATTTCTGAGTCCAGGAGCCAACCTTCTCAAGATTCAAGATTCAATTTATTGTCATTGTCAGTGTCATTTTACACATGAAATTACTTTTGCCTGCTATAAGGCAGACAGATTTGCCATTGGCAGAAATTCCCTGAAGTACCTCTTACAGTCAGTGAAAGAGAAGCAAAGGAGACTCCCCTCAGAGTCATCAAATGACCTCCAGCGTTTCCACAGCCTCCAGAGCCACACAGAATCCAGTCCAAACCATTGATAACCCAAGCTCCAGATCCAAACCTCTGACACGGTCAGAAACCCCTCACCACCTTTGGCACCCCCTCGCATCCCGGTTCTGATACCTGGTACCCCTTCAGCCACTTTCGAGCCTGTCTCCAGCAGTCTACAGTCTGGCATGGGTCCCCCGACAGCAGTCTCCAGCAGCCTCCAGCCTCCGTGGGTTCCACGGAGCCCACCCCATGCATAGGTCTTTCAGCCGCAGAGCCCCCTCACTGGTCCACCACTGTGGTCACCATCCTGTGGGTTGTCAGCTTTTCCTTCTCAGATGGGGATGGTCACCTCCATTTTCTGGACCAGTCTTACGCTCCCCTGGAGTCCGCAACCCCTCGTGGTTGCGGCTGATCGTAGGCGCTGCCATCTTAGGTGCAGAACCCATGGTTGTGGGATTTTAAATAAAACTAACATCGACTCCTTTAATAGGCCGTTCAAAGCCTGTGCGGAGCAGACGGACTCCACAGGAGCGTTGTATCTTCGCTCCTCGCGGATCCGCCTCAGCGGCAGCGCTGGCATTGCAATGTCTCCCGCAATGCCGCCATTTTCAAAAATCTGCCTACCATTGAAACAAGAACGTCTGCATAACCTGTGAAAGTAGTAACTCCACAAAAGGGCTGGAGAAAATCAGCAGGTCATTCGGCATCCATAGGGGGCAAAGCTATATACCAATGTTCAGGCCTGAGTTTTGACGAAGCTGGTTTGATGAAAGGCTCAGGCCTGAAATGTTGGTTACATGGACACTGTGGAACCTGTTGAGTTTCTCCAGGATAATTGTGTATTTTTTTTTGACACAAGAATCTGATGATGCAGCTTTTTCCCAGGAGCTCATTGTGTTTTTTCTTTGCAGGTCTTCTGCTAAAATCCCCCAACAGACCAATACTATAACATGTGGAATCTTCAGAGGCATTAAATGTTTGTATTTATAGAATCTTTCCTGTCAATTTCTTATGTGGCAACTTTAGCAGAGACTGCAGACCTCTGACTACATTTTGGGAGACTCCAGACTGAGAGCAGACTCTCCAAACCTTCAGAATTTTCTCCCAGAGCTGTAGTTAATATTCTGCAACCTGCTACAGCAAAAGAGGATAAAATTCATTGGTTCAATAAAATGA
This sequence comes from Narcine bancroftii, assembly GCF_036971445.1. NCBI lineage: Eukaryota > Metazoa > Chordata > Chondrichthyes > Torpediniformes > Narcinidae > Narcine > Narcine bancroftii. The sequence continues at coordinate 124,769,496 of NC_091472.1, forward strand.
TCAAGAAAGAAACTTGGAACATTTTATTTATTAATTATAAAAGTATTTGAGATGTGATAAAAGATGATTGACAAAAGTCATCCAAAGTGATTTGAAGCAGAGGAAGTAATCTTCCATTGTTATAGATGTGTTGGAGGAGTGACACAGAGGTGTGGGTGAGAGATGGGAAGAGGACATGTGATAACACTATCAGCTTTACAGGCACCAGGCAGAATTACAGCACATCCTGCTTTTCATTTGCAGAGGAATGCCTTTGCCAACTGGAAGAATGGAGCAGGTGATCCAACTAATTTCTACCGTCTTCCCGCAGAAGTACTACCGGTTCTGCAGTCCCTCAAGTTCATGTTTCTTATCATCAGATTGTACATGTGTAACCCAACGAAACAATGTCTCTCCAGATCATAATGTACACACAAAAAGACAGGACATAAAGATCACATAAATAATCAAAAGACATATACAGTAAAACCCCTGGTATCCGGAATTCAAGCAACCGGCAGACTCAAGCAAATGGCAAATAAAAAATCCAGGAAAATAATTTTTTTTAAAAAATTCGTAACATACACGCAAGTTTAAAATTGTGAAAGTAAATGTTCTCTGAAGTAACACAAAAACCTTTGGTGAAGATGGGAGCAAATATTTGGGCCGGGAAGTGCCTTGGTCGTGCTTTACTCATAGCAGGTGTTTGAATAAAGTTGTGCGAAACAGCAATGGCTTCGCCCAGTGTAGAGCTCGTCGAAAGAACCAAAGACTTGTTGATCCAAACCAAGGCTTTTATTAGCAAAAGACAGGAGCTCTTCACAGGTGGCCGACCAGTCCGGAATGATCCGACCTGGCTAGGGACACAACCATTTAAGGCCCAGACAGTAGGCGTGGCTAAGCTCTCAGCCAATCGCTGTAAGCACAGTCTAGATACTGTAACTATATACACTATATACATTGGTGATAGATCTGTACTTTCGCACCCAGGAAAAAGAGCTGGTTGCTGTCATTCGCCATTAGGGTGAATCTCTTAAAGTGTCTCCTTATCTCTGTTCAGTAAGAGTTGCTCTGGTCAGAGGTTTTATCAGCAAACTTGGGAAAGAGGGGAGTTAATTATCTATAATATTATTGTGCATCTTTCAGGTGGCTCCATGGTAGGGGAGGAACCTGCAGATGCAGCAACAGTTATTTTTTTTCAAAGAATGTGACTGAAAATAGAATAAAATGCTTTGTTTATATATTCATGCAAGTAAAGTTTGATCAGTATAAGTACAGTATATTATTTTGGTCTTTTAAACTATTTATTCTTAATGTAGTTAGACATTGTAAGAGTAAGCCTCTAACAACTGGAAAATACACTTAGCCAGCATCTACCAATTTCCATAGATGCCAGATGCCAGAGGTTTTCACTGTATGTGAATATTTGGGATGATTGTCACAGTTACAGGATACTATTCATCAGTCTAACAGCTTGCAGGAAGAAGCTATTTCCAGGCCTGGGGGTCTTGATTTTGATGCTCCTGTACTTTCTTCTCTATAGTTTTGGTACTGTGCGCTGGATGGAAAGGGTCTTAAATAATTTCTTGAGCCCTATTGAGACAACGCTCCCAGTAAATGTCATCTTTTGAGGAAAGGGAGACCCCAGTGATCCTCTTGGCTGCTTTAATTATCCTCTGTATTGATTTCCGGTCTAATGCTTTCTGGCTAGCATACCACACAATGATTCAGCCAGACAGGACAGTCTTAATTGTACTCCTGCAAATGATTGTCAAGATGGGGGCCAGTAGCCTTGCCTTCCTCAAACTCCTTAGGAAGTGTAGGTGCAGCTGCAGCTCCCTGACTAACGAGGAGACGTGCTGGGTCCTGAATAGATCATCACTTATAGGCACACCAAGGAACTTTGTGCTTTCTGGTCTCTTCACAACGGAACTGTTGATGTGCATTGGAGAATGGGCATCCTTCATCCTTATGAAGTCCACAATCATCTCCTTTGTCTTGTCCATGTTGAGACTGAGGTTGTTGTTCTCACACCATTTTGTGGGCCTTTCAACCTCCTCTCTGTAGTGCAGTGGTTCCCAACCTTTTTCTTCCAACTCACATACCACTTTAAGTATTCCCTATGCCATAGGTGCTTTGTGATTAGTAAGGGATTGCTTAAGGTGGGATGTGGGTGGAAAGAAAGAAATTTGAAAACCACTGTTTTAATCGTGTCTAATTGACTTGTTATGTGCACGGTTTCAGAACTCCAAAGGAAATGGGCCAATGACAATTTTTCTCAAGCAAAATATTTTGGTAACAATTGGGTCTAGAGCAGTAGTTCTCAACCTTCCCTTCCCGCTCACATCCCACCTTAAGCAATCCCTTACTAATCACAGAGCACCAATGACATAGAGAATACTTAAAGTGAGTTGGAAGAAAAAGGTTGGGAACCACTGCTGTCGTGCGACTCATCATTGTTGCTGATGAGGCCAACTACTGTTGTGTCATCCGCAAACTTGATGAATCTGTTAGAACTGAATCTGGCATTGCAGCCAAGAGTCAGCAACGTGAACAGTAGTGGACTGAGCACACAGTCCTGGAGCGTGTCAGTGCTCAGCACGATGAGGTTTGAGGTTTTCCTGCCACCCTGGACACACTGTGGTCTTTCCATCAAAACGTCCAGAATCCAGTTGCAGAAAGGGATGTTAAATCCTAGTGAGGACAATTTATCTACCAGCCTCTGCACCCCCTGCCTTCAAATACTCAATATGAGGAAAATATACTCTGGAACTTCAAGTATATATTGATCAAGATACGATGCTCTTACTGACAAAGATAATGTTTCAGGCTGATGGGTTTTCACTACTTCTGATGACATTTCATCACCTTTAATGTTAACATTTAATTTTAGCAGCTGCAGATTTGTTTTTTTTTTGCTTTCAACTGAGATTTCAGTATGTTTTTTAAATTAAAATTCCTACTTCCCTGAGGAAAAAAATGAAAAGCCATCCACTCCTGATCATTACCCCATGAAGCCACTAAGATACTGAGGATCAGGGTTTGGGTACGAGGCCTCTCACAGACAATATGCCCTGTCAGATTGCAGGAACACATATAATAAATGTTTTCAGTGTACCAATGAAACAACTCCACAAGAATCAACAGGTAGTGCACAGTCAGTGACCAGCAAGACTAGGCTGAGGGAACGATAGGCTTTAATATACAGAAGAACCTTGCTGGCCTGGATCCAGGTATAGAAATGGAGGGAAGGGAGAGGTGGCTCAACCTTTATGGCCCAAGACCACGGGGGAGGAGCCATAGAGTATGAGTCATCAGTGGATGGGCCAGCTCCATATATACAGTAGCCAACAATAATTATATACAATGGAGGAAACATATCACCACACAACAACTTCAGGAGAAAAGGAGATGAGAGACATTTAAAAACAAAGGAGATTCCTCAACACGTTCTCTTCAGACTTCCAGTAAGGTCACAGCACAGGAAGGCATTGAGATTCAGTGGTGGCAAATTATTTATTTTGTGGGCGGCCTGATTGGTGTAGCAGTTAGCGTAACGCCTTTACAGCCTCAGTGATCATGGCTGGAGTTTGAATCTTGCACTGTCTGTAAGGAGTTGGTACGTTCTCCCCATGTCTGTGTGGTTTTCCCTGGGGGTCTCTGGTTTCCTCCCACCATACAAAATGTACCGGGTTTGTAGGTTAATTGGGTGTAAATTGGGCAGCAGGGACTTGTGGGCTGAAATAGCCTGCTATCATCCTATCTGTCTAATTTTTTTAAAATTTAAAATTCTATTTTTAGAATCTTCCTAAAATTTGAGGCCAAGCTGAGGTGCAAGAATTAGTACCCTTATCAATATCAGCTCTGCTATTCCTTATCCACATTAAATCTTCACTATCCTCCACCCTTCCTATGCCTGGAGAGGGGCTGAGAAAAGCTCACCAAAAATAAATCACTCCAGGTCTTTATGAAAAAGAGCAAGGCCATTCCAAAACATAAGGCTTGTTTACACAGACACCAGTTTACAGCTTTGATGAAAACTAAAGCAATCTTAGATCTGGTGTCATTTTCTTTGCTGTTGATTAAATGTGGCAAAGAGATAACCAAAACATAGCTTAGATCTTATTTCCTATCCACCTCCCCTTCCCCCATTTTCTCTGCCTTTGGTCTCAAGCCAATCAAGCTTCATATTCAGTATTTTGTCACCCTCCTGCCTAGTCTCCCATATATGGATCATGGAGTGTCAATAGTGCTGGGTATAGATTTATTTAAGTGCTAGAGCCATGGTATGAAGTAGATTAGACCATGGTGCCAGTTCCAACTCTAATAAAAGTCTTCTATTTAGTGCAGTGGTTTTCAAATTTCCCCCCTAAACTCACATTCCACTTTAAGCAATCCCTATGCCATAAGTGCTCT